>NC_138202.1:329169878-329769878 GCF_964194415.1 Vipera berus
GATCAGCAAAATTTCATTTCCAATATGAACCCAGCCACTATAGGTAGTTCTTGACTTACAACCACAATTGAGCTCAAAATTTCTGTTGTTGAGTGAAACATTTGTTAAGTGAGTTTTGCCCCATTTTATGACCTTGCCATAGTTGTTAAGTGAATCACTGCAGTTGATTAGTTAGTAACTCAGTTAAGTGAATCTGGCTTCCCCATTGACAATGGGGACAGTGAGTTAATTGATACAGAACATCACTGTCCCCGGCAATCTAAGAAAATAGGGGAACTCAGGTACCACAGAGGTTATGTAGAAAGTAAACACAGGGTCAGTCATAAAGGACTCAAATGTCTATACACCAATGCGCAGAGTATGAACAGTAAGCAGGGTGAACTAGAAATTCAGGAAAAAGAGGGCGGATATGATATTGTTGCCATTACGGAAACATGGTGGGACGAAACCCACAAATGGAACACACAGCTAGAGGGATTTAAATTATTTAAAAGAAACGGACTAAACAAAACAGGAGGTGCAGTTGCTCTCTATATAAGAAATAACTTAAACAGTGGAACAACCTGCCTCCAGAAGTGGTGAATGCTCCAACACTGGAAGTTTTTAAGAAGAGACTGGACAGCCGTTTGTCTGAAATGGTATAGGGTTTCCTGCCTGAGCAGGGGGTTGGACTAGATGACCTCCAAGGTCCCTTCTAACTACTTCTTCTTCTTCTTCTTCTTCTTCTTCTTCTTCTTCTTCTTCTTCCTCTTCTTCTTCTTCTTCTTCTTCTTCTTCTTCTTCTTCTTCTTCTTCTTCTTCTTCTTATTATTATTATTATTATTATTATTATTATTATTATTTTGTTATTATTATTATTATTATTATTATTATTATTATTATTATTATTATTATTATTTGCTTGTCAGAAGGTCACAAAAGGTGATCACATAACTTTGGGACACAGAAATGGTCATAAATATGAAACAGTTGCCAAGGATCTGAATTTTGATCACATGATCATGAGGAAGCTGCAAAGGTCGTTCGTTACTGTGAAAAACAGTCATAAGTCACTTTTGTCAGTGCCATTGTAACTTTGAACGGTCACTAAATGAACTGTTGTAAGTCGAGGACTACCTGTATAGTTATCAGAAAGCTGCAGGCAGACGAGCATATCAGGAATACAAATGAGGTTCAATCTTAGGTAGATTGCCTAACAGATCCTGTTACAGTATGAGGCAAAATAATATTAGCAAAACAAAATAAGGCCTTACCCCATGAACTGATAGAACAGTCTGTCTTTTAAAACAGGAATATGAAAAAAGTAGGAATATGAAATAGTAAGCAATGAGAGGTGGTACAGTGCTAATAATTGATGGGTGTAAGCTAAGATTTGATAGGTTAATATGCTTTTCTGCTTGATATTCATTAATCTGCTTTGACAGGGCAGTGAAAGGGTAGTCAGAATTAATGTTATGCTTTTTGTTTTGATATAGATTTTATTGTTTCTCTTTGTTTGGATAACATTTTATGTAGATAGGAAGGCTCCCTGAACTTTCAAAACTGGAATTCTTAATGTAATTATTCTTTTACAAGATTGGTACAGTGATTTTTGTTCCCATGAGGTTCATTCCTTTGCTAGAGGTTTACAGTATTAAAGGCTGTATTAAATGGAAAAAAAGAGAAAAATCAAGTAAGTCCAAGAATCAATTATTGAACATTATTTAAAGTATTATTATTGCTATTATATGAAACATCTGGATGAACATGAAGATCATTCTGGGAGAGATGATTTCCAAATTGCAGCTGCTTCTAGTTGACCTAAACGGAGTGGGCTTTGCTATGTCAGGATAGTTTTCATTGATTATAGCTCGGTTTTCAACACCATTCTGCCGAGCATCCTTATTGAAAAGCTGACTGACTTGAATTTCCCCCCCTCCATCTGCGATTGGATTAAAGACTTTCGAAGGGAACGGCTACAAACAGTGAGGGTTGGGTCTGTTTTATCCACCCCCGTAAAGCTTTGCATGGGCTTGCCACAGGGCTGTGTTCTTAGCCCCTACCTGTACTCATTGTACACATACGATTGTGTATCGTCTGACCCATCTACTGTGATCATTAAGTTCGCAGATGATACCACCATAGTGGGTCTTATTACAGGTGGAGATGAAACAGCGTACAGGGGGGAGGTACAAAAACTATCCTCATGGTGTCTAGCAAACAACTTGCACCTGAACATCGGCAAGACAAAGGAGATGGTGCTAGACTTCCAGAAGAAAAGAGAGGAACCTGCCCCACTTTACATCGGGGGGGGGGGGACTGTGTGGAGAGAGTTTCCTCCTTTAATTTCCTGGGAGTCTACCTCTGTGAAGATCTTACCTGGAAAGATACAACCCAGGTGGCCAGAATGGCCCAACAGAGACTCCACTTCCTCAGGGTCTTGTGGAAGAACAGGGTAGAACAACGGCTAATGACCTTCTTTTACCGGTCTACTATAGAGAGCGTCCTCTCACATTGTATTGTGGTTTGGTATGCTGGCCTGACAGCCGCGGATAGGAAAGTATTACAGAGGGTGGTGAGCACAGCACAAGACATTGTGGGCTGTCCCCTGACACCACTGGATGACATCGCCAGGGCTCGCTGCCTTGGAAGAGTGAGGAAAATTCTCAGGGATGACTCACACCCTGGTCGGTACCTCTTTACTCTCCTACCATTGGGTAGGAGATACAGGAGTACAGCCAGCTGTACCAACAGGCTGAAGAACAGCTTCTATCCATGGGCTGTCAGGCTCTTGAACGGTAAATAACTTTATGTATGATTGACTTGCGAGGCCGGTGTGTTGTGTTGTGCAATTAGCTCACATGGTGTAACAAGATGGTGGGTTTGTTGTCACTGTGAGTTGCGGGGGGAGGAAGGGAGGCTCAGCCAATCTCAATGTATACATGGTTGTACTTTGACAATAAAGGTTCATTCATTCATTGCTGTCTGTATTCAGAACTGAAGAATTCCATATGTTTTAGCCAGCCCAGAAAGGTTGCATTCCATGACAGACTC
Source organism: Vipera berus (assembly GCF_964194415.1). Classification (NCBI taxonomy): domain Eukaryota; kingdom Metazoa; phylum Chordata; class Lepidosauria; order Squamata; family Viperidae; genus Vipera; species Vipera berus. The sequence continues at coordinate 329,172,912 of NC_138202.1, forward strand.
ATGAAAAAGATAGAATATTTGTAGAGGTTAATGGGTATTAGATTTTTAAGAATTGTTTAAAGTCCATATCCCTGTTCTTGTTCAGTTTCAGCTGAGAATTATGAACATGTTTTGTGAACTTCAAGGTGCTAAATTGATTATTCTAAACTGATATTGATAATACCCAGGTGCAGCTGAATTTTAGTTCCACCCAACTTATAACCAGTGGCGACAATGGAATCTCCTGCCCCAAAAGACCTGTGGATCATTTCTGCTGGAAAGGTTCTTTCAGTTCTGGGCATTGGAAAGTGAAGGGTGAAGCAACACACCATTTGTCAGCCATAAAAGTCAAATGTTTTTGGTCAAAAATAAGTGATTTGTTTGTACATGCTGGACTTCATTTGCTGCCTTTTTTATGGTAAAACAGCGTGAAGACTAAGACAGATATCTTCCCTGTAGTGTTAACTACTCTAAGAGGTAACATTATGGAATGTCATGTTTTACCTTTTATAATGATAAATATTTCTGAAACATAGCAAAGTGGGAAACCTGCATGTATTAATATGTCTATCCTATTTTAGAATAAAGAGTAAATCTACAATTTATTTTAACTGGAAAATTGTCAGAAACTAAGTGATTCCTGACAAGTAAAGAATACACTTATTGTACATAATTCTGTTCTTTGAATGCCTTTCATATATTATGAAGAGACACCATCCCACTAACTGCCCCGCCAGAGAAACATTTGTAGGAAAGATTTTAACAAAGAACAACTTTTGCCAAATCTGCACTAGGATCTGCATCTCTTTACCTCTAACCACTTTATCACACTGGGTTTCCTAGATTTGGAGGAGCTTAGAGTCCTGGACTGTCCAGCATAATTTATATTGTGACTTGCCTTCTGACTTCAGTTTTGTGTGAACGCTTTTTAAAGGTGATGTTAAAAAAATAGAAATTCAAATGGACAGCCAAATTTAATCTTCTAGATTAGATTTTGTTTCGATAGGCTGCCTGTTTTACACTTCCAAATATTAACTCTTATCAATTTATTCCATATGGTATCTGATCTCTTGGTCCTAGTCTTTATTTTGAAATCAACAAATGATTTAAATTTTGGTTTTAGGCTTTATTGTTTAATGAGTATTACGCTGATTTGTGTGTGTGTGTGTGTGTGTCTGTGTTTGTGTGTGTGAGAGAGATAAGCCACCTTGAGGGTTGGAAGTTAGAGAAAAGCAGGTTATGGAGTCAATCACAAATCAATATATGGGTACTGCTGCTGATAGAAAATCTGTCATGGAGTCATCCAGGAAGCACTTTTCCAAAGCTCTTCTGTCTTCTAGAATCAACTTCAAAAGATCTGAATTTCTACTCCAGAAAAAACTGCAAACTCCTATATATTTCCATGTGAAACATCAAAAATAAAATAAAATACCAAGGTAGTTTTGCCAATCTAATATGATGCAGTTAAGTGGGTACTACTATCCTATCATTCTCTAGTTATGTCAGCTGGTGCCCATCTGGAGTTTGGGAATGATTGCAGTTTTGTTTTTTTTAATCATGGTGTAGGGTTTCCTGCTTAAGCAGGGGGTTAGACTAGAAGACCTCCAAGATCCCTTCCAACTCTGTTATTTTGTTATTCTCAGAAGAGTTACAAAATAATTCATTTTTATCATTTTACTATCACATTGTTCTAGCAAACCCAAGCCATAAACAACTGTTCTAGTCCCCTTTGAACTTCTCTGGTTATGTTAACAGTTGGCACCTAAATACTTTATGAATAAAATTTCATTTTGTCTTAAAAAGTGAATTGATGAAATAAATTACTTAGCTCTTGTAGGTGAATGTTTCAGGCCCATAGTTGTAGCTATTACAAATTACTATGAAGCTTGCCTCCCTTATCCCACACTCTATTGCAGTCCACAAAGGCCGTATTTTGACGATAGCTCTAATAAAAAAAATTCTATACAAAAATTGTTTGCTATTAATAGCAATCATTAACAACTTGATAGGCTCTTGTTAAGTATATTTTGCAATACATTTAATCTGATTAAACTCGGCTCTGGGTTGTTTCTTCCAAATATTATAGGTCTTTACGAACCTGGCAATATAAGGAATAGATTTCAACCATTTTCGGCAAAGAATTAGGTTTAGCTTAATGGATCAATTCTTTTCTTATTAAACCGAGTCTGACCACTGCTAGGTAATACATTCAGCATTGATCTTTGTCTCACCATGCTCTGGCTTGTATTCTCTTTATGTACTTGAAAAATAAGGTGCCACCAGTGAAAACAATGCCTTTATAATTCAAATATAGAAGTTTTCAGTGACTCCTTTTCTCCTTATCTTTTTGGTTTCTTATTAAAATCTTGTTTGATACTTTAGTTCTAAACAATTAATAGAGTTTAACAATGTGGTTTTATAACAGCTTTGTACACAAACACACACACACACACACACACACAGAGAGAGAGAGAGAGAGAGAGAGAGAGAGAGAGAGAGAGAGGGGGGGAGGGAGGGAGAGAGAACAGAGTGTTAATATTTTCTCTCTCTTCCACAAACACTTCTTTTAATTAAATGGAAATAGTGCTATAAAGTAATTCTGAACATAAAGAACTCATCACCATATGTCCCAGACTCAGCTCTTCATTGTAACCAGTAAATAGCTCCTGTAGAAAAGGTAGACTTAATTTGTACTGGATGAAATTGGGTTGGGGTGGTGGTAGAATTAGCCAGTATTCCAGAGGAATCCATTGTGTGGATTCAGGACCTAAATCTCATTCTCATTAGAAATCATTTTCCTCTGTTTCACCACATAAGTACTCATATTTTCAATCTCTATTGTAGTGCAATGAGAGAATTGCAAAGATAGGTAACTAAGGAGTCTTAGAGGTATAGTACTTCTAATCCAAAGGAATAGTGGGACGGATCCAGTATTATAGGCATGGGAATTCATAACAATTGTTACTGGTTTCGAAGTGATTTATGTGACCAGGGACCAAGGCCCCAATCTTCCTTCAACATGCATAGACATGCACACCATTTTAAAATCTGTGACCTTCACTGTAAATGTTCTCAGTTGGCCAGGCCTAAAATAGGCATATAAGCTGAGTTTGCATTGGGTTTTGTTGGAAGTAGATTTAGATATTTTGCACCTAACAGCACTAGTGTTAGCATCAAAGTGAGTTAGCATGCACCTTTCCTAGTCTGGAAGAAAAACTCTAAGTAGATGTTAGTTTACGAGCTACATAGAAACAATGTTAGGCATCTTTTTGTAAAAAATAATAAACTCATATCAGGAAATTTACATTGAAGGAATCTGCAGTGGTGAGATGTATATGTCAAGGAACGAATGATAATTTGCATTATAAAAAGATTCTTGAGTAATTTACATTAATAGCTATGTAAATTAGAGAAAGATGTTTTTTTAAAAAGGCTCTTAAAACAGTATATGTAAACAATTATGAAACTTTCTGCATATTTTAAAAAATAATCAGATAAATCATTCAGATAACTACACTGCCTTAGTAATGTGGAAAAGAACCATTTTATTTATTTATTTATTGATCAGTGGCTCACCTTTGGAGCTTACCTAAAGGTCTCATATTATGAACTCAGGTATTGGTATTTAGGCAGTGACTAAGCTTAAGTTCCAACCATACCATTACTTTTATTCCGTTGTCCTGTTTAGTAGTTGCATAGCTTGCAGGAATAGACCACAGAAAGCAATCTAATCTAGGAGTTATAACATATCCCTGCAGTAAGGATCAAGGGGCAAGAAGATGCTGGGGCAATGACAGCTTCAGATCCAATAAGACCATATTGCTGAACAAACCTTCACCGGAGTAGGGAGTTGTTTTATACAGTATTCTTCTACACAAGAAGATCCAATGGCTAAGGTGGAGTCAACCAAGATTATTATTACATTAGAAAGTTTACTTCTAAGTTTATCACAAGGGGGAGTGTAGGAAAAATCACCCATTTTTGAGTCATTCAAAGACCACTGTGAAATTCTGAGTTCATTTTCATTGCTTATCTATTGCTATGTTACCACCTGATCTTTTTGGCAACAGGCTCAAAGCCATGATACCAGCCTTTTGTATCCTAAGTCCAGGGTCGTAGATTTCGTGAGAGAGCAACTTCTGCTGACCATGCTATACTGTGTAATAAACAAAACAGGCTGGGTGGAGCATAGGGAAGAAATCCTCCATTCTCTAATATGTTAGAAGTATGAAAGGGGTATGGTTTTGGCAGCTGACTGAATGAAAAAGTATTACTTCTTTTTAAAAGTTAAATATGCATCATTTTGCATTTGTAAATAAGTGGTCAGATATTCAATACAGCCACTCGCATGCATATATAAAAAGTATTGGGCAATAGTATATTGTCAGTGGAGATATTGTCATTATCTCAATTGAATCCATTGTCTGGATTGCTCTTTTGCAATCATACTTCCTTACTGACTTAATTTTTTCATGGTTTTTCCTATTTTGGCAAGTATGCAGGGCAGCTAACAAAATGAAGAGAAAACAAAACACATTAAAATGGGCAATAAGATAGGTATTAAAATTCATCGAGCAGTTAAAAGCCTGCCAAAACAGATGTACTTCTAGAGATTGGTGGAGGAAACAGCAATCCATAGTTTGGGAGGAAACCAGGAGAAGGTCCTCTCTTGTATGTTGGAAAGATAAGTCTCTGACAGAGATATGATAGCAGTATTCCAGTATCTGAGGGGCTGCCATAAAGAAGAGGGGGTCAGGTTGTTCACCAGAGCACCAGAGGGAAGGACAAGAAACAGTGGTTGGAAGCTGATCAAAGAGAAGCAACCTGGAATTAAGGAGAAACTTCCTGACAGTGAGGACAATCAACCAGTGGAACAGCTTACCCCCAGAAATCGTGGGTGCTCCATCACTGGAAGTTTTTAAAAAGAGACTGGACAATCACCTGCCTGATATGGTATAGGTCCTCCTGCTTGAGCAGGGGGCTGGACTAGAAGACCTCCAAGGCCTCTTCCAGCTCTATTCTAATTACAATTCCAACCACCAGACAAGTTTATGTCATGAAGATCATGTTCAAATTTTACTGAGTTTTTAAAATATCTACATTTCTCTCACACACTATCATCTATCTATCTATCTATCTATCTATCTATCTATCTATCTATCTATCTATCTATCTATCTATCTATCTATCTATCATATTTTAAAATGCACTTTTTTGGAGTTTGTTCTATCTTCCTCGTATTTGGATGGTCTTATTGTAAAATAAACAACTTGCTAATTTCTTTAAACAGATAGACCATTGATTTTGTGCTCCAAATTAAGTATTAGGAATTTGTTTCTCTATTCAGTATAATTATTAGCAGCTTTAGTTCTTTATCTCTCAGTAGATGTGCCAGGACAACATGTTTACCTCTAATTCAATTTTCTCAACTCGTTGATATGACACAATGAATTGCTAACTAGCCCTATAACTAGGTTCTGATAATACACAAGGTTGTCCCAATACAGTACAATACACAATACACAATGTAATACAATGCACTACACAAGGTTTTAGTTACATAAATAACCACCGGAATAAAGAGTTGCTAAATCTATGTTTTGTATTTGTATAAAAATCTAGAGATATATGTATATATGCGTGCATGCATGTATGTTTGTATGTATACATAGTATGCGTTTGTGCATGCAAATATGAGTATGAAGACAAAGAGACGAGTTCTTTGGGCTTTGTGTATTTATTTTCAAACTTTTAAATTGCATGAACTGTGTCAGGTTCACAGGACACATGGCTTAAAATTGAGGATCAATGTTTACATCCAGACTTTCTCGAGCAAATGAATGAGCTAGTCTAAATCAATAATGTGTTTGTGTGTAAACAAAGAACACAGCTTTGGTTAAAAGAAAAAAAAACTAAGTGGAACACAAATAAATAAAGTTCTTCCTTAGCAAAACAGAAGCTTCACTAACAACCTAGCTCCTAGTACAGTATATTACTTGGAAATAAGTTATATTGTTTTCAGTTGTATCAGATGTGGAAATAGTGTTTTGAATATTTGGTCAACTGTCCAGAAATGAACAATCTCACTTTTGGGGGCAACTGTGGATAGTATATTGATTTTGTACAACATATTTACTAATAGTGAGGTAAAATAGCTAAAATGTCAAATAGTTTGGAGATGATATATGCAAATACCAATTCATCTGGAAATAATCCTTTATTCTCAGATTTGTTATGAAATAAAAAAGGAAAAAGGAAAAAGAGAAGCAGGTCTTCACTAGTGGCTTTTCAGTATCTTCTGAAACACAGCCACTGTAAATAACAGTAAGGAGAACAGCCTTTCTATTCAATTAACATCAGATGTTTGTTTTGGTCACAGACCACCCTTATATTACCAACAAATAACTGAAGATGCTATAACTTCCAAGGCAAATAATTTCTTAGAAAAAAGATGGAGGACAGGCCAACTCTTCTTTTCAGATGATTGTTGAGGGAATAAGGGTGAGAGAAGTGTGCTTTACTGATACTTGGAGGCCTTTAACATATCCTCACAGAACTGTATGTGTAATGTATTGGGCTTTGTCTTGTTAAGGGAACACCACGTGGGTTAATTGCTGGAAGGTTGCTTAAGCAGGGAAGCTGGCTAACGGCTCCCAACTCCTCAGACAACCCGTCTCCAGTGCCGCCATTGGCTGCCTCTAGGGCAGCAATAGGTTGCTTTAAACCTATTGGCTGCCACCTAGAGGCCAGGGTATAAATTGCTGCATTCGCAGCACTGTTTCTCAGTTCAGATCCTGCAAGCAATAAACAATGATCTTTGCTGAACTCATTCGCCTTGTCTCATCACTGAAGCGACGAACCCAGTATCTAACAGTATGAATATCATTGGCCATTTTGTTCCCACAGATCTTGGTCTCCATAACTTGTCATTTGAATGATGGAGCAGTGCAGGTTGGCTTGGGATCTATTTAATCTGTCTTATTGTTCCTCCAAATGATCCTGGGTGTGAACGCTTTAATTACATCAGCCTGAAATTGATTTCATTAAACCACTCACAGTAGGTTTAACAAACAAAACAAAACATTTTGTTTTTTTCTATATTCTTATGATCAGTTATTACTGAACAATAGAGATTTATATAGATTATGCCAAGTATTTGCTATAGACTTTGCTCTCAAGATAGGAATGTCTTTGATAATTGAGAATAGCTTAGAATTTACCCAGACTGATTTCATCAGAATTTACTCACACTTTATATCATATTTCTGATCAAGGGTAATGAGAGGAAAGATGAGGTCAGAAAAATCAAGACACCACCACAATCAGGTGATCAAAGCCCTGTCCATATTTTACATGTACATCTTTGTTACATCAGACATTAGAACTGTTACATCTGGAAATCTATTCTTTTGCTTTTATGCTTCTCTTTTCTCTTTTTTTCATCTTCCAAATCCTAACATTCAAATGGGAAGTTTGTCCCAAATAAACACAATAGGTAAAGAATACAGATTCAATAATTTAAGAGAGGTTTTTTATTTTGCAAAATCAGTATCAATTATTTTAAATCAATCAATGGATCAATCAGAATAGTCCAGTCCCCTGTCCTATACCATGTCAGACAAGTGACTGTCCAGTGTCTTCTTAAAAAGCTCCAGTGATGAACCACCTACAACTTCTACAACTTAAGGAATTATAAAATGTACCTCTTTCCCTGTGCTCTTTTTCCATCAGTGGAATACAGGTTAAGTCTCTTTATAAAATGAATTGATGCAGTTATGTGCCAACACAGACATGCAACATATCTCCCTGCTATTGAACGTTTTGTGTGCAGCAGAACTTTGAGATTAGAATATGGGTGGGCACAACAGTTTACAAATTGGGTTACCATTTATAAGCCATTGAGCGTATACATTTTGCCACCTGGGGCATGAAGCAAGGATTTTGTATAATGTAGAGTTACAGGAACTAAGATAATGGGCCCTACCTCACATGGAGTCTGCAGGTGTGCCTGAAATCTAATAATAATATTAATGGGTTTTCAGGGAGTTCATGTGAGAATTGTTTAATATATAATCAGCAACTATATAAATATTTAAAGGTGTTATCACAATGCATCTCTTAATAATTGCATATTAGAATCTTTTCTCCCTTTTTCTTCCAGTTGTTCTCCCTGTACTCCTTTTTCTCTATTTTTAACATCAAAAGATAGATGAATAGTTTACGTTAATCCAAAAATTGCTTTTGCAATGAGAATTTAAACAGCCGCACAGCTGCAAATATACCATTAAAGACAGATCAACAATTTAGAAACAATTACAAATCACTTAACAAAAGACATAGATAATGTTCTTAAAGGCAAATGCACATTATGTTTTTTTTAACCATCTTGCAAGTAGGAAAGCTACTTTTTTTATCATTTGATGCTTTTTTGAAAAAGAAATTACTGGTTGCTTTGATGCTTATTTTAATGTCACACCTTGAAGTGTACTTAAATTATAAGAGAAATTTATGATTGTGCATAGCTATAAATGTTAGTTTGGTTGTATATATGTTTTTAACATACACATGTCAAGAAAAAATTCAGTGCATGAAGCTTCTTCATGGCTTGAAGATCAACTGACTGAATTTATTTCTACCACTCTGAACTTGGGGCCTTCCAGATATCTGGATTTTAATCCCAGAGTGCCTAGGCAATATGTTAATTCCTGAGAATTCTGGGATTTGAAGGCCATCCATCTATAATGTCCCCAAGTTGGAAACAGGTTCATTTACCTTGTGAATTCTGCGTTTTTCAAATTTACCCAAAGTACTACTCATAAAGTCCCTCACCATTAACTAATATAATTCTTCAAGTTTCACAGTTTTCTATCCCTAACCATGGTAACTCCACAATAACAAACATAAACTATGATATTATAAAGCAGACTCTAAGAATGCCTTCTTAAATGAACAGTGCAAAGAAATAGAAGAAAACAATAGAATAGGGAGGACCAGAGATCTTTTCAAGAAAATTGGAGAGATGAAGGGAACATTTCATGCAAAAATGGGCATGATAAAGGACCAAAATGGCAGGGACCTCACAGAGGCAGAAGAGATTAAGAAGAGGTGGCAAAATTACTCAGAAGAACTATACAAGAACGAGCTTAATGTCCCTGATAATCACAATGAGGTGGTCACTGACCTCGAGTCAGACATCCTAGAATGTGAAGTGAAGTGGGCCTTAGAAAAGCTGAGCAACAACAAAGCTAGTGGAGGTGACAGTATTCCAGCTGAGCTATTCAAAATCTTAAAAGATGATGCAGTAAAAGTGCTACACTCAATTTGCCAGCAAATTTGGAAAACTCAACAGTGGCCACAGGATTGGAAAAGATCAGTTTACATTCCAATTCCAAAGAAAGGCAGTGGCAAAGAATGTTCAAACTATCACACCATTGCACTCATTTCTCATGCTAGTAAAGTTATGCTTAAAATCCTACAAGCTAGACTTCAGCAGTATGTGGATTGAGAACTACCAGAAGTACAGGCAGGATTTCGAAGAGGCAGAGGAACTAGAGATCAAATTGCCAACATACGTTGGATCATGGAGAAAGCTAGGGAGTTCCAGAAATACATCTACTTCTGCTTCATTGACTATGCTAAAACCTTTGATTGTGTGGATCATAACAAACTGTGGCAAGTTCTTAAAGAGATGGGAGTACCAGACCATCTTATTTGTCTCTTAAGAAACCTATATGTGGGCCAAGAAGCAACAGTGAGAACTGGACACAGAACCACTGATTGGTTCAAAATTGGGAAAGGAGTCCGGCAAGGCTGTATACTGTCGCCCTGCCTATTTAACTTATATGCAGAGCACATCATGAGAAAGGCAGGGTTAGAGGAATCAAAAGTTGGAGTTAAGATTGCTGGGAGAAATATCGACAACCTAAGATATGCAGATGATACCACTCTAATGGCAGAAAGTGAAAAAGAACTAAAGAGCCTCTTGTTGGGGATGAAGAAGGAGAGTGCAAAAGTTGGTTTGAAACTTAACATTAAGAAAACCAAGATCATGGCATCCGGCCCTCTCAATTCTTGGCAAATAGATGGGAAAGAAATGGAGGTAGTGACAGATTTTATTTTCCTGGGCTCCAAGATCACTGCAGATGGGGACTGTAGCCAAGAAATTAAAAGACGCTTGCTCCTCGGGAGGAAAGCCATGGCAAATCTAGACAGCACACTAAAAAGCAGAGACATCACCCTGTCAACAAAAGTGCATATAGTCAAGGCTATGGTTTTCCCAGTTGCAATGTATGGCAGTGAAAGCTGGACCATAAAAAAGGCTGAGCGCCAAAGAATTGAGGCCTTTGAACTATGGTGCTGGAGAAGACTCCTGCGAGTCCCTTGGACTGCAAGGCGATCAAACCGGTCAGTCCTAGAGGAGATCAACCCTGACTGCTCTTTAGAAGGCCAGATCCTGAAGCTAAAACTCAAATACTTTGGTCACCTAATGAGAAGGAAGGACTCACTGGAGAAGAGCCTAATGCTGGGAAAGATTGAGGGCAATAGAAGGGGACAACAGAGAATGAGGTGGCTGGATGGAGTCACTGAAGCAGTAGGCATGAGCTTAAATGGACTCCAGAAGATGGTAGAGGACAGGAAGGCCTAGAGGAACGTTGTCCATAGGGTCGCGATGAGTCGGACACGACTTTGCAGCTAACAACAACAACCCTATTGTACATGCATTATGTTTGGATACACATTTCATCACATGTTTCCTCATGGATGCTTATGCTTTACCCAAATGAATGCCAAAGTCACATGTGTCCTGCTGTAGTAAAAAAAAACTGTAGATGGATGACTTTTAATTCCTCTCTCACTCTTCTTTTAGTTTCCCAGTATTCAGTTTAGTTTTTCTCATTTCTGTGTAGAGTTGACATTTTGATTCATGTGTTTTAAAAATTGCACAGGATAACTTTTGGAGTAGGAATGGATGATAGGTCAATAGTTTTGTTTGGTATTTTAAAATCAAAATCAAAACTAAAAATCCCACAATTCTTAATAAACAGGTTAGAATTTTAAAATTGAATGCATTTAAAATTGAATGGGGAACAAATAAAATAATAAACAAAAGATAACTACGCAGATTTTTCAGTACTTACCACATTAAAATGTAAAGCTTCTGAATTCCTATATATTCAAGCATATTGATGGAACAAGATTAGTGTTTCTTTCCACCCTTTTTTTCTCACAATTCAACCCCCTCAGTTCTAACACTTAGATGTAGTCTGGTACCCCAGCAATATCTCAAAAATAGCGTGTCCAGAAGCGGCATTGCACTTCAAAACCTGGCCTATTTCCACCATTGGGGAGGACATGGGTGTTGTTGAGGGTTTTTTTTAACATTTGTTATGAATGCTGCTGGATTTCTGTATTAAATCTGGCTAGGTTGATGTATATATGAGAAATTCATTTGGCTTGCGTTTTAATAATAATTTGCCCATGTTCTCAAATTCCTTTATACATTTGATAGAAGGACCTTAAGATTCAAAGTTAAATGATAGAAAATAAAGCACTGATTTTCCATCCTTACCATAGTGAGGGTGGAGAAAAAGTTAAAGGTTTTCACATGCCATAGACTCAAGAATCAAATCTTTAAAGCACATATTTGCATTTCATAACCATTTCCATTGGTACCAATGGAAATCTCAAATTATTTTTATGACCATAGAAAGAAGAGAAAGAGTTAAACTTTTTCCTTCATACTGTTCCCCACATGATACTGAATAGTTTTATGCAACTATTATTCACTTAGCAAAACCCATGAATGATAATTGCATTCACACATCTAATGTGCATGGAAGTTGTATTCACTTGATTAACATCATGTTTAATTTGGATGGATAAGCCATAATAGCTGCTGAAGAAAATATTTGTTTTGTACTTTTGGATCCCCTCTCCAACCTTTACATTTCATTTCATATCAGCTGTTTTAGTACTATAAAGGTAAAGGTTTCCCTTGTCCAGGTGGATTGAACTCTAAGGGGTCGTGTTCATTTCCATTTCATAGCTGAGGGAGCCAGCATTGTCTGAAGACACTTCCATGGCATGACTATATGCCAAGGTGCATGGAATTTTATTTATTTATTTTTATTTTAATTCCATTTATATCCCGCCCTTCTCCGAAGACTCAGGGCGGCTTACAAGCTTAGCAGTAATGCTGTTACCTTCCCACCAAAGTGGTACCTATTTGTCTACTTGCGTTTGCATGCTTTCAAACTGCTAGGTGGGCAGTTGCTGGGGCAGGTAACAGGAGCTCACCCCATTATGTGTTACTCAGGTCTTGAACTCAAGCTGTCAGCTCCAGCTGACCAGCTGACCAGCTGACCAGCACAATGTCTTTAACCACTGAACCATCATGTCCTCTTTTTAGTACTATACCAAACATTTATTCTGTAAGATTTTAACCTTTTTCAGTTAAAACAGTGATTAAAAAAATTGCTGCAAAATGGTTTAAAGATACTGGTTAAGGGCTTTACTGACCTATTCAAGAAAAATATAAATATTTTCTGATGCTAACCTGCTAATGACCAAATACATTGGACTTCAACTTCTAGGATATTCACTGGAAAACACTTTGGCTTTTGTGGGAGCTGAGTCCATCATATTTGGTGGTCACTGCTTGAGAGAAACTGTTCCATGGGGTACTTTTCCTTCCTTCCTTTCTTCATTTTTATATTAGCTAATTAATAACAAAAGCAGTGTGGAACTGATTAACAGGTAATTTAATCAGAGGAGATAATTAAAATTATTGAAATTAATACATTATTATTTAATTACAATTAGTTAATTTTGTATTTTTTAAAGCCTAAATGATACTGATGAAAGGTTTCCTCTTGGAAATACCAGTGAAAATTAATTAGAAATTAATGTAATTTGACTGAAACATTCTCATAGAAATGTCCCTGCCATTTTCTGCATTGTAGGGTGGGGCTGCAATAAATAAACATAAGATTGAAGGCATCACCACTGTTTCCTGGGGGAAATTATATTCACGTACTGAGACTGGATGGGGTTTCTGAGAAAGTGTGCACAGTTAATATTCCAGGAATCAATTTAGTATTAAGGAAAATAAAACAAGCTCAGCAGGAACCCCACTGCAGTCTCGGCATTTGGCTCCCTGATATGGTTGAATCTAATCCTTTCCTATCCAGCATTAGTGAAATTTCTGAAAAAGCATCTGTACTGAAATATCAGCAAAGGATGCTTCTTTTGCAGAGGCCTCACACATGCCTTTTCTCTTTGCAATATAGTAATTCATGCCAGCACAATGTATCTGACTGAGACAAATATAAACGACTGATCATATAGGATAATCCACCAGAGAGTGTGTTCCAGTTTTTCCCTGGTACAGTGAAACACCAAGTTCTACCCAATACTTAGTGTCCACCATGCAAATCTGTTGCATTATGGATGCAGGAGCTAAGCAACATGTTTTCCACAGTCATCATTGTAACATCAGATGAGTTATGTTGATCTGAGAGAGGGTGACTGTCCCAAAATGATCTGCTGTACTTCCATGGCTGATGTTGGCCTTAAAAGTAGACTTTCCGAGTCTTGTTGACCCCTATACCACATTGCATCCAAGGAATATTCTATCCATATTGTTGACCTTTCTCACATTCCTCCTATTTGCAGCTTCTGAAAATTGGATGAAGCTACTAGAAACAAGAGTGCAAATAGATTGTAACTGGAAATTGTGACATTATATCATTGAGTAAAGGGATGTGGTGGCTCAGTGGGTTACGATGCTGAGCTTGTGGATCAGAAGGTCGGCAGTTTGGCGGGTCGAATCCCGAGTGCCATGTAACAGAGTGAGCGCCTGTTACACGTCCCAGCATCTGCCAACCTAGCAGTTCGAAAGCACATAAAAATGCAAGTAGAAAAATAGGGACCACTACGGTGGGAAGGTAACAGTGTTCCGTGCACCTTTGGCATCTAGTCATGCCAGCCACATGACCATGGAGACGTCCTTGGAGAAGCGCTGGCTCTTTGGCTTTGAAACGGAGATGAGCACCGGCCCCTAGAGTTGGAAACAACTAGCACGTATATGTGGGGGAACCTTTACCTTTACCTTTACTTACCATTGAGTAAAACCTTTCACTTTCCTTCAATAAGCGTTCTTGCTAATAAATGGTGCAGTTGTGAAATACCTGTGTATTTTTATGATAGCAGAAATATGCACTTATACTTTGCTGGGTCAAGAGAAGAATACAACAAATGACATTTTGGAGAAAGTTTCATAGTGGTGTCAGCCCTATTTGGGAAAATGTTTTCCCCATGTTACACCATTGTTATGCTGCTTTTCTCTGTCTGTATTTGATTTCTGTCCAGATACATCCATAGAATCCAATGCTTTTATAAAAAATGAAAATAAATTTATACTATCACAGTGGAGCTCCCCTCCTTTTGTACATGTGTATGTCTTTATGGATTGCACAATGGCATCACGTTGCTTTCATCCTTTGACTTTCCCTTTTCAAAACACCTTTGTTTATTATACTTTTCTTAATTGCTGTTTGTATTATTACATTTAAATGCAAGTAAATGTAACCAACATTTTAGTCACATACTAGAACTTCAGCATCTCCTTCATGCTCCTCCACAAAAGAATCTGAAAATTCTAATTGTTTCTGATTTGGCAAATTTATTCTTAATAGGAGATGTAGAGTTTTCACTTCATAATCTTACATTTGTATTCTAGTAATTCTAGGTTTGAAATTTTAGGTGTTTTGAGAGAAGAATGGGCTTTCTTAAAGGGGAACCCCCCCCCCCCCCGGCATATTCACAAGGATTAGATTTGAATTGCAAAAATCCCCATTTCAGTCACTAGATTTTAGAAGAGAAAAGCTGGTCATATTTAATCCTGACAATATTCTTTATTTTAGGACAATGCTTTTTTAAATATAAAAATGGACTCTTTATTTCTTGGGAAACTAACAAGAGGAAAAACTTGTTTCTGAAAAATTGAATCACAGCTGTAGCAGCAGATAAGACTGACATTCAGTTCTTAGAAAGAAGCAATCAATGTTGAATGTATCAGGTGAGTTCATTTCTCTTGCTCTGCTTTAATAGCTTATAAAGAAGATTGATTAGGTTCTTGTCTGACAGATCAATAATGGAATGAAACTGAACTTCCCCCTTTTTTTCAAGCATGGATTCTCCAAATACAAGGGAATATAGTAAGATCTGGTGGTAGTAAAGGTTGGGACAGGAATGTCATAAATTTAAAAGACAAAATAAAATGCAAGCAAACACAGAGATAACTACAACAGAAAAGTACACACACACACACACAGAGAGAGAGAGAGAGAGAGAGAGAGAGAGAGAGAGAGAGAGAGAGAGAGAGAGAGAGAGAGAGAGAGAGTATACACTGTGTTGAGTGCAACCTGTTAATTAATTGATACCCTACCCCATTTTCTTGTACGGACAGAAACACAGAGGTGCACAAAGTGGTATACATAGTCATGTAGTCCCCAGATATAGCTTTAAAAAAGATGAGCAACATTCTTATGGAAGCTAAGGAAGAGAGAATTCTGCTCAGAACCTGAAGTACAGCTAGTAATCAGGAGCTTTGTATTGCTGGTCAACTATTGAAGTCAGGAGCCAAACAGGGTCATGTGAGTACTTCAATCTTTAGCAGCTCTTTTCCCTAGTGTTTGTGCCTATTCACTAGCCTTCTTCAAGTATCTTCATAGTAGGAAAGAGAAGGGCAGCACCTGCTCTGCAATTCTTTCTCTGGATGAAGAAGGAACCAGAGTAACTGAGGAAAAAGACCCCAAAGACATCTTGCCTACTTAAGCCAACACTGAGGAAACTATGTGAGAACTCTTTGTAGGCTACAGTGAATTCAACAATGACAAAAGAATTTTTATATTGATGTAAAATCAGATTTTAACCTAAAGTTGACTGAGAACCATGCTTCTCTGGATTTGGTCTCTGGGGTTCAAGCTGTCCACAAATAATGATCATTTATTTGGGACTCATTTGACAGCAATTATTTTATGCATTAAACTCTCTTCATTCTGTTAAATGGGGTTTTCATGTCTCAGGATATAGATCAAAATAGCTAATACTGTAATTAGGAAGTTTCAATTATGGAAAATCCATTAGACAATTTTTATAAATAAGTTAATAAATAGGAGTTCAGCATCCTGCTTCCATTAATTGTTTTTCAGTGGCATTCACACTCTTTCTTTCCTTTTTAAAAATTTATTGATTTCAAAAGATAAGATAAAATACAAAATACAGATTAAAAAACAACAAGAACAAAAAATAACAAAAACTGCAAACATGACAGGAAAAAAAACAACAACACTGGGTAAAAAAGAATAGAAAGAAAAAAGTATATATAACAAATATACAATTAACACCAAACATACAACGTCCACCTTGGCTGAATGTTGATAAATTGAACTCAAACAAATCTAATAGATTCTCTCTCTTGCTTGAAGGGTCTACAAATTGTTGTAAATTTTTTCCCATGTGTACTGCTGTCTCCCTTTCTATGTCATGCCTCTCCCCTAACTCTGCTAGGTGTAGATGATAATGATGATGATGATGATGATGATGACGGTGATGATGACGATGATGACGATGATGATGATGTTGGAAGGGATCTTGGAAGTCGTCTAGTCCAGGGCTTTTCAACCTTTTCACTCATTGTACCACTTTTAGGATATGGCACCAGTCGCCTAGCAAGGCGTCAAAAACTTGATGACTGAAAAAAAAAGGAAAAAAGTGATGAAGTACAGGTAGTCCTTGAGTTACAACAGTTCACTTAGTGACTGTTCAAAGTTACAATGGCACTGAAAAAAGTGTCCCCCAAGCGACAGCCAAGAAAGACACCTACCTGCCTGCCCGGCGGCGCTTTTCCTCCTGTCTGAGGTTTTCATTGTTGTGAGCATTTCTGTTGAGGATTGGCAGCAGGGGTGGGGTGGGGGGGTGTTTGGTTTTTATTCCCCCCATCTGCTGGGTGATTGCAGCAGGTTTTGGTCACTTCACACGACCTGGGACACTGTGACCGTCATAAATATGAATCAGTTGCCAAGCATCTGAATGTAAATCACAAGACCCTGGAGATGCTGCAACATTCCAGCTGGAGCCTGGCGCTGATCCTGGTGCTTCCGCTGAGCCCTGACAGCCCCGAAGAAGCACTGATCCTGGCACTTCCGCTGAGTCCTGACAGCCCTGCAGCTCCAGCCGTCTCTCGCTCAGGCTTGTGCGGTGCTGCCACCGGTTCAGCTCATTCGCTTCCCCCGCTACCACTTTTCTAGGATGGTTGTGTACCACCTGCCAGGTGCCAATGTACCACAGGTGGTACCCGTACCACTGGTTGAAAAGCCCTGGTCTACTCCACCCCCCTGCTCAGCTGATTGCATATGAGAGCTTGTTGGATGAGAACAGATTCCATCTATGGACCCAAATTCCACTTGAGTTGAGGTTTCCTACCAACTTTTAGATTCTAAACATAGATCTATGATAATGATGTTCCTAAGCTTTTAGACTTTAATGTTGGGCCCAGGCTTCATCCTGTAATAGGGCCATGCACAGGGAAAGTGAGCCTTGTTTCTTTTTCTTTTTTTCCAACTCCTATCTGACATGTCACAGTGTAGATACTTTATTTTCAGATAAGTTGCTCTTTGTCTCTGACTCTGTCATTGACACCGAGAGCACTTTAGCCAGCAGCATGTGTGCAGCCAGGGTCATCCTGTGAGCCAAGAGGAAATCATCTTTTTGCTGTCATTTTCAGATAAGTAAACACAAACGAGCAGGTGTTATGGGGAGATAAATGTTGCAAGAACCTCACAAGATAGAAGCAGCAACCCGATGCTCCTTGCAGCCCTAAAAGAGTTTTATCTGAATGAAATGTATACCTTAGACTTTCTTGCTGTGGGTTGCTATATTAAAAGAATTGAAGCAAAATGTTCCCTCGATCCTGCCGAGTTATTTTTTATTAATGTTGTGAGAAAGAGTTTATATAATAGTTTTAGGATAGCTAGAAAGAGAGCTGACCTTTCTATTAAGCAACAGGAAGCTTGTAGTGAGTTTCAATAATAAGGATCCATTTTGGACTTCTGGTTGCAAATGTGAAGGTTAGCACAGTAAACCAAGTGGCATGTGGGACTACACATCAATGGAAGAAATGGCATCCTGTCCCTTTCAGCAGGCTGAGATTGGTCACAAAGTTCCTGGTTCCTTTCCAGAGCAGGAGTATCAAACTGCCGGCCCGCGGGCCAGTTGCATCATATGGAGGCGGCGCCCATCCCAGCTCCGGCAATGCAAAAAATGTCACGATACGTCATGACACGTCACGTGATGTGGTGAGTTTGACATGCATGCTCTAGAGCAGGGGTAGGCAACCTCGGCTCTTTTATGACTCATGGACTTCAACTCCCAGAATTCCTGAGCCAGCCTGGCTCAGGAATTCTGGGAGTTGAAGTCCATGAGTCATAAAAGAGCTGAGGTTGCCTACCCCTGCTCTAGAGCATTGTTTCTCAACTTAAATTCAAGATGTGCAGACTTGCATTCCAAGAATTTCCTAGCTGGCTGGCCAGGGAATTCTGGGAATTGAAGTCCACGGACCCCAAGTTTGCCAGGTTTGAGAAACACTGCTCTGTAGCAAGAATATAAAGCAGACCAAATATGCCAGGCTGGCATACTTTTTTTGAAGTAAATGATAGCATGTACATTTACAATTGACTGTGTAAAGAAAGAAAGCTCTAAAATACTACACTGCAAAATCTAAAATCTTGTGACATTATCAGTATGATGCCGTCAGTTCTGATTCTATGAGATTCTACAGGCCAATCTTGCACTAATTTCCAGTATACTCAGTCCAAATGCTAAGTTGTTGTCAATGCACATCCATAGGGATTTCTGTATCTGCATGAAAAAAGAAGTGTTTCAGACAAAAATTTCCATTTGTTAATATTATCTTTTGAGTTTCACCTGACTTGGTGAAGAATTGTATTATTGACACCACTAAATTAACCATTCACTTAACTATAGGTTGCTAGTTAAACCGGAATCAGTTGGCATTACAGCGTATCTGAATCATAAACAATGGTTAATAAGCTACATTATGGATTAGGTTAATGTGTGAACATAGAGAATCACCACTTGTAAGAATATTCAGAAAAGAGTTACATTTTCAGCACCCCTTCTTTAATTTTAAATTGGGTAGGGGCAGAACTGGGGATCTATTGTAGTTTTATTTTGTCTAATGTTATTAAGGAAGCTATAATTTTGGTCACCTCCCTTCATTTTTAGTCCTTACTGTTCTTACTGTTCTTTCACCAAAAAAATAAATAGTTAAATGGGGGAACATTTTGCTGAAAATAATATTTTTAGTGTCCCATGTGGAGAATTTCACATGTTCCAAAGAATATTTGAATCCATCTTTTCCCCTTAAAATTTGCCTACCTATAAGCTGCATGGAGAATTGTGGAAGGTGAAGTTTGCTCAATTCTAGGGTAATTATCTTTTGTGAATACTACTGCTTCTGCTTCTTTCAAAAAAAAAAAAAAAAGGATACATATACATTTTTCCCCCAACCATGCTGCAGAATTTTGAACCTGGCATTCTTGACACGTAATGGAATTTGACAGTTCATTTGAAATAACTGTGCCAATAAACCTTAAAAGTGGTAATAAAATACACTTTGTTCTACTGTACAGATGATTAATACCACTAAGGTAATTAAATTCCATTAGTTGGGGCGAAAGAGTGTATATGTTTGGGGGAGGGATGAACGTGTGCAGAGGGAAGGTTGTCCATTTGTTGTATGCACACAGAAAACACTGCCAGGGTTTAGCAGATCCCTCATGAGAACAGAAAAGACAAATGTCTCTGAAAAGACATGTTTTCCCAGTTAAAATCCCAGGGAAGTCTATATCAACTTAGGACATCTGTTTGTTGTGATAGTTTGAGCTATTGATGCATTGGATCATTAGCAGCGATTGCACGATTTGGTGCTTCTTTCTCTCATGTTGACAGGGAGCTCTTGCTGGCTCTCTATAACCAGGAGGGCAAAATGGGAGCGAAGGCAGCCAACTTGGATCTCATATGTAAGTTGTGACTTCCAGGTTTATAGGAAACTAGATCACCTCCAGTATGGCAAACGTGATGTTTCCCCCTGCCCCCACCGACTGAACGGCTTCCCAAGATCAGAACTAACGTAACTTTGCCTCCTGCTGTTTTGTTGCTTTCAAGTCTTCAAGACACACATTACTGCCATCAATGAACAGTTTGTCCCCCTTTCAGATGGCTGCAGTAATGACCCACAAGGGAACAAGGGCTGACAATGTATCCAGGTGCAGCAACATAAGCATTTCATTAAATATTGAAGCTATGCTTTACGGTTACAGTAGCAAAAGGGAAATTTGGTCTAGCTCCAAAAAGGCATTTTATCATGCCTAGAAACACACATCTTCTTCTATTTTCCCCATTCCCTCCAATCCTGAAGGCTTTGGGGGACAAGCCATGAGAGTGGGTTGTTGCAAGTTTGTGCTGATTAGCATTGTGGGAAGTCAAACTACGGAATTTAGCATTCCACTTTGCATTCCAGCCAGCTCTTAAATTCAGATCCTCTTCATATTTACTGGAAACTTATTTCTTTCATTGCAGCAGAGATTACCTCTAAGTAACAATATTGTTCAAACTGTAGGAGAGTTAGAGGTAGTATTTTTTTGGATTAAACTAAATATATTTATGGACTCAGGCTGTTATGTACTGTAGTGGGTTGAGGACCGCATGGCAATGAGGAGGCAGATGAGTACCGCATGTCAGCTCTTTATTGTGGTAGGCGCGTACTGAACAAAGGGGGTTACCTGGACCCCTTATATACCTAGCCAGGTGACACCCTGGCCAATGCATCCGTTCGTATCTCCTGCTGAAACCCTTCCAGTCAATCCGGCCAAAGCACAGCACCACCGGGTGGTACCTGCAGAGCTGCTGTTCACACCCCCATACACAACACAGGCCTTCATACATATAGTCATGCACATGTATCACATCATCTAGCAGTAAATAATTTGAAGACTTTTTATTTTAAAATAAAAGGAAAAATGATGTACATACTGTCGCCCTGACTATTTAACTTATATGCAGAGCACATCATGAGAAAGGCAGGGCTAGATAAATCAAAAGTTGGAATTAAGATTGCCGGAAGAAACATCAACAACCTAAGATACGCAGATGATACCACTCTAATGGCAGAAAGTGAAGAAGAACTAAAGAGCCTCTTGTTGCGGGTGAAGAAGGAGAGTGCAAAAGTTGGATTGAAACTTAACATTAAGAAAACCAAGATCATGGCATCCGGCCCTCTCAATTCCTGGCAAATAGATGGGGAAGAAATGGAGGTAGTGACAGATTTTATTTTCCTGGGCTCCAAGATCACTGGAGATGGGGACTGTAGCCATGAAATTAAAAGACATTTGCTCCTCGGGAGGAAAGCCATGGCAAATCTAGACAGCACACTAAAAAGCAGAGACATCACCCTGTCAACAAAAGTGCATATAATCAAGGCTATGGTCTTCCCAGTTGCAATGTATGGCTGTGAAAGTTGGACCATAAGAAAGTCTGAGTGCCAAAGAATTAAAGCCTTTGAACTATGGTGCTGGAGAAGACTCCTACGAGTCCTTTGGATGGCAAGGCAATCAAACCATTTGTAATGTATTGGGTCCGACGCAAGGAAGAGACGCCAGCCGGAGTACGTGTTCAGCTCTTTATTGTATGTGGGGGTCCGTACTGGAGAACAAGGGCTAGCTGGCCTCCTTATATACCTGGCCAGGTAGGTGGCTAGCCAATGGGGTTGGCCCTAGGTTTCCCACCAAAACTAGGTTTTCCTGCCAAAACCATCCAGGCCAATGCCCCCTAGTGGCCGCTGCTATGCAGATGCCTGCACCTGGATACATAACACCCCTCCCCCCTTAGAGAAGAACCTCCCTTCTAACTATAACACACATAACTATATACAATGCGTACATAATACATAACAACGAGTTGAGGTCAGTTGCACACATAGTCTGCTAGGTACGTAGGTGTCCTGTGGGGTTTGGTGGACCGTCTGATTGTGGCTTCTCCCTGAAAGCTGGACCGTAAGAAAGGCTGAGTGCCAAAGAATTGAGGCCTTTGAAGTATGGTGCTGGAGAAGACTCCTGCGAGTCCCTTGGACTGCAAGGCGATCAAAACTGATCAATCGTAGAGGAGATCAACCCTGACTGCTCTTTAGAAGGCCAGATCCTGAAGTTGAAACTCAAATACTTTGACCACCTAATGAGAAGGAAGGACTCACTGGAGATGAGCCTAATGATGGGAAAGATTGAGGGCAAGAGAAGAAGGGGACGACAGAGAATGAGGTGGCTGGATGGAGTCACTGAAGCAGTAGGCATGAGCTTAAATGAACTCCATAAGATGGTAGGGACAGGAAGGCCTGGAGGAACGTTGTCTATGGGGTCGCGATGGGTCGGACACGACTTCACAGCTAACAACAACAACAACCATTTTATCCTCATCTTATAAAACAGGCTGAGGGATGGTGTGTGACAAGCCATAATTTTGATATGGCATTGTAGGGCCTGCTAAAGCATTTAATAAATTAACCCCTTGCTGAGATGTCTGAATAAATAGAATACAGCTGTCCCCCCCACTGCCTCTTAAATATTTGCATTTATACAAAAGTACAATTTGGTGAAAACTAAACAGCATCTTTATTACTTCATTTAGAAGGGTGGATTTAGCTACTAGATAATTTCAGAACAGAGCACTGTCTTTGACTGAGAAAACTACAGTCAATCTCCGAAGAGGATAGTTTCAATTAACTTCCCTATTCTGTAACACTGAGTGCAGTGATTAAGGTGTAAAAGGATACAGCACAAGGAGGCCCTGCCTACAAATATCCCATCAGAAAGCCCAGATGATTTTTCTCCAATCATCTTCTCTCTAATGAATATACCCTAACCCCAAGCAAGTAATTTTTATATGAGATTTAGAAAGTTCATGTTTGAAATTTAATCTAACACGATAAACTGTGATCCAGCCTTCTTGCCAGTTCTTTTTTTCCCCTTTCTGTCCAAAATATTATGTGAATGGAAGAGTAGAAACAGTAGCTAAAACAGTTGATTAGAGACAGGTAAAGCATTTTCTTTGCAGTTGAGGTCAAATCAATAGATCTTTTATTCTTCGCCCATGCTCTTGTTTTCATATCTTTTTTTGTTTGGCTAACATTTTCATTCAGTATGCCAATAACTTGGCAAAGGTTCATTTTATCATATTCTTTCAAGAGAAATCATTATGTAAATTTTAGGGAATATATCCTGTCCACAGGGTTACTGCATTTTGAATGGGTTTGAATTGATTTAAATGAGAACTGTTTTAAAATAAAAATAATAATTGAAAGGGCAAAAATGGAGGTATTTTGGCCAGAATGCTTTCAAAGGACATGTAAGCTAAAAAGGACATTTTGTATTCAACATTAAGCACTGCTTTTTTAAAACAATAATTTCAAATTAGAGTATTTTTTTTAATGAGAAGCCATTCCTTCGTAAATGCTTCAGATCAGGGGTGTCAAACTCAATTTCATTGAGGGCCGCATCAGCATTGCGGTTGCCCTCAGGGGGCCAGGTGGGTGTGGTCTGGGTGGGCATGGCCTACTGGGTGGGCATGGCTAGAGTGCGTATGGCCTACTGGGTGGGCATGGCCAGCTCTACATCATTCGCATCAAGGGTGCCTATGGGGGCCTGCGCAGGAGTGGGACAGATCTGGGGGTCTCTGGCAGAAGGAGGGTCTCTGGGCCAGGGCCAAGGCAGTGGGGGCCGTTCCCTCACTGTTTCCAGGATGGCTTCGCGGGCCACATGAAACCACTTTGCGGGCCAGATCCGGCCCCCGGGCCTTGTGTTTCACATGTCTGCTTCAGATTAATAAATAAAATTCTATTTTCTGGAATTTACTATAGAATCAGTAATAAATCTGGAAATTATTCAGAAAAAAATAAAGTCTAATGGCAAATATCTGTAGCTTGATAGAGGATGAGAGTGAAGGTTTGTTTTCCGAGCTTGTGGGTTGGTTTCCGAACATTTCATTAGCAGGCTAGGTAACTTCAGCAGAGTGTAGAGGATGCCAATGTTCTTCTGCTTATAAGGACTTCATGTGGTCAGTGGGTCTTGTGATGGGTCAGGTGTAGTTGACCCATTACAAGACCCACTGACCACATGAAGCCCTTATTAACAGAAGAACACTGACACTGACATCTCCTAAACTTCACTGAAGATGTTACCTAGCCTGGTAATGAAACATTTGGAAACCAATCCACAAGCTCGAAGAACAAACCTTCACCCTCATAGAGTCTAATTGCCAGACTTTCAAGAAAATGCAGTGCACATAAATGATGGGGCTTTAATTACAGTCGGCATTTTTTATCTTTGTATCTACGTACTGATTGCTCCTGGAAATGTCATATGGGTTTCACACTTTCCTGCTTGGCTTCCATAAATAGAATTAAAGATGTTTGATAGTCTAGTATTGTGGTTCCCAAACTGTGTGCTGTAGAACCCCAGGATGCCACAGCGAACTCACAGGATGTGATCATGGGATATTTTACTACTCAATAAACAGAATTATTAGGTAGGCAGTTTGGGAACCACAAAAGTATTTCTTTGGCCTAGCTCTAGGGGCATCATGAAAAAAGTACGTATTCAAAATTCCCAAATAAGTAATTTCTCCTCGCAAGGCATGCAGTTAATGAAACAACTAAATTTCACTTAAAACAAAATTTCAAATCAAAGCATGAAGAATATTTGGAGGCAGCTGAGACATTTGTTGGGAAGGGCACATGAGATGGCTTGGACGTTACCAACCTGCCCTTTGATCATCAGCTGTTCAATGTGGCAAGAGACATCTAGGGATTGAGACAGGACAGTGAAGCACACCTGATGCCCATCCCTAAGGTGGCCTACCTTTACCTATCACCCCAGCAAAGAAAACAAGAGAAATTCATCAGAAAAATTTAACTACTGAGTTGCCTTTGGGGAGGCAGGTTGCAAGGTTTTGACAGTAAGGCTTATTTGCAATTCACAACATTATATATATAACAAAGTTTCTAGTGTCTTCAAGGGATATGATCACACTGATTTTTTTCTCTCTCTCAGACACGGAAGAACATTCTGATAGGCTTCTGCCTCCATTACATTTTAAAAGAGCATTTGTAATTAGCTTTTTTTTTAAAAAAAAGGAAAAGACAATGCTTTCCTTTTTCACGGTGCACCAAGTACTAAAGAACAAGGTGTGATAGTACACTTAGGTTAAAACAATGAAAAACTAATTAGATTCATTGGAAATAATTCTAATATATTAGCAGTTATGTTTCAAAAGGTGTAGGTTGTGTAAGTTGCTTTAATATAAAAATGGGCTTAATAGAATTGATGTCTGACACTTTTCCCCTTGCTTGCATATATTACCAGAGTGGCTTTAAAAGAAACTAGGATATTCTAGAGAGACCAGGAAATCTGCATTATAATATAAGGCTCCTGCTGTGAGTGAGCCTATGGTGCAAGTATTAAAAAAAATAAATAGGAAAAAACACAGCTCTGGTACCACTCCCTGTTATTTACAAAGGAATGTAATTCCTTTCATATTTGAGCTCTCCTGAAAAAGGACCTGTCAGCACCGAGGCATGAGAGACATGAAATTTTATTTCTAAAGATGAATACAAAGAACAGTTTGAATTGTTGCTGTTTTCCCCTCTTTCCATTACTGTGACTGAGATCATAGTAAATTTTCAGATGGTTCTTGATTCATTTTGATTATAAAACAGCATAGGCAGTATCTGTACTAAATAAAAAAGAGGAGGATTTATTTTTATATAAACCACTGTCTGGGAAATTTAGGGTGGCTTTCCCATCCTACTTTCATCTGGTCCTGCTCTGATTGTAATTTCAAGCATTTTCAGTCAGCCTGGAGCAGAAACTGTAAAATACCTGGTGGACACTGAATTGTGGAAACCTGCTTTAGAACAATTGGTATGTTTTCTCACTGTTTTATCTTCAAAGCAACCTCTGAAATAGTTCCGCACACTCAAGGCAACTTCTTTCAACCAGCTGTGTGGCAAATATACTTGTCTTAAATAATTGCAAACAGCATTTCTACCTTTCATAATAAATCCTTTATCCTGCATTTGGTTTAATATTGACTGAAACAGATTTCTGAAAGTTTTTTTCCCCATTTCTCTATATTCTACAATATGTTCACTTTGAAGGAATATGGTGAAACTGCACTCATAAATGGGGGAGCAAGGCAATCATATTACTTTGCTTTGAGATGTGTGGCAAAGCTTCTGATGCTGGAGCAAAGAACCTAATCAAGACATATAGGACCCAGCTTTCTCTTCAGAAAATGGAACAGTGGAGTTCTGTGCAATGTTTTACAGCATTAAGACATGCTGCGAATTTTCTGTGCCCCTCTAAGGCAAGCACCTCTTTAAAGCACCAATTTGCTGAAACCTAATATTAATATATAGGTAATCTTTGCTTAGGGACTTCAACTGGAACTAGAAACCCCCTTGTTAAGGAACATGGTTGCTTACTGGGAAATCACATCACCATGGCCATTCTTCTCTTTTTGCCAGTCCCCAGCTCTTTGGAATCTCACCTTAATCCTGGGATAGTCAGTTTGAAACTGACAAGACTAATCACTTCCATACCTTTGACTTTTGTTTGCCTCAAAGCTGCTCCCCTGCCTTTTGGCATGCTCACTCAGCACTTAATCTATGAGATCCATTAATGTTTGTATTTACATTCATTGAAGAGGAAGGGATTAGGAGAGTGTGAGCAGGTACACAAGAAATACACATGGAAAGCAATATATTAGTACCAGGACCCATGAGTGCAGTAAGCAAACAGATTGGTGTATTCCCTACTACAGACATGTCAAACTCACGCCATCAGGTGACGTTGCGCAACGTATTGGGACGGTTTTGCCATTGCCGGCAATGGGGTGGGTGCAGCTTCTGGATGATGCGTCCAGCCCGTGGGTCGGCAGTTCTACTATGTACCTGTTTATTCTCTTCTAATCCTTGCCTTGCCAATCTCTCCACTCAGCACAGGGAAGGGCGGGAAAGGGTCAGGCATAGGAGAGAAATTGCTTGGTCTTTTTCTTTTATTTCCCTCCTCACTTGGGTTCTGCAATTACCCTGCTGCCATCAACTTTTTTTCTGCCCAGTCAGTTTTACTACAGGCAGTTCTTTATTTATGACTGGTCATTTAACAACTGTTCAGAATTAGCTCAGATCTCTTGAGAGCTACATATGACCTATTTTCAAAGTTACAGTAATGGCGCGCGCACACACACACACACACACACACACACACACACACAGTCACATGATCACATTTTGGGTGCTTGGCAACTGGCTTCTATTTACAGCAATTTGTAGCATTCCACAGTCACATGACTTCTATACAACCCAAATTCTGGCTCCATTATGGTTGTAAGTTGAGGACTACCTGTAACACCAATCGTAAGTTGAATGGTATATAAAATTGTTATTACTATTACTACTGCTAATAATGCCTGCTCACAACTATCTAAAGTCACAGCTGCCAATTCTTTAGCTGGTGATGACTTTCATACACATCGAGTTCTTCCTAAGAACCTGGGAGGCTGTAATGTATTGGCATAGTATACAGTGTGTATGGATCCAAGCAGTGTGGTCTTTTGCAATTGACAGATGGAAATTTTGTCAATGTGCAGGTTTTCTCAGTGCAATCCAAGATTTTTTGGTATGGCACCTAATGTACCAATAACCACTGGGACCATCACAGCTAATTTATGCCATAATCTTTCCATTTCAATTTTCAGATTTTGATACATTGTGATCTTTTCCAATTTTTTGTCTTCTATTCTACTAGCCTCTGGCATTGCCACATCGCTTATCCACACCTTCTTTTCAACCACAGTTATATCTTGTGTGTTATAAGCTGAGATTTATCAATCTGTATTCAGAAACCCCAAAATATTTTAACATGCTCATTTTTGTCCACTTTGTCACCATTGTTTTCACCAATTTTTCATAATGGCAGCTAGTAATTTTTATAGATATTCCAGTGAATCATTTTGGCAACTGATATGTCTTTATTTACAATCTTTTTACATGAGCTGAGTATATGTTCTAGTATTTCTTCTGCATCTTTGTCCAATTTGCATTTTGAATCATTTGATGATTTTTGAATTCTGTCATGATTGCATTAGTTTGAATAGCTTGATCTTGCATAGCCAAAATTATTTCCACTTTCTTTCTTTCTTGTCATTTTTGAGGCCAATATTAATTTCATTTTACTTCCGTTAGTGGGTTCAGCTTACTTCAGTTCCCAACACTGTTCCTATTTTAAAAAAGGCAGGAAAAAACCCTAAATTGCCTTTATGTTGAGCTTGGTTCCTAGTGATTTGCATAGGAACATTCTGTATCATGCTTTTCTTAGCACGATACACAACTGGTTTGCCATTGTCCTCTTCCTGAACATTTTTTTCAACTTCTCTGCCTATTCTTACTACACTGGAATTTCCAGGGGTCCCTCATCAAACTAATAATAAGAGGTGGAATTGCTTAGCTCTCTAAGACAAGGTCAAATAATCTCTGCCTCAGACCCTAAGAACTGCTGCCATCTAGAGTTGCCATGATTGAGTTATATGAATTTATTGTGATCATTTTTGTGGCATCAGGAAGGGCATCCGCCAGTAAACACTCAACTCCATCCGCTATTCCCCAAATTAAGGGATTACAGGGTTGTAAAAAGGAAGTTATTGTGATCATTTTTATCTATTCCAGGTGTTTCATAAATTGTTTGGAAGGTATAACAAGAACCTAGTGGAGAGTGTTTTCCATCATTATCAGATGTAGGAACTGCAATGAAATGTTTCATTATAAAAGATTCCTCATTCAACATCACTTCTGATCTTCTTCTGAAGCTCTGTAAACTTTAATACTCTCCCCAAAATTTTGAACTTCCTTCTTTTGGGTGGACAATGCTGTTTCCTGTTTCCCAATGTGTTTATAGCCTGCTTAATTGGAATTGTAGAGACAATGATGCCTTCTCTGTCCACAAAGGTTCTGAATTTAGGCTTCTTGCTCTAAGAGCCATTCATGAGACCAATCTTGGGGATCAATTGCCTTAGCAAAATAAACATGGCAGTTTTTGAATGCAAGCAGTTTGCTGATGTTCTTCCTCTAGAATGGTAATACTTCTACCCACTGAAAGTTAAAGATCAAAACCAAAATAAAATACAAATGATTAATACATAGAACCATTTATCATTTTGTTGTTTTTAGTTGGGAAGTCGTGTCCGACCCATCGCGACCCCATGGACAAGGTTCCTCCAGGCCTTCCTGTCCTCTACCATCTTCTGGAGTCCATTTAAGCTCACGCCTACTGCTTCAGTGATTCCATCCAGCCATTAATCTATCTCTAAAGGATTGGCTGAAGAGGAAGATCCTGATTCCTGTCCTGAAAGAGGAAAGCATGGGTGATGTTATGTATTGGGCTCAATTGTAGCATCATGTGGTAAGCTGGAGCAGGTAACGGCTCTCCAGCAACCCAGACTCTAGGTCTCCAGTGCTGCTATTGGCTGCCCCTAGGCGGCAATGGTTGCTTTAAACCCATTGGTTGCCACCCATTGGTTGCCTGGCTATAAATTGCTGCAAGCTGCAGCCCAATTCTCAGTTCAGATCCTGCAAGCAATAAACCATGAGCTTTGTTGAACTCACTTGCCTCGTATCCTTTCCTGTGCGAAGAACCCGTGACGTAACACTGGCGACGAAGGTGGGATCCTACTTCCCAAAAAGAGCTGAAGTCCACTAGGGGAGAGGCAGCCCACGCCTGGAGGGAAAAGGCATTGCCCCCCATAGTCGGCTATCAAGCCACGCTAGTGATCACGTGCTCAGTGGATTCATTCCCTGGGCCTTGGGAAGCAAGATCGAAAACTGCAGGAACCAGCCGAAGACAGAATGCCGAAGGTCAGAAGACTTCGTGAATTCGACGTCAAGCACCCAGAGGGATGGCCTTCCTACTTGTCCCAGGTAGAAAACTACCTCCAGGCAAACCAAATCTCAGAAGATGAGCTGAAGGCCGCCATGCTGCTCTGCATTTGCGGCCCAGTCACCTTCGACCTGTCCGAAAACCTCTTCGCTCCAACACTGCTAGAATCAATTTCCTATGCGGACCTCAAGAAGAAGCTGGAAGAACATTTTCAGCCAAAGATGTCAGAAATTGCCTGGTGCTTCACATTTGATCAGCGAGTGCAGCAACCTGGCGAAACAGCATCAGAATTTATCATGGCCTTGAGGCAGGCTGCACACTTCTGTAAATTTTCAAACCTTGAGGAGAGACTGCGAGACTGGCTCGTCTGCGGCCTGTGGAACCGAACGCTCCAACAAAGACTTTTTGCCAGACCAAACTTAACATTTTCAGAAGCTCAAGATGAAGTTATGGCAGATGAGGCCGCTGGGGGTGCAGTCCAAAAGTCCAGCCCGCCAAAACGATGAAACATGAAGAAATGGTCCACCATGAGGATGCCAAACGCTCAAAGAAATCTTCGGAGGAGGAAGATCCCGAAGTCTACAAGCTCCACAAGCAAACCGACATGCAGCATCGCAGCAGCAAACAGCAAGAGAACACTTACAAGGCAGTTCTCTTACCTAGATGTAAAGGGTGCGGCAGCAACCATTTTCGTGCTGATTGCAGATTTCGGTCAGCCATGTGCAGGGCCTGCGGCAAAACAGGCCACATCCCAACGGTTTGCAAAGCTTGCCAGAGGGCCACCTAAACACCAGTCGGAAGATCCGACCAGGAGAGGTACCGGGGCCCAGGGTCCATTAAGTGTGGGGTTTTGTAGAAGCTGTAGAAGCATATGCCACACAGGGGCTCGATGCCCCCTCAAACCTAAACTCAAACTGCAGGTAGAGCTACAAGGAGTCCCTTGTAAAATGGAATTGGACTCTGGCTCTGCTGTCTCCATTATTTCCCAGGACACCTTCAATTTCGTGTGCAGGTGCAGTAACAAATGGGTCAAGCTGAGGCTCTCAGACATAATCTTAACTGACTTTCAAAATGCTCAAGTTAAAGTTAAGGGAGAAGCCACCTTGGCTGTAAAATTTAAGGGGTTTTATGGGCACCTGGGTGTCATAGTAGTAGGGGGCCAGAGAATGAGTCTCGTGGGAATTGATTGGTTTGATGCCTTAGGCATTCAGATAACTGGCATTAATCAGACACAAGCTGCAAACCTTTCATCAGTTTGCGAGGACTTTGCAGACGTTTTTTGATTCTGCCCTTGGAACATACGCCCGCCTATCTCATTCAAGCTAGACCCCAATGTAGTTCCCATTAGGGTTAAGCTATGAAGAGTCCCTTTTGCCCTCAAACATAAAATTGACTCAGAAATAGACAAGCTTGTAGAACAGGGCGTCTTACAACTTGTTGATGGGGGGGGGAGTGGGAAACTCCTATAGTCATCCCACTTAAGGCCAACGGGGAAATTAGGATATGTGCAGACTATAAATGTACAATTAATAAAGCCCTTAAGCAACACACTTACGCTGTCCCTCTGGTCAAATTGACAAAGAGGCCCTAGCCATTGTTGCTGGAATAAAAAAATTCCATGACTATTTATATGGCAGGGACTTCACGGTCTTTACAGACCACAAACCTCTGCTGGGACTTTTCATAACAGACAAACAAACCCCCCACATACTTTCCCCAAGAATGCTGAGATAGTCTATCTTCTTATCTGCATACACTTTTAAATTGGTTCACAAACCTGGTAAAGAAATGGGCCATCCTGATGGCCTCAGCAGACTCCCACTGCCACTAACGGAACCAGACCCTCCCCCTGCGGCCATAATTCTGTCCATTCAGGACCTGCCAGAATTTCCCCTCCATGCTGGGGACATAGCTGCAGAAACAGCTACAGATAGAACACTAAGTAGAGTGCTTTCAGGGGTACACACAGGGTGGTTGGATAAAAGCCCAGGCTCTGAGTTTCAGAGTTACTTTGTCAGAAGGCATGAGCGATCAGCCCACAAGGGGTGCATATTATGGGGAAACAGAGTCATAATCCCCTCTTCACTGAGAGACAGGGTTTTACAGTCATTACACGAGGACCATCCAGGCATTGTCAAAATGAAAGCTTTAGCAAGAAGCTACCTTTGGTGGCCTGGCCTTGACAAGGACATTGAGGCACAGGTACATGGTTGTTATACATGCCAGAAATCTAGGCCTGAGATGCCACATGCCCCAGTTCACAGGTGGGAGGAAAGGCACACTCCTTGGTCCAGAATTCACATAGACTATGCTGGGCCCTTTCAGGGACAGCTCTTTCTCATAGTGGTGGACAGCCACTCCAAATGGCTAAAAGTAATCCCAGTTGCAAACATGACTACTGCTAGGACCATCCAGGTGCTGAGAAAGCTCTTTGCCACACATGGGTTGCCAGATGTCTTAGTTTCAGACAATAGGGCCCAATTCACTGCTGCTGAATTTCAGGCCTTCCTAAGAGCAAATCTTATCAGGCATGCAACATCTTCCCCTTTTCACCCGTCCTCTAATGGTCAAGCTGAATGAATGGTGAGGACCACAAAGGAATCACTCAAATGCATCATAACAGGTGACTGGCATCACAGACTGGCAGATTTTTTACTCTGCCAACATTCTATGTCTTGCACTGCTACAGGCAAAAGTCCTGCAGAACTTCATTGGGGGAGGTGACTGATCACTAAACTGGACAGATAGAGTGGCAGCAGAAGCCTCTCGACCAAAACCCCCAAGGGGGCTGCAAGTGGGCGATTGGGTATGGGCCAGAAACTATGGACATGGGAATCTGTGGGTTCCTAGTAAAATTACCAAATCATCTGGTCCCCTTTCTTACGAAGGGCTGGAGGGAGGGCGAGTTGTCAGATGCCACATTGATCAACTCAGAAAACGGTTTCCAGAATGGCCACTAAGTGAGGACTGTGTCATAAGTCCCTCCCAAAGTCCCCAAACTTGCAGCCAAGCCAGCCCTTACATGGACTCTCAAGATGCTTCTTTCGTAAGCAATGAGGAACTGGGCATAGAGGAGGGGAGTCCAGAAGTGCAACATGGATCCCCTGAAGGAGCAAGCCAACCAGACTTCAACAACCACTGTGCCTATTCTGCTGATCAGTCTGACTCTGGGGTGGGCCAACCTGGAGAGGCCAGCCAGAGAGCATCTAATTCCTTTGACTCAGGTGCATCAAAGGACAATGGTCTACCTAGCCTGCTGGGTAAGCTGGTAGACCACAGAGTGACTGGAACCCCGAGGTGTTCCACAAGGGCACATAAGCCTCCTTCTTATCTCGCTGATTATGTTGTAAAATAAAAGAACTATAATGTTGTCTGTACTGTAACTTGTCACTGTACTGAACAATACTGTAGCTATGATGTTAACTGTCTAGTGTGCTGTCAATGGAAACCTATTCATTCAGATACTATGATGTTAACTGTCTAGTGTGCTGTCAATGAAAACCTATTCATTCAGATACTATGATGTTAACCCTTGTAACTTGTATTATGTTTTTCTAAGGTTGCTATGATGTTAAGTCTTGTACTTGTATTGTTGCCAATTATTGCTATGATGTTTGTCTGATCTAAGAGGGGAGGAGTGTTATGTATTGGGCTCAATTGTAGCATCATGTGGTAAGCTGGAGCAGCTAACGGCTCTCCAGCAACCCAGACTCCAGGTCTCCAGTGCTGCTATTGGCTGCCCCTAGGCAGCAATGGTTGCTTTAAACCCACTGGCTGCCGCCTAGGGGCCTGGCTATAAATTGCTGCAAGCCGCAGCCCAATTCTCAGTTCAGATCCTGCAAGCAATAAACCATGAGCTTTGTTGAACTCACTTGCCTCATCTCCTTTCCTGTGCGAAGAACCCGCGACATAACAGGTGATACATAAATGCACTTTGTAGGTTGGAGCAACTGGGAAAAGTGATTTTCTATATATTAAAGAAATAGTTCTCCAAAATTTGTAGCATATTGAAGATGGCCTTTACTGCTGACCTTAATGCCTAAATAGGCAATCTTTCAAGGTGGTCAGGAGCATAATCACTTTGGGCTTTAAAGATTCACACCAAACCTTGTATCATGCAAATTTGAAGCTTCTGGACATACTCCAGAGATCTCCCCACCCCGATTCTCAATAGAGGACATTGCTATAGGACAAGAACCCCTTGTAACATTGACAGTGCCAAAATGAATGGGTGGATTGGGGTATGATTTTCAGGGATGATTCTGCCTGCTGAACATTGACGTGGAAAAGCATGAAAGAAAGAAACCCCAAATTTCTACATCTTACTCCCCACCCCAAATTCGTTCTAAACTCTTGTCATGGATATATTAGTAAGCTGTGATGCATGCTAATTAGAAAGTTGGCTGTAACAAGAGTTCCTCTTGTGAATCCATTTAAAGACCAATTGTTTACTATCTTTTTCTGTAAGTATAAAATTTTAATTACAGGACTGACAGGAACTGTGTGTGATACAGTGCTCTACATTTATCACTGGGAGAGGACCAGTTGCGGGAGCTGTTTGACTTTGGAGGGATCCTGATGCGCCCGCAATGCTGAGCAGCAGGTGCCACATTATTATGTACAGAAAAGCAATTAGGAAGCATATTGGATGAATGGGAAGTGCATTAATATTAGCGAGTGCATTTGTCAGTGGTTTTGATGCGAGTCTCTCTCTTTTCTTTATGCAACATTAAGATTGTGCCTCTCATAAATTCTCCCCTTAAATTGCCATCTGTTCCCTTGTCATGCAGGAGCGAGGTGGAAAAAAAAAGTTTTTTTCCTTGACAAAAACAAAAACAAAAACAACCCCGTCCACAAAGAAAAGAAAAGAAAATCTTTTTTAAAACATTGAAAATGAGAGAGGGAGAGAGAGAGAGAAACAGATGAAGGTTCCAGTAGCAACTGGGAGAATTTTTTGATGTACAATTGAGGCATCACATATGCTAAGTAATTATCCTTAAATACAGACTTAACTATCTGGATTCTTACTTTTCTACTCCCACTCAACTTTACAGTCTTTCAAATATGGATTTTAAAATACTTTGTGGAATCATTGGCAAAGTTAACTGCAAAGGGAAAGACCAGTTCTGGCTACTTTTCATCAGTAATTAATTAGACATAATTTCTTTTAATGTGAATTGGGTGTTTCTTGAAGACTGGCAGATTTTCGTACAGGATTTGAAAAAGGTTTGGTTGGGCTTCTAAGCAGAGTTCTTTTGGCATCTTTTATAAAGGAAGAAAAATGTACATCTCTCAGATATAATCACAGGAGTAATCATGTCTGAAAATTGTTATTGAAATATCTTTAAGATAATTTATAGAATAACAGAATTGAAAAGGACCTTGGAGGTCTTCTAGTCCAACCCTCTGCTCAAGCAGGAGATCCTATATTACTCATGACAGAAGGATGTCCAATCTCTTCTTAAAATCCTCCAGTGATAGAGCACCCACTACTTCTGAAGGCAATTGATTAATTGTTCTCACTGACAGAAAATTTCTCCTTATTTCTAGCCTGGATGTCTCTCTGATAAGCTTCCATCTGTTACTTCTTGTCCTATCCTCAGTGCCTTGGAGAAGAGGTTGACCCCACTTCCTCTCTATGACAGCCCCTCAAATTTTGGAAGACTGCCATCATGTTACCCCTAGTCCTTCTCTTTGTTAGACTAGATATATCTGGTTCCTACAACTTTTCACTTTGTGTTTTAGTTTCCTGTCCCTTAAGCACCTTTGTTGTTCTTCTCTGCACTCTATAGAGTTCCAACATTTTTTGGGATCATGGCGACCAAACCTGGATGCAGTGTTCCAAGTATGTGTAGTATACCAGTGCAGTATAAAGTGATAGTAAGACCTCACATGATCTTGATTCCATCACTCTGTGATGCAGCCTAGGACCGCTAATTAAATGTCCTACGAGATCAACTGGGATAAACTGTGGTTCCAGATAGGAAATGGGATTGCTAGGCATCGAAATAAATAAATATGCCTTTTTTTCTCGTGGGACCTTTGGATCTGTTGAATCTAATGTTTCCATCCAGTCAACCCTAGAGCAACCCCTTTTAGTTATTACCACTACTGAGGTAAATGTTCTACCAGATTTTGCCTAACCATTTTACAAAAGTTTTCTTACTTTGCAGTAGTTCTTCCATTTTTCTGCCTTACTCTCAGGGCAATTTAGAATTTCATTAAATTGTCTTTCAGTGACCTTTCTGACTATTTATTTTTGTAGGTGGCAGAGGTTGCTACTCCACTGTGGTGGTTTGGTTTGTCACATAGTTTTGTCACCAAAACATTCCTACTGGCCTGATTTTCCTTATTTCCCTTACAGTTTAGTGGAAGTATCAGAAGCTAAAGAGACTGAGGATAGTTGGAGAGAGAGGTGATTCACACAAACACCTTGGTGACCTTTTAACTAAATTTGTAGAAAACCATCATCATCTACAATTTACAAAGCTACTATATGTTTATAGCAAAGTTGCCTTGATTATTACTTGGGTAGAAAGGTGAAGGTAAATTGAATAAATAACTATAAATATAATATAAATAACTGAAATGAATTTTCACTGCATGGAGAGGGAGATATCCTCTCCAAAGTGTATTTATTGCAAGATTTCTTTGCTGAGTTTCCTTTCACCCAGACGTGAATTTATAGACATTTAACTGTTATATTTACTTTGCTCTTTACAAAACATTTTTCCTTAATTCTTCTCTTTCTGAAACTATAAAGACAAAAAGAAAGAAAAGTATAATAGTGTGTAAGACAAAGTAGGGGGAGACAGAAAAAGGGGCTTGAGGCACAGAGTTGAATTTGATATGGATTAAAAATATGGAAAAATGATGAAGGAATATAAAAAAGTAGAGCTAAGAAAGCAGCCAGAAAGATCTTTTCTCTCACTCTTAATGCTAGGATCTTTGGTCATTTAACAAAGCTAAGGGGTTATTACATTGGGGAACAGATTAGGACAGCTGTAGCCACTGGT
Source organism: Vipera berus (assembly GCF_964194415.1). Classification (NCBI taxonomy): domain Eukaryota; kingdom Metazoa; phylum Chordata; class Lepidosauria; order Squamata; family Viperidae; genus Vipera; species Vipera berus. The sequence continues at coordinate 329,209,972 of NC_138202.1, forward strand.
GCTCTACTCTCATTGTCCTCACAGATGGAGAACTTGCTGTCCCTTGGGCTGGAGGACCAATAATGGCATAATCTGTGATGGATAATTAGATCATTAGCATAGCATACTGCCTTTTTCAGTGCAGGGCAGCAACAGTGTTAGAACAGAACAGAATAGAGCTGGAAGGGACCTTGGAGGTCTTCTAGTCCAGTCCCATGCTCAAGCAGGAGAACCTATACCATTTCAGACAAGTAACTGTCTATTCTCTTCTTAAAAACTTCCAGTGATGGAGCGCCCACGATTTCTGAAGGCAAGCTGTTCCACTGGTTAATTGTCCTCACTGTTGGGAAGTTTCTCCTTAATTCCAGGTTGCTTCTCTTTCTGGTCAATTTCCCACCATTGTTTCTTGTTCTGCCCTCTGGTGCTTTGGAGAATAGTTTGATGCTTTCTTCTATGTGGCAGCCCCTCAAATACTGGAATACTGCTATCATGTTACCCCTGTTTTTTCTGTTCTTTAGACTAGCTAAAACCAAGTCCTGAACCCATTCTTCATATGTTTTAGTCTCCAGGCCTTTGATCATTTTAGTTGCTCTTCTCTGAACTTTTTCCAAAGTATCAACATCCTTTTTGTAGTATGGTGACCAAAATTGGTTGCAGTATTCCAGGTGTGGTCTTACTATGGTTTTATAAAACGGTACTAATACTTCATTCAAGAACTACCAGAAGTACAGGCAGGATTTCGAAGAGGCAGAGGAACTAGAGATCAAATTGCTAACATACGCTGGATCATGGAGAAAGCTAGAGAGTTCCAGAAAAACGTCTACTTCTGCTTCATTGACTATGCTAAAGCCTTTGATTGTGTGGATCATAACAAACTGTGGCAAGTCCTTAAAGAGATGGGCATACCAGACCATCTTATTTGTCTCTTGAGAAACCTATATGCAGGTCAAGAAGCAACAGTGAGAACTGGACACAGAACCACTGATTGGTTCAAAATTGGGAAAGCAGTCCGGCAAGGCTGTATACTGTCGCCCTGCCTATTTAACTTATATGCAGAGCACATCATGAGAAAGGCAGGGCTAGATGAATCAAAAGTTGGAATTAAGATTGCCGGAAGAAACATCAATAACCTAAGATATGCAGATGATACCACTCTAATGGCAGAAAGTGAAGAGGAACTAAAGAGCCTCTTGTTGCTAGTGAAGGAGAGTGCAAAACTTGGGTTGAAACTAAACATTAAGAAAACCAAGATCATGGCATCCGGCCCTCTCAGTTCCTGGCAAATAAATGGGGAAGAAATGGAGGTAGTGACAGATTTTATTTTTCTGGGCTCCAAGATCACTGCAGATGGGGACTGTAGCCAAGAAATTAAAAGACGCTTGCTCCTGGGGAGGAAAGCCATGGCAAATCTAGACAGCACACTAAAAAGCAGAGACATCACCCTGTCAACAAAAGTGCGTATAGTCAAGGCTATGGTCTTCCCAGTTGCAATCTATGGCAGTGAAAGCTGGACCATAAGAAAGGCTGAGCGCCAAAGAATTGAAGCCTTTGAACTCTGGTGCTGGAGAAGACTCCTGCGAGTCCCTTGGACTGCAAGGCGACCAAACCGGTCAGTCCTAGAGGAGATCAACCCTGACTGCTCTTTAGAAGGCCAGATCCTGAAGCTAAAACTCAAATACTTTGGCCACCTAATGAGAAGGAAGGACTCACTGGAGAAGAGCCTAATGCTGGGAAAGATTGAGGGCAATAGAAGAAGGGGACGACAGAGAATGAGGTGGCTGGATGGAGTCACTGAAGCAGTAGGCATGAGCTTAAATGGACTCCAGAAGATGGTAGAGGACAGGAAGGCCTGGAGGAACATTGTCCATAGGGTCGCGATGGGTCGGACACGACTTTGCAACTAACAACAACAACTAATACTTCATGTCATCTTGAATCTATACCTCTGTTTATACAACCCACGATATAATGATAATGATAATGATAATGATGATGATGATGATGATGATAATAATAATAATAATAATAATAATAATAATAATAATAATAATAATAATAATAATAATAATAATAATAATAATAATAATAATTTGGAAGGGACCTTCGAGGTCATGTAGTCCAACCCCCTGCTCAGGCAGGAAACAAATGGCTGTCCAGTCTTCTTAAAAACTTCCAGTGTTGGAGCATTCAGAGTTTCTGTAGGCAGGTTGTTCCACTCATTAATTGTTCTAATTGTCAGAAAATTTCTCCTTAGTTCTAGGTTGCTTCTCTCTTTGGTTAGATTCCATCTGTTGCTTCTTGTTCTGCCTTCAGGTGCTTTGGAGAATAGCTTGACTCCCTCTTCTTTGTGGCAGCCCCTGAGATATTGGAACACTGCTATGATATCACCCCTCGTCCTTCTCTTCATTGAATTAGACATACCCAATTCCAGCAATCGTTCTTTATATGTTTTAGCCTCCAGTCGCCTGATCATCTTTGTTGCTCTTCTCTGTACTCTTTCTAGAGTCTCAACATCTTTTTTACATCATGGTGACCAAAACTGGATGCAGTATTCCAAGTGTGGCCTTACCAAGGCATTATAAAATGGTATTAATACTTCATGTGATCTTGGTTTTATTCCTCTGTTAATGCAGCCTAGCACTGTGTTGGCTTTTTTGGCAGCTGCAGCACACTTCTGGCTCATATTTAAGTGATTGTGCACTAGGACTCCAAGATCCCTCTCACAGTTACTACGATTGAGCAAGGTACCACCTATATTATACCTGTACATTTGTTTTTTCTTGCCTAAATGTAGAACCTTACTGTTTTCACCATTGAATTTCATTTTGTTAGATAGCGCCCAGTGTTCAAGTCTGTCTAGATCCTCCTGTATCTTAAGCCTATCTTCTAGAGTATTGGCTATTCCTGCCAGCTTGGTGTCGTCTGCAAATTTTATGAGTTCCCCATCTATCCCCTCATTCAAATCATTGATGAAGATGTTGAAATATGTGAAAGCAACTCTGAATGGACCCTCCATATTTCTTTTTAGGATAAAAGGAAGATAGAAAAATGTGGGTTAGATAGCACTACCACCAGATGGATTCATAGCTGGCTGACAGGCCGTACTCAGCGTGTGGTCCTCAATGGAACCGCATCTACATGGAAGGATGTGTGTAGCGGGGTGCCCCAGGGCTCTGTTCTGGGCCCAGTGCTCTTCAATATCTTCATTAATGATTTGGATGAGGGGATAGATGGGGAACTCATCAAATTTGCAGACGACACCAAGCTGGCAGGAATAGCCAATACTCCAGAAGATAGGCTTAAGATACAGAAGGATCTGGACAGACTCGAACACTGGGCACTATCTAACAAAATGAAATTCAATGGTGAAAAAAGTAAGGTTCTACATTTAGGCAGGAAAAATCAAATGCATAGGTATAGTATAGGTGGTACCTTGCTCAATAGTAGTAACTGTGAGAGGGATCTCGGAGTCTTAGTAGACAATCACTTCAATATGAGCCAGCAGTGTGCTGCAGCTGCCAAAAAAGCCAACACAGTGCTAGGCTGCATTAACAGAGGGATAGAATCAAGATCGCGTGAAGTACTAATACCACTTTACAATGCTTTGGTAAGGCCACACCTGGAATACTGCATCCAGTTTTGGTCACCACGATGTAAAAAAGATGTCGAGACTCTAGAAAGGGTACAGAGAAGAGCAACCAAGATGATTAGGGGGCTGGAGGCTAAAACATATAGGGAACGGTTGCTGGAATTGGGTATGTGTAGTTTAATGAAGAGAAGGGTGAGGGGTGACATGATAGCAGTGTTCCAATATCTCAGGGGCTACCACAAAGAAGAGGGAGTCAAGCTATTCTCCAAAGCACCTGAAAGCAGGACAAGAAGCAATGGATGGAAACTAGTCAAGGAGAGAAGCAACCTAGAACTAAGGAGAAACTTCCTGACAGTTAGAACAATTAACCAGTGGAATAACCTGCCTCCAGAGGTGGTGAATGCTCCAACACTGGAGGTTTTTAAGAAGAGACTGGACAGCCATTTGCCTGAAATGGTATAGGGTTTCCTGCCTGAGCAGGGGGTTGGACTAGATGACCTCCAAGGTCCCTTCCAACTTTATATTATTATTATTATTATTATTATTATTATTATTATTATTATTATTATTATTATTATTATTATTATTATTATTATTATTATTATTATTATTATTATTATTATTATTATATTTTGAGTTACAAGATTCTATTACTGTAACCTTAAAATAAAAGTAGTTTTAGTATGTGTAGCTTTGCTGTTCAAGTCAGGTCTACCACAAAGGGCTAACCTGCCATCCAGGTTAAGTTGCCCTCAAAGGTGGCAAAAATAGCAGATAAAAGAAAGAAATGGGTCTGTAGCATTATGGAGAAGATGAATACAAGCACTTTTCAGAACAGATGTGACTCACTTATTACTATCTCATGAGAATCAGTTGTAAACTGATGTAATAAAGAAAAAAAATCAAAGGGCAAAGAATGTTAAAATGCCTATGGTGTCTTCAAATAGATGCCAAAAGAAACAGTTCTTAAATGACCCCAAACCTTCAAATTAATGTCCTTATTAGAGGCAACAAGTGTGTCTCACTTGTTATCAAAAGGGCGTTGTCTAAATGTTAGATATATATATGTTAACTTTGTCTCCCACCTTTCAATAAGAGCTCAAGGGAGCTTACATGGGGATTTTGTTGATAGATAGATTGACTGATTGACTTAATGGTTTTATTGGGCTGCCCAACTCAAGCTAAGTGATTTAGGGTGGCATACAACAGAAGCAAACAATAAACTGAAAAAAAATGTTAACCATAAAACATTACTACCACTGCCCCATTTATAAAATATAAAATATCAACAAAACATGATAATTAAAGAACTAAAAGAATACTTCACTCAACTGAATCCAAACACTGGGTGGGGGGAAGATAGGTCAATGTTTTTTTCCTAAATGCATACAGAGTTGAGGTGTGTCATATATCAGCTGGTAGAACATACAGAGAGCCCCAGAAAAGCAATGCTTTCTAGGTCCCATAAGAAACATGTTTTTCCCACCCTGGTGGGGCTGTCTCTTTTCATAGTATCTGAACTCCTCTGCTGCTTCCATCGTCTCTCATAAGTGGCAAGATAATGGTTTGCATACTAGCCTGTAGAAGCTTCACTCCGTATAGTTGGTATATTACACTAAGTATACCAGCTTTATTGAAATTCATCTAAGATTCTCAAGAAAAGGAATGGGATTGTTGCTCAAGCATTATTGAACCAAAACACACCAAAAAAATTACTTCTACCAAAAGATGCAACTCCAGGCTGAATAAAACCTTCTTTCTTCTTCCATTTATGATTTTAAGGTGACTAAGGCAAATATCCAACAATATGATTGCCTGGCTTCTCAGCTATTTCTTTTGTAAATGACATTGCCTAATGTTTTTTTAATGGATCTTGTAAATAATTTATCCTTAAACCTTTGTTTAATGGACTTTTTTTAAATTCCAGAGTTTGATACCTAAAGAGCTGTGTCTAGCAATTCATGTTAGCACTCTGACCATTTCCTCCTCCAGTTTTAAATTAACAGCCAGCTGTTTATTCTTAATTGTAAGGGGGAAAAAGTATTGATAGCTAAATGCTGTTTGTGCGATGCACAATTTACAAAACATCACCAGTCCATACATCATTTCATGCTACATACATATTCATCTTTTAAAAGAACTGGCAGAATAAGCTGATTTGATGCACTTGCAGCAGGACTCTTCTAACTTCAGTGGGACTCAAATATTTTAAAGGTGACGTTTTAGCTGAGACAACTCAGAAGCGCCGTGGTGGCACAATGGCTAGAACACAATACTGCACGCTAACTCACTGCTCACTCCAGGAGTTCAGTCCTGAGCGGCTCAAGGTTGACTCAGCTTTCCATCCTTCCAAGGTTGGTAAAATGAAGACTCAGATTGTTGGGGGCAACATACTCTTAGAGAGGGCTGTAAAGCCCTAGGAAGCAGTAAGTCTACAAGTCTAAATGTTATTGCTATCTTGAAATCTGATAGAGAAAGAGCCTATGAAAGCTTATGTGGTTACAGTATAATTAGTTTGTTTAATCTATAAAGTGCTATGAAACTCTTTATTACTTCCTCAGATTCTGGAGGCAGAGGTGTCCATTGGTATGGGGGGCATAAAAATCAATTTGGTGACCCCATTCATACATTTGAATCCATTCCGGTTTTGTGTGTGTTATGATGCACGTTAAAGGGCACTTTGATTATGCAAGTTGTGGCTGCCATTTTAACTTCTTTACCTCTCAGCGGATGTCCCTGGCTAGACACATGATGATGACTTAATGTGTGATTCTACACATGGTGTTGGATGTGTACTGTTATTTTGTTCCAATGAAGGAAGGACAATGGGTGGGGATTTTCCACATACAAAACACTGCATAAGGAAGGGGAAAGTTAGAGGTAGGAAACTAGGACATTGGTGTAATAAATTGCTCCCTAACTTATTTACCAAGTCTATGTAATACTTTGGATTCTTGTGACCCTGGAAAAAGAAACAATTGCTTGAATCAGCTGCAGACAGGGTACTGTGTTTGCATTCCGATCCACTCTAAAGCACCTCTTCCAAACTGAATGGAAAGGAATGCAGATTTACAATTTACTCCATGACATTTTGTGAACAAGAACTTTGTTGTTGTTAGCTGCGAAGTCATGTCTGACCCATCGCGACCCCATGGACAATGTTCCTCCAGGCCTTCCTATCCTCTACCATCTTCTGGAGTCCATTTAAGCTCACACCTACTGCTTCAGTGACTCCATCCAGCCACTTCATTCTCTGTCGTCCCCTTCTTCTCTTGCCCTCAACCTTTCCCAGCATTAGGCTGTTCTCCAGTGAGTCCTTCCTTCTCATTAGGTGGCCAAAGTATTTGAGTTTCAACTTCAGGATCTGACCTTCTAAAGAGCAATCAGGGTTGATCTCCTCTAGGACTGACCGGTTTGGTCGCCTTGCAGTCCAAGGGACTCGCAGGAGTCTTCTCCAGCACCATAGTTCAAAGACCTCAATTCTTTGGCGCTCAGCCTTTCTTATGGTCCAACATTCACAGCCATACATTGCAACTGGGAAGACAATAGCCTTGACTATAGTACTTTTGTTGACAGGGTGATGTCTCTGCTTTTTAGTGTGCTGTCTAGATTTTCCATGGCTTTCCTCCCCAGGAGCAAGCGTCTTTTAATTTCTTGGCTACAGTCCCCATCTCCAGTGATCTTGGAGCCCAGGAAAATAAAATCTGTCACTACCTCCATTTCTTCCCCATCTGTTTGCCAGGAATTGAGAGGGCCGGATGCCATGATCTTGGTTTTCTTAATGTTAAGTTTCAACCCAACTTTTGCACTCTCCTTCTTCACCCGCAACAAGAGGCTCTTTAGTTCTTCTTCACTTTCTGCCATTAGAGTGGTATCATCTGCGTATCTTAGGTTGTTGATATTTCTTCCGGCAATCTTAATTCCAACTTTTGATTCATCTAGCCCTGCCTTTCTCATGATGTGCTCTGCATATAAGTTAAACAGGCAGGGTGACAGTATACAGCCTTGCCAGACTCCTTTCCCAATTTGAACCAATCAGTGGTTCCGTGTCCAGTTCTCACTGTTGCTTCTTGACCCGCATATAGGTTTCTCAAGAGACAAATAAGATGGTCTGGTACTCCCATCTCTTTAAGAACTTGCCACAGTTTGTTGTGATCCACACAATGAAAGGCTTTAGCATAGTCAATGAAGCAGAAGTAGATGTTTTTCTGGAACTCCCTAGCTTTCTCCATGATCCAGCGTATGTTGGCAATTTGATCTCTAGTTCCTCTGCCTCTTCGAAATCCTGCCTGTACTTCTGGTAGTTCTCGATCCATATACTGCTGAAGTCTAGCTTGTAGGATTTTAAGCATAACTTTACTAGCATGTGAAATGAGTGCAATGGTGTGATAGTTTGAACATTCTTTGGCACTGCCTTTCTTTGGAATTGGAATGTAAACTGATCTTTTCCAATCCTGTGGCCACTGTTGCGTTTTCCAAATTTGCTGGCAAATTGAGTGTAGCACTTTTACTGCACCGTCTTTTAAGATTTTGAATAGCTCAGCTGGAAAACTGTCACCTCCACTAGCTTTGTTGTTGCTCAGCTTTTCTAAGGCCCACTTCACTTCACATTCTAGGATTTCTGGCTTGAGGTCAGTGACCACCTCATTGTGGTTATCAGGGACGTTAAGCTCGTTCTTGTATAGTTTTTCTGTATAATTTTGCCACCTCTTCTTAATCTCTTCTGCCTCTTGTAGGTCCCTGCCATTTTGGTCCTTTATCATGCCCATTTTTGCATGAAATGTTCCTTTCATCTCTCCAATTTTCTTGAAGAGATCTCTGCTCCTCCCTATTCTATTGTTTTCTTCTATTTCTTTGCAATGTTCATTTAAGAAGGCATTCTTATCTCTTCTAGCTATTCTCTGGAATTCTGCATTCAAATGGTTGTATCTTTCTTTTTCTCCCTTGCCTTTCACTTCCCTCCTTTCCTCAGCTCTTTGCAAAGCTTCCTCAGACAGCCATTTTGCTTTCTTGCATTTCTTTTTCTTTGGGATGGTTTTAGTTGCTACCTCTTGTACAATGTTGTGAACCTCTGTCTATAGTTCTTCAGGCAATCTGCCTATGAGATATAATTCCTTAAATCTATTTGTCACCTCTACTGTATATTCAACAGGGATATGATTTAATTCATACCTGGGTGGCCTAGTGCTTTTCCCTACTTTCTTCAGTTTAAGCTTAAACTTTGCAATGAGAAGCTCATGGTCTGAGCCATAGTCAGCTCCTGGTCTTGTTTTTCCTGACTGTATAGAGCTTCTCCATCTTGACTGCAGAGCACATAGTCAATCTGATTTCTGTGTTGACCGTCTGGTGATGTCCATGTGTAGAGCTGTCTCTTGGGTTGTTGGAAAAGAGTGTTTGCTATGACCATCATATTCTATTGACAAAATTCTATCAGCCTGTGCCCTGCTTCATTTTGTACTCCAAGGCCAAACTTGCCTGTTATTCCGGTTATCTTTTGGTTTCCTACTTTAGCATTCCAATCCCCCATGATGATAAAGACATCATTTTTTGGTGTTAGTTCTATAAAGTGCTGTAGGGCTTCATAGAACTGGTCAATTTCATCCTGTTCAGCACCGGTAGTTGGGGCATAAACTTGGACTACTGTGATATTGAATGGTTTGCCTTGGATTCGAACTGAGATCATTCTGTCATTTTGGGGATTGTATCCCAGTATTGCTTTTCCTACTCTTTTATTGACTATGAAGTCTACTCCATTTCTTCTGAGGGATTCTTGCCCGCAGTAGTATACCTGATGGTCATCTGAATTAAATTCACCCATTCCTGTCCATTTTAGTTCGCTGATTCCTAAGATGTCATTGTTCAGTCTTGTCATCTCTTGTTTGACCATGTCTAGCTTGCTTTGATTCATGGATCTTACATTCCAGGTTCCTATGGAGAAAAAATCTTTACAGCATCAGACTTTCCTTTCACCACCAGACACATCCACAGCTGAGCATCCTTTCTGCTTTGGCCCAGTCGCTTCATTCTTTCTGGCGCTACTAGTACTAGCACTCTGCTCTTCCCCAGGAGCATATTGGACACCTTCCGACCTGAGGGGCTTATCTTCCAGCATTATATCTTTTTTCCTTTTGGTACTGTCCATGGGGTTTTCATGGCAAAGATACTGGAGTGGGTTCCCATTTACTTCTGCAGTGGATCATGTTTTGTCAGAACTCTCTGCTATGACCTGTCCGTCTTGGGTGGCCCTGCACGACATAGCTCATAGCTTCATTGAATTATGCAAGCCCCTTTGCCACGACAAGTCAGTAATCCATGAAGGGGACAAAAACTTTATCAGATGCATAAATAAGATGGTGATGGTAGATGCAGCAAATACATATATCATTCTGGATTTAGAACATATATAGATATTTATCAAGAATGACTTTCATGAGGACTAGAAATATAAATGTATAAATGCAAGCCCAAAGTATAGTATCCCTATCTGTATGCTAACTTCCAACCGTCCTACTTTCCTGTGTTGGGCAGGGATATTTATGGGAGAATTGTCTTTCCAGTCTCTTTTATTTTTGCCATAAGTGTATTTCTTCAGATGGTAGGTTTAGATCAATGTTTTTCAGAGTTTGAAAAACACCGATGGAATGCTCTCTTGTGCCTCTTATTTTCTGCAGACAGAAAACTAGCATTTCAGGGGAAAGATTTTGGCTTAGTAATTCTTTGTATGGAGGGGATTTTACTTTTTTTTTAAAAAGTGAGAATCATTCCAGTTATACCTTTCACTTTTTTGGCGGGTGGGGGGAAAGGAAAGGTCACTTCTTACTCTTAAATTAGCATTTCCTTCACACACTGAAAGTTTTGTAGTTTCACTGCATCTCCCTTTTGTGCAGCTAATAAACTCAACTCTTTCTATAATACATCTGTTTAATTTAATTTAATTTTAATTTAATAATATTTCTATACCGCCCTTCTCCCGAAGGACTCATGGCGGTGAACAGGTCAAGAATAAAAATACAGGATTACAAAAGTTAAGAAAATGATTAAATACATGCCCATATACTAAAAATACATCTTAAAACCCCAATAAAATAACAATAACAACCCCCCCCATCCCCTCATCAGGCCAGGCCAGCTTGTTCAAAAAAGTATGTTTTTAGCTTGCGGCGAAAGGAGCGAAGATCGGGCGCCGTCCGGAGCTCAACCGGTAGCTGATTCCATAGCTCCGGGGCGCCCACAGAGAAGGATCTCCCCCTGGGGGCCACCAGTCAACATTCTCTGACCGGTGGCACCCTGAGGAGGCCCTCTCTGTGGGAACGCACAGGGCGGAGGGAAGTTGATGCCGGCAGCAGGTGTTCCCTAAGGTACTCCGGACCCCTGCCATGTAGGGCTTTGAACACCATTACTAGTACCTTGAATCTCACCCGGAAGGCAACTGGTAACCAATGCAGCTCACGGAGCAAAGGTGTAATGTGGGAGTATTGGGAGACTCCCAACACAACTCTCGTGGCTGCATTCTGTGCCAGTTGGAGCTTCTGGGTGGTCCTCAAGGGCAGCCCCATGTAGAGAGCGTTGCAGTAGTCTAGTCGAGAGGTCACGAGCGCATGAGTGACCGTGCATAGATCATCCCGGCTTAGATAGGGCCGCAACTGGCGCACCAGGCGAACCTGGGCAAAAGCCCCCCCCTAGTCACAGCTCCTATGTGGTCTTCCAAGGTGAGCCGTGAGTCTAGGAGGACTCCCAAGTTGCAAGCCCTATCTATGGGGGGTAATAGCTCACCCCCCATAGCAAGAGGTGGAATATCCAAATAAACCCGTGATGAAGGTATGCAAAGCCACTCAGTCTTGTCGGGGTTGAGTTGAAGTCTGTTCCACCCCATCCAGACCCGAACCGCCTCCAGGCAACGGGACATCACGTTGAGGGCATCACTGGGGTGGTTTGGGGTCGAAAGGAAAAGCTGGGTATCATCAGCATACTGATGATACCCAACTCCAAAACCACGAATGATCTCACCCAGCGGTTTCATATAGATGTTGAACAGGAGAGGCGAGAGGACCGACCCCTGAGGAACTCCACAAACGAGAGACCTCGCGGTCGACCTCTGCCCTCCTGCCAACACCGACTGCGAACGTCCCTGGAGATAGGAGGAGAACCACTGTAAGACCATACCTCCCACTCCCAATCCCCTGAGACGCCGCAGCAAGATACCATGGTCGATGGTATCGAAAGCCGCTGAGAGGTCTAATAGGACTAGAACAGAGGAATATCCCCTGTCCCGAGCCCTCCAGAGATCATTCACCAGCACGACCAATGCCGTCTCCGTGCTGTGCCCGGGCCTGAAACCCGATTGGTACGGGTCTAGATAATCCGCTTCATCCAGGACCAGAGGGAGCTGATGCGCCACCACACTCTCAACAACCTTCGCAAGAAAGCGAAGGTTGGAGACGGGACGAAAGTTGTTCAATACAGCTGGGTCCAAGGCAGGCTTCTTGAGGAGAGGCCTCACCACCGCCTCTTTCAAGATGGCGGGAAAGCTACCCTCGTTCAAAGAAGCCGATATAACTGCCTGGAACCAGCTGCGTGTCCTCTCCCGGGCTGCATAGACTAGCCAGGAGGGGCACGGGTCCAATAAACATGTGGTGGTGCTCAGCCTCCCCATGATCCTGTCCACTTCCTCCGGAGTCACAGAATCAAACTCCTCCCAGGTAATATCGACAAGACAGCCCGCGTCCTGCTCGACAGACTCTGCCCAGTCAGAGTCCAGGCCGGTCCGAATCCGAGCGATTTTGTCCGACAGATGCTGGTTAAACTCCTCGGCACGACCCTGCAAGGGTTCTTCCCTCACCTCTTGATTCAGGAGGGAGTGAGTCACCCTAAACAGGGCGGCCGGGCGATTATCTGCGGACGCGATAAGGGTAGCGAAGTGGTTAGACCTCGCCTCCCTTATCGCAGCGAGATAAGACCTAGTATAGGTTCTTAGTCGCAATCGGACGGATTCGGATCGGCTGGATCTCCAACCGCTCTCTAGGCCCCGTCTCCGACGCTTCATCTCCCGGAGCTCCGCGGAGAACCATGGAGCTCGAGCTTTAAATTGGTGTTTTTCTGCCCTGCTAGAATATATACAATATAGGTTGGGAAGGATGGTGTGTTTGTATTTTGGGCTCCAGAGATTCACCATTGGGCAGATGGGCAGTGCCAGCTATGTATCTGTAGGAGAGAAACCTGCCTCATCTTCCTTAACTCCATTTCTGCATCTCTGCAATGTCAGCCAAGGTTTCTCAACCTTGGGCAACTTCAAGATGTGTGGACTTCATGATGGCTGGGGAATTTTGGGAGCTGAAGTGCACACATCTCGAAACTGCCGAGGCTGAGAAACAATGAACAAAATCATTCCTGTATAATGCAACTTTTTAATATATATAACTGAAATGCTAGAAGCAGTGTAGACGGCTTTTTTTAAAAAGAAATTACAATTGTGTACAGCAGCTGTTGCATTCTTTGAAGGTTTTTTATATGCCAGGGTTTTTGTTAAATAAATACCCAGAACTCATAATATTCTACTTACTGGTTCACTGAGCAGCAGAATATAAGAGAACAAGAGGGAATAGTCTCATAGGATTATATTCAGGGACAAAGAAGAGCATTTATTTCATTTCAGCAATCAAATGGCATAATTGTTGGTTGCTGTTTATTGACTTGAAGTATCAAGGGAGAAAGGAATAATTCTGGAATAAATGCTTGAAAATCACTAAGGACTAGATCCTTGTTTTCCTTTGCCAAAGTCAGAGGCTCAAATAGGTTCTTTATAGACCACATACATTTTGGCAGTTTTTATGATGCCCTTAGCTGCTTGTCTGTTTATATCCCTGTTATTGTGACAAGTACTTGAAAGTGGAGAAAGATCCTTGCCTCAAAATTTCTCCTACTTCTTAAGCTGGAAGTGCAACTAGCTTTCTCTCTGTGGGAATATGGTATTATGTGGGGAGATTAAGAAATTCACCCTACCTTATTTTGAAGCTAAAACTAAAAAACTTGGCACACAGAAAATTCAGTCAAATTGGGGGATGCTGTGCTTTCCATTCTGACATAGTGTTATCCTGGATGCTTTTAAGCAGTGTACGGGTTTAAATCTGTTATTTTATAGTCCTAGGAAGTAGCAAATTTTGGAAAATGTTGCCAAAAAACCTGCAGGTACTTGTCCATTTTAATGCCCAGAATCAGGACTGATTCAATGGCTCATGTGCACGTACACACACACACACACACACACACACACACACAGAGAGAGAGAGAGAGAGAGAGAGAGAGAGAGAGAGAGAGAGAGAGAGAGAGAGAGAGAGAGAGAGAGAGAGAGAGAGAGAGAGAGCATTCCACTTTGATAAAATTCAATATTCAATATATTGGATTTAACTATGCTCCACCCTGCCACAGAGCAAATACAGATGGGATTCAATCCAAAACTTACCCACCCAATTACCTTTCAATCAGGATGGGGGGGATTTTCTTACATTAAAAGACTGTTAAAAGAACTGAATGAGTGGGAGATACAAATGGTTACCAACATTGTGGATTAACAGGTTTGCTTAAAAGACATAAGCTTTTTTTAAAAAAAAATATTATGAGGTGAGCTGCGGTTCATGAAAACATATAGTTGCCTTTCAATAAAACTGTTAGTCCAAGAACATGCTACCAGACTCCTCCTGATTTTGGTGACTGTAGATTCACCTTGTTCTCTTCCTAAAAAAATTTCTATTTTCCTATTCAGCTCTTTCCTCAGGTCTCTTTCTCATTTTCTCTCTTTCTCTTTCTTGTTTCCATCCAGTTTCCATCCATCCTGCTGTTTTTGGTCCTGATTCTTTTTTAGGGTTTGCCTTCTGAAAAGCAGGCTTACTGTAGTTACACACAGAGAGACAAACACACTGCTATGTTTATGGGGGAGGAAGATGCTTTCTTCTTTAATTGTTGTTGCCAACTAATATTAACCTTCGGATATGGCTCTAAAGCACAGGTTATAGTTGTTACCTCTTAGTTTTAGTGATATTGCTTGAACAGTATAGAATCAAGTGAATTTTACACTGCCAGCACCCCCCCCCCCACTCTCCATTTTTGCAAGCAGGGAGGAAGTAAATCTTCAGTCATTTGAGGCAAAATTTGATCTCATGGAAAGAGGATTGAAACTCTCTTCCCATAACAGTCGTAAGTAAAAATGACTGACATGATGAAACTTGTAAAATCTTTGTACAATAAAGAAAATAAATATGTCCCTTTTCCTAAAACTAGGATTTGAAAACAACCAATTAATGTAATTGCCAATATCACCATGATACACAAATGGTTCATCTTCACACTATCATACAGTTTATGCTATTTACTGCCACAAATTGGCCTTTAGCTATGATTTTTTTTTTTAAAAAAGGCAGGGCTGGGAGAAAAGCAATAGGTAGATAGCATTTAGGGCTTTGTGCAACCTGAGAAAACTTGTTCTCACTTCTAGCACCAGTAAAATACACATTACTTGAAAGCGCTGACAGAAATTGAAGGGAATTTAGTGATTGTTGTTATATCACAAGAGAGTTATCATGTCAACATGGGTGCAGATGCTTTACCCTGTATTTATGTCTAGCTGACCAATAGAATCTGGAGGATATTGTTTGTTCCATCATGATGTGCATCTTGTATTAAATGGGATAATTTCCAAGCCAATGTAGTGAGCAGTCAGCACAGTACAAAATCTCGATTATTTTTGATCTCTCTCCCTCCCCTCTCCTTAAGCAGCAGTGTAGTCCAATAATATTCCCCCATCCATTTCCCTTGACTGGCCTCCCTACCAGGCCTACTAGTCACACATTGTTTGTGTAATTATAAAATCAAAAGTGAAGATTCAGCTTCCCAGCTGTGCAGTAACATAACAACGAAGAGGAGCGGGTGGGAAATATCAATACAAGAATGAAAAAGGAATTAAGGAAAGAAGGGAGGGAAGAAAAGTAAAAGAACAAACAAACAAGCAGGTATACCAAACCCTGCCTCTAATTGGAGTGCAGCAAAATATTTCAAGTTAACTATGACTACTGCTGAAAATGCCTTATTCTTATTATAGTGCACATTTATACTACTTTTGCCTGTAAGACAAATAGACTCAATCCCATCTTCTCTTCCTCATGTTGGCCTCTGGAAAACTCATACAGAGGGCTTAAAGGCAATTGCTGTCCCCTGGTATTGCTTCCTGGCAGGGCATGGTACACTATCATGACTGAAGTTGTGTTGAACACTTACTACTACTACTACTACTACTACTACTAATAATAATAATAATAATAATAATAATAATAACAATAATAATAGTAATAGTAATATTAGTAATAATAGGATGCTGGCAGCAACCCGTGTCAACCATTAGTGCCAGTCAACATGACTGAGTTTCATGTTTTATGAATAAAAGTTTAATAATAATAATAATAATAATAATAATAATAATATAATGGTGGGTGCAGAAGTTGAAATGAAAGAACTAGTAACAACAACAAAAATGGTAGAAAAAAGAGCAAGGAAGATCAAAAATTGGTCAGCACCAGGTTAAGATGAACTGCATGGGTTTCGGTTGAAAATCTAACTGTTATCTACTCACTTATTGCCAAGCAGTTCAACATCATACTGCAAGGAAGAGAAATTGAAAAGTGGCTAACAACTGAGAAAACCTACCTAATAATGAAAAATCCAGCAAAAGGGGCAACACCAGGCAACTACAGGCCAATTACCTGCTTACCAACAACTTTCAAATTTCTAATTGGTGTGGTAGCTGATGCAGTACAACAGCATCTAGTTGAAAACAATCTCTTTCCACCTGAACGGAAAGGAAATTGCCCCAATAGCAGAGGAACAAAAGATCAACTCCTAATAGACAAAATGATCTTGGAAAACTGCAAGAAAAGGAAGACCAACCTGAATGTGGCATGGATTAACTACAAAAAAGGCATTTGACTCTCTGCCACTTGACTGGATAATCAAATGCCTAGAAATAACAGGAGTCAGTAGAAACATCAGAACATTTGTGCAAAGAGCAATGGCACAATAGAAGACATAGTTGCAGGTCAATGGTAAAAGACTGGGAGAGGTTAATATCAAGAGAGGAATATTTCAAGGAGATTCATTATCATCACTACTATTTGTTATTGCACTGTTTCCTCTGTTAACAATACTGAATAATTCAGGACATGGCTATGAAACATCAAAAACATCTGCCAGACTATCCCACCTCCTTTACATGGATTTATTTATTTATTTATTTTATTTATTTATTTGCATTTATATACCGCCCTATTCCCTGAGGACTCAGGGCGGTTTACAGGGAATTAAAAATCCACAATACAAAAGTTAAAAAACCAATTAAAAGATATTAAATTACCCTGTATACATTAAAACCCGAATTAAAAATTTCTCCTCAGCCTGGGCCTGAGAGCTCAAAGAGCCAGGTCTTCAGGCCCCGGCGGAATGATCGGAGGTCGGGGGCAGTCCTCAGCTCCACCGGCAGCTGGTTCCAGAGGGCAGGCGCTCCCACAGAGAAGGCCCTATCCCTGGGTGTCACCCGCCGGCAATCTCTCACCGGCGGCACCCTGAGCAGACCCTCCCTGTGGGAGCGCACTGGGCGAAGGGCGTTTGATGCCGGCAGCAGGTGTTCCCTCAAATAGCCCGGACCCAGGCCATGTAGGGCTTTATAGGTAATAACCAGCACCTTGAATTTCACCCGGAGGGCAACCGGAAGCCAATGCAGCTCGCGGAGTAGAGGTGTTACATGGGAGTATCGGGAAACCCCCATTACAACTCGCGCGGCCGCATTCTGCACCAGTTGAAGCCTCCGAGTGGTCTTCAAGGGCAGCCCCATGTAGAGAGCGTTACAGTAGTCCAAACGGGAGGTCACAAGCGCATGAGTAACTGTGCGTAGGGCGTCTCGGTCCAGATAGGGACGCAACTGGCGCACCAGGCGAACCTGTGCAAAAGCCCCCCTGGTCACGGCTCCTATGTGGTCTTCAAAATTGAGCCGTGAATCCAGGAGGACGCCCAAGTTGCGAGCCCTATCAACGGGGGGTAACACCTCGCCCCCCATCGTTAGAGGTGGAATAACTTGGTTAACCCGAGATGCCGATATGCACAGCCACTCAGTCTTGGCGGGATTGAGACGAAGCCTGTTTCTCCCCATCCAGACCTGAACCGCCTCCAGGCACCGGGACATCACGGAGAGGGCATCGCTGGGTTGGTTCGGGGTGGAAAGAAAAAGTTGGGTATCATCAGCGTACTGGTGATACCCCACCCCGAAACCACGAATGATCTCGCCCAGCGGCTTCATATAGATGTTGAACAGGAGAGGTGAGAGGACCGACCCCTGAGGAACTCCACAAATGAGAGACCTCGGGGTGGATCTCTGCCCTCCTGTCAACACCGACTGCGAGCGGCCCTGGAGGTAGGAGGAGAACCACCGTCAAACGGTGCCTCCCACTCCCAACCCCCTGAGACGCCGCAGCAGGATACCATGGTCGATGGTATCGAAAGCCGCTGAGAGATCTAATAGGACCAGGACAGAGGAACAACCCCTGTCCCTAGCCCTCCAGAGATCATTCACCAGCGCGACCAATGCCGTCTCCGTGCTGTATCCGGGCCTGAAGCCCGATTGGTACGGGTCCAGATAATCAGTTTCCTCCAGGAACAGAGGGAGCTGATGCGCCACCACACTCTCAACAACCTTCGCCAGAAAGCGAAGGTTGGAGACTGGACGATAGTTGTTTAAAACAGCCGGGTCCAAAGCAGGCTTCTTGAGAAGGGGCCTCACCACCGCCTCCTTCAAGGCGGCAGGGAAGACACCCTCCTTCAAAGAAGCAGTTATTACTGCATGGAACCAGCCTCGTGTTCCCTCCCGAGCCGCATAAGCTAGCCAGGAGGGGCACGGATCCAACAAACAGGTGGTGGTGCTCAGTCTCCCCATGATCCTGTCCACATCATCAGGGGAAACAGGGTCGAACTCAGTCCAGATAACATGCTCAAGACCGCCTGATTCCTCCACGTCAGACTCTGCCCAGTCAGAGTCCAAGCCGGTCCGGATCAGAGCGATTTTGTCCGCCAGATGATGACTAAACTCCTCGGCTCGTCCCTGCAAGGGATCCTCTCTCACCTCCTGGTTAAGGAGGGAGCGAGTCACCCTAAACAGGGCGGCCGGGCGATTATCTGCGGACGCGATAAGGGAGGCAAAGTAGTTAGACTTTGCCGTCCTTATCGCCGCAAGATAAGACCTTATAAAGGTTCTTAACTGCAATCGGTCGGATTCGGATCGGCTGGATCTCCAACCGCTCTCTAGACCTCGTCTCCGACGCTTCATCTCCCGGAGCTCCACAGAGAACCATGGGGCCCAACGGGATCTGCGCCGAGTCAGAGGTCGCGAGGGTACAACGCAGTCGAGTGCCCTGGTGGCAGCCGTTTCCCAGGCCTCCACCAGAGCATCGACTGGGCTGTGGGTAAGGGTGATAGGTATAGGCCCAAGCGCCCTCTGGAACCGGTCCGGGTCCATTAGGCGCCTGGGGCGGAACCACCTGGTCGGTTCCGCCGCCCAGCGGCGGGGGATGGCATGACGGAAAACCAGCCTCAGGAGGTGATGATCTGACCATGACAGAGGGGTGATGGATGGGGAACCCCCTCCCAGATCATCCAACCACTGTCCAGACAGGAACACCAGGTCGAGAGTATGATCCCCCTCGTGAGTAGGGCCCTCAATAACCTGGGTCAGGCCCATGGCTGTCATGGAAGCCATGAACTCCCGAGCTAACTCCGACGACCCCCCCAGTGATGGCAGGTTGAAGTCACCCAGGACTATAAGCCTGGGGAACTCCACCGCCAACCCTGAGAGGGTGTCGAGCAGCTCAGGCAGGGCTGTTGCCACACAGCTGGGCGCCAGGTATGTGAGCAACAAGCCCAACTGAACCCGAGGACCACATCTCAAGAGGAGGGATTCACTCCCGGCCATCTGGACAATGGTGGCCTCCCGGGGACACAAAGTCTCCCGAATAACCACTGCCACCCCACCACCCCTGCCCTGAGCCCGCGGCTGGTGCAGCACCCGGAAACCCGGCGGGCATATCTCGGTGAGAGGCACCCCTCCCTCCGAGCCCAGCCAAGTTTCCGTGATGCACGCTAGATCCGCACGTTCCTCCTCGATCAGATCACGGATGAGGGGAGCTTTGTTAACTACGGATCTAGCGTTAAAATAGACTAACCTGAGCTCAGGGGCCTGATCACCCTCATCCCCGGGTAAGAGGGCGCTAACCGGAGGGTCGGAGCGCGCCACCGCTCGGAGATAGCGGGGGCGCGATCCCAGATGTTGATATGGCCCTCCGCGCAATGATCTGAAGCTGTACGGAAAAACATCATCTGAAATAGAATCGCTGCTGGACACTGTCTGTAAATATAGCCAAGATGTTGCAATGGAGTTTGGCTTGGAAAAATGTGCCACACTTTATTCTCAAACAAGGAAAAATACTGAAAACTGAAGGAATAAAGATGCCCCATGAAAATAACATTAAAAGTCTGGATGAGGAAGATTACCAGAAATACTTGGGTATCCTTCAAGCTGACAACATCAAGCACACTGAAGTCAAGAAAAAGATTAAAGGTGAATACATCAAGAGAGTGAAGAAGATCTTAAAGTCCAAATTCAATGAAGGAAATACCATGAAGGCAATCAACACCTGGGCAATTCCAGTCATTAGATACACAGCTGGAATAGTGTACTGGACTCAAGCAGAACTAAAAACAATGGATAGGAAGACCAGAAAAAATAATGACAATAAATCATGCCCTTCAACCATGCAGTGACATTGACAGACTCTATCTACCAAGGCAAATAGGTGGACGTGGAATGCTACAAGTATATCAGATGGTTGAAGAATTAAAAATGGCTTTGGAAGAATATCTGAAGGACAATGATGAAGATGCACTGAAATTAGTATATCAGGAAGGCTTACTGACTACTGAGGAGACCAAACTGGCCTACAAGAAAGACCAAATGAAGAACACAATAGAAGAATGGGAAAACAAAGCACTACATGGCCAGTACATTAAAAAATATTTATTTATTTATTTTATTACATTTCTATAGCTGGGAAAGCAGCTGGGAAAGCAGATAATAACAAGCAATGGCAATGGCTAAGAGTAGAAAAGTTGAAGAAAGAGACCGAGGGACTAATTCTGGCTGCACAAGACCAAGCCTTAAGGACAAATGCATACAAAGTCAAAATTGAGAAGACAGCAACAGACAGTAAGTGCCTACTGTGCAAAGAAGCTGAAGAAACAGTGGACCAAGTTGCTGCAAGAAGATTGCATAGACTGACTACAAGTAGTGGCATGACAAAGTAGCAACAATGGTGCATTGGAAGATCTGCAAGAAATATCATTTGCCTGTAAGCAAGAACTGGTGGGATCATAAAATGGAGAAAGTCATAGAAACTGATAAAGTTAAACTGCTCAGAATTCAAACAGACAAGCACCTGCAACACAACACCCTGGACTTAACAATTGCTAATAACAAAGACAAAAAAGTCTGGATAGTGGACATGACAGTGCCTGGAGACAGCAGAATAGAAAAAGGGGAACTCTCTTTGGAGAGTTCTGTGTTCTCTGTTCTTCCCATAGTGATCCTGTACTGTTATTTATTTTTTTCTTTTTCTTTTTTTTTTAAAAAAAAGTACTTGTGTGGGTTAAGAGAGATAGAAGAGCTCTTCTTCTCCTACCTCTTTCTTTTTTCAAGGATCACTGGAGTGCAGTATAGTTAAGAAACTGCAGATCATTGTCTGGCCTCCCTCAAAATTCAGGTAAAGAAGCTCCACTTTACTGTAAGTAGATGAGGAAGCTTTTCTAAAGGGTTTTTAAAAAAGAGGGGAAACAGGAAAGATAAGGTGATCTTCCTTCCATCACCAAATCCATTTGTAAAATGTTTTTATTTCCTGAAAGGAAATGGGGGGAGCAGTGAGTGGGCGAGGAAACCTTTTAAACTCTTTCTTCTCAGCCTTAGTTTTTTCACCTGTAACATGGGAGATAAGATTTCCTGATAAATTTGTTATGGGATTTACACCTAACAGATGAAAATTAAGTATTTCACACAAGCAAAGATACTGAACATTAGGTTCCAGATTTGACAGGATGATAATAATATGATTAATCTGTAATATTCTTGTATTCTTTGTTAGGCAACTTTGTCAGAAAACATCCTCCTCCTCCTTCTCCTCCTCCCATATTACAGATGGGGAACTGAGGCTAAGAGGGAAATGCTGCAGTTACTACTAGTTAATGACAGGACTAGCAGATAGGTAAGGTGTTATGAGAAAAGAGGTGCAATTTGCACTTTGCAAGTCTTACATTTCTCTTTTGACTTGGAAATCAGATGTATTTGGAACACTTCCCTTTGAGAAAAGAATACAGTGTTCATTGTACCCGACTGAAGAACAAAGGACATCACAGTGGATATGTATGTATGTATGTATGTATGTATGTATGTATGTATGTATGTATGTATGTATGTATATATATATACTCACTCCAGAATTTGGTACATCAGTACCTCATAGTTTTCTAGATTGACTGTAAGCTTCATGTAAGTGTGCTTGGAAAACTACATCTACAGTTTCTTGTGCATCTGTGGCTGTTATTGGTAAAAAGCCCAAACAATTTTCAAATATTATACTCTGCACGCTTATCTTACTTCATTAACTGAATAGAATAGAATAGAATAGAATAGAATAGAATAGAATAGAATAGAATAGAATAGAATAGAATAGAATAGAATAGAATAGAATAGAATAGAATAGAATAGAATAGAAGCTGGAAGGGACGTTGGAAGTCTTCTAGTCCAGCCCCCTGCTCAAGCAGGAGAACCTATGCCATCTCAGACAATATTAATATTTGTCAGAAATTATTACAAAATATCAAGTTCTGCATAGTGAAGTCCTCATAACACATTTTATTTCAACAAATGACAATTGTCAGAAATTTTCCAAACAAAGCAAATTCTGTGGTTGCTTCTCATGCAAATATGAACTGTACAATGTTCTGCTTCACAATCATGTACTTAGTGGTAAAAGTACTCACTGCAAAGATGTGGATCTTTTCCTTCTTTTTTGTCCCTGCTCTGTGCATCTATAGAGATCAAGTTACAAGAGCTGTACTTAACTGCTGATATGTCTTTCCACCCATTCTAAAGTGGCAAATGATTAATAACATTTTGTGAGCAGTGTCGCATTTTGTTTTGTTCTGTCTCCAGCAGCAGTTTAAATGTTAATGTTTATGGATTCCAATAAAAATAACAACAGTATCAGTAATAATACAAGAGACAAAAATGGAGATTCATTTTATTTAAATATGGATTAATTTATTGGATCGTTTTAATTGAATTCTTTTGTGGGCAATTTTGGTATGATATGAGATTATATAATTAATTGGTTTTGCAAGTTTGGTGATTTTTTTTTCAATGGATTGGGTTTTTTAGGATTTTGGAATATTTTGTAATTTTATAATGAAAAATATGCATTCACATGTTGCTTTCAACATTCTGATATTTTAATTGTTTGGAAAAAGTGGTTGTTATCTACCTTTTGGAAAGGTACATTATAAGTGTGATCAACATCAGGGTATGTGGGTCTGTTATTTCTGGCCAATCTTAATTTTCTAAGGTTTAGGAGTAAAATACAAATCAGTTAAGCTTTATTTCTTTGTGCAGGAGAGGGGAGGTTGACTTTGTTTTGTTTTTGCTGCAAAAAATTGCAACCCCCCCCCACAAAAAACAAAAACCAAACCCGATAACAAATTCAATTCCCCCAAAACGTTTTGGGTTTGTCATCAAGTTTCACAGGAATGATCTAGGTTTACTTTGATGTGGGGAAGGGGATATAGAAAAATAGTCCAGGCCACATTTCAGTCTCTGCCCAAAATAGTGATATAAAGGTTTCCTGTTCAACTAGGGCTTCTTCTAGTCTGTGATTCTCTTTGCTGGCTTTGGCTCTGATTTTTGGCTCTGACAGCCTGATTCCTATGTGTTGGGGTGTGTGTGTCTCTGAATCAGCCTTTTTCATACTTTGGCTCCTCTTTGATGGCAGCCTCTGGCTCTAGTTCATACAGTGATTAAGAGGATTTCATCACATTATTTGACACCTGGATTCCTCTATTGGCTGACAGCAATGAGAACAGTCAAGCATGTTTGATGTGATGACATTACAAATACTGTTAAAGTAGAGAGAAGCGCTGTTCTTAAAGTTCATTAAGAAAGAGGAAAGACAGTAACACAGGCAATTCTATAGCTCTCCTCATACATTATTATACTGTTATATTACTGTACATTAAAAAAGAATCTGTGTTGGTTCAGCACTTGTCAAATTCCTTGCTTATTTCATGCTAAAATACTTTGACCAGGTTTACTGAGTCTTCACCAGTTTAGCCCACCAAACATATGGCATCTTTTAATAATGGTGTCATTGAGAGGTTCTAACTCATTGTTTTTCAAACTTGGCAACTTTAAGTTGTGTGGAATTCAACTCCCAGGGAAAATCACAGATTGTTCCTCAGAGTTGCTCCTGCTCCTGCTTCTTATTTTGTCCCAGAGATCTCATACTTCATAGCATATGCCTACCTGAAGCACACCCACCAACGACACTCTGTAGTGCACACATCCATGCAGCAATCACTTAGTTCACCCTGCTGCACTCTGTAGCAACCAGTCTTTGCTACACCAAGCTTGTTGGTAGCCATTCCTCCATTCAGCCACACTCTATAGCACTCACCCATCCTCCAGAGTGCTTGTGAGCCATCTGGGACTTGTGACTTCATGCTGCCCTCCCCAATGACTTTGCTGCTTGGAAGCTGGCAGGAAGTCATGAGAAAGTCCTCTCTTGACAACCCATGGTTCTTGCTTAGCAACAGCAATGGGGACTGCCAAGATTGCTGTTGCTTGGTGATGTGGTCACGTGACATCAGACTTTATGGCCTTTACCAATGGAAATTATGGTCTCATCATTAAGTGAGAACTACCAGTAGTAGTTATGGCTAGTGGCTATATAGTTATATCTATTGTTCCATTAGTAGCATTTTTTTTCATGACTCAGGATGGATTCCTTCCTATTAGCATTTACCTCAGACTTTTGAATTAGAGCTACCAAGGGCTGAACTCATTTCATTGGTGGCTATGTTAAGAGAGTAGAAATGCAATTTGTAGTGAGACCATATCATACTGTATATACAGTCTAACAGAAAGATGAGAACATATATGACCCAGCTACAAAGCAATTTAAATTCCCTCAACTAGCCGGTGCTCAACAGTGTTACGTCCATGATTTTTCATTACTATGATCTTTTGTGAGATTTCTTAAAAGATTACCAAAACCTCATGAGATCTCTCTAAAAGCCCACAAGCAGCCAGTGATCTTGCATGAATCCCTATGAGATTACTCTTTTCATATGATGATTTCCTTATGTGAATCATACAGGGGTTTTCCTAAAATGTTTAGAGGAAATTGTCCCAATTTTGTGAGATTCTGTTTATGTGTTTATTTGTTATTGATGTTCTGTAGCTTAGAAGAGATTGCAACCCAATCTATATTATTTGTGGTGTAATACAAGCTGCTTTTTTCTTTTTCTCCTCCCATTTCATCTCCCCCCCACACATATATGCATATTTATGTACACACTCAGACATCTCTCCTTGAATTTAGTCTACAATTTAAATTTTCTTCTAATATAAAATATTTTTCTAATATAAAATAAAATTTTCTAGGACAGAAGTATTTCCTTTTGTGAACAACTGCTTTTTTCTTTCAATTCTCATCAGCACCAAGTCTTGAAAACTAAAATCAGATTATTCTTAGTTTAGATCATTGCAACAGGCTAAAATTTGATAATAGTTAAAAGGAGTCATGGGCAGATGTTAAAATACTCACTCAGCAGTGTTTATTTATCTCCTGGTGCCTGGCATATTTCTGTGACATGCAAGAAACGCCCTTTATAAAGGATTATAAAAGTGAGGCATTGAGCCCACAAGTCATAGCAACCAAACACAAGCTTCCAATTACATGAAAAATGACCATAATAATCTCTTGCTGCAATTGCTATCTGTTGGCAATAAGCTTGATCAGTTTGCAAGAGATTTCCAGACAGTCACTGTGTTAAATAAACACTCTAAAAAAGAAAAAAAAAAGAAAAGAAACTGTCCGTTTTCTTTGTGAACAAGCCTGCGATTACACCAATGAATGCGGTAACTTAAAAAAAATGGTGTCCTGAAGGGAAGCTTACTAATCTGTGTAAAGTAGCTATTATGAAAATGTTTAGCCTTTTGAATGTATTTCAGACAGTGGTTGCTGTGCCAAAGTTTGCAGCCAAAAATTCTGTAAGCAGATTTGTCAGAGGCTGAAACCATAATTGTCAAACAGACATTGGCATAGAGATTAAAGATCAAGAGAATTATATAGGTTTTGTTACCATATGGCAAGATTGAGTGAATTTGGATGTTTAGCTAATTTTTTTGTAAGTGCATTTTATATTGGCAATATCTTTGCTATTTAAACCAGGGGTTTTTCTCTCACCTTCTCTGAAGCACTGGAATTGCCTATCACAGACAATGGGAAATAAAAGAATGACTGTAGCTGTTTCATCCTCTTCATCCTGTTGTAATGGTTGGTGGCAATCCAAAATGCCACAGCAAGACAACCACCCTTCACAGAACCTCTCCAAAGTGAAAAATTAATGACATATTGATTTTAAAAATGGTGAAATCATCTTAGCGTATGCTTTCTCTTGAATGTTCTTAATTATTCTAATATAGTTGTTTTTGTAGAGTGTTGTTGTTAGTTGCGAAGTCGTGTCCGACCCATCGCGACCCTATGGACAACGTTCCTCCAGGCCTTCCTGTCCTCTACCATCTTCTGGAGTCCATTTAAGCTCACAAATACTGCTTCAGTGACTCCATCCAGCCACCTCATTCTCTGTCGTCCCCTTCTTCTCTTGCCCTCAACCTTTCCCAGCATTAGGCTCTTCTCCAGTGAGTCCTTCCTTCTCATTAGGTGGCCAAAGTATTTGAGTTTTAGCTTCAGGATCTGGCCTTCTAAAGAGCAGTCAGGGTTGATCTCCTCTAGGACTGACCGGTTTGATCGCCTTGCAGTCCAAGGAACTCGCAGGAGTCTTCTCCAGCACCATAGTTCAAAGGCTTCAATTCTTTAGCACTCAGCCTTTCTTATGGTCCAACTTTCACTGCTATACATTGCAACTGGTTTTGTAGAGTAGGATTGAACAAAGGTTTTGTGACTGGGCATGGCATTATGGGTGTGGACAGCTATGATTTTATTTGGTGTTTTGTTTTTAGTACTTGTTGTGCTCGGTTTATGCTTGTTCAACTATGTTTGTGCATTTTATGCAACACCTTCTCTTTCATTTCCCATCTGTAGGAACCATCAGTTTCTAATAAAGAACCACCTTACTCACAGCCACTGTGATGTAATTCTTATATATTCACAATAATCAGTGGCACGTTAGGACTATTATACACATTTTCCCAATCTGGTTTCTTCAAATTACCTCTCCTTCCACATTCTTTCTCTTAATCCACTTCATCACAGATCCACAATGTAGCACTTGGGTTCTCAGATGCAGATCTCTTGATGAATTTACAATTCAGCCACCATCATAGGAACACCATACATTCATTCAACAACTTGCTGGAGAATTGTTGCTGATGACAATTTGCAACACTTTCCCAGCAATTCTTTTGTGCATTTTACAACTGGTCACGCAGCTGCCAAATAACTTGAAAAGAAGCATAACTTAGATGAGGAAAGCAGCTGTTGCTGACAAAGTTCAGAAGTACAGCAGATGAAGCTTTAGTCTCAAATGGACACTATCTTAGTCTGCCACCTGAAATGGTGAATCAGTGAACACCATACATTTGATCATCAACTTAGGGTGTATATATACTCAGTAACTCGATTGAATCTTATTATTTGGTCTTTGAAGCCAGGAGCGCACAAGTCAAGTCAGTCCCATTAATTTTAATGAGAGAATTAATAATGTGTTTAACCACCTCACATTGTAATCAGTGCTACTCTAATATGCTTGGCTTTGAGTAGATCATGCTGTTTAAGTAACAGGCTGTCTTTTCTCTGACTCTGAAAAGCATTCTGATCTGGGCTTAAAAATGCAACAGTCCTTTTATCCATGCAGTGCCTTATCACTCAGATGTTAATGGCAGAAATAGATCTCTTAATTGTAATTTAAACTATTCCTGCCTAAGGGCTTACTATCAAATGTTGTGATGTGTGTGGGTCCTGTTTGCACTGGAGAAAGAAAAGGGTGGTAATTTTCTTCAGTGATGAGAAACCTTGGCTTCTCCTGGGAAGCGAATATCCCATTATGGACTTATCAGGTAAGTTCTTGATTAGATCCATTATTGATTAGCAGTTTGTGAGAAGGGAAAGAAAGATACTATGTTTTAGCTTTGTGTGACATTGTGCAGTTCAAATGCTGACAAGAAAACATAAATCTGACAAGAGCCAGGAATTTCTTTGTTTGATTTGTTATAGGCTGTGTTAATCCCCATTGATCCTTTTTTTCCTCTGTGAATTAAAAAAAACATGAAGAATTTAAAGTTTGCACAATTATAGGGACATACTGGAGAGCATACTCACATGGACAAAATTTGAAAAGAACTTTATTCTGTCACTCCAAGCTTACAGATGCATATAGTTCAAGACCAAGGGTTCCTGCAAAAAAAGGAATTGTATCACATTGAAAAGCAATTCTGTCACTTAATTGCTGCTTCACCCTGTGCATGCACAAGAGGGCAGAACTATGACAGCATGGACAAGCATGGCCTTTTAGCTTTTCTTCCCTTTGAAGCGACACAATGATACTTACTGTTTTATTCACTCCCTTTCCCCCATGATACAACTGTCTATTTTATCAACTGTCTATTTTGGGGACTAGGAGTAAGCAAAAGCAAAAAAATACCTTCTAATTTCCAATTTAAGCAATAGATATAACAAATGTCCCCTTTCCATACCTTGCAGTTGTACTGTTGAAATCAAGAGTTTTTGAAAAACAGGAATGGACATAATTATTGTTATTGTTAACAACAACAACAACAGTAATAATAATACTGCAGGATATGCAAGCAAATGCCTGAGCTCAGAATTCTTTAATTGTAGAAATAGAGCCTTTTACCAGACTCCAGGAGCAGATGTCAAGGTACTGTTAAGAGTCCTGCAAGCTTGAATGTTATCTGTAATGTGGACATAAAGCTTTTACAAACATTCTCTCAGGCATCTTAACTGAAATGTTAAAAGGAACAATTCAAAGAAGTACTAAGAATTCATCTCATGAATTCAGGGCTAAGGTGCATATTTTGAACTGGAGCTGTTAGCACTGATATTTTTTTAAATTGCAATGCTAGATTAATATAAAATAAACTCTCCTTCAAGCCATACCTGTCTCCTGATAACTTTATATATGCATCTATGCTATTTTCATGGCAACAGTACAGTAATTGGCAACAAACTATAGTAGTACTTTGGAGTATTTAAGGTAAAGGTAAAGGTTCCCCCGCACTTGCGTGCTAGTCGTTTCCGACTCTAGGGGCCGGTGCTCATCTCCGTTTCAAAGCCGAAGAGCCAGCGCTTGTCCGAGGACATCTCCGTGGTCATGTGGCTGGCATGACTAGACGCCAAAGGCGCACGGAACGCTGTTACCTTCCCACCGTAGTGGTCCCTATTTTTCTACTTGCATTTTTTACGTGCTTTCGAACTGCTAGGTTGGCAGAAGCTGGGACGAGTAACAGGCGCTCACTCTGTTACGCGGCACTCGGGATTCGACCCGCCAAACTGCCGACCTTCCGATCGACAAGCTCAGCGTCCTAACCCACTGAGCCACCGCGTCCCCTATTTGGAGTATTTACTGAGGTTTAAAAAGTCCCTTAAAAGTCTCCCCCCACCCTAGCACTTTGAAGCTGGAAAATCTATTCTTTACAGTTGCAATACCAAGATTGTTTTAAATAATGGTAGTGCTGTGGCTAAATAAAGTTTCTAAAATTGATACCTCTCCAAAGGTCCCTGCTGAGGGAATCAAAGTGGGCAAATTAAAAATATAGCTTTGTGCTGATCATGATGTCACATTCATGTACAAAATAGCTTGTGATGCACTGGGTTAATGTTTCTTTCAACATTTGGAAAAAAATGCAGGACCTGGTAAATGTCTTTGTACAGATTTTTCATACTATGTTGTATTTTTTTTTACTGTTTATTTTGTATAAGCATATGTCAAATATGACTACTGGTACAACTGCTACACCAATTGCCTTCTTCTGGGATTTCTCCCCTTATTTCTCAGTCTAGTCTATGGTTTTGGGGTTTCTTTATGTTGTCCCATTCATGTAATAATAAAGTTCCACCTGACATAACTTTCTAGGATCATTTTGGTGCTGGACACCTAGCTAGGCATGCCATTGAACTGCTTGTGAGTGCTGATGTGAATTGGATTATGTGTTGACTCCCTTGACTGTGCCAAATGATGAATGTTTTGTTGTACTTTTTAAGAACACTAGTTTGATTTGAGAACAACTGTAACATGGAGGTTAAGGTGTTTAAAGGGGGAGGGAATTTTGGAATAAATGTCATTTTTTCCTGTGGATTGCAATATTCCCCTAGTATTATATGGGGAATTATATGGGGAATAATAATACTATTTACATATTTGTCGGAAGATTTAATCTTTCTTGGCAAAACACAGATCTGCCCACTACCCTATATACTTGGATAGCTATGGCTGCTATGATGTTCTTTGTCTCTGAAAAGCATGTTAGAAACTCAGCTGGTGCAAATGCAGCTGCCAGAGCAATAATTATGGAAATGTTTGTATTGACTAAAGACAAGGGTTTTTTTGAAGCATTTATCAGCCTATTTAGCCTACCTGTTAGATCAGTGTTTCATCAAACTTGGGAACTTTAAAGTGTGTGGCATCAACCCCCAGAACTGCCAGAGATTGAAGTCCACACATCTTAAGGTTGAGAAGGTTGCATTAATATAGGGATAGAATCAAGATCACATGGAATTCTATTACCGCTTTACAAAGCCTTAGTAAGACCACACTTGGAATACTTCATACATTTCTGATCACCACTCTACCACCACCAAAAAAGATGTTGAGACTCTGGAAAGAGTGCAGAGAAGACCAACAAGAATGATTAATAGGCTTTGTCACCATTAGAGGAATAGAGTATATCTAGTTGAATGAAAAGAATGATTAGGGGAGACATGATAGCAGTGTTCCAATATTTGACGGGCTCCTACAAAGACAAATGGGTCAAACTACTTAGGACCTTGGAGTGCTAGTGAACGATCACTTAAATATGAGCCAGCAGTTGTGTGGCAGCAACCAAAAGAGCTCATACAGTCCTTGGTTGTATAAACAGAGGCATAGATTCAAGAATAAATGCAAGAACACACAGTCCATCCATGAGAATGCCTTTGAAAGTCTTTTCGAAAAAAAATGTTTTTTATAAACCTGCATGAGAATTGAGAAAACAAAAGATATTTTTCTCTGCAAAGACCAAAATGTAATAGGAATGGATGGGTGAAGAAGAGCTAAATTTTAATTCCAGAGCTAGATCTAATTCAAGTCCACCTCCATTTTTTTGCTTGTTTTGCACATTTTTTACATTTTCATTGCTATTTTGCATATATTTTATTACATTTTAGCTTTCCTAGGCTTGGACATATTTGGGGACACTTCACTCAATTAAATTGAGCTGCTTCTGCAATTTCAGCAAGTGCCCTCACAATTTTGAAAATAGAGTTGCCTCTATTACATTAGAAGTAAATCTGATTTGTCAGGAACATTATTTTCACATCTGTACAATTTCATTCTGTTTCTGTTTTCCCTTACATTGTGTCCAACACTCCTCTGATCACAGCATTCACAAAATATAGCACCCTCCACTCCCAAAAAATTCTGTCATAGAAACATTTACAAATGAGCTGTTTTGGTTTTTTTCATTTTTCTTTGTAGACCTCTGGAATATTATGAGGCAACATAGATATAAATATATATCCTTTTCCAAGACACACTTTTAGTCCATTAGAAGATTGTTGGTTAGCGATAGATACTTCAGTTGTTTCTCCATTGTTATCCTAATTGGCTTGGATTATTTGGCATTCAGTCTCCAAAACTAAATGAATTTTATCAAGGTAGTAATAGTCAATCTTGTAATAATACTTTAAGGAGAGGTAGGGGTTGGACATTTTTGTTTTACTATTCCATATTGGAGAATAGATATTTTATGGAAAAGATCCTTGATTTTTTATTCTTTTTCCTTTTCTTTCCATCTTTTTTTTAACTGCTAAAAGTAAGGAAAATAGTTTCCCTTATTATTTTTGGTTTGCCACACAAGCTCATAACTTTCC
Organism: Vipera berus; assembly: GCF_964194415.1. Classification (NCBI taxonomy): domain Eukaryota; kingdom Metazoa; phylum Chordata; class Lepidosauria; order Squamata; family Viperidae; genus Vipera; species Vipera berus. The sequence continues at coordinate 329,241,997 of NC_138202.1, forward strand.
TCCACATTCATCTTCTTGAGCTCAAACTGTCCAGGGTATTTTAAGAAAAAATCAATATGCATTGGAATCTAATATTGCTTTCCATTGAGAGCTGGAGCAGGCCAATTATTTAGCGTAAGATACTGGTTTAATGAAATGTTATGGTTGTGAATATGACTATATCTTAGCTAGAAAGCCAAGCTCTGCTGTTTTCACAGTATTTACTCATTTCTATAAAGCTACATGGTGATATATTGAATTAAAACTTATACTTGAAATCTGCCTCCCCTTTCCCAAATAAGCCAGAATCCAGAATGATGGGTGACACCTTCTTATTTACTTATCAAATTTCAAGGCTATTTTTTTTAGAAAGGAAGCTGACAGCTCCTGAATGTTTATCCAGTCTCATTTTTTAAAGGAAGTATTTTCATGAGCCCTCAAACAGCTTTGTACTCTTTCTTCTTCCACTGGAAGACTCATAATTAGATTGGGTGTGTGCTTTATAGCTAATTCTGTTGATATTCACCCCCAGGATTAAAAGTGGGAAATCTTTGTGGTCAGGAGCCACACTAATATTTTTGATGGAACTAAGAATCAACATATTTCTGAACAAGTCTGCATGTTAAGAATTTTCTTGTTTTTTCATTATTATTTTAGATGTTTCAAGGTGGAAAAGATTATTTCCACTTTTTCTGTTTTTTAAATTTTCTGTCTGAAGGCATTAGCAATTGGTTTAAGTAATAAAAGATGATGCTAGTTTGCCATAGTTTATGGCATAGAGATCATGCTTCCAAAACTCTGTCCCAATACAATAGAATGTTCTTAGGAGAATAAATAAACATAAAACATAAACAGTATGGTTTATTCTAATAATATTTGAGCTAACGTTTTGAGAGCTAGCTTAGTTTAATTATTAAGGCACCAGGCTAGAAATTGAATTCAGTTCTAGTCCATTTTATGAAAGCTAGCTAAAGGACTTTGGGCCAATCACTCCCTATCAGCCCATGATGTCAGACTTGAGTGACAATGCCTGTTGCAGTCGATTGAACACAATTTGGCATATGCTATTTTGAACATGAAAAAAGCTCGTCCTATGCTGGTTCTTGTCCAATACTGCTTCCCAGTATCAAGTGCTTGGGAAATACTTGTTCTTCTAGTGGGGTTTTGATTATTGATTAGGAAATATTGGACAAGAACCAGCACAGGCAGTTCAATTCTCACTGGCTCAAGATTGACTCAGCCTTCCATCCTTCCAAGGCTGGTAAAATGAGGACCCAGATTGTTGGGGGCAATATGCTGACTCTGTAAACCGCTTCGAGAGGGCTGTAAAGCACTATGAAGCAGTATATAAGTCTAAGTGCTGTTGCTATTGCTTTTGTGAATCAGCCAATGATGGATTGCCCATTGTTCCTTTAAACTTTACCCAGAAAAGATGAACAACACATAAACTAAAGTATGCAGTGTTGCTGTCATGGTTCTGATGAATAAGACAAATCAAACAAAATGCAGGCATATTATTTATCTAAAAGGTCTTAGTAATGAAACAAAACATCGGCACTCATGGAGGGATGCCAGAATCTGAAATCTCCTCCCCCCCAAACCCATCATAACACACACACAATCCCCGCCCTTATCTACACGTCATAAATCACATTATCCAATTAGTTTTACATATGAGGTCTCTCCTCCCATTCTGTATGCGGGCTTCTTATCTTCTCAATTTTTTTGTTAGAAAATTCCCTCCCTACAAGATTCAAAGTGAAGCAGTTTAAACAAAAGGCTGTCTCTTACATTGTCAGCGTAAAAACATGTCAATGTTTGCAGCATTGACATCCAGTCCCCCTTACGAAAAGAACAGATCCTGTAATGTAAACAAACACAAGTTAGGAGCTGACTCTTGGTTTGTTGAGATGTTTCTCATAAAACTTTTTGAGCCTGTCAGCTTTCACATCACCCAGATTTCACCCAAATGGCTTCAGACAATGGGTATCCCTTCCATTGTACTAGGTACTGCAATTTTCCCTTAAAGATTCTAGAGTAAAGGATACTTTTCACTTTATAATGGGTCTGACCTGCTACTATGAGGGGTCTAGGAGGTTTCTTAGGGGGAGGTCTTAAAGTGGAGGCTCGAATAGGTTTCAGCAAGCTACAATGGAACACCGGGTGAATTTTCCCCCAAAGTCTGGAGAATTTCAATTTTACTGTGACCGGGTTGATGATTTTCACAATGGGGAAAGGCCCCAAGAATTTGGTCCCAATTTCTTGCTGGGTAATTTGAGACGTAAATATTTAGTTGACAGATAAACCTTTTCCCCCGCTTGGAATGTTCTTTGGGAAGCCCTCTTTTTATCAGCTTGTTTTTTATAAGTCTTAGAAGTCTTCTGTAACACCATTTTCATGTTTCTCCAAACCTCTTCCCACCCCCTTACCCATTGATCAAGTGTCTGTGAAGCAGAGGGCACTTGAGGATAGTCAGGCATCGGGCTGAACCCTTTTCCTGTGGCTACTCTGAAAGGCATGTAGCCAGTGCTGCTGTGAACAGAATTATTGTAGGCCACCTCGGCAAAAAGGAGAAGGTCAGTCCAGTTTGTCTGTTGGTAAGAAATATAGCATCTGAGGTATTGCTCCACCATTTTGTTAGCGGATTCTGCAACCCCATTAGTAGCTGGATAAAAAGCAGATGATAAGCCTTGAGATGATCCAATTAATTTAAGGAAATTCCTCCAAAATTTCACTGTGAACTGCATTCCTCTATCTGAAATTATTCGCTCAGGGTCTCCATGCAGTTGGTAGATATGTTTCAGGAACAATTTAGTCAGTCGTTGTGCAGATGGAAGTCCTTTACAGGTGATAAAGTGAGCCTGCTTTGAAAACAGATCTATCACAGTCCATATGACAGTATTTCCTCTACTGTTGGGTAGGTCTACAATAAAGTCCATAGCTATTTCTTCCCATGGTTGAGAAGGGTCTGCTACCGACTGCAGTAGCCCAGGGGTTTTCCCTGGAATTCTTTCCATGGTGGCACATATGTTACAACTCTTGACATAGTTTTCCACATCTTGTTTTAGTCCCAGCCACCAAAATTGCTGGCAGATGAGGTGTAGAGTTTTTAAATATCCGAACTGTCCAGCCTGTTTTACATCATGGCTGTGTCTGAGAGCATTGAGATGGAGGGTTTCAGGTAGATACAATTTCCACCCCCATGTATGCCAAACCATCCCTGCATGTTAGGGAGGTTTGATTATCTTTGAACCATTGATCAGTAAGGAGCTCTCTTTTATCTTCTTCACTCCCGGCTCATCAGGGTTGTGCGAGGTGTGAGTTGTGCTGCAGGTTGTGAACTGGGGAAAATTGTCTCATAGACCTCTTCGTGTTCACTTTTGTACTGTGGCAGTCGGGATAGCACATCAGATAGGAAGTTTTCCTTCCCGGTATGTACTTTAAAGTAAAGTTAAAATGGTTAAAGTACAGTGTCCATTGCACTTGCTTTGGGGACAATTTGCGGGGAGTTTTTAGTGCCTCTAAATTTTTGTGATCTGTCCATACTTCAAAAGGCACCTTGCTCCCTTCTAAATAGTGTTGCCAGTTTAATAGCCCCCACCTAATTGTGAAGGCCTCTGTTGTGACTCAGGGCCAGCCTGTGGGCCCGGCAGCCGGCTCGGATGTATCGGATGACTCAGATGAGGGGGAGGAGGAGGGTGTGGAAGACGAACCGGCTGATGATGGCTTGCAGGCTTGGCAGAGCTCCCAGCCGGGGCCCTCTTCTCAGCTGCGTGAGCCCGATAGTGCGGAGGATGATGACCCACAGCTGGCCCTGTTCAAGGACGCCCGACGCAGGAGGCAGTCGAGCAGGACTAAGCAGAAAAAGGCTGCGGGTCTCCTCGGGAGGAGGCACAGGGAGACCACGCCCTGAACTCTAAATAAAAGGAGTGTTTGGGGAGGGGCTGGTTGCTGAAAGCAACCCTTCCGCTTGAGGATTCAAGTTCCTGTGTTTCTTGTTCTGTTGTTTTGCTTGTGAATTAAACTTGGCAGACGCTTTGCAGCCTCAAACGCTCTCCAGTCTCTACTACTTGAACAGGGGTTTGCCTTATTACAAGGCCGGTAGTTGGCTGGTTCAGAACAGTTTGCTTTCAGCCTCCCACCCCTTACTACTACGATGGAGCAGCTTCTTGCCGAGAATGCTCAGCTCACCCAGCAACTCACTTTGCTGGCAGCTCAGGTGGCTCAACTGCAAGCTCAGGTACATGCTGCACCCCCACCCAGGAGGAAATGTCAGATAGCAATGCCGGATAAATTTGCTGGCAATCCAGAACTGTTTCCTGCCTTCCTGGGACAATGCCAGCTTTTTATCAGCGTGAGAGCAGCTGATTTCCCCACTGACCGAGATAAGGTGGGATTCGTGTTGAGCCTTCTGTCGGGGGATGCAGCTCGTTGGGGCACGCCTCTGCTGGCACAGCCTAGCCCTTTGTTGGATAACTTTGGGGGTTTTGTGACCATATGCGCCTCATGTACGAGGACCCGATTAGGGCGCAGACTGCCACCCGACTCCTGAAAGCTTTGAGGCAGGGTCAGCGCCCCCTACAGGCCTATATCAGCGATTTCCGGCTGCTTAGCCAGGATTCCGCCTGGAATGAGGCTGCGCTCGTGGATGCCTTCCAGGATGGCTTGTCAGAGGAGATGTTGGATGAGCTGGCCCGCGTGGACATTCCCTCAGACCTGAATGGGCTGATCCATCTTTGTCTGCGGATCGATGCCCGGCTGCAGCAGCGTAAGAGTCGCCGTGCCACCCCACAGACCCCTGCCGCTCCTGTTGAGCGTGTGCCCCCAGTCCAGAGGGAGGAGCCAATGGAGCTGGGTGCCGCCCGGTCCCGTCTATCGGTGACGGAAATGGACAGACGACGATCGGGGGGGTTGTGTTTTTACTGTGGGGACCCTGGACATTTGGCTGCTTCTTGCCCAAAGAAGCGTCAGCGGGCATCAGTGACCAAGCCGGCCCCGAGAAAGTCCCCTGCTTTGCTGTCGGGAAACGGCCCGAGCCCGATCTAGACGGTGTGAACGATCGGGCGACCCACCACGACCACGCCGAGCGACGCCATTCCGACGGTGCCTGTGAACCTCCACGGCATTTGATTTTGGAGGCACGTCTGATCCTTCCTGGCAAGCCAGAGGGGATTCCGGTCCATGCCTTAATTGACTCTGGGGCTACCACTAACTTTATGGACTCGGCCTTCGTGGCCAAATGGGCTATTCCCCAGTGTCCGGTGGATCCGCCCAGGCTAGTGGAGACTATTGATGGTCGAGTGCTCCTGTCCGGGCCTATTACGGCCGCCACGCAACCAGTGTGTATGGCCATCAGTTCCCATGTGGAGGCCATCCAGTTCTACATCACTTCGGATCTGCACTTCCCCGTGGTCTTGGGACTGGCGTGGCTCCGGGCGCATGATCCACAGATCTATTGGTCTCAGAACTTGGTCACCTTCCCAAGTTTGCAGTGCGTGGACCACACCCGCCATATCTGTGCCGGCCAGGTGGAGGGTTCCTCAGGGGTTTCCTTGCCTCCCGAACTGTCCGACTTTGCTGACGTGTTCAGCGAGTCAGAGGCGGACCAATTACCCCCGCACAGGCCCTATGACTGTTCCATTGATCTAGTCCCTGATGCGCCTCTCCCAGTGGGGCGTTTGTACTCCATGTCGGAGCCCGAGTTGGCTGCATTGCGGGACTTCCTGACAAAGAACTTGGCTCGTGGTTTCATCCGGCCCTCGTCCTCGCCAGTGTCTGCGCCCGTGCTCTTCGTCAAAAAGAAGTCGGGCGAGTTACGACTTTGCTGTGACTACCGGAAACTCAATGCCATCACGGTGCGTAACCGCTACCCGCTGCCCCTCATCCCCGAGCTCTTGGACCGACTCCGGGAGGCTAAGATCTTCACGAAACTGGACCTGCGTGGAGCTTACAACCTCGTCAGGGTTCGGCCGGGTGATGAGTGGAAGACGGCGTTTGGTACTCGTTATGGACATTTCGAGTACACGGTGATGCCGTTTGGCCTGACCAACGCCCCCGCTGTGTTTCAGCATTTTATGAACGACATCTTTCGGGATCTGTTGGACCAGTTTGTCGTGATTTACCTGGACGACATCCTGATTTACTCCCCGTCGCGTGAAGCGCATCATCAGCATCTCCGTCAGGTCCTGCAGCGCCTCCGGAAACATCGGCTGTTTGCCAAGTTGGAGAAGTGCCAGTTCTACCAGGTGACCATTGATTTCTTGGGCCACCGCATTTCTCCTGAGGGCATCGCCATGGAACCGAGTAAAGTTGAGTCGTTGCAGAGTTGGCAACCCCCGCGTCGCGTGAAGGATGTTCAGCGACTTCTTGGATTTGCCAACTACTATCGGACATTCATCCCTGGCTTTGCTGCCTTGACAGCCCCCCTCACCCGGCTCCTGCAGAAGAAGACTCGGTTCCAGTGGAACGCCCCCGAACAACAGGCGTTCCAAGCTTTGAAGGACGCCTTCATGAAGGAGCCCATCTTGAAGCATCCTGACCCGCAACGGCCGTTTGTCGTGGAGGCGGACGCCTCCGACATTGCCATTGGGGCCGTGTTACTCCAGGCAGCGACGCCCAACGGTACCCTTTTCCCTTGCGCGTATCACTCTCGGAAATTGAATCCCTCGGAGCGCAACTATACCATCTGGGAGAAGGAGCTGCTGGCCATCAAGGCGGCGTTCGAGGCTTGGAGGCATCATCTGGAGGGGGCGCGGCATCAAATCGAGGTCCGGACGGACCACAAGAATCTGGAAAGCCTGCAGACCGCTCGGAATTTGAACCAACGCCAGATCCGGTGGTCCCTCTTCTTTGCGAGGTTTGACTTCCGGGTGCGGTACATACCAAGCGGGCACAACCAGAGAGCGGATGCTCTGTCCAGGAAGCCCGAGTACACCCGAGTGGAAGACAAGCTTCCGCCCAGGACAGTGATCCCCGTCGAGTCTTTTGCTGCGGTGCGGGAGCCGGTGGATATACGGGCTCGGATCCGGGAGGCGCAGCAGCAGGAGGCGTGGGTGGCTCAGCGGAAGGAAGAGGTGGGGCCAGAGTCGCCGTGGTCGGTCACGGATGGACTTCTGTATTATCGTGACCGGCTCTATGTTCCGGGAGGGCCACTCAGGGGACTCGTCCTCAGCCAGTGTCATGATAACCCGGCTGCGGGGCATTTTGGCCTGTTCAAGACTCTGAACCTGGTCTCCCGTACCTTCTGGTGGCCCCGAGTCCGACACGACGTCCAGTCTTATGTCACCTCCTGCGTCCCATGCAGGCAGGCCAAGTCAGCGACAGGGGCCCCGCCTGGTTTACTGCAGCCTTTGCCAACACCCAAGAGACCCTGGGGGGCTGTGTCCATGGACTTTCTGACGGATCTACCCCCATCCTCCAGCTTCACGACAGTGTTTGTGGTGGTGGACATGCTGACCAAGATGGCGCACTTCATCCCCTGTCGCGGCTTACCGTCAGCTCGCGCCACTAGTCGCATGTTCATCCAACAGGTGTTTCGGCTGCACGGCCTCCCCGATAGAGTCGTCTCCGATAGGGGGGCCCAGTTTACAGCCCGCTTCTGGCAGGAGTTGATGCGGGCGTTGGACATTAAGGTTTGCCTCTCGTCCGCGCATCATCCTCAGACCGACGGGGGTACCGAGAAGGTCATCGGCATCTTAGAGCAGTATCTGCGCTGCTACGTTAACCTGCAGCAGGACAATTGGGTGGACTATTTGGCCATAGCCGAGTTTGCCTTTAACAACTCGCAGCACACCTCCACGCAGATGACACCGTTCTTGGCCAACGTGGGTTATCACCCCCGGTTTTTCCCCCTTTCTCCCGTGGACTCACCGGAGCCGGCAGCGAACGAATTCATGGCGGAGTTACAGGCGATCCATCGGTTGGTGCGACGGCAGCTGGAGAAGGCCAAGGCCGACTACAAGAGGTTCGCCGATCGGTCGAGAAGGGATACGCCTCCACTATCGGTGGGGGATCAGGTCTGGCTGTCCACCAGGAACCTACCATCCACTCGGCCGGCGAGGAAGCTGGACCACCGTTACCTTGGACCGTTCCCAGTCGAGGCCGTCATCAACCCGGTCGCCTATCGTTTAACTCTGCCACGTTCCCTGCGCGTGCACCCCGTCTTCCATCGGTCCTTGTTGGTCCCCGAACAACCGGCTTGTCCACTTCGCCAAGCGGAACCTCCCCCATCAGGACCTCGCGATGGCGGCAGCACCCCCGAGTACGAGGTCGCCAGCATCCGGGACTCCCGCTGGCTGAAAGGTCGCTTCCAGTACCTGATCGAGTGGAAAGGGTACGGGCCGGAGGACTTCACATGGGAAGACGCGACCGCCGTTCATGCCCCTGCGTTGGTGACTGCTTTTCACGAACAGTTCCCATCCCGACCGCATCCGGATCGGCAGCCCCGGGGGAAGGGCCCTGCGGTGCGGGATAGTGTTGTGACTCAGGGCCAGCCTGTGGGCCCGGCAGCCGGCTCGGATGTATCGGATGACTCAGATGAGGGGGAGGAGGAGGGTGTGGAAGACGAACTGGCTGATGATGGCTTGCAGGCTTGGCAGAGCTCCCAGCCGGGGCCCTCTTCTCAGCTGCGTGAGCCCGATAGTGCGGAGGATGATGACCCACAGCTGGCCCTGTTCAAGGACGCCCGATGCAGGAGGCAGTTGAGCAGGACTAAGCAGAAAAAGGCTGCGGGTCTCCTCGGGAGGAGGCACAGGGAGACCACGCCCTGAACTCTAAATAAAAGGAGTGTTTGGGGAGGGGCTGGTTGCTGAAAGCAACCCTTCCGCTTGAGGATTCAAGTTCCTGTGTTTCTTGTTCTGTTGTTTTGCTTGTGAATTAAACTTGGCAGACGCTTTGCAGCCTCAGACGCTCTCCAGTCTCTACTACTTGAACAGGGGTTTGCCTTATTACAAGGCCGGTAGTTGGCTGGTTCAGAACAGCCTCCTTCTCCCAGACTGTCCATCTCCTCTCGCCTTCCATGAATTTCTTAGAGGTGTAGGCACAAGGTTGTAGGACTCCACTTTTATTCTTTTGTAGTAACACAGCTCCGACTGCCACATCACTGGCATCTGCTTGAATTACAAAGGGCTTCCCGGGGCAGGGATGCTTTAGGACCGGTCTAGCCATCATTCAATTATAGTTTTCACTTTGGTTGGGTCCATTTCGATGCCCTCTTCAGAAATTCTATAGCCAAGATAATCTAATCGGGTTTGGTGAAATTCACATTTTGACAATTTGACATAAGGTTTGGCATTGAATAGTTTCTTTAACACTTCTCTGACCAGTCTTATGTGATCATCAAGATACACCAGAACCCCTTTGTATAAATGTTCATGTAGGACCTCATTAAACAACTGCATAAATATGGCTGGGGCCCCCTGCAGTCCAAATGGCATGACTTTGAATTTGTAGCTTCCCAAGGGGCAGTTGAAGGCCATTTTCCACTCATCCCCCTCCTTTATTCTTACCCAGTAATATGCTTCTCTCAGGTCTAACTTGGTGAAGACGCTCCCCTTCACCAGGTGGGTTAGTAAGTCTTTCAGGAGGGGGAGAGGGTATTTATTTTCCACACTTACAGCGTTTAGGCCTTTATAGTCCATGCAGAGACATAGAGACACATCTTTTTTTCTCTGAACAACACAGGGGCTCCCACAGTAGACTTGGCCCGTGGATCCAGTCAGAGTTCCGGTGTCCTCCCGTTTGGGGGATGTGACCTGGATAACAGGTTCCTGTGTTGGATTTCTCTCCCTTTAGCTGCTGTGCAGGTCTCTTTCTCACTGCTAGTCCTGGTCTGTTCTGCTGTTGGGGGAAGGGGACCGGGCATTTCGCTGCTCGATGTCCCTGCTGTCTGCATCAAAAGCACTTAATTGCCGGGTTTACAGGTGGCTTGGGTCTTTCAGCCATCACAGTAGTTGGAGATCTTCCTTGGGGTGATTGCCATTCAGGTTGTTCTGACCTTGGCTCAGGTTCAGGAAGGAGAGGCTGCTTATAGCGGGCGAGCTGAACATCTAATTTCACCACTGCCTGGTACCATTCATGCAGTTGGTCAGGTACAGCTTGGTAGATACATGCCAGAGAAAGGTAGTCATCTAACCCTTTTCTAAAAAGATGAATTATGGATTGCTCAGGCCATATCTCTATCCGACTGGCCAGCTTTTGAAACTCCCGCACATACTCCAGGGCAGGCCGGCCAGCTTGCTTTATCTTATGGATTTGCTCCTCCGCTTTGAGGGTGACGTATGGGCCCTCAAATCTTTCCCTTAGCCCCAGGAGGAAAAGGTGGAGGTCCTCCAATTCAGGGGCCTGCTTGTTATATAAATTGTTCAACCATTCAGATGCTTCTCCCTCTAGGCTGGATGCAATCACATCGACCATAGCACCTGGGTCTGGGTAGAGATGGACCCAGCTATTCAAATGAGAGCGTACATGGTTGAGGAAGAAAAACAGTTTCTCTGGGTCCCCATTGAAGGTTGCTCTGAAGGGTGGGTTCATCATTGGTTGCTGGGGTCCCCATTGCTGCTGGCCCCACCCTGGTTGTTGGTTAAATGGTTGCTGGGGCCCCCACTGCTGTTGTTGTCTCTCCAGTCACTGCTGGCCCCACTCTGGTTGCTGATTTAATGGCTGCCAGGGCCCCCCCTGCTGCTGGCCCCACTGGTCCTGCTGTACATTCAGGGGTTGCACTTTTGGAACCTGCTGCTGCCACCCTTGCTGTTGTCCTCCCACCAGCTCCTGATCTCCAGGCTTCTGCACCACCTCCAGCTGTTGCAAGGCTTCTATTAGCTGGGGCAAGCTCAGAGGTTGTTGGCCTTTCACTTGTGGGGGCTTCCCAACCTCCCATTGCTGCAGAGGCCCCAGGCTGGGGTCCTCTGTCTCTATGGGTCTGTAGGGCTTGGTAGCGGACTCCTGGGTCTGGTATGCAGTCTGATATGCAGACAGGATTTTCCCCTCACCCAGATTCTCAGTGGCTGACAATATGACATCTCCTCCCCATTCTGCTTCTGAGGCCTCTTGCTGCACAGTCTGGCCCCCGTATTCTCTACTGGAGTGGTTCCAGCTTGACGATGAGATAAGCTCAGTTAACTGCTGATGTTTGGAGATCGGCCCAAAGTCATCTTCCCACAGAAAACTGTTTATTATTTCCTCTTCAGAAGTTTTGCCAGCAATCAGGCCTTCCTTTTCCATCTTAAGGATTCTTCCCTGAATCTTTGCCAGCTTATATCTCGTACCGGAGACAGCAGTGGAAGAAAGCAGATTCTGGCATGGTGTCATGGTTCCGATGAATAAGACAAATCAAACAAAATGCAGGCATATTATTTATATAAAAAGTCTTAGTAATGAAACAAAACATCGGCACTCATGGAGGGATGCCAGAATCTGAAATCTCCTCCCCCCAAACCCATCATAACACACACAAAATCCCCGCCCTTATCTACACATCATAAATCACATTATCCAATTAGTTTCACATATGAGGTCTCTCCTACATCATAAATCACATTATCCAATTAGTTTCACATATGAGGTCTCTCCTCCCATTCTGTACGTGGGCTTCTTATCTTCTCAAAATGTTTGTTAGAAAATTCCCTCCCTAGAAGCAGTTTAAACAAAAAGCTGTCTCTTACATTGTCAGTGCAAAAACATGTCAATGTTTGCAGCATTGACAGTTGCTCTCACAAGTCTGGCGTATTCCAGATGTGATGTTGTGGCCCTTAAAATTTCTGGACATCATGTCCTAAGGCCAGGAATTCTAGGAATTGTAGTCTGAATGTATCAGTCCTCTAGAGACTACAACCTCTAGCACTCCTAAACTAATTGGGAAAAACTGAGCACAAAAATCTATCCCACATATACCCTCTTCAGATTTGTGACCTTCTCAGAGAGGCCTTCTAATTGTTACTTGGATCTGGGTAGAATCGTTAATTATAGGGCGATTCTATATTTCCCCCTTTGCAAATGGCAGCAGAGAAAAATTAGAGTGGAGGAACTGGGCTTATTTTTCTTTTTCTTTCCAAGTGCAAACCAATTCACTGTGTTAATGTGGCATTGGAACAAATAATTATTGATTACTTTTTTGTACTTGCATATCTGATGAAATTATGTTCATAAAAAGACTAAAGAAGGAATTAGCTTAACAAGGGCTCTTGTTTTACATATGCGCAATATGGATACACACATGCACATGTGCACATAGAGTATCCTTTGCATAATTACATCTTGTTTCTGCCTCACAGCCAAAAAAAATGGCCTTTGCTACTCCTTGGCCAAATGAATTGGCGCTTCTCTATATGTAGGTTGGTCTCTTCCTTTGTATATGAATTAACCCTGGAGCTGTATTGTATTTCTTCTGCTAATATAATATTGTCCTAGTGGTTGCCCCTGATTAAAGAAATACATAAATAAATAATTTATAATTTAATTAATAAGGTATAATATGCAAAGCACTGTAATTTCAAACAGCTTGTAATGTCTCTAATGTACTTTCAATTTTTTTTTATTTTACATAAGGGCTATATTCATTATGTGGTTATGATAAACATACTAATGAATTTTATTACAGGAACAAATTTAAACATGTAAATGAGATCAAATAATATTAAAATGCAAACGACACAGGGAAACTTATTGCAAACTAACCTTGCTAATGTACTCGCAGGGATGGTGAAGAAGGAGATGGAAGAAAGCAGGACATGGAGTACAGAGGCCTGATAATATAGATAGTAAGTAAATACACATTGCACAGATGTCGCACAAAGCCTGTGAGCATCTTGAGCATCTTTTTAGTACCTTTATGGGTCTTGTTACTCCCTTTAGCATGGATTGTACTGTATTTTTGTGCGCCATTCTGGTGCCTTTGGGGAATGCATTCTTCAATACCAACCCTGCATTCCTATGCAGACTTAAGTGGGAAGTTTTACTGCTATTTTAATTGAACCCAAGAAACACACTGACCACTCTGGGTGTTTTTTTCTCATAGACCCATATGTCTATCTTTTTTTTCTGACTGAGAAACTCCTCAGTTCATTGAAATGTGATCTCTTTGTCCAGTCAACTTCAGAAGGATCTTTATGACTGTCACTATAGTGAATTGTGAATGACTCTTTGTTTGCAACCTTAGCATTTTAACTGGGAGTAAATGCTATTAAATACACCAAGACATAGTTTTGAGCATTTTACAAATGTCATTGGCATTGTTAGTACCATTATAATTTTGCCTTTTCAGCAATGTCAATCTTTTCAAGTATAGTGAGTCATTCTTACTGGATCCCTTCCAGACACAGTATTTCAAGTTATTTCAAGATTCCCAATGCTCCCATTGCACCAATGCAGAGGGACTGAAGCATTTTACTATTAAGTCCAAATTACTTATCCAAACATAGAGAGCACTGATGTGAAAATGTTAGTTTTTCATTTTATTCATGCTAAAGTTTAAACTATATAGAGATGTAATTTAGATGCCATAGATGAAAAGGAGGATGAGAGTTGACACAGAAAGGTCAAAGAACAAACTATTATAAGCCTTGAGCATTTCAGGTGTTAACATTCTAGTTCAACTGGATCATGTACTTGAAACTATAATACCTAGTCAAAGATGTGACATCTGTGGTCTTCCAGGTAAAGTTGAATTCCAAGTCTCATCATCCATGACTATTAACCATAGTCGTCACATGTTCCCTATCTCTAACGTAGATTTAATCAATGAAGTTGTACTGCAGACATTTGAAAAATGGCCATGAAACACTGGGCATTCCTTTACCGTTCTGTCCCATTTTATAATCTTAGACAAGCAAAATAGACTTTTGTTTTTATTTTGCCTATTTTTCTTTAACTGTATGTTGCATCTGAGAGCAGAGCAGATACCTGAGTTTGGAAATCATGAATTTATGATAATTTAAAATACCAATCTGCACTGGTGGCAACAATGCTGAGACAAACCCCATTTTTTGGGCTTAATCTTTATGTTATATGTGAGCAACATAAGAAACCAAGGCTTCTTAACTTGACATTAAAGCCAGAGTAGGGAATTATGCTTTATATAGTATGTAGATTTGTACTATAACATGCTGTCCAACCCAAGTGGTGACCATTATTTAAATAAAAAACACTATAAGTTGCCATATTATACCTGGACAGCACCATCAGTTGCAGAATTATATTTATTTGTAGGAATCTTTTGAGTCAACAAGAATAGTAGAGAATATCTATGATATTAGTTCATCTTTGATAAAAGGGTGCTTAATGTCTGGCCACTATGACAAACTGGCAGCTGTTATGTGAATAAACAACCTTCAATGACAACCATTACATCCATGCAGCCACTTAATTTCTGAAACTTCCAAACATGTTCCAGGCCCAACCTATGTTTACCTATGATTAAGGTCACCTAAAGGTTTTGTTTTTTTTTTAGAAAAGCTGTCTAATCTTCTTTAACAAATACAATGTCCTGTTGAGGATTTATTTCATTCTGAAGACAACAAACAGCTTAAGAAAATTTCTCAGTTCTGAGCTGGACACATATTTTCTAAGAGATAATAGGACTTGCCCACTTTCCTAAGATTGTATTGTGCAAATTTTGAATATATGCGTATACATACACCTATATACATACATATATAACATGAGGCCCAGGTCTGTTTGAAATTAACTAAAACCTATGGATTCTGCATAAATTTGGGTAACAATTGGAAATCCTCCATTCTTTCGGGTTCCAGTGAAGAGTAATCTGTGTATAATTACATTCAAATGAGATGTTAGCATTTTTTGTGCTTATTCTTTCTTAATTGCAGAGTTCACTCACCATGGTGATGCTTTTGATAGAATCAGGCAACCTTATTGACCTGATGCTGCAAGGCATGTTTGGAAATTCTGCTGTATTCTTCATTTTTTTCTTGTATTTTGGCATTTTGAGGAGTCCCACTGCTTTTATTACATTCCTGACACTTTTGTTAATAAATCATTGCAAAGTTAATGAAAATTGCATTCAGGCATATCCAAAATAATTGTGTCCTTTGTCATGCTAATAAATTGAAAGATGTTGATCCAATGGCTGAATGCATGCCCATTATGGTGAAGTTTGTGATATGTTTGCCTGTTGCTTTTGTGCTTTGGGGCTTGAGAGATCAGCCTAGGAATAAAGTGTATGCTTAGCTTGGTGCTGAGTGCATCTGAGTGAAAGTGCATAAAGCCCCACAGGTCAACTCATCTTAGTTCAAATGTTATAAAATCAGCCTTTAATTATGTTTACCACTGGGAAAGGCTGCAGAGTTTACAATATGGCACATTAATGCTAAAGATCATACATCAGAATCAGAATCAGATTCAGAATAGAGCTGGAAGGGAACTTGGAGGTCTTCTAGTCCAACCTGCTGCTCAAGCAGGAGACTCTATACCATTTCAGATAGGTTGCTGTCCAGTCTTTTCTTAAAAACCTCCAGTGATGAACCACATAAAATTTCTGAAGGCAAGCTGTTCCACTGGTTAATTGTCCTCACTGTTAGGAAGTTTCTCCTTAATCCCAGGTTGTTTCTGTCTTTGATTAGTTTCCATCCATTGTTTCTTATGCAAAGGTAAGTTGACCAGTTACAAATCCATCTGGTGCTTTGGAAAATAAGTTGACCTCCACTTCTTTGTGGCAGCCCCGCAAATATTGGAATAATGCTATCATGTAACCCTTAGTCCTTCTTTTCTCTGGACTGGCCATACCCAATTCCTGTAACCGTTCTTCATAAGTTTTATGAAGTTTTAATCATCTTAGTTGCTCTTCTTTGCACTTTTCCCAAAGTCTAAACATCTTTTTTGTATTGTGGTGACCAAAACTGGATGCAATATTCCAGGTGTGGTCTTACTAAGGCTTTATAAAGTGGTACTAATATTTCACATGATTTTGATTCTATGCCTCTGTTTATACAAGCAAGGATTGTATTAGCTTTTTTGGCTGCTGCTGCACACTGCTGGCTCATGTTTAAGTGATCATCCACTAGCACTCCAAAGTCCCTCTCACAATTACTGTTTTTGAGTCAGGTTTTGCCTAATCTGTACTTGTACCTTTGGTTTTTCCTGCCTACATGTAAAACCTTTCTTTTCTCCACATTAAATTGCATGTTGTTGGATAGGGCCCAATGTTCAAGTCTGTCAAGATCTTTTTGGATCCTGAGCTTGTCTTTTGGGGTGTTGGCTATTCCTGCCAGCTGAGTGTCATCTGCATATTTGATGAGTTCCCCTTCTATTCCCTTACCTAAGTCATTTATGAAGATATTGAAGAGTATTGGGCCTAAGACGGAACCTTGTGGTACCTCACTGCTTATTTCCCTCCATGTAGATGTAGTACCATTAAGGATTACTTGTTCAGTACAATTTGTCAGCCAGTTATAAATCCATCTGGTGGTGATGCTATCTATCTCACATTTCTTTTTAGTTTACCAAGAAGTAGGCTGTTGTCTGCTTTGTCTAATGCCTTGCTTAAGTCTAAGTGTGGTTGAGATTACAGTCAATCACTTTGGTTGAGTGCACAAACATACAATCTATGCATACTTTCTTCAATGCCTTTTTTAACTAAAGGAAGCTTGAGAGAGGAAATGGTAAGTGGGGGAAAGACCTAAGGTGGGAACTAGTCTACTTTCTTTTGGGTGTTTGACTTGACCCTTCTAGCTGCTTTTTCGGTAGTGCAAGAATACAAATATAACATGTGGGAACCAATCAAAACACTTGCCTGCAGAAAATAGTGAGATTTCAGAAGCTGTTTAGAAGGAACAATTTACTCACCCAAAATTGGTTCAAAGATGTGTGTGTGTGTGTGTGTGTGTGTGTGTGTGTGTGTGTTTGTAGAATTACCTTTTTTACATATTCATTTATTTCTGTTAAAAAGAAAACTCTCTGAAGTCATCAGTGTGGTTATTCAGTGTTCTGGTCATTACAGTGTGGCTTTAACAGTGTTCTGGTCATTCTTTTCCCCTTCCTGGAGTGACAATATATTCATGTCAACTTCTATTTTTCTATTTTTTTTAAAAAAGTTCTGTCTACTGTCTCTGTTGAATTCAAAAATCAGAATTAGAGAAATGAATAGTCCCTTTACCCTCATTATGTCGTATCTTTCCACTATCCTGTCTTATTCAGTCTTGCTTTTCAGACCTCAAATCAGACAAGAGCTCAAACCAAAACAAAATAAATGACACAAATAATCCTGATTGTAGCTATGTGAAAGTATAGCTAAATAACTATGTGAAAGAATGTTTTTGTCTCTCTGTGTGAAGGGCAGGAGGTTTTGCCACCCTACCTTCATTGTTGCTATCATGCTCCTTGAATCAGGATTCTGTTACACTATAAATCCCAGTCTCCTGTTTTCATATAGCTTAATGTGACTGTTGGGCTGGGACTTGGCTAGGTTTCTCAGACACATGACCCAATGAGGCTAGATCAAAATGCTTATTTGCAAACTACAATGATGCTATATTAAACAGTCCATTGCCTCTGTCAGCATGAGGGTTCCCTCCTTCTCTGCAGCTTAAAACTGTTGCTGCTTCTTCACATGTCTGTTTCAACAAACTCTTTGCCCTGCACTTCATAGGCTTAAAGCCAAGTGATTGTTGGTTGTTGGCACACAGTGTCTAACTCTGCCCCAAGATTTCCTTTCAACATTTTCTCCCAGCTCCTTTATGTGTCTCTGTTCAGGAAAGATGTGTGTGTGTGTGTGTGTGTGTGTGTGTATATGTATATGTGTATGTATGTATGTATGTATGTATGTATGTATGTATGTATGTATATATATATTTACTGCGTGTCAAGGAAGAATGGTACTATATTCTTAAGGCAAAATAGTATAAAAAATAATATATTAATATTCATATAAATGCTTTGTGCATTGGAAAAACCTAGTTTCATTTCCAATTGAGTAAAAGGCCTAAAGACTGAGTTCTGGTAAAATATATTTCTATCTGGTAAATTCTATTCTATTCTATTCTATTCTATTCTATTCTATTCTATTCTATTCTATTCTATTCTATTCTATTCTATTCTATTCTATTCTATTCTATTCTATTCTAATTTCAGCCTCATTTTTCCCATCTATAAAATAACCTTGCTAAGGTCCTATGTGACACAAATGCCAAGCACATTGTTCAAATGAATCTGGTCACTATTTCATTCACTATTATATGAATGAAAATGGGCCTCACAGACCTCAGCATTAAGGAGAGACCCTGATCAGGTTATAATGATGATGAACCAACTGATCATTGCATCATGATTAAGAGCCATATTTTTCTCTCCTCGTGGAGCATAATAGTTTATTTCCTGGCAGACAATACAGTCTGAAACAGAATGAGTTGGAAAAGGAGGAATCAAAAGATTGGAGCAAATGGCTTGAATTGTCTGTTGCTAATGTAGCTGGCCATTAATAAATCTGAGCAAGGAAACAATAAAAGGAGTTTAAAGGAAGAAACAATGAGATGAACTGCTTCATTGCATCAGAACTATGATGGGAGAAAAAACAGCATGCATGATGCAATTGATGCAAGATTTTTATCTTGCAGATTCAGAATAATGACTTTCCATTTTTAGAAATGTATTGATGAAAATTTAACACATGCCTATAGCATACTGCTGCACATGTATAAGAACATTCCAATTATAAGACGATTATGTGTCTGCTTTTTAAAAAACCTGATAACAAATTACTCATCACCCTTCATGCACAGTATCAACACAATCATAAAAGAATGTTAATGTGTTAAAAGCAAGTGGCTTATGCTTTTAAGAGCTTTACAAGTTGGATGGTATCTTACATAATCTTTCATTTATCTCTGCCTGATATATTATTAGGCCATTAAAAAGAATAAAACTGCTGCATATTCTAAATATATTAGTTAAATATATTTTCACCTTCTCTTCCATTTTCCCATTATTAGAGATGTTGGTGTAGTTGCACTATACAATCTAATATTATACCTTATACAAACTCTTCTGGTGTTTTAAAAAGTAGAGACTCCTTCAAATTGACCTTGACTCTTGGTGATTTCATGAACATCCATACTTTTTTTTTTACAAAAGGGGCTTGCTACTGCTTTCCTCTGGGATATTTTTAAACTTCCCAGTTTACTCTGTAACACTGGACTTTCTCAAAAGTCTCCTACCCAAGGTCCAATCCATTTATTTTAAGATCGGAGAAGGTAAGTTGATCAGTTCTATCTAGGAGGTCATGTGGACATGAAGTTATCTGCTATCAATCACTAACACACAATCACTAACACAGATATTCAGGGAACTGAAACCCCATCTGACTTTTGTGAATAAAGCAACAAGACAGTTTGACTTCCATTAGTTAGCCTGATCCTGCAAGATGACAGCATTGTAAAAGGATGCCTTTGGAAAAGGAGGAAGCTGAAGAAACATGACATAGAAGGTGGCAAACAGCCCTATATGCCTTCTCTGTGTTATTTCTAGTAAACTGTAGGTTTGTTGTTTTTAGTCTCCAGTTGCTTAAGATAAACCCTAAGCAAATCAGTGAATCTTATTTGGTAAGCAGGATGACATGCTATCTAGAACTGTCCCTATTAATTAAAATTCAAGAGCTTAAGAAAGAGCTCCAGAGCTTAAGAAACACCAGTAGATGGTACTCAAAATCTCAGATGTTTCTATATCAATGAATAGACTATGGGAAATAAACAGAGAGAACTAAAATCTCAACTCAAGAAGACAAATACAATTTAATAGACAATTACTGAAATTTGACATTGTATTCATGATTGGCATGATCGTTCAAAAATGATAAAGAGCATGGATATTACCAAACAAACAAAAAATGGTTGCACAGAAATTCAGGAAATAGAATTATACACCAAGGAAAAGTAGATCTGATTCAGTGACTTGAAATCCTGAAGAATAAAAGTCTATTTAGGACAAGTATAGGTTGAGAAGTATTATATAGTATTTGAATAATTCTTCTTTCCTTTTTTTTTCCTGCTCTTTTTTTTCTCTTTCTATTTTGGGGTTCTTTTTCCTGTTTTTAATGTATATTTAATATTATTAAGGTTTGTCTTATTCTATATAAGCTAGAAAGTGTTTTTTTTTTATTTTAGTTTTTTATATATATTTAATATTGCCAAGGTTTGGTTTATCCTATATAAGCTAGAGAGTGATGGATTTTAGTATTCAGGAAGGAAAGGAAATTCATTGAAACAAGATACTGAAGGCGTAGGAGATGAAATAATGAAATAGAGATGACTGCAGAACCATTGACTCTAATTTTTGGAGAATTAGTGAGGTGCCAGAAGATTTGCATATAACAAATGTAATCCTATCTTTGAAAAGGAGGAGGAGGATCTGGCAAAGTACGAATCTGTCAGCTTGATGCATACACTGGACAAGATCCTCAAATAAATTATCAGCTATCAATTTTGTGAGGCTGTGTATACATATGCTGTTATTAAGAGCAGCCAGCATGATTTGCCACAGACAAATCATGCCAGACTAGCCTTATAGCCTTCTTTATAAAGTTACTAGCTTAGTAGATCAAAGGAGTGCCATAAATATAACTGGACTTTAGCAAAGTATATGACAGATTGCCATATGATATTATTTTAAAATAATAAAACGTGCATCTGTTAGATGGACTTACAGTTCACTGTAAACCACATCCAAGTAATGCTCATTAAGGTCTCTACTTCAAGTTGAGAGAAACTATTGAGTGGAGCTTTATTTTATCATTTATCATTTATCAGTGACTTGGATGAGGGGAAAATTGCAATGTCTGCAGATGAGACAAAGGTGGAAGAGGTGGCTAACAGTTTAGATGAAACAGAGAAGACTTTAAAAGATCTTGATAGGGTAAAGTAGGATATAATTTAATAGGATAAATGTACAATTCTTCATTTGGATAGAAATAGAACAGAACAAAGCAGAACAGAACAGAATAGAATGGCACAAGTACAGAATGGAAAAGATCTGGTTTGTCAGTAGTACATGTGAAAGGGATCTAGGTGTTCTTGTTGACCATAAGTTAAACATGAGCTAGCAATGTGATGCATCTTGGGGTTCATTATGAGAATCATAGCACCCTGATTACTGGATTCTTTTTCCTACCATAGTCTGCCCTAGTCAAACTCTATTTGGGGTGTTGTGTCCATTTCTGGATATAGGTGTTCTTGTTGACCATAAGTTAAACATGAGCTAGCAGAGATGACTGAGGAGTGATTTGATAACAGTCTCCAAGGAGTATCACCCAGAAGATGGAATGGTCTTATTCTCTATTGTCCTGGAAGGAAGGACCAGAATCAGTGGGTTAAAAGTACAAGGAAACAGGTTCGAGCTAGAGATCAGGAAGAATTTCCTTTCTCTACACTATGAGCTACCAGACACCTACAGTCTTATTAACTGAACTCAGTAGTGTTCTTCAAATTAACTGGATTCTAATTTGTCAGAGGGATGCTAATGGATCCTGAACTGAACATGTGGTTGAAATAGATGACTTCTAAGGTCCCTTCCATTTTATAATTATGGTAATGATTGAGAATGGAATAGCAGCAGACATACTTTCAATATACCACAGTATGTTGATTAATTAGGGCTCAGGCATATTTCTACAGTAATATATACATACTGCTCAAACTACTTCTTCTACAATTAAATTGCATTGTTTTTGGTGTTACGCGTACATTTTATTGTAGAAGAAGAATTTCACTACAGTACATTATAGAGACTACTGATGAGTAAATATACTTAAAATATCTACAAAATTTCAATCTAATGGATTGGTACATATGTTTGACATAAGGGGGAAGGGGATATTTCCAGTAAACACTTAGCAAGTCCTTCGGGAGTCCTTCGGGAGAAGGGCGGTATACAAATTAAATAAATAAATAAATAAATAAATAAATAAATAAATAAATAAATAAATAAATCAACTATAAATCAGATAATCATAATCTTCCATTTCAGTTTTTCCCAAACCTGCTGCCTTTCAGAAAAGTAGGATGATTGTCTAGGATGACCTTCGGTCACTATTCCCTCAGATGACCCAGAAGACACCAGTTTAGGAAAGGTTGATGATTGTGAGGTGATTAAACATCCAGGGTAATCCTGCTTTAAAAAGAGGAGGAGGAGAACTCCCCTTAAGGTGCCCATCAAACAAGTATACATCTCACTTGGTCATAACCTTTTCCCTGCTGTGCTGAATTTATAATTCATTATATTCCTTGTTTTCACATTCACATATATTGACATATAGGTGTGTATTCCAGTTTTACGCAAATGTCAATCTAAAGAAATTAGGATAATTTCATAGCTTCCCTGGAACCCATAGTAGCACAAGTGTATGACAACTGTCTTTTTTTTAGTCTTTTGTCATGCGTACTATAAAGATGCCACTATGTGCATTCTCTTATGAAATTACAAGCCCTTCATTTTTTAAAACTTTGTTTATTTGTCATCTGGATAAGACTCTAGAATGCTTTTTACAATGCCCATATGCACACCAACAATTCTGCTCTTTATTTTCTTTTATTAATTCAATATCAGAAAGTTGAAAAAGCTTACAGGTTCAGCTTGCTGACCCTTAATGCTGGCTCTAAAGCTACAGTCAATGAAATTTTATTTAATGGGATATTGATGATGGTTGAAGGGGCAAGAAACATCTGGTGAATCAGGAGGCAGAGAAGCAAAATTAAAAAGATCCAGCTAATTATGAAAAGAAAGCAGGACAAAATGTATTTCTTTTTTTTAATAGTGATTTTACTAAAAATTACAATTAAAAATATAAAAACAAATAGAAGTCAAAAAAACAAAAAGAAAACATAGAATATGCTGTAAATAAAAAACAAAAAGAGGAAAAAAAGAAAAAAATAAGACTAAAGCAATGAAAAAGAAAACAAATATATAAATAAATTTCCCTTTCATCACAAGTATGAACAATTTTAGTCACTTTTCACCTTCTGTTAAAATAAATGTTCTCTTCTTCCCATGTCCTATCCCTTATTTATAGAAAAATCCTTAAAGCCTTATTCCTCATCAACAAAAGTCCATTAAGGGTTACCAGAGATAATAACATACCTATTTTAATCTTGATCATCAACTTTATTTACCTCCCTTTTTCTTTTAAAAATCTTCATCTTTAGTTCCTTCAAATAATGCCAACCATCAAGCCATTCAATAGAGAAGTAAACAAATGAATCAAGTAAAATAATTTGAAAAATTCTGGGCATTAAGATACATTTCATAGTTTGCTGAAAAGAAGGCAAGGTTGATAACTATTGAATCTCTCTTGAGAATGCATTAAAATGAGACTGCCATCAGATTGTTGAGTTCTTTGCTTTGTATTATATTACTATTCTGTCTTTACTTCAGGAGCAAAAGATGGCATCTGTGTATCCTCCTTTCATTTGAACCATCCCATGATGCAATGCACAAGTTCTAGTACTCAGAGAAGATTCTCCAAAGAAAGTCTTAATGTACAGGGTAATATGGGAGGACATACTCTTTCATATATTTAGTAATAACCTGCTATCTTTGACTGATCCTAGTAGTAAAAATAAAGCTAATGAAACTCCATAGGCATTGGTTTTGTCATGGCTCCATCATTTAGCATTAGAATAGTGGAACTCTGCTTAAACTCTGCATAAATCCAAAATATTTGTAATATTGAGACAGTAGGGGAAGAGGGAAAGAAAACTGGAGGGAGATGAAATGTTGAGGCAGAGATAATTACTGGTAAATAATAACCACTCACAAATAAGTTTTGTCTCTTTTCCAATGCTGTTTATAGATGTATTGTTACTCCTTTAGGGTAATGCTCCTTTAGGGTAATGTGTGTGTGTGTGTGTGTGTGTATACATATACACATACATGTACATGTACACACACACACACACACAATATGTTATATATTATTGACCTGAGCTCCTAAAAAGATGGAAACTGAAAGATTCTTTTAAAAAGATGTTTACTGAAATTCAGAAAAAGTATAGATAAAAAGTAAACAAGAAGAAATATAATTGAAAAGAATGAAAAAAATCAGACAGAAAGCAAGTTAAAAAAGAAAAAATAAAGAAAGAAGAAAAAAGAATGACTTCTGACTTTCTTTGGTACAAATATAGATAACTCTTACTCTAAAATCAACAATAGTTTACATTGTTTCTATAATTTCATTTGTAAATCAAAGCTGTCACTTTTGCCATCTCCACCTACTCCATCAGTTTAATCATCCATTCCTTCATCATAGGTAAGTCCTTCCAAGTTTATGCACATAGAAATCTCACTGCTGTTATCACATATAAAAATAAAGTTCCATAGGACCTTTCAATTTGGTTATTAAGTAATCCCAAAAGAAAAACCTCTGGTTTCAGTTGTACATTTACCTTGAAAATCTTCTGATTTTATCATACCAGATGAAACAGTGCAAAGGCCTCCTTGGAAGAGTTACCACCTGCTCTTTGAACATGAGCAGTCCAAGACAATCCCCAGATTGTGCACCATTCTCAAATTAGGAAATGCAAAACCTAACCCAAAACTAAATATGGAAGGTCATCAGATCCAAGGGGACCTAATAACCGTAGATCTCAGATTCTTCCCTTTCTTTTCCAGCCATAGTCCTTTACTGATGACTGGTGTTGATGTTGGTGTTGGAACTAAAGCCATTAGAGCAGAGTGGATTTGAAAATGACAGGCTGCAAGAGTGATATGGAAAGTATACTTGATATACAAATGAAACTGGCAGATGTCTTAATAATTGAAATAATTGGGAAAGCAAAAGAACACTTTAGATAATTTACTGATATTGGATCTACATAAGCGATCTGTTAAAGTTCTGGTGAATTTTGTGAAAAGGGACAAAGAGAAAATGAAAAGAAAAGAAGCTCTAGGACATTATCTGTATTGGCTATATAAATGTTTTAAATAAATAAATCTGAACAGATTAATGATCAAGATTTAGTAAAGTAAAAAGCAAGGAATATAAATGGGTTTATTTGATCAAGGTTAAAATAGTATATTGTTATTTATGACAATCCTTATTGCTGACAAGGAATGACAAGTTTATAAGGTTCTTTTTATAGATATGGGATAAAAAGTGGGAGGAAGAGACTTTTTATTGTATTTTAAGAGGTGATAAATTGTTAAAATTCTTTGTACTTATTGTGATAAGGGCAAGATTGCTTCTTTATTTATTTCTTTTCCTGTGCTGTATTTTTAGTTTTTCTTTTTTACTTTTCTATCTACATTTTTCCTTTCCTTTTCTCTCTCTCTGATCTCTTCTTATTCTTTTATTTCTTTTTTTTGTAGTTTGTAGTAGTTTTTATTTGTTTAACTATAATGTTTAAAAAATATTTTTTAAAAAGGAAGGAGGGCCACCCCTGAAGTCTCTTGAGAACTATATTTGCTTTTACTCTTTGGCAGTGCTTTTTTTGTAAAAGAAAAAGGTGCCGGAACTCACACATTTCATATAACCCACCTTGCCCTCCCTACAAGGTTCCATCCAAAAAAGGTGCCGGAACTCCGTTCTGAGCGTTCTATGAGAAAAAAAGCCCTGCTCTTTGGGCCCTTCTGCCCCTTATGAAGCATTTATTCCCCCCTCACAGATTGTTAAGCAGAACTGACAGACCAAAGAGCGTCACTGTTGTTCCCTGTCCTTCATTTGTTCCAATTCTTAGCTATAGGGATTTATGTGGTTACCTTTGCTAAGGAAAATTACATTTTGATGTATTGATGTGTATTTGCTTCCCAATTGTTCTCACATACCATTTTTTTTGAAAAACACAAAGTAAGAATTTGTTCTTTCCCTAAAGCCACCTGTTAACAAATCAGTGGAGGCACCTGAGAGTGAGCCCCTGCCATTGTCTAGCATCTGTGATGTGTTTAAATGTAAAACTGTGTTGCTAAGAGTTCCTGTTCATCAAAACAACATACTTTTCTAGTATCATTTATTATTTATTTGAACTGTAATTCAAACGTTGAATTACAAACAAACCAAAAATAGACCTCATTTTCATTTGCACTTTATTGCCAGTAATGTTATTTAGGCATTCTTGCAAGGGACAGATATTTGGCTAAGTAATAGAGTGAACAGAGAAACAAAGAAAAATGGATCTTGTGTAAGTTTAATAAACTCAGTAGTGCAAGATCATAACTGCTCAATAAGGGCATGAGTCTGTTCTGTGAAAATCAATGGGAAATTTCTGTTGACCGCAGGGCCTGAATTTCCTTTGCATTTAAATAGCTTCATACTTGCAGTCATCTCTTGCATTTGATATATCAGATGGAAGGGATGGGGGTGGGGTGGTAAAACACCAGAGGAGGACACATACAACTGGATTCTGCACCAGTGATTCCTGAGTAAAGTTTTATATTTATTAGTCTTCAAGTAGTTTCCTTCAGTGTTTATTTGATTGGATTTCTAATGGGGGAACTCTTTAAAAGTCAATGGTGAGAAAAGTATAGGCTATGCAAAGATTCTCTGTTTTATTTTCTTCTTCCTGAGCTGGAAATAGATTCACCAAAATTTATATGGAACTTTCGTGAAGATAGGATTATTTAAATAATTCTCTTTGGCATATGTTATGATATCTATTTTGGATCATTGGACCTGGCTCCCAAGTCCAGTACTGTGGATGATATCTTGTTTGAAAGCACATGACTGGCATAATACCTCATTGCTTCTGAGTGATATTATTCCTATTTTTTAACAGAGAACTGCGTACACATGTATATATGCACACTTGTTTTATATATATATATATAAATACTATTCCAGCAATGTGGATTAATAAGTAGTTTCCCCTGGTCAATACACAGAAATGACTATTAAATATTTTTCTCATTTGCAAAATAAATGTAATTGTATAAGACTCACCTTTTTTTTTCAAATTTCCTGTGGATCTGGCAACTCTTGTTCTAAACTGGAACATTTATCGACAATATAAGTGCACCATTTTTGTGGGGTTTTCTCCCAGAAAATAAAACAGTACAGACCAATATCTGAAGATAAACTTCTCGTGGAAATTGATCCTACCACTCCAGTGGCCCTGGGTGGGGGGGGCAGGGGGAGAGAAATTGATCTTTTTTTTTCCACTGACTATCCTGTGACTTGGGCACATAAGCAGACTTCTGGTTGTTCCAGTAATGTATTTGAAACACTAATTAGAAAACCAGTATTTCAATTGGTCTTCTGGGCAAAATTTATGATACAAAAGGCTACCTTTCCCTGAAACTAGTTATTAGCCAGTAATCATCAAAAACTGATATTGTTAAGCTGAACTCTGATTTATGTGAGAGGTTGAACTAGATAACCTCTGAGATCCATTCCAACTATATTTTGTGATTTTTGTCGTTCTTACTTTGGGTTCCCCTTTGAAAAAAAACCCAACCAACCTAGTACTCTGTTGCCATAAAAATTTCACTGATATTCTAAAGCAATACTCTGTTGGGAGTATAATGGAAAATTTAAATTGTGGCTAACCCCTAAATTTCCCATTTGTAGTCTTTTTTGGAAGAGAACTAATTTTGTGTAATGGTAAAGTCACTAGGCTACAAACTGGGAAATTGTGAATTCTAGGCCTGCCTTGGGCACAAAACCAACAAGGTGATCTTAGGACCATCACTCTTAGCCCTAGGAAGAACCACATCTAAAAAAAACATGCCAAAAAACTTGCAAAGACTTGTCCAAGCAGTTGCCAGGAGTAAACACTAACTCAAAAGCAAACACCTAAGGTCTTTCTGACCCATATGGAAAATGTGTACCTCTACACATGTTAATGTGGGCAGAGGTCATGGAAGATCTCCACTGTAGACCAAAAATCTGTAGGGAGGGTCATAGTTCTTCTGCCCGATTCTAACTCAAGCCACTCTTCTGCTTTAAAGGATCATCTCTACTAGTGAATGATGATCTCTCCCATGATGAAATGTCTAATAGATTCTGAAAACATGGAAAAGTGGACAGGACTATTACAGAAGGGAACCTGTCTGTTAAAAAAAAAGATTCCTGGGTCCATGGAAATGGGCAACTGTGTGAAATCGTCTCAGAGGAATTTCGCCTTAACCATGCTAAGTGTAAGTTGAGCTAGAGAATTGTTTTGGCAGACTTTCAAGATTCTGTAACCTTTCCTTCTTAGCAATAACTATCATTCCAGAGGTCCACATTGTTGTTGTTTTCTGAGGTCTTGATACCTTTCCCTGCAAATGAATATAAGCAACATATAAGTGATGAATCAGGCGAACCTGTTGGAACTGCCTGCCTACCAAATAACAAACTGCTTCATCTATTGTGTGTGCAGAAGTGTTTGCTTAAGTACTGGAGGTTATCCCAGTGGCAAGTTCATCCTTATTTGACAATAATGAAACATAAGTTTGATGTGTTTGCTTGAGTGAAATTGCCATCTGGTAAATAATATGTTTTGTGATTGTTTATGACAATCATGATTTAAACCAAAATTGACTTTATTGTGATTGCTGCAAATAACACTTGAGTGTCCTAACTTGGTTTGATATTTTCTCCCCTTGTTGAATTGAGTAAATATATTTTGAGAAGCTTCCTGTATTTATATACTTAAAAAAAGATTTTGCAGAATGTAAAGCTTACATTTTCAAAAGCAATAATTACCACTGATTACATGGTCTTTCTACTGGGCTTGTGAAATAGGAGGAAGAAATAAAGTTGTTTATATCGGTCTAAGTGCTGATGTTGATATACAGGCATTGCCTTTTGGCTGGTTCATGTATACACTCTTTGGAATCTGAAACACAAATTTAGATTCAGCCCTTCATAAAGACAAAACAAATCAGCTTTGAGGTGACTTTCTTTATGCAACTTTACACACATCCTTGGGGAGAAATCAGCTGTGACACACACAAAGAGTCAGTGGGACTGATCTGAAAAATCCCATTTCCCCTACCTTACATTTTTAATAGTTGGTGGTGTGTAAATTTGCATTTGTGGTTTTGTGTTTTCTGATTGCCATATCCAAACATTTACTCTGTCTTCCCATCTCCAAAGTTATTTTCTTTATAGACAGTAACAAGGCCATGGATGAATTAACGGGCAATCACAGAAAAATTATATGGGATTTAAAAGATGAAAAGCAAACGACTTGTCTGAAACTAAGGGTGTTTGGGCAGCGGCACAAAACCAACAGTTAGTGCAGCACTCAATTGACTGGCTTTCAAATTAGGACTTGAGTTGAACTGTCAAGAGACTTTGGTAGTCAGCCACAGATTAAAATGAAAGACCCTTATTATTTGCTTGTATATTGAATTGCTTTATATTAAAAGAGATTATTGATGCTATCCCCTTTCTACTTTGATTAGTCTGTACAGTTGCCCCTCATTCTGCTTCCTTGTTCCTTACCTTTCATGTATTTCTTGAATCATTGTTACTTCTTCCTCTGTCTAAAGGTTATTTCAGGGTTGAAGGACAGTTCTCAATCTTGAATTGAAATGGACTGTGGAAACCCCTGCTGTTTCCTGAGAGCAAGGTCTGCTCTTTAGCCCCAGTTGGCGTAAGTTATGGCTGTGCTCACATGACACTCTTTCCCATGGTTAATTTAACAACAGTTTAGTCAATTAACCCAATTTCCTGGGTTCACTTGGCACATCAAACTGTAAACTGACCACTTGAGCTATTTGCTACCTTGTGGTTCAGTGTGCTGGGTGCACACAATCAAAATTAATCTTTTAAGGCCCTCTTCAAACTTTGCATTAGTCTGGCAACCAAAAAGAGATTTTCAAACAACAAACTCATGGAACAGGTGACTGATACTATTGTGGTGCGCAATACATGTTTCATGTATGTGCTCATGCCCAAAGAACACCCAAGCTACATGTCAATGCTGCAAACACTGACATGTTTTTGCACTGACAATATAAGAGATAGCCTGTTATTTTAATTGCTTCATTTGGGAGGGAGGAATCACCCGGAAGTTGTGATAAGATTGCAAAAAGCTGCATACAGAATGGGAAGTGAAACCTCATATGTAAAACTAATTGGATAATGTGATTTATGACATGTAGATAAGGGCGGGGATTGTGTGTGTGTTATGATGGGTTTGGGGGGGAGGAGATTTCAGATTCTGGCATCCCTCCATGAGTGCCAATGTTTCATTTCATTACTAAGACTTTTTAGATAAATAATACACCCACAATTTGTTTGATTTGTCTCATTCTGTCAGAATCCATTTATATCACATTAATAAATGTATGTTTAAAACATTATCCCCCCCATATGGATTCTGCCATCTCCCGAGGAAGGAGGAGCATATGTGGATTCAGCCTGCCTTAGGTTATTTCAAAGACCAAGGAAACCTTTTGAACTGGGGGGATCAAAAGGGAGGGTTAGAGAAGAAGGTATCTGGCTTGTGTTTTCTTTTAATTCGGGAGAGGAAGAAGGCAATAACCATAAATATTCGAAGTTCCTTTTTTCCCCACGAAAGGGTTGACACGAAGTAGAAGGATGGGGGCTGACCAAATGGGGTAGAGGGAAGGGGGGTTAACTGGGTACCCTTTATAAAATTTCAATTTCTAAACAATACTAAGTCCTGTCTTGTATTCCCACAACCAACCATGTCCTAGTAAAGATTCCTTTTGGACTAGAACTGACTCCAAGAGTTTTTGTCTTCCTAAGACGTGGTTTGGGGTGGGTCCTGACACATTCATCGGAACCATGAAATCATGCCAGAATCTCCTTTCTTTCAAAGGGGGGTCCTGAACCCCCGCCGCTGTCTCCGGTAAGAGAGATAAGCTGGCAAACATTCAGGGAAGAATCCTCAAAATGGAAAGGGAAGGCCTGATTGCTGGTGAAACTTCTGAAGAGGAAATAATAAATAGTTTTCTGTGGGAAGATGAATTTGGGCTGATCTGTAAACTGCAGCAGATAACTGAGCTTATCTGGTTGTCAAGCTGGAACCACTCCAGTAGAGAATATGGGGGCCAGACTGTGCAAGAGGCCTCAGAAGCAAAATGGGGAGGAGATGTCATATCATCAGCCACTGAGAATCTGGGTGAGTGGAAAATCCTGTCTGCAGATCAGACTGCCTGCCAGACCCAGGAGTCCCCTGCTAAGCCCTCCCGACCCATCCTGGGGCCTCTGCAGCAATGGGAGGTTGGGAAGCCCCCACAAGTGAAAGGCCAACAACCTCTGAGCTTGCCCCAGCTAATAGAAGCCTTGCAACAGCTGGGGGTGGTGCAGAGGCCTGGAGATCAGGAGCTGGTGGGAGGACAACATCAAGGGTGGCAGCAACAGGTCCAAAACGTGCAACCCCTGAATGTACAGCAGGACCAGTGGGGCCAGCAGCAGGGGGGGGCCCTGGCAGCCATTAAATCAGCAACCAGAGTGGGGCCAGCAGTGACTGGAGAGACAACAACAGCAGTGGGGGCCCCAGCAACCATTTAACCAACAACCAGGGTGGGGCCAGCAGCAATGGGGACCCCAGCAACCAATGATGAACCCACCCTTCAGAGCAACCTTCGATGGGGACCCAGAGAAACTGATTTTCTTCCTCAACCATGTACACTCTCATTTGAATAGCTGGGCCCATCTCTACCCAGACCCAGGTGCTATGGTCGATGTGATTGCATCCAGCCTAGAGGGAGAAGCATCTGAATGGTTGAACAATTTATATAACGAGCAAACCCCTGACTTGGGGGACCCCCTCCTTTTCCTCCTAGGGCTGAGGGAAAGATTTGAGAACCCATCAATCGCCTTTAAAGCAGAAGAGCAAATTCACAGGATAAAACAAGCTGGCTGGCCTGCCCTGGAGTACGTGCGGGAGTTTTGAAAGCTGGCCGGTCAGATACAGAGATGGCCTGAGCAATCCATAATTCATCTTTTTAGAGAAGGGTTAGATGACTACCTTTCGCTGGCATGTATCTACCGAGCTGTGCCTGACCAACTGCATGAATGGTACCAGGCAGCAGTGAAATTAGATGTTCAGCTCGCCTGCTATAAGAAGCCTCTCCTACCTGAACCCAAGCCAAGATCAGAACAACCTGAATGGCACTCACCCCCACGAAGATCTCCAACTACTGGGATGGCTGAAAGACCCAAGCTACCTGCAGACCCAGCAATTAAGTGTTTCCAATGCAGAACCCTAACCCTAACCCTTTATTTTTTTTCACACTTTCCAATGTGGACAGCAGGGACATTGAGCAGCAAAATGCCCACTCCCCTTCCCCCAACAGCAGAACAGACCAGGACCAGCAGCTAAAGGGAGAAAAATCCAACCAGATGACACAGGAATCTGTTGTTCAGGTCACATCCCCCACATGGGAGGATGCCGGCACTCAGACTGGATGTACTGTGGGAGCCCCTGTGTTGTTCAAAGAGAAAAAAAAGATGCGTCTTTTCATCTCTGCATTGACTATAAAGGCCTAAATGCTGTAAGTGTGGAAAATAAATACCGTCTCCCCGTCCTGAAAGACTTACTAACCCACCTGGCGAAGGGGACTGTCTTCACCAAGTTAGACCTGAGAGAAGCATATTACCGGGCAAGAATAAAGGAGGGGGATGAGTGGAAAATGGCCTTCAACTGCCCCTTGGGAAGCTACAAATTCAAAGTCATGCCATTTGGACTGCAGGGGCCCCCAGCCGTATTTATGCAGTTGATTAAAGAGGTCCTACATGAACATTTATACAAAGGGGTTCTGGTGTATCTTGATGACATTCTGATATACAGTACGAATATGACTGATCACATAAGACTGGTCAGAGAAGTGTTAAAGAAACTATTGAATGCCAAACTTTATGTCAAATTGTCGAAATGTGAATTTCACCAAACCTGATTAGATTATCTTGGCTATAGAATTTCCGATGAGGGCATCGAAATGGACCCAGACAAATAATTGAATGGCAGCCCCCAAAGACTGGCAAACTGCTCCAAAGTTTCCTGGGGTTTGCCAATTTCTACCATCAATTCATTCCTTCTTTTGCCCAGATTGCTGTACCCCTTACATAACTACTCAAAACAGGCAAGGGAGGGGGAAACCACGACCTGGCCAACCACTAACATGGACTATGAGTTGTCAGACAGGTTTTGAGAATTTAAAAAGACTATTTGAGGCTGAACCGGTCCTAAAGCACCCCTGCCCCGGAGTGCCCTTTGTAATTCAAGCAGATGCCAGCGAGCTTTGTTACTACAAAACAATAAAAGTGGAGTCCTACAACCTTGTGCTTACACCTCTAAGAAATTCATGGAAGGCGAGAGGAGATGGACAGTCTGGGAGAAGGAGGCCTTCACAATTAGGTGGGGGCTATTAAACTGGCAACACTATTTAGAAGGGAGCAAGGTGCCTTTTTTATTGAAAAGTTTTACAATACATTTTTGAATACAAAAGACCCCCCTCCTCCCCCTCCCCTCTCCCCAACCCCTCCCTCCCCTCCCCTCCCTCCCCTCCCCTCCCCTCCCCTCCCCCCTCCCCGACTTCCCAGACCTGAATACAGGGTATAAAAATAGAAACAAGCATAATCTAAAATATGCTAACAACAATAAAACATTAAATTCTGTCGCACTTTCGGCAGTTCGGATACATACTTGCTAATTTTTTAGGATCTAAGTGCCACCTATAAAACATTTTGTAAAAATTCTCTCTTAAATTTTGGGCCTGTGTAAATTTTACATTTCTAACCCAGATCTTTTCCCAAGTATCCATTGTTATAACTTCTTGAAAATTCTGAGCCCACTTTATCATACAGTCTTTAACAAGTTCCGTTTCTGAATCAATTTCTATCAATGCATTATATATCCTTTTTATATGTGCTTGACCTTGATCTCTAATTTGTTTTACCAAATTTTCATCAGTCATTGAAAAACCAACTTTCTGGTCCTCTTTCCATCTAACCTGTAGTTGCCCATACTGAAACCAAGTTTGTACAATCTTTTCTTCTTTTAAAATATTATATGGCTTTAATTTCCATACATTCCTCTCTAAACTTAAGATTTCCTTATATGTAGTCTCATCATGTTTAAATCCCAAATTTATATTTTCTATTGCGTGTTTAGGTATTGCCCAAATGGGTATCTTATAATTTAACTTATGTCTATACTTTTTCCAAACTCGCAACAGAGCATACCTTAAAATATGTATCTTAAACACATTATCCACCTTCCTATCATACAATAAATATGCATGCCAACCAAATAACAAATCATGACCCTCAAGATTTAATAATCTCCCTTGTGTTAAATTAAACCAGTTACTTATCGCTGACAAAGCAGCAGCCTCATAATATAATTTAAAATTAGGTATTTTAAGACCACCTCTTTCACGCGTATCTTGCATTATCTTAAATTTAACTCATGGCTTTTTCCCTGCCCAAATAAATTTATTAATTCCTTTTTACCATTCCTCCAAATTTAAATCCTTTTTAAGTATAGGTATCATTTGAAATAAAAATAAAAATTTTGGCAAAACATTCATTTTCACTGCTGCAATTCTTCCCAATAAAGATAATTGTAATTTTTTCCAACTATCTAATTCTTTTTGTATTTTTCCTCATAATTTTTTTATATAACTTCACATTTGAGGCTGACAGATATATCCCCAAATATTTAATCTTTTTAACTATTTCAAATCCCGTTAGCTCTTCTAAAACAGCCTTTTGTGATACTGTCATATTTTTAGACAATATTTTAGTTTTTTGTATGTTGATCTTAAATCCAGAAACTTTCCCATATAGCATTATTATCTCCATCAATTCTACCACTGAATAATCCGGCTGAGTTACTGTAACAACCAGGTCATCTGCAAACGCCCTCAATCTATAATCCTGATCTCTTATTTGAATTCCCCTAATTTTTTCCGAGTCACGTATTTTAATCAGTAATATTTCCAATGTTAAAACAAATAATAGAGGTGACAACGGGCACCCCTGCCTTGTGCCCTTTTCAATATTACATAGTTCAGTCAAACTATTATTAACTATTATACGGGCTGTTTGCTTTTGATATATTGCCCTAATTGGTTGTAAAGATTTGACCCAAATTCCATTTTCTCTAATACTTTCATCAAAAATTGCCAATCCAATTGATCAAAGGCTTTTTCAGCATCCAAAAAGATCAGCGCTGCAGGGATCTGATTGTTTCTTTCCAAAAATTCCAATAAGTCTACAATATGTCTCACATTATTCTTCATTTGTCTACCACTTATAAATCCAGTTTGATCACCATGAATCACTTGTTGTATTACCCTCATTAATCTATTAGCTAAGATTTTTGCAAATATCTTGTAATCAGTATTCAAAAGCGATATTGGCCTATAATTTTTAGCTTGGGTGGCATCCTGATCTTCCTTCGGAATCAAGGAAATAAAAGCAGTCTTCCAGGATGGAGGTACCCCTCCTCCCATTTGAATTGTCTTAAACAATTCCCTTAAAGGTTTCAGCATTTCTAACTGTAAGTTTTTATAGTACACGGCAGTCAAACCATCAGTACCCGGCGCTTTACCCACTTTTAATTGTTTGATTGCTAAAAAAATTTCTTCATCAGTTATCAATTGATTCATCCCTTCCTTTTGTTCTTGCGTAAGAACAGGAATATTAGCTTTTGTCAAATAATCATCTATATCTACATCTCTAATCTTATCTCTAGCATACAACTTAGAATAAAAATCAACAAAAGTCTTTTTGATAAGACTCTGCTGGTACACTACTTTACCCTTATGTTCTATTCTATCTATATTAGAAGCCCT
Source organism: Vipera berus (assembly GCF_964194415.1). Lineage (NCBI taxonomy): Eukaryota > Metazoa > Chordata > Lepidosauria > Squamata > Viperidae > Vipera > Vipera berus. The sequence goes on from NC_138202.1 coordinate 329,277,667, forward strand.
TTGCTTCTTCCTTAACAAGTAAGCTAACCATCTTCCTGGTTTATTAGCATTACAAAAAGTGTTATGTCTAGCATACCGTAAGTTAGTTGCCACTTGATCTGCCATTAACTTATCAAACTGACCCCTTACTAAAGTAATTACCTCTTTGATCTTCCCATCAGATGGATTCAGAATTAAAGCCTTTTCTTTTTCCTTAATTTCATCCTCTAATTCTTTCCTCCTAAATTCCAATTTACATCTATGTTTATTGTTCAAATATATTAATACACCTCTCATATAAGCTTTACTTGCATCCCAAACCATCTCAATAGAAGTACCTTTATGCATATTAATTTTAAAAAATTCCTTCATCTGTTTTTTACACTCTTCCACATTTTCCTGGTATCTAAACAAATTTTCATTTAAACGCCAAGACTGTCTATCTCTATTATCTTTTTCTATCTCTAACCATACTGGGCTATGATCAGATATAGTTCTTGGACAAATCTTGATCTTCTTAATCCTAGAAAAAAAATCATTAGTAATTAATACAAAATCAATCCTAGAAAAAGATTGATGCCTGTCGGAGAAGAAAGTAAAGTCTTTTTCTTGCAAGTTCCTTTCTCTCCAAACATCTCTCAATTCCAGGTCATCCTTCGTCTCAAAAAAAGATTTAGGCAGTTTAGCACGACTTGGGATGCTTTTAAAAAGACCTCCCTTGTCCATTTGTACATCCAAAACACCATTCAAGTCTCCCATAAAGATACAAGATTTATAATCCCACTGAATAATCTTGCTATGTAATAAACTGTAAAAAATCTCCTTGTTGTTGATTAGGAGCGTATAGTCCAACCAAAAGCGTTTTCTTGCCTTCTATTAATAGTTCAATCATAACATATCTTCCTTGTTTATCTGCTTCAATTAAAGTTGCTGTCAAAGTATTCTTAACGTAAATAACCACTCCATTTTTCTTATCAGTCACAGAAGCAATAAACTGTGTGCCCAACCTCAAGTTTACCAAATTGTTTGATCCGTCGCTCTAATATGTGTTTCCTGTAAGCAAATAACATCGTTTTTAAATTGCTTTATATATTGAAATACTTTCTTTCTCTTATGTGGTGAATTTAGACCATTAACATTCCAGGTTAGAAGCTTTGTCGCCATCTTTTGCGACCTGAAGCTTTTGGAGCGCCTCTTCCAAAATCACCTGCACTCTCTTTGGTCGCGCTCCTCCCACTGCTTCACTGTAAGTAAGTTTTTGAGGTGCCGTCATAACTCTCTGCTGTTCTTGCTCTTGTCTCATTCGTCTAGCAGCAGCACGTGTCATTCTTTGGTCTCTAACCTCCTCCGATGATACTGAAATTTGATCCACTCCTGTAACTTTCTGGAATTCTCCATCTTTCGGCTGCATAACTCCTTCAGCACCTTGTGTGCTCTCACTTTGTGGTTGACGCTCTCCTTCACCATTCTTCTTTTTAGATTCCAAAAGTGGTATAGGGACTGCCTTTAAAGTATTAGCATAGAAATCACGTGCCTGTAACACTGTAAGAAGACGATGTCTCGTGCCTGCATACATCACCACCATCCCCACTGGAATCTCCCATCTGAACTGAATATCCCGTATTCTTAATTCTTCTGTCAGAAAAGCAAACTCCTTCCTTCTCCTTAAAATTCTTGGAGGGATCTCTTTTAAAATTACAACTTCTTGCTCTGCAATTGCGAATTTACTATTATAAAAAGCTTGAATAACCTCATTTCTAATTGCTCTCTTTGTAAAATAAACCACCACATCTCTAGGTAATTTCCTTTGTCTTGCAATCCATGAATTAACATGAAATATTTTATCTATATCCACCATAGTATCTTCTGCTGGACGCCCCAAAACGCCTTCAAGGGCTTCTGAAACTACTTTTTTCAGATTTTCCTTAGAATCCTCTTTTAAACCTCTGATTCTCACGGCGAACTCCATTTCGCGGTACTGCACCAAGGTTAAATCATCATCAATCTTATCCATCACAGTTTCAGCATCCGTCATTTTAGCATCTAATCTGATATTATTTTGGCTAAGTTCTTCCACTCTCTCATCCAAACGTTCAATACAAACGGCCATGCCTTGAAATGCAAGTAAGATGTCTGCCCTCATTTCTGTAAGCTTCTCCTCCATAAGTTCAGCTAATTGTTGGGATTGCTTTTTCAAAGCCTCTTGCAAAACATCCTGCAAATCTTTTACTGTCAAAGCTGGTGCAGGTGCAGGTACAGGGGGCATTAAAGCCTGTAACGAAGATTGCTGCACCGGGGAAGCCCCCGCGCTTCTGGGAACTTTAGATGATTTGGCAGCCATTTTCGCCCACTCAATTCTGTTGCGCACTTTCACTTTTAAAAGTCTCCACAAAATCCACTGAGTTAAAGATCATATACTTGCTCTGACATGATTCTCCTGTACAGCACTGCCTGCATCCAAGTAATCCAAAGTTCACTCTCGCTGGCAGGGATGGTTGCTGCGTCCTGCTCTGCTCCAAAGCCCTGGAGCAGAGGCATCCCGAAGTCCAGAGCAAACTCAGGCTTTGGGGGGGCTCAATCCTTCAACCACCAGAGTTTCAACTCTGGCGGTCCGGGAGAGCTCTACCCCTGCCTGGGCGCTCACCCCCTCCTCTTCTCCCGAGGAGCGGGCTTCCGAGCCGCCAAAACAGCTGATTGTTGCTGTTTTTTGGCGGTTCTATGGAACGACGGGGCTGACAGCCTAAATGGCTGCCGGCAACGGAGCCTTGCCACCCGGAAGTCCCGGGAGCAAGGTGCCTTTTGAAGTATGGACAGATCACAAAAATTTAGAGGCACTAAAAACTCCCCGCAAATTGTCCCCAAAGCAAGTGCGATGGGCACAGTATTTAACCATTTTAACTTTACCTTAAAGTACATACCAGGAAGAAAAAACTTCCTAGCTGATGCACTATCCTGACTGCCACAGTACAAAAGTGAACGTGAAGAGGTCTACAAGGCAATTATCCCCAGTTCACAACCTGCAGCACAAATCACGCCTCGCAGAACCCCTAATCCTGATGACCTGGGACTGAAGAAGTTAAAACGAGAGCTCCTTACCAATCAATGGTTCAAAGATAATCAAATCTCCCTAACATATAGGGATGGTTTTGGCATACATGGGGAAAAAATTGTATCTACCTGAAACCCTTCATCTCAATGCTCTCAGACACAGCCATGATGTAAAACAGGCTGGACAGTTCAGATATTTAAAAACTCTACACCTCATCCACCAGCAATTTTGGTGGCCAGGGCTAAAACAAGATGTAGAAAACTATGTCAAGAGTTGTACTGTATGTGCCACCATGGAAAGAATTCCAGAGAAAACCCCTGGGCTACTGCAGTTGGTAGCAGACCCTTCCCAACCATGGGAAGAAATAGCTATGGACTTTATTGTAGACCTACCGAACAGTAGAGGAAATACTGTCATCTGGACTGTGATAGATCTGTTTTCGAAGCCGGCTCACTTTATCGCCTGTAAAGGACTCCCATCTGCACAATGATTGACTAAATTGTTCCTGAAACATATCTACCAACTGCATGGAGCCCCTAAGAAAATAATTTCAGATAGAGGAGTACAGTCCACAGTGAAATTTTGGAGGAATTTCCTTAAATTAATTGGATCATCTCAAGGCTTATCATCTGCTTTTCATCCAGCTACCAATGGGGCTGCAGAAACCGCTAACAAAATGGTGGAGCAATACCTCAGATGCTATGTTTCCTACCAACAGACAAACTGGACTGACCTCCTCCCCTTCGCCAAGGTGGCCTACAATAATTCTGTTCATAGCAGCACTAGCTACACGCCTTTCAGAGTAGCCACAGGAAAAGAGTTCAGCCTAATGCCTGACTATCCTCAGTTGCCCTCTGCTTCCAAGACACTTGATCAATGGGTGAGGGGGTAGGAAGAGGTTTGGAGAAACACGAAAATGGTGTTAAAAAGACTTCTGAGACTTATAAAAATCAAGCTGATAAAAGGAGGGCTCCCCAAAGAACATTCCAAGTGGGGGAAAAGGTTCATCTGTCAACTAAATATTTACGTCTCAAATTACCCAGCAAGAAATTGGGACTGAAATTCTTGGGGCCTTTCCCCATTGTGAAAATCATCAACCCGGTCACAGTAAAATTGAAACTCCCCAGACATTTGGGAAAAATTCACCCGGTGTTCCATTGCAGCTTAGTGAAACCTTTTTGAGCCTCCACTTTAAGACCTCCCCCTAAGAAAGCACCTGGACCCCACATAGTTGTGGGTCTGACCCATTATGAAGTGAAACGTATCCTTGACTCTAGAATCTTTAAGGGAAAATTGCAGTACCTAGTACAATGGAAGGGATACCCATTGTCTGAAGCCATTTGGGTGAAATCTAGCGATGTGAAAGCTGACAGACTTATCAAAAGGTTTTATGAGAAACACCCCAACAAACCAAAAGCCAGCTCATAACTTGTGTTTGTTTACATTACAGGATCTGTTCTTTTGTAAGGGGGGCTGGATGTCAATGCTGCAAACATTGACATGTTTTTGCACTGACAATATAAGAGACAGCCTGTTAATTAACTGCTTCATTTGGGAGGGAGGAATCACCCGGCAGTTGTGATAAGATTGCAAAAAGCTGCGTACAGAATGGGAAGTGAAACCTCATATGTAAAACTAATTGGACAATGTGATTTATGATGTGTAGATAAGGAAGGGGATTGTGTGTGTGTTATGATGGGTTTGGGGGGAGGAGATTTCAGATTCTGGCATCCCTCCATGAGTGTCAATGTTCTGTTTCATTACTAAGACTTTTTAGATAAATAATATGCCCGCAATTTGTTTGATTTGTCTCATTCATTGGAACCATGACATCAAACATGCATTAGATGCAAATTATGTGAACTACTACAGGAAAAAGTTAGGAACTTAGAGGCAACTCTAGCCAAGCCCCAATGTACAAAAGAAAGCTCCACCGAAACTGAACCAAATAATGAACAAATAACTCCCAGAGGATTTGACCCTACTGATAAACCCTTGGAGGAAGACAAATGGAGGTACGTCACAAACAGAAGGAAACTCAATACTCCAAGAAAGAAACAGCATACAAGAAACAAATCCCTTCTGCCCAATCCTATCAAACTAGAAGCAGCCGCATTAAAACTGAGCAATTGATTTCTCCCCTTAGACGAAAACACGCAGACCCACAACCTCCCCCTCAAAGAAAACATGCAGACACCTACCAAAGAAACAACTTCAAATATCCCCCCAAAAGCTACATCAACAAAGACACCTGAGATAAACAGAAAAGCACCCTAGACTGCAACCCCCCAGAAAGGAAGGTGAGTGTTGGTAATAGGAGATTCTGTCCTCAAAGGAACAGAATCATCCATCTGCAGACCAGATATACAATCCAGGGAGGTATGTTATTTCCCTGGAGCACAAATCAAGGATGTGGCTGGGAACCTGACCAAAATAATTAGGCTTACAGATTACTACCCGTTCCTCTTTCTCCACATGGGATGAATGATGCAACAAACAACCTGAGTACGATAGAGATTACACACAACTAGGCAATAAAGTTAGGAAGCTAGGAGCACAAGTAGTGTTCTCATCAATACTCCCAACAAAAGGCCAACACCAATTAAGGGAAAAAGATTTTTAGAAATAAACCATTGGCTAAAGGGTTGGTGTTGCCAAGAAAACTTTGGTTTCTTGGATCATTGACTGCATTTCCTACACAAAGGATTCTTGGCAAGGGATGGGCTGCACCTCATGAAAACAGGGAAAATGTACTTGGAAAAAGACTGGCCCAACTCATCAGGAAGGCTTTAAACTAAAACTGAGGGGGAGGATGACCACTCTCTAGAATCTCTAGAACCAAAAACCAATCACAAATCCCAAGAAAACAAATCAAACATTGAGGTAGGCAATGATGACAAAAAAGAAAAACTCAAAGAACAATCAGGAGATGCAGGAAACATACCCATGGACAGACATAAAAATCTTAAATGCTTATATACAGATGTTCAAAGCTTGGGGAACAAACAGGGTGAACTAGAAGCAATAGTACATGAGGGACAGTATGACATAGTTGGCACAACAGAAATCTGGTGGGAGGAAAATCATGAATGGAATGGACTGAAGGATGAATACAAATTGTTCAAAAGAAACAGATCTACAAAAAGAGGAGAGGGAATTGCACTTTATGTGAGAGAACACTACATATCTACAGAAACACACATGATCAAAGATAAAATCTCTCCAGAATGTATATGGGTTAATATAAAAGAGAAAAATGTGACATTGCCCTAGGTGTATATTACAGGCCACCCAACCAATCAGAAGAAATAGATAAACTCTTTGCCAACCAGTTTAAAACGTATGTAGGAAGCATACCACAGTAGTAATAGGAGACTTCAACTATCCAGATATCAACTGGGAGACAAACTGCAGTGAGTAGAGGTCAAACAGATTCCTAACCAACCTAGCCGACAACTTTGTCACCCAAAAGGTGGAGGAGGGAAAGATGCAAGAAAATAACAGGCAATAGGGAGAAAGCAGAGCTACTTAACTCATACTTTGCATCAGTCTTCACACAAAAAGAAACTATAGCCCAACATACAAAGAAAACCACTGCAAAAGACATACTAGAAACAATAATTAATATAAGCAAGAAAATGGTAACAGAACACCTATCTGAGCTTGATGAATATAAATCTACGGGACCTGCCAGATTGCATCCCAGAGTTCTGAAAGAGCTGGCAGATGTTATCTCAGAACCACTGCACCACATCTTTTAAATCCTGGAGCACCGGGGAAGTACCTTAGGATTGGAAAAGGGTTGATGTGGTTTCCATCTTCAAGAAAGGGGGGGAAATGGACTCAGAAAACTACAGACCAATCAGTTTAACATCAATACCTGGGAAGATCCTAGAAAAGATAATAAAAAAACATCTGCGAACAACTAGAAGCAAACAAAGTCATAACCAGTAGCCAGCATAGGTTTGTTAAAAACAGATCATGCCAAACCAATCTTATTTCATTCTTTGATAAAGTGACTAAACTAGTAGACCAGCAAAATGCTGTGGACGTAGTATACTTAGATTTCAGTAAGGCATTTGATAAAGTAGACCACAACCTATTCTTTCGTAAGCTAGAAAAAGGTGGAATAGACAACATCACCACCAGATGGATCTGTAACTGGCTGGCAAACCATACTAAATGAGTAGTCCTCAATGGCACTACATCCACATGGAGAGAAGTAAGCAGTGGGGTACCACAAGGTTCCATCTTAGGCCTAGTACACTTCAATATCTTGATAAATGACTTAGATGAGGGAATTGAAGGGGAACTCATCAAATCTGCAGATGACACCAAACTGACAGGAGTAGCCAACACCCCAGAAGACAAATTCAGGATCCAAAAAGATCTAGACAATTTGAACAATGGGCCCTATCCAACAAAATGAGTTTCAATGTGGAGAAAAGCAAAGTTTTACATTTAGGCAGGAAAAATCAAAGGCACAAGTATAGATTTGGTGAGACCTGGCTTAAAAACAGTAACTGTGAGAGGGATCTTAGAATCCTAGTGGATGATCACTTGACTATGAGCCAGCAGTGTGCAACAGCAACCCCAAAAGCTAATACAATCCTGGGTTGTATAAACAGAGGCATAGAATCAAGATCACGTGAAGTATTTGTACTACTTTATAAAACCCTAGTAAGACCACACCTGGAGTACTGCAGCCAATTTTGGTACCACATCACAAAAAAGATGTTGAGAGTTTGGAAAAAAAATCAGAGAAGAGCAACTAAGGTGATCAAAGGCCTGGAGACTAAAACATACAAAGAAAGGCTGTGGGACTTGGGTTTGGCTAGTCTAAAGAAAAGAAGAAATAGGGGAAACATGATAGCAGTATTCCAGTATCTGAGAGGTTGCCACAAGAAAGAGGAGGTTGTTGTTCACCAGAGCACCAGAGGGAAGGACAAGAAACAGTGGTTGGAAACTGATCAAAAAGAGAAGCAACCAATTAAGGAGATGCTTCCTGACAATGGTGATAATCAACCAGTGGAACAGCCTGCCTCCAGAAATCATGGGCACTCCATCACTGAAGATTTTTAAGAGGCTAAACAGTCACTTGTCTGAGATGGTATAGGTCACGGGTCGGCAACCCGCGGCTCCAGAGCCGCATATGGCTCTTTGAGCCATCTCCTGCGGCTCCCAGTCGCCCGGTGCACGCGCACCTCTTCGAACGGGCTGTGGTGCGCGCGCACCTCCACCCAAATGGGCAGTGGCACCGCTTGTTGGGAAAGCTGCTGCGGCCCATTTGCACAGCTGCCACGTTCGTCCATGTTTGGTGAGCGCGGCAGGTCTCCCAATGAGCGGCGGCAGTTTGGAGAGTGCGTGCGCATCTCTCCAAACCGCTGCCGTCCAGTTCGGAGGTCTGCCGCGCTCGTCAAACATGAACGAACGCGGCAGGTATCCAAACGGGACGGTGGCAGTTTGGAGAGTGCACGCGCACCTCTCCAAACCGCCACCGTCCCGTTCAGAGATCTGCCGCGCTCGTCAAACATGAACGAACGCAGCAGGTCTCCAAATGGGACGGTGGCAGTTTGGAGAGGGGCGCACGCACTCTCCAAACTGCTACCGTCCTCTTTGCACAGCTGCTCCGTTCGTTCATGTTTCAAATGCGGAGGAATGCAGCAGCTCTGCAAACGGGGTGGCGGCGGTTTAGAGAGCTGCGCAGCTCCCCAAACCTCCACCTCCACATTTGAAGAGCTGCTGCATTCATCAAACGCAGAGGTTTGGAGGTCCCGGGAGAGGGGGAGGGCACTCGGGTAGCTCCGGCGGTGCCCGGGCTGAAGGCGCCGCCGCAACCCAGTGCCCGTCGCCTGCGAGTCCGTCTCCAGCTGGCGGCACTGGGCAGCGACAGGTGCGTGCAGCTCAGGATGCGGTGCGGGTGTAGGGGGTGGTGTATTTTTTGCTTGTTTTGCGTATGCGCGTGCGTGCCCACATGCGCATGCACATTTTGCGGCTCCCACTTTTTTGTGTGTATGACGGAACCGGTTCCGAGTGGCTCTTTTGCTGTTTTGGGTTGCTGACCCCTGGTATAGGTTCTTCTGCTTGAGCAGGGGGTTGGATTAGAAGACCTCCAATGTCCCTTCCAGCTCTATTGTATTCTATTCAAAGTGCATGGCGAAAACATGGAATGCTGTTACCTTCCCACCAAATTGGTGCACTTACATACTTTTGAATTGCTAAGATGGCAGGAGCTGAGGCAAGCGACAGGAGCTCTCTCTGTCACATGGTGGTAGGACATTGGAGTATAGACCTTTAAGCCACTGAGCCATGGTCCCTCCAAGAGTCAGGACCAGGAAAAAACATTTTTTATTTTAAATTACTTTAAGTTGATATAATTAAAATGGTTATCATCTGTCCACTTAATAATTTCATCAGTTGCAGTTTGTACAACTTTTTGATCATAAGAGTTGGCATTAAAATTGTCCTTGGTTGATCTTGAAAAAGATAAGTAGGATCAATTCCAGTTAGTTGCTAGTTGGAAAAACAATCAGGAAATCCCAATTCAAAATCTTAAGATAATCATATCTATGATGCAAATATATGAACAACCATTGTTGTTGTTATTTGCGAAGTTGTGTCCGACCCATCGCAACCCCATTGACAATGTTCCTCCAGGCCTTCCTGTCCTTTACTATCTTTTAGAGTCCATTTAAGCTCACACCTACTGCTTCAGTGACTCCATCTAGCCACTTCATTCTCTGTCATCCTCTTTTCTTGCCCTCAATCTTTCCCAGCATTAGGCACTTCTCCAGTGAGTCCTTCCTTCTCATCAGGTGGCCAAAGTATTTGAGTTTCAACTTCAGGATCTGACCTTCTAAAGAGCAATCAAGGTTGATCTCCTCTAGGACAGACTGGTTTTAATGCCTTGCAGTCCAGGGGACTCGCAGGAGTCTTCTCCAGCACATAGTTCAAAGGCCTCAATTCTTTGGCACTCAGCCTTTCTTATGGTCCAACTTTCACAGACATACATTGCAACTGGGAAGACCATACCCTTGATGATATGCACTTTTGTTGACAGGGTGATGTCTCTGCTTTTTAGTGTGCTGTTTAGATTTGCCATGACTTTACTCCCCAGGAGCAAGCGTCTTTTAATTTCTTAGCTGCAGTCCCTGTCTGCAGTGATCTTGGAGCCCAGGAAAATAAAATCTGTCACTACCTCCATTTCTTTCCCATCTATTTGCCAGGACTTGAAAGGGCCGGATGCTGTGATCTTGGTTTTCTTAATATTAAGTTTCAAGCCAACTTTTGCACTCTCCTTCTTCACCTGCAACAAGTTCCTCTTCACTTTCTGCCATTAAGTGGTATCTGCATATCTTACATTGTTGATATTTCTCCTGCAATCTTAATTCCAACTTTTGATTCATCTAGCCCTGCCTTTCTCATGATGTGCTCTGCATATAAGTTAAATAGGCAGGCTGACAGTATACAGCCTTGCCGGACTCCTTTCCCAATTTTGAACCAATCAGTGTTTCTGTGTCCAGTTCTCACTGTTGCTTCTTGACCCGCATATAGGTTACTCAAGAGACAAATAAGATGCTCTGCTACTCCCATCTCTTTAAGAACTTGCCACAGTTTGTTGTGATCCACACAATCAAATGCTTTAGCATAGTCAATGAAGTAGATGTTTTTTTGGAACTCCCTAGCTTTCTCCATGATCCAGCGTACATTGTCAATTTGATCTCTAGTTCCTCTGCCTCTTCGAAATCCTGCCTGTACTTCTGGTATTTTAAGCATAACTTTACTAGCATATGAAATGAGTGTAATGGTGCAATAGTTTGAATATTTTTTTGGCACTGCCTTTCTTTGGAATTGGAATGTAAACTGATCTTTTCCAATCCTGTGGCTACTGTTGAGTTTTCCAAATTTGCTAGCAAATTGAGTGTAGCACTTTTATTGCATTGTCTTTGTTATTGCTCAGCATTCCTAAGACCCACTTTACTTCACATTCTAGGATGTCTGGCTCGAGGTCAGTGACCAGCTCATCGTGGTTATCAGGGATGTTAAGCTCGTTCTTGTATAGTTCTTCTGTGTAATTTTGCCACCTCTTCTTAATCTCTTCTGCCTCTGTTAGATCCCTGCAATTTTGGTCCTTTATCATGCCCATTTTTGCATGAAACATTCCCTTCATCTCTCCAATTTTCTTGAAGAGATCTCTGCTCCTCCCTATTCTATTGTTTTCTTCTATTTCTTTGCACTGTTCATTTAAGAAGGCATTTTTTTATCTCTTCTAGCTATTCTCTGGAATTCTGCATTCAATTGGGTGTATCTTTCTTTTTCTCCCTTGCCTTTCGCTTCCCTCCTTTCCTCAGCTATTTTCAAAGCTTCCTCACACAGCCAGTTTGCTTTCTTGCATTTCTTTTTCTTTGGGATGGTTTTAGTTGCTATCTCTTGTACAATGTTGCGAACCTCTGTCTATAGTGCTTCAGGCACTCTGTCTATCAGATCTAATTCCTTAAATCTATTTGTCACCTCTACTGTATATTCATCAGAGATATGATTTAGTTCATACCTGAGTGGCCAAATCCTTTTCCCTACTTTCTTCAGTTTAAGCCTAAATTTTGCAACGAGAAGCTCATGGTCTGAGCCACAGTCAGCTCCTGGTCTTGTTTTTACTGACTGTATAGAACTTCTCCATCTTTGGCTGCAGAGTACATAGTCAATCTGATTTCTGTTGATGTCCATGTGTAGAGCTGTCTCTTGGGTTGTTGGAAAATAGTGTTTGCTATGATCATCGTATTCTCTTGACAAAATTCTATCATCCTGTGCTCTGCTTCATTTTGTATTCAAAGGCCAAACTTGCCTGTTATTCCTGTTATCTTTTGGCTTCCTACTTTAGCATTCCAATCCCCCATGATGATAAGGACATCATTTTTTGGTGTTAGTTCTATAGGGTGCTGTAGGGCTTCATAGAACCGGTCGATTTCCTCCTCTTCAGCACTGGTGGTTGGGACATAGACTTGGTCTACTTTGATATTGAATGGTTTGCCTTGGATTCAAACTGAGATCATTCTGTCATTTTGGGGATTGTATCCCAGTATTGCTTTTCCTACTCTTTTATTGACTATGAAGGCTACTCCATTTCTTCTGAGGGATTCTTGCCCGCAGTATGGTCATCTGAATTAAATTCACCCATTCCTGTCCATTTTAGTTTGCTGATTCTTAAGATGTCGATGTTCAGTCTTGCCATCTCTTGTTTGACCACGTCCAGTCTTCCTTGATTCATGGATCTTACATTCCAGGTTCCTATGGAGAAAAAATCTTTATAGCATCAGACTTTCCTTTCACCACCAGATACATCCACAGCTGAGCGTCCTTTTTGCTTTGGCCCAGTCGCTTCATTCTTTCTGGTGCTACTAGTACTAGCCCTCTGCTTTTCCCCAGTAGCATATTGGACACCTTCCGACCTGAGGGGCTCATCTTCCAGCATCATATATTTTTTGCCTTTTGGTACTGTCCATGGGGTTTTCATGGCAAAGATACTGGAGTGGATTGCCATTTCCTTCTGCAGTGGATCATGTTTTGTCAGAACTCTCTGCTATGACCTGTCTGTTTTGGGTGGCCCTGCACAGCATAGCTCATAGCTTCATTGAATTATGCAAGCCCCTTCGCCACGACAAGTCAGTAATTCATGAAGGGGATGAACAACCATGGATGGGCACAAATGATACAGAAAAATCTCTTTCCTTCCATGTAAAGTTTGTCTGAATTTTTGCAGTCTTGTTATAATAGTTCTACAGTAGAAAATAGTGAAATTATTTCTTTATTGTTTCTAGTGTAATTTTATTTAAGCATTTAATAGAATTTTATCCCATCTTTATCATTTTTATAAATAATGCAAGGCAGTAATCAGACCAATAACCCTTCTTCCTCCTGTTTTTCCCACAATAACCCTTTGGTTTGACTTAGGGTTAGGCTGAGAAAGATGAGTGGCCCAATGTCACCCAGCCAGCTTTCTTGCCTAAGGCAGCACTAGAACTCACAGTCTCCTGATTGTGTCTGGAAGCAAAGGTTTGCACCCCTGTACTGTGCCTGTAGAAAGGAGAACATTCTTTTTTTTATCTCCTATAGCAGAAGAAGAGCAGAAGAGGAGTGAAAACAAAAAAACTCAGACAAAAAACAGATTTATTCTCATAATATAGCTTATGGGAGTGTAGAGGCTTGTTAGAAATGGGACTAGTTAATAGGGGTATTTTGAGTACAAGTAAGCTTCTAGAGATAAAAAGACAAGAGAACTAAGTATAGGTGTGAAGAATCAGATGAGATGATTGGAAGGATTTGATTAAAAAGTAAAAGTGTTTTTTGCAACTCTTAGCACAGACACTGATAAATGTTCCAGCCGCAAAAAAGCACTTGAGGAATAAATGCTGCTTAATAATGTTTGTTTATTATCATTTTTACTTGAAAAAAAACCATATCTCAATTATGTAGCAGCCTTACATAGGTGGAGTGGTTAGGACCCTTGTTGGCAACTTTAGGATTTAATGAAGGGTTTTGAGGGGAATTTGAAAGCTAAGTTGCACTTGACATTTTGATGTTCTCTGCACTTGGCAAGAGGAGGCAGGAGGGAGGAATTCAGAAAAAAAGCATCTCTCTTCTAATAACAATGATGCCATTGGGCAATGAGTAGAAATTATTGCTCTGAATATCATTTCAGGTGCTTAGAAAATAAATGCTAAAAAAAAATTCAGTTCAAAGCCGTGTATTAAGAGTTTGGGTGAAAACTTTCAAAAATGTGTCATTGATCAAACTGATGAAGATGAAAGGAAATCCTATTCATCTCAGAAAAGATTCTGAAATGCTGAACATCAGATTCCTGCTTCTCCAGTTTAATCTTTCCAGACTTCACATTTCGAGATGGCTTTTTAACATGGAAAAAATGTGTTAATTTCAGGGATATTAACCTTTCTCTGCACCTTTCCTACTTCCAAGGAAATATCCTCCACCCTTCACAATAAAGTGATAAGAAATCACTTTAATTTTTTTTAGAAGGATAATATTTTTGGAAAACAAAGGGATTTAGACTTAATTATTTCATACTTAGGACCTGGCCATTTGTTTCTGCAAAGCAGTAATCACAAACAGGCCAAAATATGAAAGTCTGCTGTTGTAAAGAAAGCATCGGATTGCATTATTGTGCCTGCCTTCTTATAGATTTGAACCCTGCTTCCCCCCACCCCTACACCCATTGGATATTGCTGGGCAATGTTAATGGCCCCATTTCCAATAGACTTTGTTTCCAAACACTTTTACATATATTGCACAGTGTATAAGTACATTCAGTATTGCTTGAACGAACCTTGCTGATTGGATGTGCAGGTCTAAATGGTACAAGTCTGCATGCACAATTTGACATCTTTTGCAAACTGGCTGGTCGTGATTGGGTAGAATTGCCTCAGAGCATATACATAATGTCTTCTCTTCACCACGCATTTGTCACAGTTAGCTTTTTCTTATCTCAAATTGGGGAGAAGATTCTCTTCATGGAGAATTAATTAATATTAATATTAATTAATATGCAACTCATAACATATTATCTTTCAGTTTGTGTATAAATTGAATACACGCTTTTGTGTCCCATGATGTCAGCCCTTTGAAATGAACTAGTCTTGAGTTTCACAATCATGAATACTAAAACTACTTTTATTATAGGATTGCAAGTGAATGTGCTTCCCCCTCCCAACCTTCATTCTAAAGGGGACTAGGGAGGTTAGGTCAGAGATGTTTTCTGAGATTCCACTTCTATTTGGACTTAGATATCTCTTATCTGACTTTTGCCTTGTCTGCGACTCTTCTAGGTCTTCCTCAAGTTATTCTAAAAGCCCATTTGGAAAATGTTCATGTTTCAAATAGTTTTAAAGCTGTTCATTGTGAAGAAATTCCATTCACCCCAAAAGCATGACTCAGAATGTCCCAAGGTCCCTAGATATGCCCACCATATGAGTTTTGGTAGACGGATTTTTCAACATGGTGATTAGTGTGTTATATTACCACAAAGGAGTGATATAACTAGCAAAATGCAGCTATGTGTTTTACTGATGGCTCCATTTTTGTTTCTCCTCCTTTTTAAGGCCCAGCGACTTTTTTTTTAAAAAAAAAACATTAAATGTATAACTGTGCAGCTACCCTCCCCCCCTTTTTTTTAAAAAAAGGAAAAGCTTTGTTGAAATGTGACCTCTTTAAGTGGGTTTTTATGCATCAAAGCTACTTGACATTTGCCAAAACAAATGTGAGTCCCTTTGGAGAGATTTTTTATGACAAAAACACCATTGATCTGACAGCTGACTCTCTAGGGAAGAGATACTGTAGCTGGCAGTAAAGACTTAATGTTTCTAAAGTCCTCCTTTACTAGTAGTCCCAGGGCATAATGTCTAGGCCTGGGCAAAAGAATAAAATTAGGAGGAAACAGGAAAAAAGAATGAGGAACAAAACAACCATGAAGCCCAGACTGGCACAGTGGCAGCTGGGAGTTTGACAGTGTTATGAAGAACTGCAACTGTTGATCAGTGAATTGTTACACCGTTGATGACAGCCTTGCAAATTAATTCTGAAATTAACCGAGGGGACTGAAAGAGGTCCCACTGTTTATCTGAACGAAGGAGGGCAATGTAAAAATTACCAGTGAAGCAGAAATGGAAATGGTTCTGTAGTTTTCTGCAGTGGAGCAGCTGGCCAAATGTCAGAGACACGTTTGCCTTTGGAAAGTGGCATCTGCAGAATGAAAATGGTTGGAGGAAATGGAAGCAGGAAAACAGAAGATTGGGGAAGAGATAGAAAGTCCTGCGGCATGAATGAGATGCCAGGCTGCAGTTGCACTATAAGATAGAACTGGTTTTATAGGCTTTTGCCCACTGCAAAGGGAACTGGGGAAATGTAGTTCTATGAGAAAGTACTAGGACTAGTTCAAGTAGAGTTATGATAGTTGAAGGGAGATGACAGTAGATTGTTTCAGATACAAAAAAAGGACATGGAATTTTATATAGTCTTTGTATGACTCTTTTGAGTCATACAAAGACTATCAAAAGTAGTTGATTCTGAGCAGGAAGGAGGTCTTAGATACCATTAGAATTGTGTGCTGATAAGTTTCCTTTCTGGTTATTGTTTTCCATGTCATTCCTTAATGAAATTTTGGGTTGGAATTTGTGTAATAATGAAGGTTGCAATCTAATATACATTTACTTGGGAATAAATTCACGAACTATAGGGATACTAGCATCAGAATAAGAATTGACTGGACATCCTGAGGTTCAAATCTCACTTGGACTTTCTAGGTAGTCATACCACCAGCTCCAGTCCATTAGCAGTAGAACTTGACATGTTGGTTGCAAATTATGATATTCTCCCTAGTACTGGAGGGCATCAAAATTATGGAAGGATGGTACCAATCTTATTGAGATAATTAATACACTCCATTTAGAGAAGTAAAAAAAATGCCATCCTTTCTTTGTACCTTCTTTCATTAAAATTTAAGTTGTTTATTTCATATAACCTATGACTGTTTAAAATACTATTGGGCATTCCAACTGAGTTGTAGTTGGATACATAAATACATAAATATGTAACATTCCCATCATCCTTTTTCCATCGAAAAGTGCAATGTGTAAGATAGTTTAGAAAGTTGAGGGAAATCATACCCCATCCATTTTATTACAAAAATTATTTCCATTTATAGAAATGTACACATTCTTCTATGGAACACTAGTCCATATCTGAATGAAAATAGGCTTCACAATTGGAAGGGTTAAAGATGGTTTGTCCAGCAGGTTCTGCTTTAGAATGCCTCTTGTAAGCAGGATAGAGAACTTGATGGTTATAATTTTCTTCTGTTGTCTCCCTCCCCAACATACATACATGCATGCATGCATACATACATACATACATAAAACATCTGATTGTGAAGTTTTTATATAACAAAAATTTGTATCCTACCTACCTTCAGAAAACATCATGTCAGAAAACATCATGTCTTCTCCAATTTCACAAAACTCACAACTCTTTCGCTAGATGCTATGTACAGATGTTTTAGAGAAAATCACAGCTATAGTGCACAACAGTTTTGTAGTAGCCATTAGCATATGCTTTTCCCATGGTCTATGTACTTATTCTGAGCATGTGCTTTTTTACAATGCAGAACACAAGAGACTTGTTTTGTAAGATTAATGAAGGTCACCAATATTCTCCAAAGGATTCTGATAATTAAGGCTTTGTTTATCAAAAACAAGTTATATTAAGAGCAAAAAAGATTCATGGTAATTATTCATAATCTTAACAATTCAAGTGTAGCCACCTCATTTGTGCATTTAATTCTTCTTGTTAATGTTTTGCATAAATCTGCATAATTACTTGAGTTGCCTGTTGTAATTTTGACAGCTACTCCGTTCATGTGCACTAAAGTATATCAAAAGCTTGAGGTGCTGAATATTTATAATTTTACGTATGTTCTTGGGATAATATTTTTTCAACAATTTTGTTTTTAATATTAAATTGACATGGTATACATGGAGTGATTGCCAAACACAGATTTTCACCACAGAGAGGTCTTGATGGGAAAACAAACCAGTTTTTTTAAAAAAATACATGCTACTAGCCTTTGATTGGAAAATGCATAAAAGAATTGTGCACATGTTGTCTTCGTTCTTACTTCTTGAGCTATATTTTACTTAGGCAAAGATACCTGGAAAATATAAGAAGATTGGCCAGTCATTATTCCCCATCAGAATTCAATTGTCAAACATAATTATATTTGGGTAGATTATATGATTATGAAATATACTCTGTGTTGAAAGTTGATATATCTAAAATGATCCTAATATTGCCAGATAATTGTATGTTTTCCTGGTTTGTGAGCGAAGACCAGGTAGTTTCAAAACTATGGATTGTTATGTATAGTCCACAATAGTTTCTTAGGGATCTTGTAACAGAAAGACAAATATAGCTGCAAGAAAATCTCACTATGCCAGTTGGATTATCATATGACGAGTCATTTTGTTTACTACTCCTAGCTCAAACAACTAGCAAATAATTGCTCTTACATGGTTTTCTCATTCAGTGGTACTGTCATCTTCCTTTGCCTTGCTATACAGTTCTGACAGTTGGCCAGTTGTAATTTACAACAATAAATGGCCAGTTGTAATTTACTTGTGCTTAAGATTGTGCAATGGAATGGAATGGAAGAATACAAAGTTTGCACATAACTGTAATGTCTTAAAACAGTCACACATTGACCCAGATTTTTTTTTGCTAAACATCCCTGCTTGCAACAAACATCCAGGAACAACTTTCCCCAGTTGGCCAAGAAGTAGGAAATGCCCAGCAACAATAACAGGAAAGCTATTCCTAAAAGGGGTAAAATGCTAGACATCAGGTGGAAGTAAGGACTAGATGTTCTCATATATGATGTGTAAAATGTTAAGGTGAATGGGTTAATTCCAACATCCCAGTTCGGTTCTTAATATTTTTCAGCCCCTCTCATCTCCTTAATGTGGGAGCTAGGGCTGGGATACAGAAGGTATGGAACACATAGGTAATATGAGAGAAATTCCTTTATATAAGCTGAAGTATGCTTACTTTATATAGATGTAGCTCAACAGGAACAGCATTGCAATGATAAATTGGATGCAGATATTTCAGTGTATCATACTTCTTATGACACCAACAGATGCCTCTTTGTTATTATCCAGATTGGGATAAGAATTAAATTAGGGCTTTGTCTAGAACAGGTGTGTCCGATCCATGAACCATGGGCTGCATGGGGCCCTAGACAGCTAATCGTGCAATCCCACAAAATGGTAAACTTTTAACATATTATGTGATTTATATACATTAACTATATTATATATTTTATATGCAGCCCAAGACAATTCCTCTTCACTCAATGTGGCCCAGGCAAGCCAAAAGCTTGAACATCCATGGTCTAGGGTTAGGGTTAAGGTTTTAAGCCTAGTTCCTGTCAGCTTCTAGTTCTCATGCTTTTTACTTAATCCTTCATTGTAATCCTTCATTGCAATCCTTCAAAACTTCCTTCTTCCAATCCTGAAACAACATCCACAAATCCACAATGTCTTGGATTGTCTTAAGTAGAGCTTGTCCTTTATAGGAGTTGCTAGCATTGAGATTGTAGTTCTGGTGGTCAAATTAGGAATTGAAAGTGTAGGATAGTTGCACTATTTGCATTTGGGGCAAGCAACATAATGCATAGCACAGAAAAGAACTAAGAAATAGTAAGGCAAAGATTTTAAAAGCATGAGATCGCAAAAAGGAATGGAAGCAAACTAATACTAGTCTACATGAACACTGTTATGCTTCTCCATATCTTTCTAGCCTTGCAAATCACCATTGCATTTTAACATGTTCATACAATATTTCATTGTATTATCTTTGATTTTTTAAAAATTTCTCATTAACTTTGTACAGATATATTTTCTTTGTCTTCCTCTCCCTCTCTACTGGTTCACTATTTGTTTTCCAATTTAATCTTTAGTCCTTCCTTTCATATTAGCAAACCAACTCAAAATACTTCTATTGTACTAGGTATTCATTTCTGCATTCAGTCCACATTCCTTTAGCTTCCATTCATTCTTGACCCTGTCTCTTCTTATTTTCCCAGACACACTTTTTAAGTACTCCTTCCCCATTGTATTAAACTAACTTTTATGTTTCTCTGACATCTCCAAGTCTCATTTATTCCTTGCAACAGACCACATACTACTCACTATCTTTCTACTGCAATTTTTCATGTCTGAAATTTTCTGTTTCTCCATATTTAGTAAATATTCTACTAAGGTATACTAATTCATCTCCTTTCTCTATTTTTTAGCATTTATTTGAAGTTGCAGTTGCTCAGTGCTTTAATCTATCTTCTTTTAATTTTTGAATCCCTACTGCTTGCAGCATCCTACATTCTACCTGAATGACTGTAATGACACAGCTTTATCTGCATTGAAAAGAACACTTATTTTGTGTCCCCAAGAAACATGACTCACATTTCATTGCAAACATTTCTTATTCATTTACCCATAAATACATTAAATAAGCAAGCACATGTTATACATTCTAGACTTATTCTGTGAACCATTTGCTAAGCAACTTACTTATTCTAATGTATTTCTATAACTATTATTGCATTCAGGAACCAATGTCTGTAGTTGCAGAAAATGTCCAATAATTAAAAGCTATTCAATAGCAAACATTTTCTTTAAAAGTAAACAAACAATTAGCCTTTTAGTCTTTTTCTCATGCATCCATTTCTCAGCAACATTCTGCAGAGTAAAACCTGGCTGGCACACCATCCAACAGCAAAACTCCACTGGACTTTTGCTTATTGTCAGCTCTTGTTTAGAATTCTGCCAAGTACTTTCATGCTGAACAAACTATAATTCCCCTGCAGTTTTGATCATTCACCTTTGCTACCTTTACTTCCCTTTTGTTAAAGAGAAACAATTATGTCATTCTCCCAGGTGCAAATGCAGTCTTTACAAAAAATGATAATAAAAAAGAACATTAAACATACAGATATTCCACAATCAAATTATCTCTCCATTCACTGTTTTCACAGTTTATACAACCTAGATCCTCAGCCTTATTGTTTTCAACAATATTATAGCATTTATTATTTCTCTTCATCTTTTTCTTTTTGGGATAGTGGCTTTGATAGCATTTGCTTCATGTCCATGAACATTCACATACAGATCTCTTAAACATTTTATCTTTTATCCCAGGTAATTTTGTCACTATCAGTTTTTAATAATACCCTGCTGAAGGCTTCCTGTTTAGCCCATCCATTTCCAAAATAACATTAAATTTCCCTCAGAATTGCTTGCATTGCATTTCCTCTGCCTCTGCTTCTCACATGAACTGTTCATTGCTGTATTGGACTATAATCTTGGCACTTATCTTTTCTTCTCTATACACAGTATTGTATACATTATACAGCAGTGATGGTAAGCCTTTTAGAGACCAAGTGCCCAAACTGCAACCCAAACCCCACTTATTTATCATCGGGTGCCGGGTGGGTGTGGCCACTGGGTGGGCATGGCTGTAGTGGTCATGGCAGGCTGGGTGGGTATGGCAGGGGTGGGTATGGCCACCTCAATGTTGCTCGTGGGGGCTGGGCATGGTTGGGGGAGATCCAGGGAGTTTCTGGTGGGTGGGACAGTGGGCAGGAGGCTTATCTTGCAGGGTAAAGCAAGGTGAGGCAGGGGGCAGGGCAGGGGTGCCATTTCCATTCAGCATTTCTTGCAGATGTTTCCCCTTCATGATCCACCGCCACGTGCAAGAAAACAAAGGAAGTTTTTTTGGGGGGAAAAAGGTCAATCGATCAATTCCAAGTTCTCGTGAAAGATCACCAAGTTGAAATTGATTGACCTTTTTCCCCACCCAAAAAACCTTCCTTTGTTGCCTTGCACATGGTGGTGGTGGATTGCGAAGGGGAAACGGCATGGGGCTGGGAGTCAGGTAAGGAAATAAATGCAATTTCTGGGGGGAGCGAGGATTTCTTTCCTTACCTGTCCCACTTGTTCTGAGGCCACTTTCTGCTCAACCACATTGCTCTTGCCAATGGCCTGACTGCCCACTTCAGTACCCTCCCTCCCCAAGCCTCCGCACTCCACCTGCTGCTTTGGTCAGCCTGCCAGCCCTTATCTCAACACCCTGCCCACTGCCACCAGGCACGGCTGCCCTGGGACTGCAGGGGCTGGCCTGGCACAGGATGGGCACGTGCCCCACCCTCCTGCCACCATGCAGGGTAAGGTTGCCGCACCTATCCCCATCCAGATGCCCTCGCCTCCCCCAAGCGTTTTTTTTTTACTAACCTGCCTTTCAGTTGCATTCCATTTCTCCATTTGCTTCTCAGCCTTCGCCACGTGTTTGTGGGACTATCAGTAAAAAAAAAAAAGTTCCATCAGACTTTCTAATTTCTTGAAATCTCGTGAGAAGTTAGAAAATCTGATGAAACTTATATCATGCTTTGTCTGGAAAAAATTCAGAGAAGAGCAACTAAAATGATGAAAGGCCTGGAGACTAAAACATATGAAGAAAGGCTGCAGGACTTGGATTTGGCTAGTCTAGAAAAGAAGAAATAGGGGAGACATGATAGCAGTGTTCCAGTATCTGATGGGCTGTCACAAGGAAGAGGGGGTCACTTTGTTCACCAGAGCACCAGATGGAAGGATGAGAAACAATGATTGGAAACTGATCAAAGAGAGAAGCAACCTGGTATTAAGGACAAACTTCCTGACAATGAGGACAATCAACCAGTGGAACAGCTTGCCTCCAGAAATTGTGGGTGCTCCATCACTGGAGATTTTTAAGAAGAGACTATTCCAAAGGTCTCCAACCTTTTGGGCACCAGGGACTGGTTACGTGGAGAGAGGTTTTTCCGCAGACTGTAGGGGGAGTGGTTTTGTGTGCTGCCTGCATCCTATGGATGGGGCTTTGTTTGTTTGTGCGGACCAGTTTCTGGCATGCTACAGCCTGGTACTGGTCCACAGACCGGGGGTTCGGGACCCCTGCACTAGACAATCACCTGTCTGAGATGGTATAGGTTCTCCTGCTTGACTAGGGGGCTGGACTAGAAGACTTCCAAAGTCCCTTCCTATTCTATTCTATTCTATTCTATTCTATTCTATTCTATTCTATTCTATTCTATTCTATTCTATTCTATTCTATTCTATTCTATTCTATTCTATTCTATTCTATTTTTCCTTTCTTTTCCTTTCTTTTTCTTTTCTTTTCTTTTCTTTTCTTTTCTTTTCTTTTCTTTTCTTTTATTCCATCTCTATTTTATATAAAAACCCACTCTTAAGAGTACCCTCCAAAACAACTTCTAATCAACCTTGTATCCTTCACTAAGTCTCTCCATCCTTTCATCATAAAAATAACATGATATATCCTTATTTATTCATTTTATTGAATTACTTAAGCCATCTTAATAATCAGAGCAACTCCAGGAAACATAGAACAATACAAAACAATAGTTTAAGCAACAGAGAGAGAATAATAATACTTTTTAAGTGCCATCCAAAAGTTTTTGGTATGGCAGCCAGTGTGCCAATAACCATTGGGTTCACAATGACTGGTTTATGCCATAATTTCAGTTTGGATTTTCAGATCTTGATACTTTGTGATCTTTTCCAATTATTTGTATTTTATTCTACTATTCCCTGGTATTGCCATATCAATTAGCCATACTTTTCAACTTTCTTTTCAAGTGCCAGTTCCTTAGCTGGTGGTGACCTTCATATGCATCGAGTTCTTCCCCAAAACTTAGCATGTTGTAATGTATTGGCATAGTATGTGAGTGTGTTATTATTTATTTTAAGACAAAGATGAAAACTAACAAGAACTAATACAAGGGAAAGAAAGAGAATGAAAAGAAATAGAAAGAAGTAGCTTTCTCCATTTTTTTTTAACTGCAATTATAAGTATCAGTGCAAACATATTCTAAAATCTATGCTTACAAGAAAAAAAACCTTCTCTTTTTACCGTTGCAGGTAGTCCCTGCAATGACTTATGACCACAATTTATTTATTTATTTTATTTAATTCCATTTATATCCCGCCCTTCTCCGAAGACTCAGGGCAGCTTACAAGCTTAGCAGTAGCCTTCATTCTATGTATATGCCTGCTTATTAGGGCTTTCACACACCCCCAAGCGGCATTATTACAAAGTCAGCTTAATTGCCCCCAACAATCTGGGTCCTCATTTTACCTACCTCGGAAGGATGGAAGGCTGAGTCAACCTTGAGCCTGGTGGGATGCGAACCTGCACAATTGAGCCCAAACTTTCCGTTACTAAGTGAAACATTTGTTAAGTGAATTTTGTCCCATTTTACGACCTTCCTTGCCACAGTTGTTAAGTGAATTAGTGCAGTTGTTAAGTTAGTAACGTGTTGCTAAGTGAATCTGGCTTCCTCATTGACTTTGCTTGTCAGAAAACTGATCACATGACCTTGGAACACTGCAAACATCATAAATATGAGTCAGTTGCCAAGCCTGCAAATTTTGATCATGTGACCATGGCGATGCTGCAATGGTTGTAAGTGTGAAAAACATTCATGTCATTTTTTTCAGTGCCATTGTAACTTTGGTCACTAAATGAGCTTTGTAAGTTGACGACTATCTATATTTATTTTTTCTAATCACCCAAACAATAAATAATAAATTTATCTATTTCTGCCATAGGTGCTTTTTTCTTCTTCAAGAGGGAGCTGGACTTTCTTGTTTTTCTTTGAAGACGTTTCACTTGTTATCCAAGAAGCTTCTTCAGCTTTGACTGAGTGGGAATGGAAGGATTTATATTCCTTGCAGACAGCTGGTTATTTGCATTCTTTTAGAGAATCATTGAGGCCACTTGGAGGTTTATCTGTGTCCTCAAAGTCACCTGAGTGGCACAAATGGGTGTGGAGCCTTCTTGGAACTGCTGAAAAGACATATTCATCTATCTATTACTGTTTCATGAAAAAAGTCTGTAAGGATTTTCCAATCAGCCGTGAATGTAGAAAAGCCAGTTGCAAAGCATACAAATGGCCTGACTGCTCACAGGACGCTGCAGTGATTGTAAATCAAGGATTGTTTGCAAAATTAGGTTTTGTTACACTGTCATAAGTTTGAACAATTTGAAATGAGGCAGTTGGTAAGCGAGGACTACGTGTATGCTTAAATAAAGCTTGACTTCTGAGTTGTGTGACAAGGACTATATCCCAAAAAGCAGGAGCCAGGAGAAATGATACCATTATATTACATCCACTTAAGATTATTATACCCTATATAATTAATATTTCTTTCTCCCATCACAGCAAGTTTTAGAGAATTTCTGCAGTTTGTAGCCAAGGCTTTCTAATGGCACACAAGGCCCATGACCTAAATTCTGCAAAGTTGTTTTCGAATTAAGTTGTATACAGCGTATCATTTTAATTGCTGACAAAATATCCAGAATGTGGAAGGTGGGTTTTATTTTGGTTTGGTTTTGGAGGGTGGGATAGGGTGTTCCATCTTATCAAGGACAGAGAACTTATTCTAAATGCTTTCCCTCACTTATCAATTTTGCCTTCATAGGTTTCCACAGACAATTTCCATCCATTTTTGGGAAATATTCCCTGTGCATTTCCATTTTGGAGCCATTTGCTATAGTATGAATAATTACTTCTCCAAGCTTTCTTTACAATTATGTGTGTAAAATAAGCTGGCAAACATTTAGGATCTGAAATATTTGCCTGGGTTCACTGTTTTGCTTCTTGCTTGTAAAAACAAGTGCTTGTTTGAGTTAACCATGCTCCATTGTTTGCAAGTTTGAGTGGGAATTTAAGTAAATAATTCCCCAGAGAGGAAATTAGAAGTAAACATTCCTTCAGCCAACCAAATAGTGGAACATGCTGTATCACACCATATCTCTAATATTCTTATGTCTGTCTTTGCAACTATCCACCTTTCCATTCATCCTGTGGAACATCAACATCATAATACCCTTCAGAACATTTCAAGATTAGGAGCAATGTTCTTTTTTTTTCCATCCCCCCAAAATCTTTTGTCTTCCAGTCAATCCTGTT
The DNA here is from genome assembly GCF_964194415.1 of Vipera berus. NCBI lineage: Eukaryota > Metazoa > Chordata > Lepidosauria > Squamata > Viperidae > Vipera > Vipera berus. The sequence continues at coordinate 329,303,277 of NC_138202.1, forward strand.
TTTAATTGTACTGGTAGTTATAAATTTGGACAGTAGAAAAGCAGGTTCAGATCCCTACTCAGCCATAAAGATTAGTGGGTGACTCTAGGTCAATGTCTGCCATAAATTCTCCATAAGCCCTTGGGTAAGATGAAGCTTTAAAACCCTGTTCTCTTTTTGCAATGTGTGTATGATAATATTGATGTGCTTTTCCAGATTGTTTTAAAAATAACAAAAGCAGGTATACGGTATATAAGGCAGGATAGTAGCTTAATGGTAGAATATATGCTCCACAGAGACTCCTCAGGGTCTTTCCAGTAAAACAGCTGAGATTGATAGGTGCTGTGAAAAGCTAACTGCAAAGCTGCAGCCATTCAGAGCAGATGAATCTGCCTCTCTTTCACAAATGCGTGTGTCTGTGCAAATACACTCATGATTATACAGATATAAATGCGGATAGTCCTCAAATTACAACCATAATGGAACCTGCCCATCGCAGTCATAACTCATGATGGTAGTAAAGTCATGTGACTGAGCCAATTTTATGACCTTTTATACAGTGTCCATTAAGCAAATCATCACAGTCATTAAGAAAATTGATGGCCATTAAACAAATGCCACAGTTGTTAAGTAAACCAATAGGCAAAAATAGTGCCGAAAACTGGAAGTAAATTCTGGGGTTTGGCAAACCATTGCAAAACATGGTCACATGATTGTGAGACACTGCAAACAGCCATAAATGTGACCGAGTAGCCAAGCACCTAAAGCTCATAAGTGAGGAAGGGGGCCACCATTGGAACTTTGAATCCAGACTTGATAAGTATCGGAGAAGCTCAAGAGGCTCTTCAGCCAACAAAACATACATGCACACTTCAAACATATGAATACACTAAGGCAGAAGTTTGTCCACCCCAAGGATAAAACACCCAGACACAAACTGAGCAATGTGGTATATGCAGTACAATGGAGTGAGCCATGTGCTTATCTGTACATTGGGGAAACAAAACAACCACTTCATAAAAGTAGAACAAACCAATCAGGACAAGATTCAGCAGACCATCTGCATTTAAAAGACAAAGGCAATCCTTTCGAAGACAGCAAAGTCCACATTTCGGACAGAGAGGACCACTGATTTGAAAGAGTGGTCAAAGAGGCCAACTATGTCAAAATTGGACAGTCTTCTCTCAACAGAGGGGGAGGGATATGGCATCATCTATCTCCAGTCTACAACACAGTCCTTTCAGCAGCTCCACACCCATTTGCACTACTCTGGTGACCCTGATGACACAGATAAACCTCCAGGTGGTCTCAACAATTTTCTAAAAGAATTCAAATGACCAGCTCTCTTTAAGGAGTATAAATCCTTCAATTCCCCACCATCCAGTCAGAGCTGAAGAGGCTTCTTGGATGAGAAGCAAAATGTCTTCAAAGAAAAACAAGGAAGTCCAGTTGCCTTATGAAAAAGCACCTTTGGGGTAGCAGGGGAGTGTTCCCCTGCTAGCATTGAGGAAAACTGGTGCAAGGTGATAGAAAGCAAGGCGACAAAATCATGGCTAAAACCAATAAGGTCAATTGTAAAGAACAACATAGTGACTATGTGTAGGGTCCTCAGGTCAAACAAACAGTCTATAAGAAATTCAACAGCAATTCCGCTTTTGTCCTTAAAACAATTTCTAATAATATAGTCCAGCCTTATATGGCAAATGTGTTACTTCTTCTTTCTTGAAGCTGGCTCACTCCCCTCTTCCCCGAACCATCCATGATTTCAAAGAGTAACAGCTAAGACAGTTTCTGCAAGTGCTAAAAGAGCCATGGAGATGACCTTGAGGAAGCTAGGCAAAGGCAGTGACAGTTGCATAAACCAAAGCATACTTTAAGCCCAGGGAATAACAGAAGCATGAGAAAGAAGCCCAAACCAGCTCTGCCCTAATTTGCAGAGGTATAAGAGGGAGGGAAGGGCAGGGAAGACACATACAGGCTTTCAATATTCATACTGATTGGGGAATTTTGAGAGTTGTAGTCCGCAGGTCTTAAAGTAGTTGAGGTTGAAAAATGCTGCCCTAGCCTCAAAGATGTGTGGAGTTGTGCCTGTCCTGGCCTACTCTGAAGGGCTGACACTCCCTTCAAGGTTACTGCTTTTATTCTCTTAAAGAGGGATTGAATTAATCCACTCTGTAGCCATGACGTTTAAGAATATATGGATATATTTGATGAATTCTCCAGAAACTGGCTGGAGTTGAATTCTACGTATCCACATAAGACTATATGTATCCTTGTTTAAGAAACGTGGTGGCTCAGTGGGTTAGGACACTGAGCTTGTCGATCAGAAGGTCGGCAGTTTGGTGGGTCGAAGAGTGAGCGCCTGTTACTCGTCCCAGCTTCTGCCAACCTAGCAGTTCGAAAGCACGTAAAAATGCAAGTAGAAAAATAGGGACCACTACGGTGGGAAGGTAACAGCGTTCCGTGCGCCTTTGGCGTCTAGTCATGCCGGCCACATGACCACGGAGACGTCCTTGGACAAGCGCTGGCTCTTTGGCTTTGAAATGGAGATGAGCACCGGCCCCTAGAGTCGGAAACGACTAGCACGCATGTGCGGGGGAACCTTTACCTTTACCTTTATCCTTGTTTAAGAATTTATTCCTCTCTTTGAAGGACTGCCCAGTCTAAGACAGATTGAGAGAAAGAGAAAGAAAGAAAGAGGGAAAGGGAGATGAAAACTGAGCAAAATAACAAGACCTGGAGTGCACTTATGGTAAGACATATTGTATTTTAGAACAAAGTGTTTTAGAATTTATACTTTAACAAATGCAAATATAAGAAAATCTGAGACCTCATTTTCTGTCTTTCAACAATACATAGCTGGGTATTGTATCTGTGATCTCTTCAATGGTTGGACATGAATACAGAACCTCTAATATTTATTTTTTTAATTCTCTGCATTAGAAAGAAAAAAATCTGATTGTCTAGTTTTTCTCCCCATCCACAATGCACATGAAGAAATGAAAATAACACAATCATTTCTGGAGAAAAGCTTCCTAGTGCTTGCACCAGATGAGTAGAGAAGAGAGCAAAACAGCAAAGATCTATTAGGCTCCTCACCAAGCAAAAGAGTAAATCTTCTGATTATTGACAACTACTGTAGCTGCAATCTTATTTAAGTCTCAGTTGAGCTCTCTTTGCCTCACATAACATTTGACCATCTGACCTTTGATTCATGTGTGAAATTCATATATGGATTCTGTTCTTGAATTTCTGAGCTTTGGACTCACTGATAACCTTAATCTTGCTCTCTGAAACTTAGACCAACTTTAGGTGATTCTTCTGCTTGCTCCTATTTCAAAGCAAACCTTGCAGACAAGCCTTTCCTTCATTTACATCCCTTTGCTTCATTGTAAACTCTTCAGTCTTGAAGAAAAACAGATACTTTCCTGAAAAGCTGTGTTTATGTATGTATGTAGCTGAAATCTGAATTAGGACACAAATTTAGTTTGAAACAAAAGTGTACAGTGTACAGTTTCTGACTCTAGACCAGGGGTGTCAAACTCGCAATGTCACGTGACGTGTCATGACATATCACAACTTTTTTGCCATTGCTGGCAATGGGTGGGCAGTTTTGCTATGATGCATCTGGCCTGCGAGCCAGCAATTTGACACCCCTGCTCTAGACCCACTGAAGCCTCTAAAAGTTGCCAAACTCTGGCCCAAGACTATGTTCAAGAAGCAGATAAAAAGTTAAAATGGTGGGCAGATTCTGCATGCTGAAAGATCCACCCCCTTTTAATTTATATCACACATTCTCTGTTCTAGCCAGAGTGCTTTTACGAAAGAAGTAAATCACAGCAGACGTATTAGTCTCCTCAGGAATATCACTAGATCAGGCAGACAGTTTATATATTATTTTAGTATATTTCACACAGTGGGGTAACAATATCTAGGAAGAGCACAAGCAGGATAGAACACATGTTTTCGCATTCTTGTTTCTTTCTCAGTGACTTGTATTTATTTGGAAGTATCCTTGAACCTTTTCCTGAGTTTTCATCACTCAGCTTTCTTTTGTTTTTAACCACACAACTCTTCCCATGTCATTTACAAATACAGAAATGAATGTGATAGAAATTATTTTTCTTTCTTTTTTTTATTGAAAAGTTTTACAATACATTTTATCTTTAACAATCCCCCCCTCCCTCCACCCACCCCTACCTAACCCTCCCTGTCCCTCCCCCCCATTCCCCCCTCCCCCCCCGACTTCCCAGAGCTAAGTACAAGGTATAAAAACAAAAAACAATCATAAACATCCATATGCTAACAACAATAAACTATTAAGTCTATCGCACTCTAGCTCATATGAGATGACTACAAGCAATACTAATATTACATATAAAAGGAAAGAAAAAAAGAGAAAAAAGCTTATTCAAATGCTAAGTGAAACTTTTTAGTCCCATATTTGTTCTGGATATAATCAATCCACTTTTTCCACTCCATAATATAACGTTCTTGCGAATGATCTTTCAAGTAAGCCGAAATCTTTGCCATTTCCGCCAGGTCAGAAACTTTTAGAGTCCATTCTTCTATAGTCGGCAATTCCTCCTTCTTCCAATATTGACCTATTAAGAGTCTTGCTGCTGTGATTAAATACAACATCAACTTAATGTCCACAACAGTAGCATCTGTAATTATACCCAATAGAAACAATTGCAGACAAAACTTTATCCTTTGCTTGAAGATCTTCTGCATATTCCACCAAATTTTTATCCAAAAAGCCTTAACCTTTTTGCAGGTCCACCATATATGAATATAGGTTGCATCTTCACCACCACATCTCCAACATTTAGGTTGATAGTTCGGATACATACTTGCAAGCTTTTTAGGATCTAAATGCCATCTATAAAACATTTTATAAAAATTCTCTCTTAGATTTTGGGCTTGCGTAAAATTTACGTTCCTCACCCAAATCTTTTCCCACGTGTCCATTGTAATAACTTCTTGAATATTCTGAGCCCATTTTATCATACAGTCTTTAACAAGTTCTGTTTCTGAGTCAATATCTATCAATGCAAGATAAATCCGTTTAATATGTGCTGGACCCTGATTTCTAATTTGCTTTATCAAATTTTCATCAGTCATTGAGAAACCAATTTTCTGATCTTCTTTCCACCTGGCACGTAATTGACCATATTGAAACCAAGTTTGAATGATCTTCTCATCTCGCAAGAGATTGTACGGCTTCAAACACCAGACGTTCCTCTCCAGGCTTAAGATCTCCTTGTACGTAGTCACATCATGTTTGAAGCCAACATTTATATTTTCTATTGCATGTTTCGGGATTGCCCACAATGGCATCTTGTAGTCTAACTTATGTCTATACTTCTTCCATACTCTCAACAATGCCTGTCTTAAAATATGCACTTTAAACACATTATCTACCTTCTTATCATACAACAAATATGCATGCCAGCCAAATAACAAGTCGTGGCCCTCAAGATTTAATAATCTCCCTTGTGTCAAATTAATCCAATCACTTATTCCTGACAACGCAGCAGCTTCATAATATAATTTAAGATTAGGCATTTTAAGACCACCTATTTCACGAGTATCCTGCATAATCTTAAGTTTAACTCGTGGCCTTTTCCCTGCCCACACAAATTTATTGATACCCCGTTGCCATTCTTCCAGATTAGAGTCTTTTTTAAGAATCGGTATCATTTGGAATAAAAATAAAAATTTAGGCAGGACATTCATTTTCACTGCTGCAATTCTTCCCAATAAAGACAATTGCAATTTTTCCCAGCTCTCCAATTCTTTTTGAATTTTTCCCCATAACTTTTCATAATTATTTTTATATAACTTTGCATTTGAGGGTGACAAATACACCCCCAAATATTTAACCCTTTTAACAATCTCAAATCCAGTTAATCCTTCTAAAAGGGCCTTTTGCAATGCTGTCATGTTTTTGGCTAAAATTTTTGTTTTTTGTACATTAACCTTAAATCCAGAAACCTTCCCATATTGCATTATTATCTCCATCAGGTCCACAACAGAGTTTTCTGGCTGGGTCACCGTAACAACCAGATCATCTGCAAACGCCCTCAATCTATAATCCTGATCTCTAATTTGAATACCCTTAATTTTTTCCGAGTTCCGTATTTTTATCAATAATATCTCCAATGTTAAAACAAATAATAGAGGTGATAACGGACACCCTTGTCTTGTGCTCTTCTCAATATTGCATACTTCAGTCAGGCTATTATTTACTATTATTCGGGCAGTTTGTTTTTGATATAATGCCCTAATTGGTTGTAAAAATTTATCCCCAAAATTCATTTTATCTAGAACTTTCATCAGAAATTGCCAATCCAATTGATCAAAAGCTTTTTCAGCATCTAGAAAAATTAACGCCGCAGGGATCTGGTTGTTCCTTTCCAAAAACTCCACCACATCAACTATATGCCTCACATTATTTTTCATTTGTCTACCACTAATAAACCCAGTTTGATCCCCATGGATCATCTGTTGCAAAACCCTCATCAATCTATTAGCTAAAACCTTAGCAAATATCTTGTAGTCTGTATTTAAAAGTGATATTGGTCTGTAGTTTCTTACTTGAGTGACATCCTGATCTTCCTTCGGAATCAAGGAAATAAAAGCAGTTCTCCAAGACGGAGGCACCCTTCCTCCCCTCTGAATTGTCTGAAACAATTCCCTTAATGGCTTTATCAGCTCCAATTGTAAATTTTTGTAATAGACCGCAGTCAGTCCGTCCGTGCCTGGTGCTTTGTCCACCTTCAATTGCTTAATTGCTAAAAGAATTTCTTCTTCTGTTATCAATTGATTAATCTCTTCCTTTTGTTCTTGTGTAAGAACCGGGATGCTAGCATTCTTCAAATATACATCAATATCCGTTTCATTAATCTTATCCTTAACATATAATTTGGAATAAACAAATTTTTATTGGAATAAAAATTATTCTTCTACTCAGTTATTACTTATGAGTTAACTCTTCTGGGTAATGAATGCCAACATATTGAAGAAAATGACAAGCATATGGATCTTTATCTTTCCATAGTTTTATTGAAATTGTAATATACAGGTAATCCTCAACTTATGACCATGATTGAGCCCAAATCTTACGTTGCTAAGTGAGAAATTTGTTAAGTGAGTTTTGCTCCATTTTATGACTTTTCTTGCCACATTTGTTAAGTGAGTTAAGCAGTTGTTACAGTAACGTAATAACACAGTTATTAAATGAACCTGGCTTCCCCATTGACTTTGCTTGTCAGAAGGTCAACGGGGTCAAGAGGGTCAAGGTCAAAAGGGGATCACATGACCCCAAGACACTGCAACTATCATAAATATGAATCAGTTGTCAAGTATCCAAATGTAAATCATGTGACCATGGGGATGCTGCAATGGTCATAAGTGTGAAAAATGGTCATAAGTCACTTTTCTAGTTCCATTGTAACTTTGAACAGTCATTAAATGAACTGTTGTAAGTTGAGGACTACCTGTATTTCTTATGACAATTCAGACAATTTATATAGATTTCTTGACCTCATACTAAAAATGTTACCCACTTCTTGTTTTAGTTCTACATCTTCTCACCCCAACATTTAGAATAGCAAGTTTTAGTACATGTCTTGATTTGGCTTGTATTGTTTTGGATAGCTTAGGCACACTATTATTTATTTGTTTATCTATATTTTTAAACCACCCAACAGCCAAACCTAGCTGCATGGTTTGCAACAAAATACACTAAATGTCAGGCCTGACTCAGCTTGGGCATTTAGGAAAGACTCTCGACTCCATTTGCAGTGAAAGGTATACTTTTACTAAAGCCAAGTGATTATAGCTTAGGAAAAGCCAGATCTGAGGTTTACTGCATAAAGTCATTACTTTTCTGCTCTACCAGGCTTCTCCCCTGGTCATCTTACTAGTGTCCAATAAAATTCAAATTAGTTGTTTTGGTAACAGTCCTGAGGTTTGATGCCTCTTTGATAGGCATTCACATTCTGTTCCCATGCTTGTGTCCTTGGATCGTTCAACTGGTGTCTCTGGTTGGCACTTCTGGTTCCTGTCATCCCCGCTCCCTGCATTCCCCTTTCCCTCCCTCCATACTTTATGGCAGGCTGCCTCCAAAGCAAACTAGGGTTGAAGTGGTGTGATGGCAAATCTGACACTAAAATTCATATGAAACATATATGAATTAAAAATGTATACAGTAACATCAAATAAAAGAACTATATAAACTAGAGAGGAGCAAGGCAGTGATTCCAAATATAAAACAATATAAATTAAAACAGAATTAAGTGCCAAAGAAAAGCCTACAAAAAGAGAAAGATCTTCACCTGACATTGAAATGATGCTAATGTGGGTGTCAGTCAACATTTTCTGGGGAGGGAATTCCATCAATGGGGTGCAAACTATCTCCTAGTTTGAGAAGGGCCTCATGGGAAGATGCCATCTTCTACTTCACTGACAATGGAAGTCTTACTTCCAAAGAACAAGGCTCATGAATAATTTAACAAAGCTTGCATGTGTGTTTATACACATGAGAAGGTCAGAACTTTCTTTCTCTGGCTGGAACCTCTTCTTCATTTTGGAAGATCCAGCCTACATATTTAAACTTGTGGAAATCATGGAGCATTAAATAAACATTAGAGAAATGTAAGGACTATCAGGTTACTTATCTTCTTACTATGCTTTTATTTCACAAGAGTTTGTATTCTTTGGAAAATAGGAAAATGATTAAGTTGTATTTGCATATGCCTTCTAATTCCCTCCATTTTAAAACAAAGTGTTTAAACTAAATTTTATACCAAATACTTTAATTTAAAATTGTGTCTAGCTTAAATGATTTTACTTCTATTATACCATTACAAAGATGTTGGTTAAAAATGGTCTTCAGTAGAAATCTCTTAAATGCCAAGGAGCTAAAGATAAATGGATGTCCAGCCTGTTTTTAGATAATTATTGTATTTTTCATTCACAATATTACTTTTTTTTTGGTTGCAAGACCACAGTTTCCCTTAATGCAGTGAAAATACTTAAAAGTAAAATAACTTTTTAATTGCTAATTCTCACACTGATGCTTATATTATCATTTATATCCTTCAATAACTCAGTTTTCAGTCATGAATCAATTTTTGCAAACTATGGGAATGAGTATGAACATACAACAGTGGACTTTCTGGTAGATTCTGTGAAGCGTAAGTGTTTTGTGGACCACATCATGGTCCCATTATCTCTGTAACCCTCCTTTATTTTCTATTAAATATGTATATGCATATGTGCATGTGTATGTACAGTAGTGGCCAAACCTGTGGAAATCTTTTGGGAAAAGTGTACATTTGAGGTTTGATGGCTAATAACACCACTTTGTTTTGGAGTAGTACCATAAAATTATATATCAATGAAAGATAATCTAATCAAGAATGTAATGCAACAAAGTTTGTTCAATTATCTGTATTCTATGAAATGTTATAGCCAAATAACCAGAAAAAGAAAGCACAACTTGCTTAGGTTGATATCAGGTAGCTTTCCTTCATCTGATTGTAGCCAATGAGCACGAGTGTTTAGAGAGCCAATCAGGTGTCAACTTGTTTTGGCAATGAGCCAATCAGATCACAGTAGGATTCAGTTATTGATAACATGTATTGAAACTGGAAAGGGACACTGTGGCTCAGTGGGTTAGGACGCTGAGCTTGTCGATCAGAAGGTCGGCAGTTTGGCAGGTTGAATCCTGAGTGCAGCATAACAGAGTGAGCGCCTGTTACTCGTCCCAGCTTCTGCCAACCTAGCAGTTCAAAAGCATGTAAAAATGCAAGTAGAAAAATAGGGACCACTACGGTGGGAAGGTAACAGCATTTCGTGCACCTTTGGTGTCTAGTCATGCCGGCCACATGACCATGGAGATGTCTTCGGACAAGCGCTGGCTCTTCAGCTTTGAAACGGAGATGAGCACCGGCCCCTAGAGTTGGAAACGACTAGCATGCATGTGTGGGGGAACCTTTACCTTTACCTTATTGAAGCTGAAAGGAGGACATTTGTCAGTGTGTTATGTGATCGCTATCAAGTTGGGTGGGTTTTTTTGTGTTCTTTCTTTTAGTGAGCTTGTAAAACGTAATAAAATTAAAGTAATGGTGCAAAGAGTTGACTGGTCGCCCAGAAAGCGATGTAAAATAGTATTATTAAGTGAACAAGGCTACAGTTATAAAGATATTAGAAGAAAATTTGGTGGAAACGTAACCAAAGGTGGCGTTTCTAAGTTTTTGAAGAGGTATAAGGAGACTCAGTCACTACAAAACCACACTGGTAAAGGCAGGAAAAGGTGCACAGCAGCAAGTGATTAAAGAAGAATTAAGAAACTGTGCCTATGTGACAAAAGAAAATCATCTGGGTGTATACAAGATGAAATGGCGCAATCCAATGTGAAGTTGAGTGCAAGGACTGTTCAGTGCAGACTGCAGGAATTTGGCCTAAAATCTAGAATTCCACGAAAAAAGCCACTTTTAATCTCTCTAACAAAGGTTGAAAAGACTAAATGGGCTAAAACCCTTGTCACCTGGACAGAGGAACAATGGGACAGTGTTATTTGGAGTGATGAGACCAAGATCTCCCTGTTTGGTAGTGATGGCATAAAATATGTAAGGAGAAGAATCGGAGAAGATTTGCATCCTGATTGCATTACATGTACTGTGAAACATCCAGTCAGTGTTATGATCTGGGGTTGTATGACATCAAAAGGTGTGGGCAGAATTTGTTTGATTAATGGGAATATAAATGGCCAAAAATACATTAATAAAATACTTGAGCCCAAACTGAAGCCTTCCACACATTATCTTTTTCCAAGACAATGAAGCATTTATATTTCAGCAGGATTCAGCTGCATGTCGTGTTGCTGCTGTGTGCAAAAATTGGTTTCAAGAGAATCATATTCCACTGCTGGAATGGCCTGGGAATAGCCCAGACCTTAACCAGTTAAAAATCTATGGAGCCGACTAAAGAAACTTGTTAGTCAGAAGTGACCCAGCAATAAAACCCAGTTAATAGAAGCAAACATTCAATCTTGGTTTCACATTATAACAGCTGCAGAACTAAAAGACTTGGTTCACTCCATGGGAAGACATTGTAAGGCTGTAATTCATGCTAAAGATTACCCAACCAAGTATTAACTGACATGATGATAATTTTTGTATATCTCATTTTATCTATGGTGATAATTTTTATATATCTCATTTTTTCTACATGTTTCACTTTTCTTCTTTATAACTGCTATTCTAATAGCAAATCCTTCATAAAAGTTATTGCATTACATTCTTGATTAAATTATCTTTCCATTGATATATAGTTTTATGGTACTACTCCAAAAAAAGTGGTATTATTAGCCATCAAACCTCAAATATACACTTTTCCCAAAAGCTTTCCACAATTTTGGCCACTATTGTATATATATATACATAATATATGTGTGTATGTATATGTATATGTACAGTATATGTACATGTTTGTGTGTGTATAATTTCTATCTCAGTTGGATAGGAAGAATAACAGTTAAGAGTCTAAGCAAATGTTGGTTTTATTTTTCACTACTTATAGCATGATTATAACACAAAATAGAAATAATACTAACAACAACATTTATGCAGAATCAGCAGGCTTTGATTAGATGCTTGAGTACAAGAATTATCACAGTCCTGAACTAAGATCTAGAAGTAAACAAAATTGTATTTTTCTTTCTCCTTTCATTTTAGGTACTTTCTAAAAATATAACAAATCAAAGGGGAGAAAAACAGCTAAAGTAGGCAATAACATTGCAAAATTGAGTAGAAGTTGATTTAAGAGTAAAGGATTTTTAAAAAGCGCCAATATCTTTCACTCTAATGAGCACTCAAACATAAGTGGAGGTAAAAAAAACCCTCTAAAAGGTTGCTATAAGCAGAGAGGGAGCTGTATATAACAGAATGTGTTTCATATCATGGCAGGGGGTACGGAGAATGACTGAATTTAAATAAAAAATCAAGGCAAAAGGCATCAACACTGCAGCAATATGCATTAATTAAAAGAAGTTTGTTAAACTAAATTTGAAAAAAAAACTTCTTTAATTGTGTTTACCCAAAAGCCTTTTCTTCCTAATTTAAATAGCATAAACATCTGGACGAAAGCAATATTAGAATCATGGCAGTAGTCAAGCAAATCTTGTGGAAAATAATGAAATTAGATCCCTGGTGTTGTGACAAAGACGGGGCAGGATACATCAGTTCGATGTTAATAAAATTTCCATGAATGACTGAATACAATTAAGAAATTGTCAGTTGCGGCAATGAACTTTTGTAGCTCGTAGATGTTTGCATCATTTGATTATGCTGGCAATTTAAAATTGTTTGTTAGTGTCTGTGTTGGGATATTAATTATGACCTTTATTACAGCCCACAATTAAACCAGTCACACAGCAATGAGAGCTGCCGGCCTGGTGACAATAAATAGATCTGAACTGCTTACTGTGGAGAAGGAGGGGCCCTGCCCAACATTAACCGATCCTGAACTTTCAGACAGGAAATTATTTGAAATAATTTCAGGTGTTATGTTAAAAAAAACAACAGATCAGTCCACAGAGAAACAGCCATTCTATGATGGAAGCATCCAGCCCAATCTAGACATTGCTCATTATAGCGTGTTAAGTAGTCACACATTAATGTCATGTTAAGAAATGAGGAAGACCTTTTGTTTTCTTTAAATGATTTTTTTTCAAGATTCCTAACAGAGGGAGATTTTCCTTTCTATAACAGAGTTTCCAAACACAGTTCGGCTGGCCCACTATTTAATATATAGTGGTAAAACTGCGGTCTGTCTGGATCAAGAGTTGAGGAGTGGGTAAAGTTTTCAGAACTTTTTGGCAAACCTTTATTATATGGTACAACAGCAGTCCCAAACAGGTTTTTAAAACACATTCAGACATAGGGTTGAGTTGGATCTGCTTTTTATTTCTTCAGAATGAAGATCCCCTTTCAAAGAAGTAGTTGCATGCATGTGCTGGACATTTCTGCAGGACTCAATTGAGATCATACTTACATGGATGCATATGATATTGTCAAGTATACATGATAGCTCAAGTTCAGAAGGCAAGCAGACATATATCTCTTTACTCCTCTAGAACAACTACTCTGACAGCAGCATTTCTCCCACCTTCTCTCAGGAATATCTGTCCACCCACACACCCCACATGGAGGGCATGCTCCAGGTTCTTTTTTGGAATGTTATCATCATAAGGAAACATGCATTTTCTGGGGGGTTGCTCCTGTTCTCTGGGACAATTCCTCTTCCCCCCCCCCCCCGAATAAATGGCATAACCCAGCTCTGTTTGCCTTTAGGAAAGCTGGCAAAACCTGGATTTCATCCCAGGCAATTAGGGGGCAGTTGAATGAGTCCTATTTTGCTGGTTTTGTTATACTGTTTGTTCACCACTTTATATTTTATTTTTACATATTGTATATGTTTTAATGTTGTGGGCAATCTTGGTCTTCTCCTTGCTCTGAGGTGCTGATTTCTCATTCTGTCAGGGTTGCCAGCCCCACTCTTATAGAGAATTTCCTTCTCTAAGTGCTCTCTGAAGTTGCCATTTGCTGAATCAGATGGCAGTAACTGTTTGACCCTATCTGTTCTTGGAAGCTATGCAAATATTGAGCCTGGTTAGTATTTGGTTGGAAACCACCAGGGAATAACAGGACTCTTAGACTAGGAAAGAAAGAATAATCTGGGAAAGGGATGAATAGAATAGAATAGAATAGAATAGAATAGAATAGAATAGAATAGAATAGAATAGAATAGAATAGAATAGAATAGAATAGAATAGAATAGAATAGAATAGAATAGAATAGAATAGAGCTGGAAGGGACTTTGGAGGTCTTCTAGTCCAGCTCCCTGCTCAAGCAGGAGAATCTATACCATCCCAGACAAGTGAGTGTCTGGTCTCTTCTTAAAAATCTCCAGTGATGAAGTGCCCACGATTTCTGAAGGCAAGCTGTTCCACTGGTTAATTGTCCTCACTGTTTGGAAGTTTCTTCTTAATTCCAGATTGCTTCTCTCTTTGATCACTTTCCAACCATTGTTTCTTGTCCTGCCCTCTGGTGCTCTGGAGAATAATTTGACCCCTCTTCTTTATGGCAGCCCCTCAAATACTGGAATACAGCTATCATGTCACCTCTATCTCCCACTTACTGCAGAGTTTGTCTCCCAGTTGATACCTTGATAGTTGAAGTCTCCCGTTACTACTTGTGGTATGCTTCCTACATACATTTGTTAACTTGTTGGCAAAGAGTTCATCTGTTTCTTCTGACTGGTTGGGTGGCCTGTAATATACACCTATGGCAATGTCACTATTTCCCTTTTATATTGACCTATATAAATTCTGGAGGGATTTTTTTCTTTGATCATGTGCATTTCTGTAGATATGTAGTATTCTCTTATATATAGTGCAACCCCCTCCTCTTTCTGTAGATCTGTTTCCTTTGAAACATTCTTAGAAACCATCCTTATACTGCTGTGTTGAAAACTGCACAGATATGCCCATAAAGTCACTTGTTGTTGTTGTTAGTTGTGAAGTCGTGTCCGACCCATCGCGACACCATGGACAATGTTCCTCCAGGCCTTCCTGTCCTCTACCATCTTCTGGAGTCCATTTAGGCTCACTCCTACTGCTTCAGTGACTCCATCCAGCCACCTCATTCTCTGTCGTTCCCTTCTTCTCTTGCCCTCAACCTTTCCCAGCATTAGGCTCTTCTCCAGTGAGTCCTTCCTTCTTATTAGGTGGCCAAAGTATTTGAGTTTCAACTTCAGGATCTGGCCTTCTAAAGAGCAGTCAGGGTTGATCTCCTCTAGGACTGACTGGTTTGATCGCCTTACAGTCCAAGGGACTCGCAGGAGTCTTCTCCAGCACCATAGTTCAAAGGCCTCAATTCTTTGGCACTCAGCCTTTCTTATGGTCCAACTTTCACTGCCATACATTGCAACTGGGAAGACCATAGCCTTGATGATACGAACTTTTGTTGACAGGGTGATGTCTCTGCTTTTTAGTGTGCTGTTTAGATTTGCCATGGCTTTACTCCCCAGGAGCAAGCGTCTTAATTTCTTGGCTGCAGTCCCTGTCTGCGGTGATCTTGGAGCCCAGGAAAATAAAATCTTTCTCTACCTCAATTTTTTACCCATCTATTTGCCAGGAATTGAGAGGGCCGGGTGCCATGATCTTGGTTTTCTTAATGTTTAGTTTCAACCCAACTTTTGCACTCTCCTTCTTCACCCGCAACAAGAGGCTCTTTAGTTCTTCACTTTCTGCCATTAGAGTGGTATCATCTGCATATCTTAGGTTGTTGATATTTCTCCCAGCAATCTTAATTCCAACTTTTGATTCATCTAGCCCTGCCTTTCTCATGATGTGCTCTGAATATAAGTTAAACAGGCAGGGTGACAGTATACAGCCTTGCCAGACTCCTTTCCCAATTTGAACCAATCAGTGGTTCCGTGTCCAGTTCTCACTGTTGCTTCTTGACCCGCATATAGGTTTCTCATGAGACAAATAAGATGGTCTGGTACTCCCATCTCTTTAAGAACTTGCCACAGTTTGTTGTGATCCACACAAACAAATGCTTTAGCATAGTCAATGAAGCAGAAGTTTTTCTGGAATTCCCTAGCTTTCTCCATGATCCAGCGTATGTTGGCAATTTGATCTCTAGTTCCTCTGCCTCTTCAAAATCCTGCCTGTACTTCTGGTAGTTCTCGATCCACATACAGTACTGTTGGAGTCAAGCTTTTAGGATTTTAAGCATAACTTTACTAGCATGTGAAATGAGTGCAATGGTGCAATATTTTGGACATTCTTTGGCACTACCTTTCTTTGGAATTGGAATGTAAACTGATCTTTTCCAATCCTGTGGCCACTGTTGAGTTTTCCAAATTTGCTGGCAAATTGAGTGTAGCACTTTTACTGCATCGTCTTTTAAGATTTTGAATAGCTCAGCTGGAATACTGTCACCTTCACTAGCTTTGTTGTTGCTCAGCTTTTCTAAGGCCCACTTCACTTCACATTCTAGGATGTCTGGCTTGAGGTCAGTGACCACCTCATTGTGATTATCAGGGATGCTAAGCTCATTCTTGTATAGTTCTTCTGTGTAATTTTGCCACCTCTTCTTAATCTCTTCTGCCTCTGTTAGGTCCCTGTCATTTTGGTCCTTTATCATGCCCATTTTTGCATGAAATGTTCCTTTCATCTCTCCAATTTTCTTGAAGAGATATCTGGTCCTCCCTAGAGATTGTTTTCTTCTATTTCTTTGCACTGTTCATTTAAGAAGGCATTCTTATCTCATCTAGCTATTCTCTGGAATTCTGCATTCAATTGGGTGTATGTTTCTTTTTCTCCCTTGCCTTTCGCTTCCCTCATGTCCTCAGTTATTTGCAAAGCTTCCTCAGACAGCCAATTTGCTTTCTTGCATTTCTTTTCCTTTGGGATGACTTTAGTTGCTACTTCTTGTACAATGTTGTGAACCTCTGTCTATAGTTCTTCAGGCACTCTGTCTATCAGATCTAATTCCTTAAATCTATTTGTCACCTCTACTGTATATTCATCAGGGATATGATTTAGTTCATACCTGAGTGACCTAGTGCTTTTCCCTATTTTCTTGAGTTTAAGCCTAAATTTTGCAACGAGAAGCTCATGGTCTGAGCCACAGTCAGCTCCTGGTCTTGTTTTTACTGACTGTATAGAGCTTCTCCATCTTTGGCTGCAGATAACATAGTCAATGTGATTACTGTGTTGACCGTCTGGTGATGTCCATGTGTAGAGCCGTCTCTTGGGTTGTTGGAAAAGAGTGTTTGCTATGACCATCATATTCTCTTGACAAAATTCTGTCAGCCTGTGCCCTGCTTCATTTTGTATTCGAAGGCCAAACTTGCCTGTTATTCCGGTTATCTTTTGGCTTCCTACTTTAGCATTCCAATCCCCCATGATGATAAAGACATCATTTTTTGGTGTTCTATAAAGTGCTGTAGGGCTTCATAGAACCAGTCAATTTCATCCTCTTCAGCACCGGTGGTTGGGGCATAGACTTGGGCTACTGTGATATTGAATGGTTTGCCTTGGATTCAAACTGAGATCATTCTGTCATTTTGGGGATTGCATCCCAGTATTGCTTTTCCTACTCTTTTATTGACTATGAAGGCTACTCCATTTCTTCTGAGGGTTTCTTGCCCGCAGTAGTATACCTGATGGTCATCTGAATTAAATGCACCCATTCCTGTCCATTTTAGTTTGCTGATACCTAAGATGTCAATGTTCAGTCTTGTCATCTCTTGTTTGACCAAGTCCAGCTTTCCTTGATTCATGGATCTTACATTCCAGGTTTCTATGGAGAAAAAATCTTTACAGCATCGGACTTTCCTTTCACCACCAGATACATACACAGCTAAGTGTCCTTTCGGCTTTGGCCCAGTTGCTTCATTCTTTCTGGCGCTACTAGTACTAGCCCTCTGCTCTTCCCCAGTAGCATATTGGATGCCTTCCGACCTGAGGGGCTCATCTTCCAGTGTCATATCTTTTTTTCCTTTTGGTACTGTCCATGGGGTTTTCATGGCAAAGATACTGGAGTGGGTTGCCATTTCCTCCTCCAGTGGATCACGGTTTGTCAGAACTCTCTGCTATGACCTTTCCATCTTGGGTGGCCCTGCACAGCATAGCTCATAGCTTCATTGAATTATGCAAGCCCCTTTGCCATGACAAGGCAGTATTCCATGAAGGGGAAAGTCACTGAGATGAGAGCAAAGATTTCCTTTTGGTTACTGCTTTATTATGTAGTGAAATACAAATGCCTGTCACTTTTCATATACCATGTTACTGTTCAATTGAGGTATTTTGAGTTAAGGTGACTTTTATCAACCTTAGAAAACCTAACCTTCTGAATTCTGCCTTCCCTGGGTTTTTGATGCAACATATGGTAAGAACCTTAATGCAGTACAAAGCTCTAGATCAGATTGCTAATCATCAGATAATCAACAGCAATATAGAACTTGAATTCAGTAGTCAAACTCAACTGATAGCACATTTACCAACTTACTATTAGGCAAAAAAAGTTGCCTTTGTTGGCCAAGAAAATATTTGTTTTCTGAGTATTGGGAAAATACTTAGTTTCCAGTATTGTCTTTGGCACACATTTACCTATCACCTTTCTAAACCCTTTTTATGTTAGTGATAAAGCCTAAAATATTGCGGAGTACAGCTTTTTCTTGAAATATAAAAAAAAATACCAATCTGAAGCACTGTGATATCAGAAATGCATTATACAAAGATATGCAGATGCTTCTGAGAATTAGATTTGTTTATTAATGTCAAGACTTGATAACCTGTCATAAAATCAAGACAGGCCAGAACAATATTTACTTTGTAACTAAACTTAAATTACTCCCAATAGGTCATTTTAGCCTTTTTTTCAACAAAAAAAAAAAAAACAAACAAAAGTGTTATGACATTTTAAACAATTAATACCAACAAATTTAATTGCTTGCATGAGTTTCGTCTTCATCAGAAGTATCTGATGTACGTGCAGTCTCTGTTCACATGATATGTTTTTGCTTCATATATATATATATATATCTAGTCATAATTAAGCCAGTAGAATTTTCCACACCACATGGTACCATAAGCTAACAAAAATGGACTCTGTTTGGTGTAATATGCCAAGCTAAAACATGGTTATTTACTTTGCAGTTCAGTGCATTGTGTAAACACAATGAAATACAATTTATTTATTCATTCATTTATTTGTCTGTTCTATCTATCTATCTATCTATCTATCTATCTATCTATCTATCTATCTATCTATCTATCTATCATCTATCATCATCTTTCTTTCTTTCTTTCTTTCTTTCTTTCTTTCTTTCTTTCTTTCTTTCTTTCTTTCTTTCTTTCTTTCTTTCTTTCCTACCCATCTCACCAATAAATCAACTTTGCTGCTTTATTCTGCCTTCTCTTTCTTCAGCCTGTGGAACTATTTTACGAAGTTTCATACATGTCTTTTCATTTGCTGTTTATTGTAGACTTAGGAAGCACACCTCACTCTAAATTGTGGAAACCATCCCCTTATTTTTTATTTCACTTTCAGACTTATAGTGTTCAACTCTCTTAATTTGTTCATAGAGAGAAACCATTGTAAATTAATTGAATATGCCATAGAATGACCATATGTTAAAAAATATTTTTTATATGACACGGAGTCCATGGCTACTAAAATCTCCTCCTTTACAAGAGTAAAAGTGCAAAAGTACTGTTGTCCTCTACTCATGATTATTCAACAATGCCTCATTTGTCCAAAACACAATTTTTTAAATTAAAAATGCTCATTTGCCCCTCTTTCAGACTCTGTCCTTTAGTGAGATTGTATTTAATCATCTTCCTTTGAAAAGCATTTCCATTTTTTTGAATGGCTTATATGTGGTCAGTCATGCTGCCAAGGTACCTGAACTATTCTGAAAAGAAAGAAAGAGCTTCTGATCATCTGCTAAAAAAAATGAGGAGAGAAATGCCAGGGGATTTGCTAAGAAGAAGACCAAGGGTCTCCAAAGATGAGAGAGTCCCATGGAGGCACAAGAGGGAGAACAAATCCATGGGGTGGTGTTTCTCAAAGCAGAGTGGAAGAAGGGTTTGTAAAATTCATCTGTGGTAGTAGAGCGCTGCATATTTTACTCCTCCATCTTCTGAAGTATTAAGTATTAAAGATCAACTTGTAATCTGGTCAATTTTCAAATGTTTAGTTGTTTTCATACATTACAATCCCATTTTTCCTCTCCCTGGTGATATACAGCTATATCCAAATGATCAAATGAAAAACTGCTGCCCTTGCAAAACTAGCCTTTTTAGATGTGCATCTTTTAGATCAGGGGTGTCAAACTGCCAGCCCATGGGCCGGATGCATCATGCAGAAGCCACACCCACCCCATTGCTGGCAATGGCAAAACAGTCCCGATACGTTGCGTGACATCACGTGATGTTGTGAGTTTGACATGTCTGTTTTAGATGCACAGTGAAAGATGAAGTTGTCTGAAGCCAGTTAATAGGTCAGAAAATGATCTTGTCCTCTTGAAGAAAGCAAGTAGGGTTAGCCTCACCATGAGTCAGAGCAAACAGCATTTTATAGGTTTGGAGGTAGTATGAAAAGACAGAATGTTATTCATTTAACTTACATGGGTTGCACCTTATTGCAGCATAAAAGAAAGTAAAATAAGTATTTATAGAATAGAATTCATCTACCAAAATAACTGAAAAGTCTGGATTTGAGAAATTTGCATCTTGAGTTGTATAAGTATCATTTGCTCCACCAAATCAGGTGCGAAAATGTCTTGGATCAGCTCTACAAGCAAGAATAGCATAGACCAGGGGTCTGCATATTCCCGGGCCATGTGAGCAGTGGCAAGTGCATATGCACAAGCACAGCTCAGTTTGTGTGAGTGTTTGGCCAGCATGTATACACACACACACACACACATGAGCGTGCATGCCAACCTGGCACTTGCACAAGTTGACCTGCACACATGTATGTGTGGTGGTCTGCCACTCATGCGGCCTGGTTCCCCTCCCCCCCCTGCCGGCCGCCAAGCCACAAAAGTTGGGGACCACTGACATAGACAAATGTCTAATGCAGTGTTTCTCAACCTTGGCAGCTTGACAGTGAGTGGACTTTGAATCCCAGAATTCTGCAACCAGCAAAGGTTAGTACAGAGTAATATAGTATAGCTGGCTGAGAAATTCTGGGAGTCAAAGTCCATACATCTTCAAGTTGCCAGATTTGAGAAAAACTGGTCTAATGGGTAGGACAAATATCTGCATTCGATGATGGTAATGGTTGTGAAGCAGTTTTTCATTCTCTGAAAGACCTAATGGTTTAAAATTGAGAAATTGGAAATTGAATATGGAGTACTTCCATTGGCAAAGGCACATTAAGGAGCAAATGTCATACCATTTTCAAAATTGACTCTAATAAGTAGCATCAGGTTTACCACTGTAACTACAGATAATGGTTGGGATTTATCTCTTATCTACCAGTTAGATTTCATGAAGCCAAATCAGGAAGCATGACAGGAGGAGAGATAATTCTAATAATAACCAAAAGCAAATGTCAAGAAAAAGTTGCAATGTAAAATATTTTCATTCACTATTGCAATGAGTCAGTCACTGTGCCTTTCCAGAAAACCCTATGATACGATGGACCTCAATGAACTTTATAGTACTCCTCCTCCTCCTCCTCCTCCTCCTCCTCCTCCTCCTCCTCCTCCTCCTCCTCCTCCTCCTCCTCCTCCTCCCCCTCTCTAGAGTTTTTGTCTCAAGCCCACAGAAATTATCCACTACTTTGAGAGTGGTGCTGTCCTAGTTAAAGAAACAATGTGATAATATGCTTAAAAGGGAGAAAACAATATATTGAGAAATGGGTTTAGCCTTCAATGGGAAAGTGCAGGTATATGTTGGAATCATTTATTGCCCTTGTAGCACACTTCATGTGCTAGGAAATTATATTTATTGTACATATGTGTTTCTTTCATCAGTACCCAGTGCAATTTAGTGTAATTGAGAAATTAGGTTTTTTTTCCCTAACAGAATTTATAGTCCAGATTTAGATTATCGGTATGTATACTGATGATACAGAGATATTATATGTTGAGGGCAGGAGAAAAAAAATAACAAATGCTAAACACAAACAAAACAATACCATTAATAACACTTTAACTGTGGCCCATCTGCAATGAGCCTTTATAAAAAATATTTTCTAGATCAAACATTGATGAACATCAAATTAAGTCTCCTTCCCTCTGAATTTAGTAAACAGCTATTGTTGGTCGGCAAAGGTGAATGTTTGCTTGATGGCAGATTGCTTGTTTGGTACACACGTATACCTTGCCTGGTATTTGTCAATCAGTACACTTTTATTTCAAATAACTTGGCTTCTCTTAGATAGACTTCTCCATGTTGGCCATTAATCAAAACTAAGAAACAAGCCACTGGAGCTGTCTGTTGTTCAGTAATATTTAGGAATTCTCTCTCACAGCATCCAGATTAGATTGGAAAATTTTTACATTGGAGGGGAGTAAAGAGGAAGATCTAGAACCTATTCAAACAGCATACAGTATTGCATATATATATATATATATATATATATATATATATATATATATATATATATATATATATATATATATATATATATATATATATATATATATATATATATATATATATATATATATATATATATATATATATATATATATATATATATATATATATATATATATATATATATATATATATATATATATATATATATATATATATATATATATATATATATATATATATATATATATATATATATATATATATATATATATATATATATATATATATATATATATATATATATATATATATACTGTATATGCTGTTCTGAATATATAGTTATACACTGAGAGTACAATCTAAGTAATGGCATGCTCTTATTAAAGTAAATTTCAAACATGAGTTCAGTAGTGAGGTGGGTTGCATATAGATTTAATAAACAAATAAAAATAAGTAAATAAATAAATAATGATGGAATACTTAGGATTGGGACTGTTGTGTTTGTGGATTGTGGGAGGTATGCTTGACCCATTGTCCTGTGCTTGGTCCCACCTTAGATTAAGAGGCCCTATATGAATTGGGCATAGAAGTGAGCAGGAGGGGGAAAGCTCAATTTCCCAATGCAAATAATAGGTTTGGAGGGCTACTTTTCAGAACTCTTCCAAGTGTGGAAGGATAGCATGTGACTCCTAATTTTCATCTCTTTGAGGTGAGACAGATTGCAGACATCATAAGAAATACTGCAACTGTGATTTATTGGTATAGGCCAGACATGTCAAACACAAGGCCTGGGGGCCGGATCCGGCCCGCAAAGTGGTTTCATGCGGCCCGTGAAGCCATCCTGGAAACAGTGAGGGAACCGCCCCCACTGCCTTGGCCCTGGCCCAGAGACCCTCCTTCTGCCAAAGACCCTCAGATCTGTCCCACTCCTGCCCAGGCCCCCATAGGCACCCTTGATGTGAACGATGTAGAGCTGGCCATGCCCACCCAGTAGGCCATACGCACTCTAGCCACGACCACCCAGTAGGCCACGCCCACCCAGGCCACACACACCTGGCCCCTTGAGGGCAACTGCAATGCTGATGAAATGAGTTTGACACCCCTGGTATAGGCTATAATAACAGAATTTTAAAAACCTGATAGCATTCGTCCTCCTCCTCCCCTCCATACCTAAAAGAATCAATGCTGCCTTGTTTTCCTGGACTGACTTTATGTTTTGTTAACTTTCTTCATATCTTCTCCAAGTCACCTCTGTCAAAAATTATACCAGTATCTCAATAGTTTCTTCTGGGGGATTAGTTTTAGACAACAGGATTCTCAATGAAACTGTCATTCATTGTCAAAACACATCTAATCTTGATGGTCATGAGAATCCTATTTTGCCCAATCTAGTCACCTTCATGATGAGCTGTCCATGGTACTACTCTCTTGTGTAACTTTGACAATGCTTCTATTATATATATGGCCCAGGAAGAGTCAAATATCACTCCAGGCCTTCCCTATAAGCTTCCAGTCTCTGTTTACTTGCCAACCGCTGCTGCTTAGCCAATACCAGGAGGTATTACTTTGTACAAAAGAAATGTGTGATGCTCATCCTCCAACATATAAGTTGAAAGTGTTTAGGATATTTTATTCATGTCTTTATAGCTACCCCCTTATAGGTCACTGGAAGCATGACTCTGATCCTTGTTTAATTTGTGCTGAATATGTATTGAGATTCAGAATGCCAACAAATACCTGTTTATTGCTCCAGCTCATGTATTGCAAATACATATGTCTTGATTAAATCATTTTAATTAACCACAGCCAGGTTTTATTTCAGTGTGATGCCTTCACATTGTTTGCATAGGTACAGTGACATTCAGGTTGCTTGATAAGTGGTAAATAAAACTGTAGGTCAAACTGTACTTGTATGTCTTTCCAACTATTATCACTTCAGCTTTTGAATAACATTTATTCCATAATTAATGGTTGTCAGCCTGTAATTTTCCTCTTCCCTGGTCATGACTTGGAACGCTTCACATTTTTCATTAATTTTCACAGTGTTTACAACATATACATGCAGTTATGGTTTGTGTGTGTGTGTTTATGAAAACACAATTTGTATTTTGTTTATTATTCTGCTCAAGTTTCTCATGAGGGTATGTCAGAATCTCATCTTTCTTTTTAAAAGCCTAACTTTTCCTTATATGTATTTTTGCAGGCATTCTCTTTAGTGTAATAGATGTGTTGTTTTCATAAATATTCACATAAAACATTTTTTTGAGAACCATGATAGTCAAACAAATGTTAAATTGAAGAAATGTGAAATTTAGTGAATGAAGTGCAACATCATGTCTGTGCAAAAATGAGAACCAAAATATTTCTCCATTAATCTAATTTTGGGAAAACCCTACATTCACAAAAACCCTACACAGATCAAATTTGTGGAGAAGGGGTTCTTTCTATGAATACAAAATCTATGTATACTTTCATTTGAACTTGCAACATCATTTCCTCTTCTGTATTGACAGTACATATTAGACTGATGTATGAAAACCCCAGGTTTAATGTTTAGATACAGGTAGATTATTCCAGGGTTTGAGGAGAATGTGCTACTCCCAGATGCAGTTACAATGGTCATTAGTCTTTGAACTTTGGTTGGATATGATGGGAGAGGCATGGCAGTTCACACATCTGGAAGTCAATAAGTTGGGGAAGGCTGTTGAAGGGGGAAAAGGTGACAACATTTTAGCCTGATGAGATCTTTGAAATCCAATCTGTATGTCTGTTTGAGCAAACCTAAAATTGGGATGAATTATTGGATTTTATATTTAATACTATCCTTGTTTCCACATGTCAAAGATCTGTATGTTAAGTTTTAATACTGTATGCTCTTTTTAGCTAAGTTCTTTTTGACCAAATATGCTTTGTGTTGGGAGTGATTTGGATTTGTGTTGACTTGAACTTATGCTGGGTTAAAAGAACTCACAATTCATAATCCCCCTTCCATCAATAATGATGGGCCATATCAGCTTTATCCAAACTTTCAATGCATATTATGAGGATATGACATGTGAAATTCAGCAGGGATCATTTACAGTCCACCTCTCGTCTGGACTACTGCAACGCTCTCTACATGGGGCTGCCCTTGAGGACCACCCGGAGGCTCCAACTGGTACAGAATGCAGCCGCGAGAGTTGTGTTGGGAGTCTCCCGATACTCCCATGTTACACCTCTGCTCCGTGAGCTGCATTGGTTACCAGTTGTCTTCCGGGTGAGATTCAAGGTACTAGTAATGGTGTTTAAAGCCCTACATGGCAGGGGTCCGGAGTACCTCAGGGAACACCTGCTGCCGGCATCAACCTCCCTGCGCCCTGTGCGTTCCCACAGAGAGGGACTCCTCAGGGTGCCACCGATCAGAGAATGTCGATTGGTGGCCCCCAAGGGGAGATCCTTCTCTGTGGGTGCTCCGGAACTATGGAATCAGTTACCGGTTGAGCTCCGGATGGCGCCCGATCTTCGCTCCTTTCGCCGCGATCTAAAAACATTTTTATTCGAACAAGCCGGCCTGATGGGGGATTGGTGGGGTTTTTATTGCTGTACTTTTGGGGTTTTTATAAATGTATTGTATTAATTGTTTTTAATGGGCAACTATTTAATCTTTTTTAATCTTTTTTAATATTTGTAACTTCGCATTTTATTCTTGCCCTGTTCACCGCCCTGAGTCCTTCGGGAGAAGGGGGGTATAGAAATATTAATAAACTAAACTAAACTAAACAGTGTTCTAGGGCAGTCATTTTTAGTCCATTGCTTTCCAAATACTGTACCTCCAGAGAAATCTGAAGAATAAAGCAGTTTTATTTCACTGTATTCTGTGCAAATAAAAGTGGTGGAAACTAGCAGAGACAATAGCAGTAGCACTTAGACTTATATACCACTTCATAGTGCTTTACAGCCCTCTCTAAGCACTGTACAGAGTCAGCATATTGCCCCCAACAATCTTCATTTTACTGACCTCAAAAAGAAGGAAGCTGAGTCAACCTTGAGCCAGTTAGAATCAAACTCCTCCATTCTAACCACTGCGCCCCTATGCTCCTTAGCATAGAGACATGGTATATATTCAATATGCTATGGACCCTGCCATAGCACAGGAATAATGGTAGGAAGAAGAATAAGATTCAATAACTATATTCACTATTGCTCCTATTCAACATAGCTCCCTCTTCCATCCAAAATCTTTCATTGAAGAACACCTCCCCGCACCAAATAAATCAACGTCCTCTGCCTGAAAATAAAAATCTTTAAAATGCAACTAAAGATCTCCAAGCTAGCTTGCATGGAGATGTGTGGGGCCTGAATTCCCCAGCCAGAATAGTTGGTTGTTTGGTTGTTTGACTTGCTGGTTGTCTTGCTGTTTGGAACATTCTGGAAACTGCAGTTCCAAAACATCTGGGCAATAACAGGCTAGGGAACACAAGCTGAAACAAATAGTTTCCACTTTAGAGAGTTTTATTTTACATCAAAATCATATAATACTTTATGTTCATTAAAAACATAAGAAATGAAAACTACTAGAAACATCAGTGTAACCTAAAGAAAGCATCAAAATAGCATACATTTGTACTTTTTTCAGGCTGGGAACCAAGCTGCAAGTACCACAAGCCAGGTGGCATGAAATTCCACATTCAACTTTTATCTAAAGGCTCTTCCTCTCTGCCGGGTTAAAGTGTTTGCCATGAGCCCTTGAGTTGGTAGTAAAATATGCCACCATAAATTGTGCTGTCCCCATTGCCATTCCCTAATCAAAGCCTTGTAGGAAGGCTGTCAAATGGTGCTTTCTTACTGTGGACCAAGTTAAAGAGAAGTATTGCTGGATTCCCATGAATTCATTTCCCCTTCCATCACTTGCTATCAGGAAAGAATCACCATCAATCTGACATGGTTTTGGGTGGGATGAAGTATATTTGGAGATGCTTAGAACTAGGTTCTTAGACACCTGTCAAGTTCCCCACTTAAAAGGTGGCAGATATTCGGGTGGGGTGGTGGGGGGAGAGAGTAGAATGAAGCGTGAGGTAGCTCTCCAGAGGCTGTGCTTAATATAGAGCCACTATTATTTGTATTACCTGTCAGTATCTGTCCCACTAGGTACACCAGACCAGGAAATCAACTCCATAAGAAGGCTAAAAATACTTTGACTGAGATTGGCAATAATAGCAGAAACTTACAACTCTGTGCTGTACCTCCTCCTCCTTTTTTACAGTTGGGTGAGTCAGGAGGTCTCTGTCTGAGCTGCTTCCAAATGTTATGATGTGTTCAGAAATTAGATGGCTGACAGATAACAAGCAAGAGGGTTGAACACAGAACGAAGCAGGAAGGAGCAATTGATAATATGCAAGTTTCTTCTCCCACCAGAATTGGAAGGAAATGGTGGTTCTGGCCCTGAGCAACTCAGGATTTCTGACCTCATGGCTGACAGCACCTAGAAGTAGCCTGATGATTGCAGTTCACTTTTCCATAATAACAATAATTTCCCTGGCACTAGTGCTTCTGAAACTAGAAGAGTGGATAAAACTCATCTTGTTCCTACTATCGTGAAGGATATAAGTAACTGTGTGACATTGCATAAACAGCCATAGAAACAACAGCTGTGTAAGACTGGTCCCAGAAACATTGCCCTGTGGGAGAACCAATGGAGCACTCTTGTACATGTTTTAAGTTAATAAAGATTTTTTTTAAAAGGGGCGGGGGAAAGACCCTTGACTGTTTACCTTCCTAGGTGCATTGCATTCCTTCTTCTTTCTTCTTCCTCCTCCTCCCCCTTCTACTACTGTTTTAACTAAGATGCCTCATTATTCCAGAGAAAGAAATGAAGTGGGAGGCACTTGCTGCGGGAGAGGGGAAGACTGGACTCAAATCCCAATGCTTTAGGGAACTCCTTAAAAATCTTTTCCCTATGCTGTAACTCCAGACAAGTGGGAAGGTAGAGCTATGAGTTGTATCTTACAGTTATGGATGCTACTATATATCATTAGTCCTAAGCTACCTGAAAGTCAAATGCACTATAGCCTGAACAAGTTACTTATCTGTGTCACCCCTTCCCCAGCCCCCCTCCAACAGTTGTGCATTGTACAACATATGTCCAGAATTTACTGGTGAAAGAAAACAACTGCCCATTTTATTAATGCTCTTTTGTAAAGGAAAAGGCGGCTGCTACCTGATTGTTAATTGATTAACATTGGAGATATAACCTCATGCATCTTTGTTAACTAATAAGCTAAACAAATTGAATTAAGTGGGGCTGTTCCTTTCCCTTGCATTAGGAGGAAAGCCTTGGCAGGTTGTGAAATGTGAGCATATTGGAATGACAGCTAGAAATAATTTTATACAACAGCCAGGCAGACAAATTTGTGCTGATTGTCTAGATTTTATTTTCTTTTTTATTTTAAAACAGAGAAATAAATAAAAGAAAGAGCCTGGCCCGGAGAATTGAGTAAATCACAAAAGTGATCTCAAGTGAACAGAGATAGATTTCTGGAATACGGTGTGCAATGAAACCACTGACCTTTCTTACATGGGTTCATGTCTTTCTCTACAGAAACAGATGGGTAATAGCATAATGCCGAAATCATGCGCTACATAATATGGACCCCGTGATTGCAGACCTGATTGCTTGCCATATGGTAACTGAAGGGTTGAAAAAGAAAATGGGATGATATGCAAACCTTTTAAAAAAGCAACATTTTTATGGAATGGCCATTACATTAAAGCCCAAACTCGGCAAATGGAAGAGAAAAGAAAGCGCAGTGAATAATGATGAAATAACAAAGCAATAAAGGGGAGGAAGAAGGAGCTGAACCGTACAGTCCCCCCTCCCTTGTTGTTTTCAATATGCAAAATAATGCTTCTTTGAAAGTTGCCAGTAGGTTTGCTTTGTTTTGTCATTCTGTGTAACATGATAGGCATTCAGTGCAATTTGATGGGACGTTAATGCCCCCAGGGCAGAGGTACTACACCAGGGAGCAATGCAGGATTCTGAGTGGCCCAGACAGGAAAAATAAAACAGCAGTGGAGCAGACTCCCAATGAATCAGCTCTTCCTGGCTCACTCATCCCCAAGCATATTCTGTAATATTTCACCAGTGGGATTAAGGACCCTCTTATAAAGAAATATAGCCTCCCTATTTTTGCAACAAAGAACACAAATTTAAATGAAGATCCAGTTATGCTAAGAAACAAGAGGTCAGTAAAATATTGTCCAAGACATCAACTCATTGAACTGTGGAAAAAGCATAATTCATCAAATTGTGTTTTCCTTAATATCACACAGTTGTTTTCATACTTAGAGAGAGGAAGAGACTGATGCGGCTTTCCCATTTTTGGACACTTTAAAAATGTGCCCCATTATTCTGGTTCAGAATAATGAACCAGCTATTCTTCCATGGGCTGTTACTCACTAGTGTTGCATATGTGTCCCTTTGTGGGCCATTGAGTCAGTGTTCTCCTGGAAACTACTCGAACAAATCCCTGCAGTTTTCTTGGCAAGATTTTTGCTATTGCCTCTTTCCTAGGGCTGAGAGAGAGTGACTGGCTCAAGATCATCCTGCTGGCTTTCTGCCCAAGGTGGGATCTTTGCTCATGGGTCTCTTAACTACTGCACCAAACTGGCTCTCACTGTATATATAAATTGCAATGTTTTGATTCTGTTAGATTCTGTATTGGGTGAATTAGAAAAAAAAATTGGAGCTCAAAGTCAATATCTAATGATGACGTTCCACAAGATTCTAGAGATGGATGACCCCCCCCCATTTTACTAGAAGCTCTAGGAAATTTCCAAAAATTGTAAAGGTACAAAATAAATTTATAATATACATGAATGGGTTAGGAATCACATTAATTATATTTCAGTTACATTAGATTTAAATGTCATTGAAATGGAACCAAATTTAGCCAACCTATTTTTAGTGTATGTTTCCAATCATGTCACACAAAGATCCAGAACAGCCTTCAGCCTAGATAAAGTTGCACATGTTTGTTTTATAACCTGGATGGAAAAGAAGGCATTCCTCCCACCCTCCTTTCTCCCCACTCCCCGCCAAATAATTTTTAACAGCCAGCAATGATCTCAGATGAAGTTATTACTTAATCTGAAATTTCCCAAACCTCTGTACTATGAGTATGCACCCACTGTGGGTGGGTTGCTGTCATATTTTTTATCCATAATTATTTTTGTTCCTGTTCAAACTACAAATGCTTTACTAAAAAGGTCTTTCAAAAACCTAGGTGCATGTAAATATGCATTTTCTTTCAAAACTGAGAATATTTTGATATGTTGATATGAACTACATTGTAACCTTCAGGAAAGTGTGAAAACTGGTTCATAATAAAGTTCTAGTATGAGACATGGAGATCAGGTAATTTCAAATAGGAATTCATAGAGATTGGATTCCATAAACATAGATTTTTCTCTAGCATACCTACAGAATTTACAGCTGGTATCTTTATACAAATTCCTGCTGTTTTAGTCGAAGACAGGGGTGTCAAACTGCCAGCCCGTGGACCAGATGCGTCATGAGGAAACCGCACCCACCCCATTGCCAGCAATGGGGAAAAAGCTCTAATACACATGATGTGGCGAGTTTGACATGTTTCGTCTAAGAAGTATGATAGTGTTGGTAGTGTGTATGGTATTGTAGACACAGAAACAAGCACCCCATATTTTTACGATTTACTTATTTTGATATGTAACCTTTTGATTTCAAATATAGCTTAACATTTCCATATGAGCCAATGTTTGGCAGGACAGAAAATAATAATTATCACAAGAGAAAAGATAACATCCTTCATAGTAGAAAAAATGGTTAAATGTTCAGTTGCTAAGCCATGGACCAGAACACACTGAGCTTCCCTGGCAATATATAATTTACAATATACAAGGTGTTAAATGCACAAAGTATTCCAACATTTGAGGGGCAAAGAAGGGGGGAACTTATTTTCCAAAGCGCCAGAGGGCAGGACAAGAAACAATGGATAGAAACTAATCAAGGAGAGAAATAACCTGGAATTAAGGATAAACGTCCTAGCAGTGAGGACACTTAACCTGTGGAATAGCTTGCCTTCAGAAAGAATAGAAACGCAAGTTAACAGAATAGAAACCCAAGTTAAGATAGGCAAGAAAATGGTAAGTGAGCACCTGTCCAGCCTAGACAAGTTCAAATCATCAGGACCAGATGGATTACACCCCAAGGTTCTCAAGGAACTGGCGGATGTGATCTCAGAACCACTGAACTATATTTTTCAAAGATCCTGGAGCATTGGGGAACTACCAGAGGACTGGAAGAGAGCTGATGTAGTTCCCATATTCAAAAAAGGGGGAAAAATCGATCCAGGAAACTACAGACCTATCAGCCTGACCTCAATACCTGGAAAGATTCTGGAAAAGATAATCAAACAACAAATCAGTGAACACATTGATGCAAACAAATTTATCACTAAAAGCCAACATGGGTTTGTCAAAAACAGATCATGCCAGACAAATCTTATTGCATTCTTTGACCAAGTGACAAAACTAGTAGACCAGAGGAATGCTGTAGATATAATTTACTTGGACTTCAGTAAGGCATTTGATAAAGTAGATCACAACCTACTACTTGATAAGATAGAAAAATGTGGGTTAGATAGCATCACCACCAGATGGATTCGTAGCTGGCTGACAGGCCGTACTCAGCGTGTGGTCCTCAATGGAACTGCATCTACATGGAAGGAAGTGTGTAGTGGGGTGCCCCAGGGCTCTGTTCTGGGCCCAGTGCTCTTCAACATCTTCATCAACGATTTGGATAAGGGGATAGATGAGGAACTCATCAAATTTGCAGACGACACCAAGGTGGCAGGAATAGCCAATACTCCAGAAGATAGGCTTAAGATACAGAAGGATCTGGACAGACTCGAACACTGGGCACTATCTAACAAAATGAAATTCAATTGTGAAAAAAGTAAGGTTCTACATTTAGGCAGGAAAAATCAAATGCACAGGTATAGTAGAGGTGGTACCTTGCTCAATAGTAGTAACTGTGAGAGAGATCTCGGAGTCCTAGTGGACAATCACTTAAATATGAGCCAGCAGTGTGCTGCAGCTGCCAAAAAAGCCAACACGGTGCTAGGCTGCATTAACAGAGGGATAGAATCAAGATCACGTGAAGTATTAATACCACTTTACAATGCCTTGGTAAGGCCACACCTGGAATACTGCATCCAGTTTTAGTCACCACGATGTAAAAAAGATGTCGAGACTCTAGAAAGAGTACAGAGAAGAGCAACAAAGATGATTGGGGGACTGGAGGCTAAAACATATAGGGAATGGTTGCTGGAATTGGGTATGTGTAGTTTAACGAAGAGAAGGGTGAGGGGTGACATGATAGCAGTGTTCCAATATCTCAGGGGCTGCCACAAAGAAGAGGGAGTCAAGCTATTTTCCAAAGCACCTGAAAGCAGGACAAGAAGCAACGGATGGAAACTAGTCAAGGAGAGAAGCAACCTAGAACTAAGGAGAAACTTCCTGACAACTAACCAGTGGAACAACCTGCCTCCAGAAGTGGTGAATGCTCCAACACTGGACGTTTTTAAGAAGAGACTGGCCAGCCATTTGTCTGAAATGGTATAGGGTTTCCTGCCTGAGCAGGGGGTTGGACTAGATGACCTCTAAGGTCCCTTCCAACTTTTTCTTCTTCTTCTTCTTCTTCTTCTTCTTCTTCTTCTTCTTCTTCTTCTTCTTCTTCTTCTTCTTCTTCTTCTTCTTCTTCTTCTTCTTCTTCTTCTTCTTATTATTATTATTATTATTATTATTATTATTATTATTATTATAGATGCTTCATCACTGGAGATTTTTAAGAAAAGACTGGACAGTCACCTATCTGAAATAGTATTGGGTCTCCTGCTTGAGCAGGGGGTTGGACTAGAAGACCTCCAAGGTCCTTCCAACTATTGATTGATTGACAGTATGCAACCTTATCATACTCATTTTTCTGTTTTGAACCAATCAGTTATTCCATGTATGGTTCTAATTGTTTCTTCTTGACCTGCTTATAGATTTCTCATGTGACAGATAAAGTGATCTGATATCCCATCTCTTTAAGAACTTGCCACAGTTTATTGTGATCCACACAATCAAAAACTTTAGCATAGTCAATGAAATGGAAGTAGATGCTTTTCTGGAACTATCTTGCTTTCTACATAATCCAGCAATTGTGAATGTTGTGCATCCCTGCTTATTTCTATTGATTGATTGATTAGATTTATTACTTTATAGGGTGCTCAAGGCAGTGAACATATGAAAGAATCCTTCCTCTTCCTATTTTCCTCACAACAACCCTAAGAGGTGGTTTGGGCTTGGAGAGAATTGCTTCCCTTTGTTACTGCTTTTTGTTCATTTCCTTTCTCACATCGTATGATAGTCAGTTTTCTCTCAATTGAAAACTGCTTTATTCTCTCTCTCTCTCTCTCTCTCTCTCTCTCTCTCTCTCTCTCTCTCTCTCTCTCTCTCTCTCTCTCTCTCTCTCTCTCTCTCTCTCTCTCTCTCTCTCTCTCTCTCTCTCTCTCTCTCTCTCTCTCTCTCCCCCCCCCCTCCCTTCCTCTCAAATTTGTATAGCCACCCATCTTGCCAAAAGCAAGTCTGGTTGGCGCACAACAATCAAATAAAAACCATAGCTATAAAAACCACAGATATAAAAAATATAAATATTTACATTAAGAAATAAGTGGTTATTAAAAAATACAAAGCTCCTAAGCAAAGAGAGAATAAAATTGACTGCCTCGACAACAAAACTCTCAAAGCATATCTCCAGTTCTTAGTTCTCTTTCCTGCTTTAGAGACAGAATTAGAGGAAAACTTCAGTGAATCAGCTTTTCTATTTGACCTGAGCCTGGGAGGTGTGTGCTTGAAGCACTGCAACTGCTATTTCTGCAGATATCACCCTCCTTCATAAATAAGTCAGTCTTGAACCTCCTATAGCAGTATGACATTTGAGCGTGTGGCTTTCCTTTAGTTGCTTGTTTGATCCCATACTGTGACCTTGAAGTCTATGAAAAGAAAATTTGTATATATTAGAAGAATAATTGTGGTTTCAGTTTGAAAACTTGGTGTTCAGAGATGTTTTTCTCCCTCCCTACTCTTCAAACCTTTTGCTAATACAATCTTTTGACCTTCCTTTTGACTCATGCTGTTAAGAATCAGAAACATCTGAATAAAATGTAACATTTTATTTAAAAGCAAATTTACAGGTGACTATTTTTCTTCCTTCCCTCCCTCCCTCCCTCCTCCTACAAACTCCAAACAAGGATGTTGAAATTTAGGTTTCAGTCATTGTGTGGATAGTAGTAGTGGTTACATGTTACATACATTGTAGCCCCAATTCAGATTAATACCCACCACATTTGTTCTCATTTAAAAGTATTTTCCTGATATTTTTAAATGAGAATACGTGCTTGTGTACTCTTGTGTGAAATTTTGATTGGATAGCTGAATTCAGAAACTGTCTGCATGTTCCACAGTTCTACAGTTCTGATATTCCACAGTTCTCCTGAGAAATGTCAAAGTTATGACCCAAACCCCCTTTTCCTTCCACAAAATCAGAGTTAGGTGTTTCTTCCAAAAAGATGTTGAAGAAAAAAGAATTACACAGGAAATTTATGAGTGAAATATATTAACAATTCTACAGTGACAGGAAAAGAGGGACAACTCTGTTGTCTTGCTCTGATCCCTTTGGATACTATAGTGAACGGTGGTGCCTCGTGCACACTTTCTTTTCACATCTGCATCTTAAATGGAAGACATTTTTGCTACCTTCTTTGATAAGGAGATATGCAAGCATGCGGACTTCCCCAGTGAATTGCTTTCTGTGAAATGGAGCTACAGAAGAACAGTAAGCATACAGTACATGTGATTCCTGTCCTCTTTGCATCTTTAGAATATCCTAAGATGCCTATGTGACAACCTCCTCTGTACAGCAGTAATAAGTTTAGAAACACATTTGAGAGACTATTCTGACCTACTTAAGAAGAAGCAAGCAAAGCCTGCATAATGTATTTAGGTCAGGCATTGTATCTGAGCTTCTCGTTGCTCTTGTCATCGCTTAGCTTACTGTAGGATCCAGAAAATTATCACTGACATAAATGCTTGTTTTAGCCAAAGAAATGTAATTTCCCACCGAAACAACACACAGAGAGAGTCATAGAATTATCTTTTCATTCCAATGTTATGAGAGCTTAGTGGTTAAGGCCAGTGGTGGGATTCAGCTGGTTTGCACCACTTCAGCAGAACTGGTAGCTAATTTTTTGTTGCCCACTCCCAGGCAGCCACACAGAAAACTGGTTGTTCACATATTTGAATCCCACCGCTGGTTAAGGCATCAGGCTAAAGAGCACTAGTCCTGCCTTAGGCACAAAGTCAGTTGTGTGACCCTGGGCTAGTCACTTTGTCTCAGCCTTAGAAAGTAGGCAATGGGAAATTGTTTCTGAAAAACCCTGCCAGGAAAACTGCAGGAACTTGCCAGGCAGTTTCCAAGAATTGAACATACTTGAATGGAAGAAAAAAAATATCCAAATTTTAGGACCTTTCAGCACTTGGACATAACCATAAACAAGGTGTGTTTTAGCAACATTTTTTTCTCTGAAGTCCTTATGATTCTGTCTTCTTCCCCTCCCCCCCCCACCATGCTGAGGAGCTCAACTTAACTGTTCAAGTAGTAAAGTATATTTTCATGATTGAGCAGGCAACAATCTATGGCAGTTTAGCTGTGGGTACAGGCTTGCATATAATCATGTGGTTGATGTAGTGGTAGTTCAAACCGAAGGGGTAGAATCACCCCAGCATCTATTGGATATGGTGCAGGCATATCTTCTATCATCAAATCAATGGGCACTGCTTTTCAGAGCCATTCTGCTTTGGCTTTCACACTGGTCTTTCCTCATGTACTCATTAGGTCTCTGAGCCAAACCAGCTGATAAAAAGTGGCAGTGGTGAAATGCAACTCTTCCTATGCCTGTCAACAGTTGTTCAGGCTACTTGTGACCAAAGTTTAGTATGCTTTACAAATTAAATTGCTTCCAAAAAGAGCCAGATAGTCTGTTCCAATATGGTATGAATCTCCTGCACGGTACAAAGAAAGGGATTTTTTACACAAATTTATAGCTTTCTAATATAATGTTAAACTCCTATCCAGAATTTTATTCTTTTCAACAGTCTTATAATGGAGATTCAGCTGATAGCAGTTGACAGTAAGAGCTCCTTGAACACAAATGCACAAAACACTTTCATCCAATGGAGGAAGTTTTGGTAGTTAGCTGATCCTGCTGATCTAGTCATCTAACAGAACTTGTTGGATTCTTTCCCAATGGCTGGTAATGTTTTATGAGAGGGAAAGAAAAAAAATCCAGATCATCTTTAATGAACCTCATAAATAGTACTGTAAATAAAGAAAGCATCATTTATCAGCCTCTTTCCTCCAGTAGTATACTGTAGAAATTACCAGTGGGCTAAACAAATATTATGCCAATATAATATACTAAGAGCTCAATAACTTATGGAGAGCACTTTAAACCTGGCTGTGAGAATGGTCTGTTAAAGGTATCCTACAATCTTTTTAGTCCTGAAATTATGGGATCCTTTAGGATCACCTGATTTGAATGAAAAAATGTAGATGACCAGAGCACAGCAGCAAAGAAGTATAGAAAACTACACCTTACTGTTATCCTCCAGATTCTTGCTGTCCAGACTTTGTAACTCCATTCAGATATGCCCTTCACAGAAAATAAATTCCTTAGGATGGAGTCAATCATCATGTAAGGCACAAGGGATCTGACTGGTTATTCAGTCATCTGGCCTTGCTTCACTCATGAGTTCAGTTGGTGTTCATACTCAAACTACTATCTCTTTGCCTCAAACTTATACCATATCTTAACTTGTAAAAAAGCACTCTCAAGGTAAACATGAGCTGCTGACCTCATGGGTAGGTATGCTATTGCTTTCTTCCTAGAGGTCAACTTTTCAATGTAGTCTATTAACCTAAAAATCCCTAGTAATTTCCCATCCAAATATTAGTCTCCAGGTCTGCTTAGCTTCTGAACAGTATGCTAGCCTCTGACCTTTACCATGAATGATAATACACTTGTCCACCTTGTAAGATATTTCCAAGGGTTATTAGGGGGAGACAACTTGATGAGTGTAGTGATGAACTAGGACTAGAGAGATTAAAATTCACCAAGGCCACCAGGAAATTCTGAGCACAGGGGATTGGAAGGGTACTTAAAAGTGGGGGAAAAACAAAATTGGGAAATATGAGAGAGTTATTGGATTTGGTGACTGTGTCTAGCCCAACACAGAGCAGCCATGAAAGCCTATATCAATTTAAGACAACTATGTTTAATGATACTGTGTAATAAAGAGTATTGTTACTTTGGAATCTGTGTTTAAAATCCTTTAAGAAAAAACACAATGTCATAAATAGATCTTTTTAACTATCATAAACCAAGGATCCTTACCTGCCATATCTATTCTCATGGATGCATGATGATAATTACAATTTTTTGATCCATATATATCATTTTACACTAGCTACCACTGACTTACATATGCCAGTTTAATGGCTATTCTAATGAGCTGAAGAGTCCTTGTGAAGCACTTCAGCATTTCTTCTTTGTTTTGAGCATCCTAAGCCAGGGGTCCCCAACCCCCAGTCTGTGGACCAGCACCGGGCCACAGCATACCAGCAACTGGTCCATGCAAACAAGTGAAGCCCAATCCACTGGATGCAGGCAGCACACAAAACCACACACCCCTTGGTCCATGGAAAAATCTTTCTTCCAGAACTGGTCCCTGGTTCCCAAAAGATTGGGGGCCTCTGTTCTAAGTGATATGATATTCCCTGTAAACTATGGTCATTTCACAGTTCATCATTAACTATAGTTCATTTATAAATATATTCTAAAAATATTGATCCCAAATGGAATTCATATAGAATGAGATATTTTACAATTATCAATAGCAAGAACTGCTTAATCAGTCAATCAACAGTCAAACAGTCAATCACAGTCAAAGGCCAGCATAAGGAAGGTAGGATACAAAAAAAGTTGAAAACATAAAAATACAGAAATAAAAATTACATACAAAACTAAAAAAATCTTTAAAATATTTAGTCTAAAAATACATGGGGAATAAAAAAACCTAATTCTATCACAATACAAAACACACACTTATCAACAGTCTATGTGCTCATTAAAACTAATTTGTGGCACAGCTCATCTTCTGACATATTTTAAGTGCTGCTGCATAAAACC
This sequence comes from Vipera berus, assembly GCF_964194415.1. Taxonomy (NCBI): domain Eukaryota; kingdom Metazoa; phylum Chordata; class Lepidosauria; order Squamata; family Viperidae; genus Vipera; species Vipera berus. The sequence continues at coordinate 329,341,707 of NC_138202.1, forward strand.
TAAGAACACTATATGTTGTAGCAGGGTTAGTCTGAGAGCAGATTTAAGATCTTCTTGAATCAGCCTTCAAAGACAGCTGAAGGGGAGGATACAACATTATGACAAAGTAAAGACCTTTGATGATTAGGTACTTCAAGATTTGTTAAATGTGGCACAGGGGAGGCAAATTACCTGTTGGATTAATTGGCAATAAAAGTTGGATCCAACTGATTCTCTGCTACAGAGAAACTAGAGTTTTTGCTTGATCATATCCCTTTCTAAATACAAAACCTGGAGCTGTTCATTTATTTCTGCACTGCTCTTTACCCAGTTAGTGATCCATAAAAGGACTTCTCTTATTATCTCATGATTGTTTCATTTGCTGAGAAATCTTAGGTGAGAGATCTGAGTTTGCTCAGGTGAGAGACTTGTTAAAAGACTTAAGTAAATCATGGTTACTGGGCAAGTTTATTGATACCTCTTCAAGAATTTAAAATGTTTATTTCTCATTTTTCAGTCAGGTTCCAGAATAGTTTCCAGAGCTGCCTATGGGGAGATGGGTGGCAAATAAATTTTAAAAAATAAGTAAATAGATTGCAGATTAATAAAAAGTGATATATATTGTGTCTTCAGGCTCATAACATAGAAAGATACAATATACTCGACACACAGAAACAGACTCTCTGTCTTACATACACAAACACACACAGAATATTTGAGAGCAGAAAAAGAAATCTATACTATTTAAATATAGGTTTTAATGAAAAAATAATTGTGAAAGAAGAGTATTACTTTGCTGCTGAAAATTGTCATTCTAAAAAGTAAATACTTACATTAAAATTTTCAGCTTATATTAATGTTATACACCATTTAGGTAGAGTTGTCACATCAACATCACAAAACTGCTTGTCCAGCTCTTACAAATGCATGCCAGGAAATCTGGTCTATCCTAAAGTGGACATAATTAAATAGAATTTCCTGTTTCAGAAATCAAGTTGTTTCTATAAAAAATAATTTTTATTCTTGCCTGGTAAAGTTACATTTAATTAGTCATTCCATCAATCTACCTGGAATAGACAAGCAGCCAATGAGCTTACAGATTTCAAGATTTCTTTTTAAACATTTATATTATTTAGATTTCTCTCCTATCCCCTGGCCCTATGCTTGTATTATATGCTTTCATTTAATTAGAAGTTTTTTTTTTATTTAGATTATTTAAAAACTTTTAGTTCCTAAGAATATTGATTCAGTATCAGCTCTTCTACAGAGAAAAAAAGTGTAAAGAACTAATTTAGCATCTCTGCAATCTCTTTATCCTTCTTTAAGTTTGCTACTCCAGTTTTGTTATTATTAAAATGTTTGCTAGTCTCATGTAGCTTTAGCCAGGTTACAATGAACTGTTAAAAAAAAGAATAATCTTAAAACATTAAAATGCTATAGATGTAAGTGGCAACTTCAGAGGGCTGGGACATAAATAAGTTTTTAATTTCCTCCTAGAATGTAACAAGAATTCCAGTGCCCATTTATTCCATAATATGGATCCTATCATTGTGAAGAACATTGCACTTGTGGTTGTTGATATCAAACACATTTGTGACAGGATCTGTAAAACCCTCCCCACTGATGAACTAAGAGGGTGGAGTGGACTATCTGGGAGTAGTGGCCATGTAAATACTTTGGGTTTAAGTCACATAGGGCTTTATACATTATTTGTGAGCATTTTGTATTGATTTTGGAATCAACTGATTCCAAAATAGATTGATAGCCTTGTTTCAAAATGGGAATGTTAGGTATCTCAAAGACGTTGAGATTATTCTCTGTCATCAATATTAACCATCCAATCTGCTGCATTTCAGATGAATTTCAGTTTGCAGAATGTCTTCAAGGGTCACTTAACAAACATTATATTGCAATCATAGGACAACAAGGTTGTCTTCTTTATTTTACATCTTTATTTTATACATTCATCTCTTTTGTTCTCCTAATTTGAGCTATTTCATTTGCTGACTTTTTTCTCCAGTAGCTTTCTTGATACTATTTATTAATCCTTTTGACATCCAACAAACAAAGTTTAATTCCTAAGCTTTTATGAGGATTTGACTCTCATGACATTCCATTACTATGTTTACCTTACCATTCTCTTAATTTAAAAGATGCTCCTATTCCTGAAATCAGATATGATTACCTCTGATTTTTTTGAAAATATTCCACTAAATAGTTCAACCACACTGGCATTTCTTAACCTGTCCTGAGTGTCATATGATTAAGTCCATGGTGGCTTCCTCTCTGTTTAGATTAGAACTATAACCAGTTTTAGGGCACATGCTTTCATCACAGCACCAAGGAATGGGTTCCTTTTATAAGGTCGTTTTCCTCTTTATTAAAATAATATCCTTATTCTTAGAGATCTTTATTCTCCATGACAACCAAGGATAGCAGCATGTCACTAATTTGGGGAGTGCAAGATTATCATATTTGTGGCTCTGTACTAGCTTTGTCAAACAAGCCTGTCTGCCTTGCTTAGTTTCTCCTTACTAGCAAATGTGGCATGAATGAGTTTCTTCCCAGGAGGGCCAATAATTCATTGCATTGAATGCATGCATAGACAGTGGCTACTTTCACATATTGTGCTGAGCTAAATATGTTTGTTTGGGGGGGATTAGCTTGGTGTGTTAGCCCTGAAAATAATGATTTTTAAAACAATATTTTGAACAAATTTTGTAAGCTGGGCCTCTATAGCTTGTTCAACAAACCATGACTCAGCATGCTATGCAAAACCAGTCATATATACCATATAGTATATAATTTCAGATAAGTAACTTCTATTTAATATTACATGGGTAGCTTATAAATGTACTATCCCTACTAGGTTAATGCATTTATAAGCTGGTTTTAAAAAATAGATATAATGATTAATGTTATGATTCAGGGTCAGCCTGTGGGTTCGGCAGTTGGGTCGGACGACTCAGAGGAGGAGGGGGGTGTTGAAGAGCTTGCTGAGGGGGTTGAAGATCTTGCTGATGAGAGCCCTCAGCCAGGCCCCTCCCACCTGGTCACGACGGAGACCCAGCTGTGTGAGCCTGACAGCGTGGATGAAGATGACCCACAGCTGGCCCTGTTCAAGGACGCCCGACGCAGGAGGCAGTCAATCAGGAGTAAACAGAGGAAGGCAATGGGGCACCTCGGAAGGAGGCAGAGAGAAGCCATGCCCTGAACTGTATAAAAGGGGAATGCGTGGGAGGGCTGGTTTGCTGAAGGCAACCGCTTGATTAGTTCCTGTTTCATAGCTCCTGTTTCATAGCTCCTGTTTCATGGTTGGTGTCTTGTTTGCTCTGTTTTATGTTAATAAATGTGGCAGGCTTAATTCCAGCCTCTTGCCGTTTGTAAAGGGGTTGTCCCTGCCTTTTCTGCAGGGCCAGTAGCAGGCTGGTACAGAACAATTAAATAGGAGAGAAAGCTGTTGGTGGTTCTGTTAGAATGCAAAGGACTGAGTCATTAGGATCCTCATTCAGTGTGTCCTCACAATACTTTTACACTTAAAAAAAATTCTTAAAGCTGAACCAAAATACTAAAGGTAAAGGTAAAGCTTTCCCCTTTCTAGTTGTGTTCAACTCTAAGGTGAGTTGCTCTTCTCCATTTCTTAGCTGAGGGAGCCAGCACTCTCTGAAGTCATTTTCATGGTCATGTGGGCAGCATAACTGTATGCCAAGGCACATGGAACACTCTTAGCTTCCCACCTATCTATTTGCATTTGGAAGCTTTTGAACTGCTGGGTGGGCAGGAGCAGGGGAAGGTAACGAGAGCTCATCCTGTTGAGCCATAGCATTTTCAATGGGACTCTGAGCCATACTTACATTTTTGCTTTTGAATTGGATTTGTAGACAAACTTTGCAAATTAGTAAGGATTGTACTATAGCCTTTCTAGATGAGAGTGAAGCTGCCATGGCAATGTTTCCATGGAACAGGACGTAGCCACTAGGCCAATGCAACCATTTCTGCTGCTGGAGAATATAAGTTTCTAAGATCTATCTATCTATCTATCTATCTATCTATCTATCTATCTATCTATCTATCTATCTATCTATCTATCTATCTATCTATCTATCTATCTGTTTGTTATGCCACTGCAATCACATACGTCTTGGTAGCTAATAGGACAAAGAAATATAAAATGAAACAACAGAGAAACAAGGCATTAAACTCAGCAAAATATGTAATGTTAGGCCCTAGAAGCCCTCTGGGAAAGTTCTGTCTTCAGCTTTTTCCAGAAGGCTGACAATCTTAGGGACAAATGAACCTCCAGTGGAAAGTTATTCAGAGGCCAGCCCCATGTCCGACAATCAATGCTTCCAGGTCTCTGCTGTGCCTGACTTCTCTGCTCCTGGCTTAGAGCATCAGTGACGAGGGCATGAGTCAATGTAGTCAGGTCATCTCATCTCATCCCACCACAACTGGCCTAGCAGCTTAAGTTGGGCAAAGTCTCCCTTCCATCCAGCAGGAGCCACAAATCTAAGGAGAACCCCTGGTTGTGAACCTACCCCCTTAGGGGTAGCCAAAATAGGGGAGAATCCTGATGTACAAAAAATAGCTCCATCTTGTTAGGAGTTGGTTTAAGCCTGCTGTCCCATTCATACTGATGATATCAGACCCCAAGCTGCCAGATGACCAACCCCAACAGCTTTATGTGCATGTTACAAAGCAAGAGGACAGATCTCTGTGGTACACCACAAGAAAACGATCGTAGTGCTGATCCTTCCCCTACTCCCAACTACCACTGATTGAAATCAGCCATTGAAGAAGCAAAACTACTGCACAGTAGTGCCTCTAATCCCCAATCCCTGCAGCCAGTTCAGAATGGTACTATGATTGATGGTATTGTGAGAAATCAGCCCCCCCAAAAGAAGGAAATATTAAAAGGGCAGAAAAATATATTTCCTTAAAGGAACTTAAAGAGGCAGAAAAGCATGCCTAGTTTTCTTAATAGCCCCAAGTCTCCCTCCCCCAAGCAGAAACCAGCTCTATGGAAATACAGATGTAAATCCAGGAAGGTTGGAGGCCCCCAGTTAGAAGATTAAGAAGACAAAGATACCTAAAATTTACATATCCCACCCAAAGTCTAAGAGAGGACATAATAGGATTAACTCACAGATGCCAAAGGGCACACCCAGACTCAGGTCAAAATACATGACAGAGGAACAGGAAACAACCTCAAGAGCCCCATAGGGTATAAAAACCCACTCCCTACATGTGCTCTCTTTTCTTCCAGAGCCATCTTTCTGTCTGGCTCTACTCTTCAATAAACTGCAACCTTCTTTCTAAAGCAGTCGCCATGTTGTTTATTCCCGGCTTGGACTGAACCATGATGAAGACTTTTCCTTCAACATTATCAAACACCATTAAAAGGTAAAAGAGAACCAGGACAGTTGCATTACTATCAACCAAATCCTGACATACAGCAACCCAAAAACTAGAGTGACCATTGCTATCTCTGTCCCACCCTGACTGATATGAAGTTGTTATTATTTTTCTCAGATACACTCTCATTTCTTTATTGGTTAACACTTTTCTTTCTATTCAGTGACTTTTTTCTTGAAGGGTTTTGGGGATTTAAACCATCCACTTGCCTCTCGAGCATCTATGTGGTTTGGCAAGATTCTGCTATCTGTGCATGGTTATATGGATTGTGCTGGATCGACATGAGAATGGATCTTCTCAGCAGTGATATCTGTGCCTTGAAATGGCCACTGGGAGGTGGAATTTCTCAAGAGAGCAATGCTGAAATTGTGCCATGTGTCACAGAGTGGGAAATGTATAGCTGGGTTTCTGTTGAACTATGGAAAGCAGTGGGAAAGGTAAGGGGAAAATACTGAGTCTAAACTAAGGAGAAAAGAAATTGTGGACAATAGGCAGAACAGTCAGAGGAAAATCACGTACTCGAGGTGGCTTTAGCCAGAGTGTACAATAAAGATTGCTTACTGAATGTGCCATATTAGCACCTGGGGAAAAGTGTATCTACAGGGCAAAAAAGCCAGTATGGAAACTTTGACATTGTAATCAAAGCTCTGCCTTCCTCCATAAAAAACGGAGTTTCAATCTCTCCCAGATGCCTTTTGATTTTTTTGACTAAATGCAAGTGCACCTTTCCCTGGAAAGTTTCCAAACAACAAAAGCCTGGCAACTAATTTATTATAGCCTATCAGTACCCTACCCTTTAATAAATTCTAAAATCCACCTTTTGATATTGATTTTCCCCAGTTATGCATTTCCCCCAACATTTGTATTTTAATGAGTACTTTCCCATCTTGTTTTATTCTGGGATAATTTTATAGTTACTTCGACCTCCTACAGAATTAGCGGCCTAGAAGTACTGTTAATAAAGAATCACCTGTGTTTATCTGTAACTTTATGTAGCTAAGAAGACCCACTAGTATTACATAAAGAAGTTGGTGCTGGGACAAATATATTTAGCATTCCTTCTGAAAGGTGTCAAGCCATGACTTGTATTTTGTCAAAGGAATCTATGTTGAAATCAACAAGCAAAGCGTGTACATTCTTGCAAATACTGATATATCAAACTGTTAGACAGGAATAATAATTCTGACACACTGAAAAAGCATGATAAACAAGTTTAAAGAAACTTCAGTATGACATAACAATGGATGTGTTAACTCCCATCTAAGAAATTGATAGCAACCTTGACCTCATGAATACTTCCTGACTGCAGGAACAGAGGGTTTCAGGCAAGCTCAGAAGAACCTGCTTGCCTGAATCTCAACCTGCATCTTAAAACTCTCTTCACTATTATAGATAGTAATTTCTCTTTTCAGAACAAGAGAGATTGTCCAGCATAAAATTAGTGAGTAGTTCTCATTACAATATTATATTCTAAACAGATCTGCACAAGTGAAGCACTGAAGATGTAAGCAGAAAGAGTGCAAATGTATTGTCTCTTTGTTGAAATTGTTTATTTATTCATTTCTCTGTTTAACTTGCATACCACTGATTTCAGTGAGTTGATCATGGTGATTTATGGCAAAAATATAAACATCAACTTGGACAGTATATTTTATAGCCACCAAAAATCATATATATGAAATGGGGGCTATAACAGTTACAATAAATAAATTTCAAACAGATATAACCTTAAAACTTCCATGGTAGGCTTAAAATATTTGAAACATTTAAGATGAGAAACAACAATAACAAAATAATTGTGTTCATACACCAGGGAAAAGTCCTACAGAAGAGCTCTGCTTTTAGATGGTTCCTGAATGTTAGGGGTGGGTGCTGATAATAACCACAATTTGCTTGAGATGATCTGGTTGGAAAATACAGTCCTGGAGGCATCTGGGTGCCAAGTCATTAATTATAACCCATCTTTTCCCCAGGAAGTTGTACCCTTCAACCTACAAAAAAAGTTCAGGTCTCTGCATACAGATTAGGTTGAAGGAGTTTCACAACTAAGTGTGGTTTGTACACTCACACTATAATCATACCACAGTTTTCCTCTTCTTCCTGATAATGGGATAGTACCACTTTGATCCAAGATTGCCTCTATACTTGTCTGCCTTCCACTCATATGATTTATCCTGATACCAAAATTTCACACCTGTGGTGCGAGACTGCTATAATATCAGTTATCTGATTTGAAGATAGAGCAGTAGAAAAAGGGATACCAGCAGTCTAATATTTGTGCCCAATGCAGACTGATATTTTGTGAATAGTTTGGATTAATTATGGGCTTCTCCAGCTCCCCCATTCTTGTGTTCTTCAGATGTGTTGGAAATGCATGGAACTCCAGCTAGCAGTTGGAAGATTATTGGATTTGAAATCCAACACTGGAGTTGAAAAAGTCTAAGGAAGTTCATCCCAGGTTTTAACTATTGAAAATATAACAGGTTTTCTGAAACACAGGATGGAACCAAAACATTGTGTTCTGTCTCCAGATTCCTATAAGTCCCAGGTCCTCAGAATACAACAAGATGACTAAGAAGGTAGGATGTCCTTATATATGGAAACTTTGCACCATTTAATTGCCCTCTTCCTTGCTTCTTAAGCTACCAGGAAAGGGTATCAAAACGAAAAACCATTTTCTGTATTTTATAGTGTTGTTTGTAGGTGTTGGACAATATAAATATATTGTGTAATTCATTAGAACATTATGGGAGCAGGTTCAGCACATTAAAAAATAAACAAATTCTTTATATGTTTCCAGATCTGTGTGGATTAGTGGTAGAATCAAATTCTAGTCTCTTCTTAAGTAAGAAAAAAGGGGACACATTGTTGCTTCCACATGTGGGCTTAACCGGATTTATCTGTATATTTTGAGGAAGAATGTTTTAAGATCCATACAAATACTAAAAATTGCCTTGAACTCACTTGGAACATATACTGCTGTCAAAAGCTTGTTACTGATTGTGCTGGTCTTTTTTTCATTTTCCAAAAGAATTCACTAACTGAAATGTAGAAGCTTAAGAAACAATCTCTAACAAATGTTAAAAAATATCCTTGGCAGAATATCAATGCAGGATGAGGTGATTCAAAAACTTATTTGGAACATGTGCTTGTATATTAGTTGCTAAGGGAAAAATTGACAATCAACCCAGTGACACAAAGAGAGTGAAATCCGTTTGTCACGCCAGATTTTGATTTTGTTATTGACATCTTTTAGTGGCATTTTGATGCCAGTAATTAAATTGCTAATTATGTTTTTCTGTTGCAGTGGTCATGGTTTTATTATTTAATTGCAGCAAGTTTTGCTCTCACACAAATGGTAGTTGTTTAACCTTGGTGAATGTTGCTCTCACTTTACTTTCCATATGTAAAGGCTTTGTTGTGGCATTATTAGCAGTTGGGATTTAGCCAGAATAAAAGCAGCTCAGAATTCTTTGCTGTAAATAAAGCTCTGTTTTGTGAATAAAGACAGGAATTGGGGAGGGGGGAGGGAGTGGGATGAAGAAGTATATAATGGAAAGAGAAAATGGTCTTTCAATAATACACTTAGAGAGAAAATCATACAGAACCACAACCCAAACCAAAATAGTGGACACCAAGTTATCTTGAAGAAATGGAAAATAACTGAAGTCCATTTTTTCCATTGGTATTTTTTCCCCTGTTTCCTCTTCTGTGTTTTAAAAATATTTGAATACAGTTCCATTGCCTTCCTTATTCTTTCTTTTCCTTTACTTTTGAATTTTGGGGGTTTTCTTCTTCTCTCTCTCTCTCTCTCTTTGTCAGTCCATTTCAGTGCATTCATTAACCCCCCCCCCCCATTGATGTTATTTTATTCAAACCACAATATTTTTTTCATCTTCCCTCGCTAAGATTGCCTCTTTATTTTATTTTGAAATATTTGTATATTTATTTCATTAAATGAGATAATGTTTTTTCTTATTAACATAATTTCCAGTACATTAAACATATTTCTCCACAGACAGAAGAGAGGAATCAAATTAAATGACAGTTAAATCACTTGCAGCCATTTCAACTGTTAAAAGAAATAAAAATGCTTCTGTTTCTCCCCTCTCCATTTGCAATCACAAGATGGGTGCCGTAAAGGCAAATGAAATACTAAAGCAAAAGGAGAGGAAACATAAAGAAATAATGACTGACTTACTGCAGTAATACCACTGAGAGGAGGGAAAAATTGCTACAAATGAAAGGGAAAAATAATATAGCTGTTTTCAAAGTTATCAAAATTCATTTTTTATTGATGAGGTCCATGCAATTCTAATACTAAGTAAATGGCAAAGAAGAAAAAAAATCAATGCCATAAATACTGAGTGCTGAAAGGCGAAATAAATACTTTGTGTTTGGAGAGCCATTATTCTAAATAGCTTTAATTTTTAAATAATTTATACTTCAACATGTATTACTGGGGGGGGGGGGAGAATATAACAAAGGGTTACACTGCTGCTTTTTAAAACTGACCAGGCATAGGAAAAATGTACACTATTATAAATCATAGACATGTATTATTTTTAAGATATTTTGTACATTTATAGTCAACTAGGATTGAATCTATTCTGTTAGTTTAAAGGCAAAACAAAAATTCAGTACCTTATTCTAAGATGCCTGGCAACCTCAAAATGATTACTTTATCCAAAGATTTATTACATGGCTTTAAGAAGGAATATAATAAATTCTTTTAAGGGTTGGGCATTCACATGTGGGCTGCAAAACTCCAGATGACCACCAGGTGGCAAAAAGGAGATTTTGAAACATCTAACTATTCTATAAATATTTTTGGAGTCCAGGATCTGGAGCCCTAAATAAGGATAGCAAGGATTTCAAAGCCAATGTTAATTTTGTTCGCAGAAGCCAATCCATAACAGTTATTTGCTATTGTCTCTTGCTATTGTGGTGATGCACTGTGTGTTGACTTTTCATAAGCAGTTGTGAGATGACATGATGTAGTGCAGGAGGACACAAACTTTTCAGCCCCCCACAAGTGGACAGGACCTGAACAGAAAAGTCTTAAGTTTAGTTTAATGTAATTTAAGTTATATAAATGCAATTAACATGATTTCTTAACATTAAGAAAACCAAGATCATGGCATCCAGCCCTCTCAATTCCTGGCAAAGAGATGGGGAAGAAATGGAGGTAGTGACAGATTTTATTTTCCTGGGCTCCAAGATCACTGCAGATGGGGACTGTGGGGAAATTATTGGGAAATAATAAAAAGACGCTTCCTCCTGGGGAGGAAAGCCATGGCAAATCTAGACAGCAGACTAAAAAGCACAGACATCACCCTGCCAACAAAAGTGCGTATAGTCAAGGCTATGGTCTTCCCAGTTGCAATGTATGGCTGTGAAAGTTGGACCATAAGAAAGGCTGAGAGCGAAAGAATTGAGGCCTTTGAACTATGGTGCTGGAGAAGACTCCTGCGAGTCCCTTGGACTGCAAGGCGTTCAAACCGGTCAGTCCTAGAGGAGATCAACCCTGACTGCTCTTTAGAAGGCCAGATCCTGAAGTTGAAGAGAGGTGGGGGGGAGGGAGAAGGGAGGGGAAGGGGGGGTTTTAAAGAAAAATTGTATGTTAAAACTTTTTAATAAAAAAAAAAAGAAACTCAAATACTTTGGCCATCTAATGAGAAGGAAGGACTCACTGGAGAAGAGCCTAATGCTGGGAAAGATTGAGGGCAATAGAAGAAGGGGCCGACAGAGAATGAGGTGGCTGGATGGAATCAACCAAGGAGTAGGCGTGAGCTTAAATGGACTCCAGAAGATGGTAGAGGACAGGAAGGCCTGGAGGAACATTGTCCATGGGGTCGCGATGGGTCAGACACGACTTCGCAACTAACAACAACATGATTTGCTGCTAGCCTTGGAGGTTTAGTCTTTTTGTCCCTGCTGTGATGACTAATGTGCAGAATTTTGGCCACTCCACAGCTAGTCACCCTACTCATTTAATTCTTTTTCTGCTGTAAGCTGAAACAAAATGGGTGGCAAATTAATTAATTAATTCAGTTCACAGCCTTATTACCTGACAATTATCATGGCTAAGACTAGATTGTACAAGTGAGGACATTTGAAATTTTGGGGCCAGTTAGCAGAGTTGCTTGCAGGACACTGGATGCTTCAATTAGTATACCCAAATAATTATTCTCCAATCAAGGTAATTGACATGGCTTTCAGTGCCTTAGCCTTAATAAACAGATAAATTAAAGCCTGCAAGGTGGCTCTATGAGATTAGGTTATGTTTGTTCCCTGGCTTTCTTAGGTTTTATCTGCTTATTTTATCTCATATCTGTTTACTTTATATGCTGATTTTATTTGTTTTGAATTGTTTTTAGACTGTTGTGGAGTTTTTAACTGCTGAATGTTCTATGCCAGCCAGAGCACAAGTCTATGAGGTGTGTGGCTGTATACATATGCTAAATAAATAAATAACTTTAATTTCAATTTATTTTATTCCAGTATTAAATGGTTTTTACTTCTGTAACTAGACTTGCTCTTAAAGGATGACAATGATTCTGAAGCAAAAAAGCTTAGCCTCTCTACAAGTTTTGATAGAGTGGCTGCTGATTACGACTATGCAATACTTCCTAGTCAATTCCAAACAAGTGTTTTAAATCATATGGGAACAGAAACATGATGCCTATCGCAACATTATAAAGCAACAGCATTTTCCCCCCAATATCATATGGTAACTAGCTGCAGCAGCCACCAGACCAACAATGTCAGTAACAATCTGCAATGACTTCAAAATGATGGCATGTGTGTGGTTTTGTCATTGCGTACATGCTTCAATTATGTACCTGCAACCCAACATCTGACACAAGTATGTAAATTATGTAAATTCTGGCATTTGCGATGTCAAGATACGCATTTTGCCATTTCCTTGTTTCTACTTTATGGATGCCCAGGTAGCAGACAAGGAGTAAGTAGAGTTGATTCCTGGAAAAGACATGTCTGCTTTAACAGAGTTGGAAACAAGTGCCATGTTCGCAATCCATTTAAAAGCCCCTTTTCTTTCATTAAAGTTCACAGATATAAAGAGAAAAAAACTAATACAAACTAAAAAGAATATAAAAAACAAAAAAATGCAGAGGAAAAAGAGAAAAAAAGGGGAAAAAAAGGAAAAAGAGATATAAGTAAATGATTTCCCACTCCTTACAAACTTCTTAGCATCCAAAAAAATCATTAACAAGCAATTCCATAAGAGGACTAAAAGAGGAGGTGTATGAACCCAGTGTTCATTTAATGGCACTGAGCTACAGCTTAAGCGAGATGATTTTCCCCTGGTTTCCAGAGATCTAAAACCCACCAGAGATTGCTCTTTATGATCTCCTCATGGGGAGCTTCTGTATGGAGCACTTGTGAGTAGTCCTGGCCCCTCCTTGCTCTGGAGAGGAATTTGGAGGGGTAATCCATTCACTTATTCCCCTTTCTGCCATGGCTGTCAGCTCCACTATCCAAGGACCACTGTGAGTCTGCCACTGGTTCTCATGAAGTCTCAAAGACCCTTTTCTAAATTAATTCTGAAGTATTGCATACCCCTCATATTGGTGATATAGGATTATAACTGCAAATAGCTATTGTCTTTTATTGGTTGTAGAATCCTAAGCCCCTAACTCATGTACTGATCCTTCTGAAACTTGAGGGTGTTTTGTCTAGGGAGACAACTATGACAAAGAAATACTTTCCCAGCCCAGTTTTTGAAGTATTGTGTCTAGCATGCATCTCCCAAGCTACAAAGGTAGATATTGATCTGAAAAAGAAAATGTCTGTCCTCCCTTAAAATAACAGAGACAGAGAAAAGCCTTCACTGCATGTAAATGCTTTGCAGAGTTGTATTAACCCATAATGCCTATAAAATAGATTTAAAAACAGAACATATTCTATTTTAAGCACCAACAGAGGGATGCTTTCAAACCATTGGTGTCATTCTTAACATCATATCTACCTTAAGTTTAAGGTGATATATATCACTTTCAGCATGGTGCAGCTGTAAATCTAGATTCTATACCCCTTATTCTGGAATTGGTTTACTGACACTCAGATACGACTCAGATTAGATAATTTATTGCATATAAGAATGAAGCCAGCTAGAACAAAAAAATCTTTAAAATACAACTGCAGTTATTTAGATCTATTCACAAGGTGTAAATTAGGAGTTAGGAGCCATCGTGGCACAGTGGTTTAAACTGTAGTATTAAGTAAGATCTAACTCTGCCCGTAGTCTGGAGTTCAATCTTGATGGGGTTCAAGGTTGACTCAGCCCTCCATCCTTCAAAGGTCAATAAAATACAACAGGATTGTTGGGGGCAATATGCAAATAATGCTTACATTGTAAACTGTGCAGAGAATGCTGTAAAATACTATAGGTCAGTATATAAGCCTAAATGCTATTGCTATTGCTAAACTGTAGGCTTTTCCTTATTGCCTGAATCCATGGATATTTAGGAGTCTTTTAAAGGTCCTTTCTCAAGCAAATTCTCTTCTAACAACAAAGGAACATAGAATGTGCATTACCAGATCACATAGATTTTTGGATGTGCACGTATAGCAGAGGCTGAAGATCTCAAGGAGCAAAATCTGAATATCCAAGTGTATTTTTTTCTATAGATTTGGATTTGAGAATTTGAGAATGACATAACACCAATTAGTGCCTCTATTTTATTTTATAGAAGTCAGAGCAGAATCTGAAACTGAAATTCTATACATATTTAACCACAAATCTGTTAAGGCTCACAGGAGTTCAGCAAAAGCAAAGAGCTGGAGCCTTCATAATTCCCATCATTCATTCTGATTTGCCTGCTCCTTTCTGAAGTAGAAATAATTAGAGTTCCACTATAGTTAAGGATTTTATTAATTACATATCTGTAGGATACACAGGTTAGTCACAAAACCAACCAGGGAAGTTTAGAGATTTGTCAGCAGAAACATAAACTGAGAAACATTCAACTATGCAGTTGTAACTTGCCGAGAGATAAAAAGAAGAGTTCCACTTCCCACGTGTCATGGATAGGACAATGCTAAGTAAATCTTCATCATTAAAGTATAATATTTATTGCTCATTTTGGAAGAAGGGAAATCACTTTTCATTCAATTTGATAATGTATCCAGCAAACAAAGCAGTCCAAAGTAGGGGATATCTCCTCATTGCCTCTTGACTCTGACACCACAACTGCATATTTTCAATCATTGTTAAATGAAGGCAGTGGAAGGCAAAGCTTTAACCCCCCACTAGTTTTGGTGTGTGATAAAAGAAGAAGGTGCTATCAATCTTTATTGTCTGTCTCGCTTACTGTAATTGCATTCAATAGTCCACTGATTCTGATGTCTGTGCTAATGTTGGAAACACGGAAGAAGCAGATGCTCCAGCTTGAGCTTATGTATCCACTGGCCACTTTGATATGTTGGCAGCAAAGTCACTGGGTTTGATGATAAATTGTTAATGCCACAGACTATGAGCAGCTGAACACATGAAATGCATGAAAAGTTGTGCCTCTGTTGGGTTCTCCCCCCCTCAACATTTCCGAAGAAAATCTGACAAAATGATGCCCTAGGAATGGTTTCTCTATGGCATGAAAAGCATGTCAGACTTGCAAGTGTTTTGCAGTATTGTAGAACATGACATTCTATTTGACCTCTCTCCTCATGCTGGAGACTTATAAGGGCTTTGCATTTCTCTCATGTCAGTGATCCTAACAGCAGTCCTATAAGATGGGAGTCAATTTTTCACTAGGGGTGAGGCAGGGAGGTGAGAAGAAAAATGGCTTGGTTCTTGCTGGGAATATGAAGATCAATTCAAATCTTGCCTGTGTTAATATCACCGATTTTCAGTTATTAATCTGCTCTAGCAATTTTAAATGGATTTTTAGAACATACATTGTAACATTTGCATTTGTTTTTCCTTTGCAGCTTTCTCTAAGATGCAAAGATTCTATTTCTCAGATATTCATAGATTTACTTAAATTGTCCTGGTGTTCATTTTTTAACATGCATTTTCCTGATGCACTTTAAAAAAAACACTAAACTTAAGTGCACTTTTTTCCTACATATTCTTTTTGAGATGCATCTTTCAGAGTGGGAATCGACAGCTACTTTTAATCTGTTTCCCTGCTGTTTATACCATGGTGGTGCTGTTTTGCTGGATTGGTCACAGCAGTTTTATTTTATATGTGTATTTCAGATCTGTATAGACAGATCAACTGAGGCAAATTCTGGGTTCAGAGCTCATTTTCTTAAGGCCAATATAGCTTGTTGTCAAATCATCTGACTGATAATCCGTCTGTAGTTTTAAGTACCCAAGTCTGATTCACATTAAGGTATTGAATAAAGCTCTTCTGAATTTTGCAATACAGTTTTAAATTCAGAGATGCTCTAAATAAATATAGAAATACTCATCTGATGGTTTCATAGGTTCACATTTAAAGTTCCTCTTTGTGAAACTGATACAGACTGGAAAAACAAGGATATACCTCTAAAGTAATTAATTTTTAAAAAGGCATCTTTTAAAAAATAGCCATCCTCTTTCTACTCCTTCAAATGCTGAACGGTGCTTAATCCGTTCTGTGTCGTTAAAATGTTCTGAATTTCAGTTTTTTTCATTCTGTATCACTGAGTACTACTCACAGTGTGGGTTGGGATGAAAACTTAGGCATTAAGATAATAGATAAATTCTAGTATAAGTCATGAAGGGTTATTGGCAAGAAATATATCTAGTTGCAGGATTTAGGCACAAATTTTGAATACTATATATATATATATATACACAGAGAGAGAGAGAGATCTTGATTTTATTCCATGCTAGCTACTATATTTTCTCTATTAATGCTTAAAATGAAAAAGGACGTGTTATAATAGTTCTCTGCTATGGGAAATGGCAGATGTATGGGAAAAAGATCTGGAAATTGAACTGCTAAGCTTGTAAGCCGCCCTGAGTCTTCAGAGAAGGGCGGGATATAAATGGAATTAAAAATAAAATAAAAAATAAAAATAAATTTTTCTTTGAATGAAAAAGAAAATGGATGCAAGATTTATGTCAGTTTCTTAAACTGGCCTAATAGCTTAACAGTACTGTAGTGTCTACCTTCCTGTAGTGTCTTCAGATCCTGTCAGGATCTGAAACCCAGTTTTTTATAACTAACTCAAGGCAGAAATCACATTCCTCCTATTCATTCCTCACCCTGTGAGATGAGTTGGTCTGAGAAGTTTAACTGGTACAAAGTCACCCAGCTGGCTTTCATTGCTAAAATGGAACTAGAACTCATGGACTCATGCTTTCTAGACTCATGCCTTAAGCACTAGACCAAACTGGCTCATCCAGTTTTGGTCACATTACAAAAAAGATGTTGAGACTTTGGGGGAAAAAAAGTGCAAAGAAGTGCAGCTAAGATGATTAAAGGCCTGGAGACAAAAAACATATGAAGAATGGTCGTAGGAATTGGGTATGGCCAGTCTAGAGGGAAAAAAAGGACTACAGGTGACATGATAGCAGTATTCCAGTATTTGAGGGGCTGCCATAAAGAAGAGGGGGTAAATTTATTTTCAAAGTATCAAAGGCAAAAGAAAAGAAACAATGGATAGAAACTAATCAAGGAGAGAAACAACCTGGAATTAAGGAGAAACTTCCTAACAGTGAGGACAATTAACCAGTGGAACAGCTTGCCTTCAGAAGTTGTGGGTGCTTCATCACTGGAGTTTTTAAAGAAAAGACTGGACAGACACCTACCTGAAATGGTATTGGGTCTCCTGCTTGAGCAGGGGGTTGGGCTAGAAGACCTCCAAGGTCCTTCCAACTCTATTGATTGATTAACAGTATGCAACCTTGTTGTACTCATTTCTCTATTTTGAACCAATCAGTTATTCCATGTAAGGTTCTAATTGTTGCTCATTGACCTGCTTATAGATTTCTCATGTGACAGATAAAGTGATCTGATATCCCATCTCTTTAAGAACTTGCCACAGTTTATTGTGATCCACACAATCAAAAACTTTAGCATAGTCAATGAAATGGAAGTAGATGCTTTTCTGGAACTATCTTGCTTTCTCCATAATCCAGCAATTGTGAATGTTGTGCATCCCTGCTTATTTCTATAGATTGATTGATTGATTAGATTTATTACTTTATAGGGAGCTCAAGGCAGTGAACATATGAAAGAATCCTTCCTCTTTCTATTTTCCTCACAAGAACCCGGCTTGGAGAGAATTGCTTCCCTTTGTTACTGCTTTTTGTTCATTTCCTTTCTCACATCATATGATAGTCAGTTGAATTACAGTATTTGGATACTATCAGCCAAAATAACATGATTTGTTTAAAAAAAATAGCCTTGAGACCAGCTGAAAACCATGAGAGAAACACAATAATCCAGGAGAAACAAACTCCTCTGGTTGAGTCAGAGAATGCAGACTTCAAAAAGTCTCCAAAATTCCACTTTCATCCTTCAGTTTTGGATTATCCTGTTTCCCGCCTTCTGTCTAGATTTGTAACCCTGATGGGACTTTTACCCAGGTCAGTCTCGTTTCTGGGCTGAAACCAAATATGACCTCAGAAAATAGCCACACTCTAAAACTTTCACTCCCTGTTGTAACAAGAAAGTGAGGAAAAAATAATATTGGTAGACTAATTTTGCAATGGATTCCAAAGTCTAGTTTATATGCTATTTATGACAACTATTCATTAATGTTTCCAAGATGTACTTCACCTATGTTTAATATAGCTTGGTACTGGGAGTTTTGAGTTCATCTCTAGCTAGAAGTAGAAACAATTCACAATTTCCACAGCTGGAGGGATATTGTCAAAAGCATGCCCTTTATCCTTTTATACTGGTCTTTATAAAGGGTGCCTCCCATTAATTCTGAAAGGCTTGATTAACTTACTTTGGTTGAAGACTAACCTGTGGAAGGGTGACCCATTTAAGACATTTTGCAATAAGATAATAGAATCCAGGCATAATCAAGCAAAACAAACTTTCTTTTAATCTAGGCAAAGTAATTTCATCAAGGTTAATATGTATGAGAATATTTCAGTTCCATCCCATTAAGGTCAACGAGCCTAGCACACCAATCCTAACCCTGTTTAACTGGAAGCTTCTTTTATTTCAATGGAATTTCCTTAAGTAGATGGATTTAAGATAACATGTAATATAATTTACATGGTTTAGCATAAGTAGTCAATTAGGCTGCTTAGGATATTTTGCAAATTACATTGAGATAAGTATTATTTGTTGTCTGCAATTTTTTGCTTTGCTTATTAATGACAAAAAAAATCATTTAGCTGAGTGCTCCAAAAATTAAAATTAGTTTGTTAAATTCACATTACCTACAGTTGCTTTATTTTTTTCTCTTGATCTGTTCAAATTAATTAATTAAAATGCACAGATGTTCAATTAAACCTATAAAAATTTTGCATAGCTGCAGCTGTTTTTCAAACCTCATTGTTGGAAAATTTGAACATATCTAGCAATGACTCACTCTCAGAAGAAATTAAATTAATTACTCTTTGCAAGATTGTTTTTCCATTGATGAATTAAAAGAAATTAGAAGTAACCTATAAGGGGATGTGTGTATCTTGCTATATTTATTAATTAGAATAAAAGACTGGCACATTAAAAAAATGGCTTCAGGGCTGAGGTTCAGTTAGTGTTATGAACCTTTTGTCTTATTGATTTCAGCAATAAAGTTAAGTATTCACTTAACTATTTCCTATAGAAACCAGTTGGGAATTGGAATAAATAAAAGTGTTTAATTGTATAATTTTAATTTCTTAATCATTTGCATTTTAACCAAGTAATTCACTAATAATTTTATATATAAATTATGTTCAGATATATGTAATAAATATATTTATAAATATATACATTTAACAATTTAAGATACAAAAAGTTTAGAAAACTACTGTTGGTTAAAACTGACTAGCTTCATTAAAATATTTCCATTCATAAAATATAATTACAACATTAATTGATTAATTTGCCAATTAAAAGTATTTACAGTCTTGAGAATTTTTTGTTTGGATGGCAATTTTTCTGTATTCAATGGGCCTACACTCTGGCAAGAATTTAAGTACTGTACTGTTATAACTTTGTGAAGCATTCTGAGGCTAAAGTTATTGACACCCACTCATTGATACCCATTATTATCAAACTATTTGGTCAGAGTTTATCAGTTTCAATTATTGTAACTTAATAAGTGTTATCAAAATTAATTGCCTGTTGTGTATGCTCCTGCCTATCAGAATTTTTGCAGAAAATGAACATTGTCTCCTTACTGTCTCCTTACATGTGGTTATATTCCAATGCTATCTAACTTGAAACCTATCTTAATTGTAGCTTTCTTTCTGCTAGACCAGGGGTGTCAAACTGGCAGCCTGCAGGCCGGATGCTTCACATGCAGGCCACACCCACCCCAGCTCCGCAAAGGCAAAAAACATCACAATATGTCATGATACATCGCATGATGTGATCGAGTTTGACACACGTGTGCTAGACAAAGTGCTAAAAAGGTGGTGGCCATCTAATTTTTTTTCCCCAGGCCTGGATGTGACATAGAAATATCCTTGATTGACCTAACTGATGAACTTAAGAAAATTGCTACTGATATAATTGAATGCAATCTTTTTCTCTCTCTTTCTCTTTGCCATCATATTTTATAGAACCAGAGAAAGTTTGTTTCCCCTAAACGTAATCCTTTTTAACATAGCAGTTGTGGGTGACCATTTGCAATGCACCTGAACAACAGATCATGGGTAGAGCTTTATTCTGAAATGGGTGACTTAAGGCAGTCAATTCAGTATTGGATAGATAATAACCTGTTCTAAATCATCCTGACCCACCTCAGGATTATGGAGAATCTGTGACCCTCTAATTGTTAGTGAACTACAACTCTCAAATGACATTTTGCCTTGCTGCTCCCAGTTGAATAATCAACCCACATTTTTTTTAAAATTTACACTAAAGCAACTTGACTGGAAAATTCAATAGAAGCCACCTTGGAATTGCAAAGAGTTTCGACAGATGGCACCTTATGGTTCCCTGGGGGGCTGCAAAATGCCACTCATGGCCAAGGGGGGGATGCCTGGTAGTTAACATAATGGAAAGAAAGCAGACATTTTATATGAATATCTGAGGAATTATTATTTTTCAAAGAAACTTTGGACTTGATCAAAAGTGGAGAAAACAAAATGATATTTTCTGTGAGGCAATGCAAATATTAGATGGGGAATTGGAAGAATATACCAAAGGAAAAACCTTGCACTTACCAAAAAAGTATCCCACTCAATGGAAAGGTGGGGGGAACCACTTAGAAATTTATTGAATGAATAGTATGAATTCAGGAATACAACCGAGCAGTCTTTCCTCAGGTTAGTGGTGTGTGTGAACTGCAGGCATTCCGACTGAAAGAGAATAAGTAAAGCTTAATGAGCCAGAGTACTTTATTTCATTTCTTTTTTTAAAAACAAGTTTTATTAATTTTCCAATTTTACATCCAGATATTTATGAAGTCACGTGGTGATTGGGTAATCAAAAGTCCAATAAGAAAATCTTTTTGTACATATTCCAGGTTACATCGGCAAAAATTCCCTCCCCAATTCCCTTAATTACAATATCACAATCAAATTAATACATTTCTAGTTATAGCACGGTCAGTTAAGACAATTATCAATATATTTTAACTTATACTTATCCATGTCCTGTTTTTAAATTTTACCTAATTTCAGTTACAGTGCTCTGAATTAGCCTTTAGTATCTATAATACTCAGTTTTTGGGTAACCCAAAATTCCCCTATTTCATTATATAATAGTTGTCATATCTAAAATACATATATTGTTTGTTTAAATACATTTTTATTTTATTTCACAAATATATTCCGTTTCTTGTCTTAGTGGTTCATCAATTATTAATTAAGTAACTTTTATTATATCATTCCAAGTTCTATAATATAATTCAAAACTATGTTCTAATAGCTGATTATCATTTCCCTTGCAAATCTAAATCCTAAATATAAAGTCAATTTATATCTATTAAAGACTCCCCTTAGCCCATTAAAAAAAAATTTAGGCTCCGTCATTATAAATCACAAAAAAAAAGACCCCATTTTTAAAATCTAACTCTAGCTTTCTCTTTGTGCCAAGCATGCTTCCATACCAGTGCCTTTAAGTTCTCAACTGGGTCTCCCTTCATTCCTACACACATTGTTTGCATCAAGGGAGACCATCCAGTTGTCAATTTTTCAAAGGAACTGGCCCCTTTATAATCATTAAATTGTTGCTCTAATAAATCAAATCCCCATGTTTGTTTTAGTATAGTTTTTGTTGGTTCAGTCTAGTCTTCTTCTTCCGGTCCCATCTGGCTTGGATAAGTGTTGTAGTTGTTGTTTGGCTGGCTGGATTCTCAATATAGTGTGCTTGGAGATCCTTAACACTCTCCATCTTAGTGTTGCTTTCTTCAGCTTCTGTTGTTTTTTGGACTGTAGGTTTTGTAATTGAGATCAAGGTTTGTGTGTCAAAGCTCTCAGTAGATTGTACTTGTTGTTCTTTAAAGTCCCCTGTTTTAATATTAATTTCTTCCTCTTCTGTTGGTTTTTGGATTGTCAGTTCATCAATTGCAGTCAGGGCTTCATTTGGTAGGTTTAAGCTGGCACCTTTATCTTTCAGGCTGGAGTTCATTAATTCAGTTGTTTGAAGGATTTTTTCAAGTATAAGTTTATAGTTAAGTTGTGGATAGTATTCCTCCATTTCTACGGTGTTTACAGATAGGTCTTTGGTGGAGGCTATTTTGATAAGGGTCAGCAAATGTCCACCTCCACTATTCCTAGAAGTTGTTTTCACTGCCAGGTGTTTCAAGTTCTTATCTTTAAAAATAGTGCCAAGGACAAATCTGGGCTACAGCCAGATCTCACAATAAAAGGAAAGTTTCCTTGCTATACCAGGCTTCACCACAAGATGTCCTCAATAGCATGTAAAATCTTTTTCCAGACTCAAATAAAGCTTTTTTATCCAGTTTATTTTTTTCCCATTTTTCCCCCTTTTCCAGCTTAAAGGGTAAATAGGGTAATAGGTCTCCGTAGCAATAAGAACTTTTTGGTACCCCAAATATTCTAAAGGTGTAAACCCAGTTGTTTAATTTAGTTATTTAGTTTAGTTATGTTTTTTTCATTTCTTTTTAGGCTTTAATTCCCCAAGTAAGCAGATGCCGCTCTTCAAAAAAAGGGGGAAAGAAATTTTCAGGACGCTCCCACAGGAAAGTAGTTAGGGAAATAAGAAAGGTAAGATCTCACCCAAATCCTCTTTATTGCTTTCGTTGTGCTTGGTAGTAATTTTGGCTTTCGGCAGGAAACGGCTTAATGATCGGCCATGTTAATGGCGGATCTTTTCTTTGTCGGTCCAAAGGAGCTGCTCCAGATCAAACGGAGGGCTGCTGCCCTTCCACAATCACTCGGAGGGCCTCCTCATGGTTGTTGCCCCTCCAGGACAACTTTCAACCCTTTTCAGGGTCTTTCAATGGAGAAAAACTGGACGGTGGGGAGAGAGCTCTCTCCCACACATCTGCTAGCACCGCAAGTGCAAACCGGAAGCCCTTTATTTCATTTCTTTACCCCCATGCCTTTTGTTCCGTGGCAGATTCCACAATTCCCTTGTGGTATAGGGAATTATAGGTATTCCTTTTAATCTTTATAATGATAGGTATCCTATCTCATTCTCCAATGAGGAAGAAAAAAAACTAAACAGATACCTGTTTGAAGTAGGTGAGATCAGAAATAGCAGTATCAGGGGTTTACAATCTCTCGTTGTTATAAGATATCATTAACAACCTCTGGAAGGCCTGTCAGAGTTTCCTTTTATTGCATCTTATACCGTACAAAACCAAGGCAGGGTTATTTTAAGTTTATTTTTCATGCTTTTTTCTTCCCTAGGCCCAGTGGTGGGATTCAGCCAGTTCACATCAGTTCAGCAGAACCGGTAGCTAATTTTTTGTTGCCCAGGCACAGAATGGATTTCCAGAAGCAGCATCCACACAGAGAACCGGTTGTTCACATATCTGAATCCCACCATGGTCCAGGCCTCAGTAATTTTGTCTAAAATTCTTCCTCCCTTAATGGGTCATTCATCCATCCCCCACTCCCAGGGTCATATTTACATTCCATCACAAAAGTGGTCCTCATTTAGTGATGGTAATTGGGATCAGGAACTCTGTTGCTAAGCTACACAGGCATAAAATGCAATGTCATGTGACCATGCCAACTTAACAACAGCAATCCTTGCAGTCCCAGTTATGATAGTTAGGCAAATCCCATGTCACAAATTTCCAAAGTGACATGATCACCATTTATGATTTCCTGATGGCTTCCCCATTAACTTCATTCATTCATTCATTCATTCACTCACTCACTCACTCACTCACTCACTCATTCACTCACTCACATTCATTTATTAAATTTATATGCTGCCTTCCTCATAGGCTAGAGTGACTTTGCTTGTCAGAAATAGGAAGTGAAGTTGCAAATGGCGATCATAAAACAGTGGGATGCCATAACATCACAATTGTGAGCTGATCCCAAACCTGTTGTTGTAAATCATGCTCATTCAGTTCCATTGTAACTTTGAATGATCACTGAATGAATGAGGATCAATTACTGTATATATTTCTGTGTGTACTGATTGTTTAAGGCATCATTTCTCCCAGAGCTCATATTAGCCTTAACTCTGCTAGGGTTTCTGAAAGCCATTAAGACCAAGTTGCTTCAGGGAGTCTTTAGGAACTTATCAGAGTTTTTGATCCCATGCAGAGTGAAGGGGAATGTTGAACATTGTTCTGATTCTTGGTGTTCTTAGAGATGATGTGATCATTTATTTTGTTATTTTGCTTCTTCTGTTTAACTTTGTTAAACTTGGAATGGCACATAAGTCTTACTAAATCCATCAATTAAATATTAATATGTGGTAAAAGTATCTATTTAAGATCAAATGTTTTCCTTTAACCCCATTAGGTGGCAGCCCACAGCTAGTCTTGATGGACTTTAAAAGGATAAGCAACTGAAACCTGGATGGGAGGCCACTAGGAAATAGCACAGTTGTCACCTAAATTGGAAATAAGGAAAAAAAATCCTGAAGAAGGCAGGTATGTCCATTGTGTTGCCAAGAAAATAAATGTAATCACCAGAAGTCATGTTTAAATTGGAAAAGCTTTTTATGTTCTTTTTACTATTGAAAATATCCAGGGTTATGACTTACTGTATTTCTTTTCCTTATGGTTTAGAGTTTCGGTGAAAACTAGAATATATATCTGAAATGACCTAATGTCTCAGTTTGTAGGCAGTGTATCAAGCAATGCAGAGAGTCCTGACTAAATGACTATAATGGAGCCCAGAATTTCCATTGTAAGTCATGAGAGTCATAAGTTGAGGCATCCATATAACTGAACCTTATTTTATGACTTTTTTGTGACGTTATTAAGTGAACACTGTGATTGTTAAGTGAGTCCATGTATTCTTACAAGTATTTTTTGCTGTAAACTGGTCAAAAAGGCTGGAAATATGCAGGGGGAAAAATCCAAATTACGATAAGTGACTGTGGAACCCTGCAACCAGCCATAAAGGTGAGCTGGTTGCCAAATTCGGTTATGTAACCATATATGTCTGTGTTTGCATGTATGAGTGTTTGAGCGTGTGTGTGTGTGTAGCTGTTGGAACTGTGGAACCAGGTTGTAAATAGCTTTGGAGGGGGTCTGTTGTAGCTTTGATAGGTCATTAAACAACTAGTCATTAAGTCATTAAGTGAGGACTACCTGTATTGGCTAAAATAAGGTCCTTTTCTCCCATTTGGTGCATTTATTCAACAGCTGGAAACCATCAAACATTTTAAATGCAGTTTAAATGCATGGATCTTGGCGCAGTATCAATGGCTTTCTGTTTGCTCACGAAACTAGAACTTTTATCTTGGCTAGAAAAGTGGGCCTAAAATACAGTCTTCCCACTCAAAGCGGGGGAAACACACATTGAAATATGCTTCAGATTGTTAATTAACTGAATTAAATTGATGTGTTAATGTTCAAGGTAGCACAGGATTCTTCATAAGTCTTTAATTAGGACATAGAAGTTGCATTCTACATTACCCTACAGAAAGGCAAAGAAAGAATTATGTCAGAAAACAGATCAAGAACTTCTTTATTAATATGGCTCTTATTGCAGTGTTTCTGCACATCTTAATTGTCACTTCTGGTTTGTATGTTTTTATAACAAAAAGGCTGGTATAGGAAGAAACACAGGGAATGTTACACTTCCACAATATACACCATTTATTGTGATGGCTACTATAGAACCAGCATCATTATTCCCTTATGATGTTGCATTCCCTTCCCTCTCTATTAAGATATAACTATGTATCATAGTTATAGTATGTATTTCAGAAATCTTAAAGCATGTTGGAATAAGAATTGGTACCAAGTACTGAAATATTGTATTGTGATTTATTTTATTTCTTAGTATTTTAAACACATATCTCAGGCACATATGGGAAAATGACTGCGTGTTTTCATGATGTCTCCCAGTCACATGCACACTGTGTATGTGTATGGCCAGAAATTGGTGCATAAGATCTAACCTAGCCCTTGAAATGTCAAGTATAAAATATTATTCAAATTATGTTAATATTGACTTGTTTTCTATAAAATAAAGAGATGCCACCTTGTGGCAGAAAGGATAGTGAGAAATTTTATACAGATACACAGTGAAAGACAGAGAGAAAGAAGGCACATTTTTTGGAGGCTGGAAAAATATTTTTTTTAAATTTTTAATATATTAAATATATATTTCACAAAATCCTGTGCTGCTGATGAATTGAGAGCCCTCTCCTCCCAAATACAGAGCTGATAAAATTGCTGAATTAAAAATAAATTATGCCTTCCTCCCTCCAAATTCTTTTCTTTAAATGCCACATTATCCAGCAAAAATAAAGCTACTCATAATTGATAATAACATAGTGCTGTGCAGGTCTTCTCAGAAGTAACCCCACTGAGTTCAGTGAGACTTGCTTATTTATTTATTTCTTTATAAATTGTGCAATTGTGTAAAAGTTTATCCAGGAAAAAAATATCACTATTTCCAATTCAATGTGATGTCAACTTTCCTATTGAAATAATGTGATTTCCTACTTCAATTTGGATAAATAATGCTAGTAATTGCCTTGTACAGGATGGAGACCTGAGATTTCTATGCACAGTAAAGATAAAGAAATTAACTCCAGCTAGGTTTGGGGATCATACAGCAGGTTTTTAAGGATGGACAGATGCATCAGTTTCAATGTCTTTTCTGTTTCTGTTTTCCTGGTTCAAGTTTCTACATCAGTTTATGCTTTTAAAGAAATTTCCATAAAAATCTGAGAAGGCTTGCTTTTAAAATGCACTTTTCCCAAGTATGCATTTTTTGCAAATATTTTACCTTAATATGAGGTTTTCTTGGATCGTTCCATGAATACACATATTTTTCTGTACACTCTCTTGCACTTAATGACTTTTTGAATGCACTTTTGATTAAAGGATGTCATCACAAAATTTGAAGGTATGTGAATTTTGAAGGTTGACTAGCAAGTTGATTTGTATAGTCATTATGTTCTACTGGTTTAAAAATATGAAATTTGCATTAAATTGTGAATCTCCTAACTCCAGTGCAGAGACAGTGTGCCAAGTGATTTATGTCCTTTAGATCAGACTGTGAAGGACCAAGCACTTATGTACTTAATATTTTTGGTTTTAATTCTCTCCCCCTCCTCACTACATCTGCTTTGAAAACATATTTTATTAAGTTAAGATAGCAGAGAAACAATCTCCCTTCTTTATACCAAAATGAGAATGTGAGAATTTGAGCTTTGTCCTCAAATAAAATGTATTACAATAAAAATAAAAGTTTTAATAACTTGGGTTGAATCCATGTAGGAATTCTTAGTATTATTTTAAAAGTAGGTTTTTGCAACAATAGAATTGGGAGGAAAAGCAAGTTCACAGGGGCAAGGCTGGGATTGTGATGCATAGAAGAGTATTTAATCCATTTCCCCCCCCCCCAAAAAAAAACCAAGAAGTTTTCTCCCAAAAAATGATGACTAATTCATGAGGAGATGGTTGGTAGCATTGCAGTGGGGTATAAAAAGACTCTGACCTGGGGAGGCAGTGGGAGTCAGCTCTTTCATTAAAATATGAAGTAATCCATTAAATACACTGAAACCTTTAAAATGCATGCACATATCTAGCATCACATCTGTTGCTGCAAAGGATAGCCACAATGATTTTGCCAGCTACTTTTTTTTGGTATTATCAGGAAATTTCTATAGTTTCTAGTTATACCAATCCCCTCCCAAACAGTCTATGTGATGGCAGAGTCTGCTAATTGAGTGTTGATTTCCCTACAGATTTCTTCAAATAGGGCACTTCTAGATGTGCAGCCTTTTGTCATATAACTATTGCTGAGAATTCTGGAAACTGAACTCCGCATATCTAGAGGGAAACCTGAATGGGGAAATCTGCTGTCCAGGAACAGTGCAGACTGTCCAGACAGCCAGATCTTCCAATCCAATGTGCTGGTTTTCTTGCAAAATAACATCCATTTCTTGGGTTTTCCTTTATTCTTCTTTTCTCCTAAAGTGAGAAATCGCATTAAGTCCAGTAGTTTTACCACCATCCTACAATTACTGAGGTAACCATCAGCTCTGCTTGTAATAAGACTGTGTTCATCCATGACTTGATTGTGGGTGAGCAGAGAATCTCTGGGTGTATTACAGAAATCTGGTTACACAAGGGCAGAAAAATTGCCCTCTGAGAAATATAACTTCCCAAGTTGTAGGTCCTATAGCAAACCTCAAAGCCAAGACTGGGAAGACAGTGATATTATTTTGTAAAAAAAAAGCTTGCCTGTAACCAGGCAAGGTCACAGACTATTAAGATGATGGAGCATAAAAGCTGCATGTTCATTTGGCTACAGGGATAAACTGGGGACCCTACTCTAATTGCTAGTCAGCAGACTCCCTGCCTGATGTTAGAGTTTCTATGCCTTTTGTTGTAGGGTTGCTTCAATAGTTTACTAAATTATAGTATTTAAATACTAAATTATAGTATTTAAACTAGTATATGAACACGACATTGATTATGCTTTTGGATGCCATGGGCAGGATGGAGAAGTACATCAGTCCTTTCTCTTCTTGACAATTCAGTGGCTTTTGATACTATCAAACATGATATCTTCCTGGATTAGCTCAAAAGATTGAGGGGTGCTGTGGTGAGTCACTCCTTCTTTTGGGGTTGATTTCAGTTGGTAATAAGTGGGAAGGACAAGTCTATGCCATTATATGGGGTACCAGAGGAAATGGTGCTCTCTCCTCTTCTTTTTAACATCTGCTTGAGCTCATGTGTTGCCATGGGGTGAGGTATCATTAGTATGCTGATAACACATAATTATATATATCTGTGCCCCTGGTGAATTAGGTGATTCTGTCAAAATCACATCCTGGTGACTGGAAGCAAACTTCAATTGGACCATGGCAGCACTGAGTGGCTCTGGATTTAGAGGCCTACTGTTTTCAGACCTATTGTTTCTAGACCTAGTCACCTCCAGATTGGACTACTGCAATATATTTTCCCCTGGCTACCCTTAAAGACTATCCAGAAGCTTCAGTTGGTACAGAATGTAGTCGTACAGGCAGTTACATGTGGGAACTGGAGACATGCTTAGATAGCTCCATTGCTGAACTAATAAATAAATAAATAAAATTCAAAATGGTGATATAAAACCTATATATGTCAGTTATCTTGATTAACACAAGCATCTTTCTCCTATCAGAATTGATCCATGTGATATGTTTAGTGGGATGAATATTGTGGATAGTGGATTTCTACTGTTGTAAAATAAGGGTAGTCTAGTCTAGTCCCCTTCTTGGTAACCTTCTAGAAGTTGGTAAGGATAGAACTCTTCCAGTAACATCTGTGGATTAAGTTATGATTACACCTTTAATTATTATTTTTGTTTACATTTATTATTCATTGATTCATTTAAATTAAATTAAATAATGTTAAAATGTTTTAAGCTATTATCATCATGGCTATGTCTCTTTAGAATTATTATTTACAGCTTTATAAATTGTTGCAAACTGTCAAGAGATTAAAGCAATATGAAATGCATACAAACAAACTGGAGAAAGGAGACTAGATTATCTTTCACTTAATGCTTAGTTGCTTCTTCTTTTGTACAACTCGTAATCAATCCAACCCTTCAACCCAGGTTCAAAATCAGGACCACAAGGAGGAAAACCTTTTCTCCTTTCTGTGAAAAATACCAAGTTAGTTTAGGTCCAATAATTCACAAGTAACTTGTTAAGGTGTAAACAAACTGAGGTTTATCGACAGATTACACACCTCTCCAGGTCAGAAACTGGCACCAAAAATCTGTGTAAAATATTATTTACTTTACTAAGGCCCATAACAACAAATCAGTGCCTGTATTAGAAAAAAAATAATTACATTAAAAGCCTTAGTGTAAATAAAGGAAAATGGATAAGCTGAAGCAAAAAGAAGATTAGGCTTTAAGGAAAAACAGTTGTGAAATGAATCAGGTGAGGTTTTCAGCACATCCAGAATAAAAGAAACAAACCAACCCATTTTACTTCCTCTTGCTAGATGTCTGTCTGGGACTGATTCTCACTCCACATTCTGGAGCATACCTCCTTCTCTGCTGGCCACCCAGCTCCTGGGAAGAGTCAAAAGAAAAAGTTCCTAGCAGGTCCCTCTCTGGTTAGTTAACCCAAAGAGCAGAGAGTTGTTGTGGTTATACAGGAAGTTCACCAGATTTTCCTTTAAGTTACAGTCAGTTGTAATAAAACTCCATGATTTGAGAATGCAATATTCTGGAGAACTCTGTATCATTTGGTTCCTTCTCTGGACCACCACTGAACTTCTAATTTGGGAGCAGATTGGATGTTTCCAAAAGTGAATCTTCTGAACTAGGAGTTTAAAGTGCCCCAAAGAAAAGAACATATGATTTTTATTTCCCTACCACCTCTATTATACAATACTGTTTGAAATCACAGGGAGGTAATGCAGAGAAGGTTTTCTGACATACTTTTCCTAACTTTTTGAGCTGTTTTCCTCTGCTATGCTGTGGTGGGGAAGAAATAAGATCACAGAGATTAGTGGAAAATATAGAAAATTCATTTTGGTGAGGATGAATGAATGAATGAATATATTGAAGTCACCTATAATTATTGTTGCTATTAATTTACTGCTGAAACATTCCCCAGCCCCATATCCTTGGGATGAATGACCTATTAGTTGAAAAGGTAGAAAAAGACTATTTTTTTTAATCACTTCCATCTCAAAAGCTATAATTGAGGTTAGGAAGTTAGACCGGATTAACAGGTTAAAGTCAGGAAGGGGGGGGGACAAGTGGCAAGGTTCCTGTTTGAGTTGTAACAGTGCTTGACCTTTGAACATATGTAGGAATCTCGAGTGATTTTTTTTCTTTTAGGGATCTCATAAGCTTCCCATAAGAAATTAATCATGGATGTTAATGATAACATCATCCTTATTTGAAAATATAATTTATATTTCCTATAAATATAATTTATAAAGCCTATTTCCAAGTATTGTGTAGTCTGTAGGAATAGGTCCATGACTGTACATATGATCCACTGTCTTGGCTGCTTAACAGTACACACAAGGAGCTGATGTTTCAACCCATAGGGCTGAAGGGCAAAGCTGCAATGTTCATTTGATTAGATGGGACAATGAAAGTACGGTTAAAAAGCAAGAAGCACAGAAACACAGACTGGATTCGCAAAACATGCACAATAAACTCCAGTCAGATTTCAGCTGCAACTGTTATTTTGGCATACAGTATGAGCAAGACCACTGAATAAATCCGAATATCTCCTACTTATTTGCAAATTCTCTTATGAGTTTTATTAACCTGGTTGGTACCAGGTTAAGTAATCTGTGTTAATTTTGAATTAGTAAAAACAAACAAACTAGATGTGGCAGCTTTTAGCAACATTAGCCTTTATTTTATTTACAATTAATTATTTAACTAGACTTCTCTATTGCTCGAGGCATTCACTGAATGAGCAGCTTACAATCCTACTTCGCATAAACAGGATGAAAATAACTACAAAAAGACAAGCAGAGTGCAAACATCCACAATAATAACAAAATATACTATCTGGTATATTATGCCATGGAACCAAAAAAAACCCTCTCCCTACTCAGACATTGTTCATCTCATTTTTTAAAACTGGAATTACACACACACACACACACACATATCACCAATCTAGAGCTATGGAGAAATTTCCTGACTGTGAGAACAATGAATCAGTGGAACATCTGGTCTTCAAAGTTGTGGGTGCTTCATCATTGGAGGATTTTAAGAAGAGATTTGACACCCATTTGTCCAGAATGTATAGGGTCTCCTGCTTAGGCATTGGATTGTATTAGAAGATCTCACAGGTCCCTTCCAACTTTTTATTATGTATTCAGTATATATAAATAACTGCCTTTGTACCCAATGTGGTACTAGAACTCAGGATCTCCTGGCCTGGTATTTTAATCACTACATCATACTGGCTCTCTACCCTTCTATGAATCAGCAGCAGAGGGGTCTAAAGCAGGCTTTAAAAAGTCAAGATAGTAGATATAATTCATATGATTGAAGTCCTATCCCTATTTTACATGCAATACATTACAAAAACAAAAATAGGCAGTGCTTTTATTGTATGGTTGTTTCCACCATTTTAACTTTTTGTACCCCTTACATGTGGACAGCCCTCATTAGCAGAAAATTGTACTGCTTGAAATTTGCTATCCCTATTGCCAATCTGCATTTTGCTTAATGTCTCTTCAAGATATTGAGTAACACAAATGATCAGATCTTATACTTTGTGAAGCTGTACTTTAATAGGAAAGGGAAAAGGGAAAAATCCCTTTAATGTGGGATCAGCAGTGGCCTAAGTTTCTCTCATCCTTGGACTGGAACAAGAGGAAGAAATGTTATAAGGACACAGCAGTTAGATGTGAGTGAAGAAGGCCATAGGTATACAACTGATTTCAATGGGCTCAGCTATACATCAAGTCTTCATAGCAGCATATAAAAAAGCAAACAAGAAAAGCTAATCATGCAAAATTAATGTCTGGAATGTTGCCTTAAATGCAAGGGAAAAGAGGAATGAGTGGGGGATAATAATATTTCATGTGAGAAATTTCTGACTTCTCTTTTAAATATTGCATATTCTTGGCCACATTAACAGCTTGAACTAGCTTAAGGACATGCCTGCTTGATAACTATTCATGAGAAGAACAGCTGAAAGTTTGCCATGCTTGGGCTTGGCACCTGGCCATGATTTTAATTCTGGGAAAGCTGCACCATCTCTCTCTTATTAGAGAGATTCCCCAATGCTATACACTACCAGGATGTTGTCACTGTAGTCGAAGTTGATTCTTGCATTTAAAACAGACTTCAGTGATCAGTTCTAACATTCACTATGCAGCTGTATCCCCTTGTACAGTATCTTCAGTGCCCATGACATCTTTCTTGTCACTTCATTCCTGATGTTCCATTCTTGTGTTCCTCTCTCTCTGCATTGCTCTCTCAACTTCTTCTTCTGTTCAATTGCTATGACTCTATTACCTCAGAATATTTTATGACAGAATATTTTGGGAAGTGAGAGAATACACTTTGGCTTCTAAGGCTACAGAAGAGCTGACCTGTTCTGCCTGTGATGGAGCATAGGATGTTAAGGAGAAATATAAGGAAAATATTTTTATTAGTTTATTATCAGACAAGATAAACTTTGGGGCCATTGAAACATAGTGATTTGCTATTACAGTTATGTGGCCAGATTTGGGTGTCTGGAGGTGGACCCAAAGGTATTTTTTCATGAAGCAACTGGCCTTTCTTGTTTTTCTTTGAAGACATTTTGCTTCTCATCCAAGAAGCTTCTTCAGCTCTGACTGGATGGTGGAAAATGAAAGGATTTATACTCCTTGAAGACAGCTGGTCATTTGCATTCTTTTAGAGAATCACTGAGGCCACCTGGATGTTTATCTGTGTCATCAAGGTCACTTGAGTAGTATAAATGGATTTGGAGCTTTCTTGGAACTGCTGAAAGGACTGTGTTGTAGACTGGAGATAGATGATGTCGTATCCCTCCCCCTCTGTTGAGAGAGGGCTGTTCAGATTCGACATAGATGTCCTCTTTGACTCTTCTTTCAAACCAGCAGTCCTCTCTGTCCACATTGTGGACTTTGCTGTCTTTGAAAGGACTGCCTTTGTCTTTTAAATGCAGAGAGACTGTTGAATCTTGTCCTGATGGGTTTGTTCTCCTATGTTGTGGCATGAGTTTATGAATTGGTTGTTTGGTTTCCCCAATGTACGGATCTGCACATGGCTCACTGCATTATACTGCATATACTACATTGCTCAAGTTGTGTCTGGGTGTTTTATCCTTGGGGTGGACAAACTTCTGCCTTAGTGTATTTGTGGGTTTGAAGTGTGCACTTATGTTGTGTTGGCTGAAGATCCTCCTGAGCTTTTCCACCATCTAGTCAGAGCTGAAGAAGCTTTTTGGATGAGAAGTGAAATGTCTTCAAAGGAAACTAAGGACGTCTAGTTTCCTCATGAAAAAAACACCTTTCTAACTCGATGACTGAGAATCTCCATAGACATCTGGAGGTAGACAATACTAATTTTATTGCTTACTATTGCACAGAGGTTTGGCTGAAATATATAACAGTATGTGTGTGTGTGTGTGTGTGTATGTGTGTGTGTGTGTGTATGTGTATATGTATATGTATATGTACAGTATATGTATATATTTCTGTTGTCAAGGAAGAATGGTACTATATTCCTAAGGCAAAATAGAGTATAAAAATAATATATTAATATTCACATTAATATTCTAATTGAGTAAATATTATAATATTAATATTCTAATTGAGTAAAAGGCCTAAAGACTGAGTTCTGGTAAAATTCTATTCTATTCTATTCTATTCTATTCTATTCTATTCTGTTCTGTTCTGTTCTGTTCTGTTCTGTTCTGTTCTGTTCTGTTCTGTTCTATTCTATTCTATTCTATTCTATTCTATTCTATTCTATTCTATTCTATTCTATTCTA
This sequence comes from Vipera berus, assembly GCF_964194415.1. Classification (NCBI taxonomy): domain Eukaryota; kingdom Metazoa; phylum Chordata; class Lepidosauria; order Squamata; family Viperidae; genus Vipera; species Vipera berus. The sequence continues at coordinate 329,376,281 of NC_138202.1, forward strand.
AATTTCAGCCTCATTTTTCCCATTCATAAAATAACCTTGCTAAGGTCCTATTTGACACAAATGCCAAGCACATTGTTCAAATGAACCTGGTCAGTTCTGTCACATGGGAAGCTCTGCAGAACAGATAATAAAATCAGTAACTATTAAACAAATTTGAGGAATGATACATCCATCAATCTATTAAAAGTAAGTAAAATCATTCCCATTTAGTGTTGGAGGAAAATTCCATATGTCTGATTTATTATCCCCTCTGAAACTTCAGCTGGAATTAAATGCTGTTCTGTTTTCTTCCTATCTTCTTTTTTCTCCCTTCCCCATATGGCTCTGAATTTTTTTCCTGTTTCATTAGGTTTTAAAGCTCATTCCTCATAGTTCATAATGCATTTATTTTTATGATGAAGCAAACAAACAAAACCCTGAAACCAACATTTTAGCATGTGCTATTTTTGTTATTCTAATCAGTAGAAAAAAGAACCCCAGTTGTCTATCTGATTCTTACATTTGTAGTCCCTGCTGTTCCCTCCATGACACCCCCATGTTGATTTTTTTAAAAATCAACTTCAACTTTGACATTTCTGTTAAAGTTATATAAAGAATCAGAAGAAAGATGTGGGTCTAATTCTCAACATCTTGCAGCAGAAATGAGAAAGACTTCAGCTGAAAATTTGGCAGACCTGTTTCTCATCTTTATAAATACTTTTGGGCTACGAATTAGTGATTGGACTCACAACAAACGTATCTGCATAATCCTTAATTCAGCCATTTAACTTCATGGTTCACATCCTCATGACTGCGATCTTCATTCATGAGTTTATAAATTGTTTGCAGCCTTCCTTCCTTCCTTCCTTCCTTCCTTCCTTCCTTCCTTCCTTCCTTCCTTCCTTCCTTCCTTCCTTCCTTCCTTCCTTCCTTCCTTCCTTCATTTTATACTCTCAGAACTTGATAGCAAGTGCTGACAACATGTCCTTAATCTCTGACAGGTTTCGTTATCAGATTAGGATTTTTTAACTTTACAATTACTACTATTATTACTAGCACGATAGTCTTAATGTTTTATTTTTGTGCTCTATGCTCTGTGCCAATGTGTAGGTGTTCACTGAAGAATATGTTTAATTCTGTTTTGGTATTGTGTTTTTAAAATTGTATTGAAAGTTGTGTTACTGAAATTATTTTTCTCTTGCATTCAACCCCAACATCTCCATATTTCTGCATGCATTTGGATTCTTACATAAGCCCTTTGGATTATAGCTTCATTGAATAACTAGATGCAAAATCAGAGTGTAAAATGGAGTGGAAAACTGTGTTCAAATTCTCACAAATACTTGGGTAGTCCTTAAGGATGTAGAAACCAAACCTTACTTTTGAACAGATCTTTTTTCTATGTTCTGAAGGCTACCAGATCTGTGCTGTAAAAATCGGGAACACAAGAAGTTATCCCCACTTAGGTTCTTTTATGATCACATAATTCTCTTTGTGGTCAGATCTATACTTGGGTTGGGTCAATCAAAGGACATTTTTAAGCAAATGAAATTGCCCACTGTGCTCCCAGAGTGCTTCCAAATTATTTGATGTATGTGAAGAGGTTAGCTATTAATATTGCCTTCAATACAGCTAAATTATCTGGCTTCAGAATCACTTGCAGATTCTATTAAAGACCCCTATGGAGGATTGCTTCTTGAAATAGGCATTTTAATTCATCCGGGTACACTAAGGTGTTGCCTTCCTTTCATTAATAAAATGGAAACTCATAAAGAAAACCAGATTATCCTGAATTTATGATCAAGTAATTTTGTTTCTCTTAGGTCTGGTAATAATTGCAGAACATCATTTCTATCTATTGCCACTTCTCTCCCTCCTCTTTTCTTTTTTTTCACACACCTAGACAATTTTAATTTCTCATGTTTATTTATCTTTTCTTCTCTTTTAATTTGACAGAGAAAGCTATCTAAGACCCCAGGAGGCAAACACAAAGAGCTAGGAATGAGTTCTTTCCATCTTCAGTTTAATGAAATAATAAGTAATTGATTTATTTATGGATGATTTAAACATTCAAGAATATACTTTTGTACTTATATCTTTATTGGAATTCCATAAATAGCAACTAACTTTATATACTAATGCTGATAACTTCTAAAATCTAATCCTGTTTTCCCAGCCTTGGGACATGCTTCTGAACATCACTGAACATTGACCATTAGAGCCTTGGTGGAGCAGTGGGGTAATGCCTCCTTAAGTAACACCAGCTGCCTGCAATTAGTGCAGGTTCGCATCCCACCAGGCTCAAGGTTGACTCAGCCTTCCATCCTTCCGAGGTAGGTAAAATGAGGACCCAGATTGTTGGGGGCAATAAGCTGACTTTGTAATAATGCCGCTTGGGGTGTGTGTGAAAAGCCCTAATAAGCAGGCATATACATAGAATGAAGGCTACTGCTAAGTTTGTAAGCCGCCCTGAGTCTTCGGAGAAGGGCGGGATATAAATGGAATTAAAATAAATAAATAAAAAAATTCTGGCTGAAGTTGATGGCAATTGTAGTCCAAAGTTTTTGGAAGGCAGAAAACTGCTAGGGATTATTTTCTAAATCTAAAACATGCAATGGTCCAAGCTGTTGTAACTAAACTATTTATGGAGCAAAACCAGAAGAAAGATTATTGCTGCTACTTTTGCTACTACTTTTGGCCAGTTCAATTATCTTTAGTTCAGTTTCTTAATGTAATTATAAAAACAACCAGGTCTCAGACATAGAAATTCCATGCACAAAATTACCCAAGCTATGAAATGGAACAAAGTGCATATTAAAGTCATGTGTGTCTTATAAATTATGTGTTAACAGCAATATTCATGAAAATGCATGCTTTCCTTTTAAATTACAAATATAAGATAATAAAGTTAAGAAATAAAATGAGGCACAAAATTAAGACTTGCTGAACTAGATTGTCTTTCAAGCAGTTTGTTGAATGGTTGGATTACATGTCTAATGAAATTTTCACCACTGTGATTTCTGGAGAGGCGGAGCCAACTGTCAGAGCGGGCGGCTGTGTGAACGGAGCTCTCTCCACGCACAACCTCTCACCCAGTGTTCGCGGGGGCTTTTCGGAGCTTCAGGAGGTCCTGTAGGGACATCCGAAGTTGCAGGCAGCCCGGAGAACCTTCATGAGCGGCAGTTCGTGTTGAAGATCCGGAGAAAGTCTGATGCGAGCGAACCGGGGAGAAGGAGGCCAGTAATGGCCGACATGAAGATCTGACAGAGGGACGGAGCTAGCACGTAAGCAGCGGGACAACGGTAGAGCGGAGCTGACGGAGAGTGTATCCGAATATTAAATAGGAAGCGCTTGTGAAAGAGGTACTGGTTCGAAGTGGGAGCCTCACGGAGAGGGAATAAGCGGCGATAGAAGTCTTGAGGGAGGCGTTTGGCAAAAACAGCAAGGGAAAGAAAGCCGAAGACTATATGACTGTATTCTAGCTGGAGAAAAGCTACAACAGGTCAAAGTCTGAGCTTTGGAGCCTTAGAGACTGAACTCTGGATTGTCGGGCGTGGAAAGCGATCAGCTTGGTCTAGTCTGGTCTATCCTGGTAAATTTTGAATTTGTGAACTTTTGAAACTTTTGAAATTCTACTCTACTTGTCACGGGCGGCCATTTGATATAGCAATTTAGTAACTGGAGGTTTGTTTAGTGGGACACCTACTGGTCTTTGACAGCAGAGGAAGACGGAAAAGGTGCCAATTTCTGCGCCGGAAACGGGGGGGGGGGGAAAAAGAAGAAGAACGTGACTTTGAATATATTCATACTATAGAATTCTATTATATAAATTGCTTAGTTGGTAATAAGTATCTGGTGGTAACTGTTTTATATATCTTTTGTCATAGAGTTAAAAGGTTTATATAAGACTCAGGGTATTACACATTGATAAAACGCTGTTATAATTGGGGAAACATGACAAGTATCTCGGGAGCAACTAAGCCTAGCGCTGGCAAAAAGGCGGCAGCACAGGGACAGGGGATGGCCTCAAGTCCCTCCAATCAGAAATCTATAGAGGATATGCTGCAAAGGGAAAGATCTAACTCGAATTCCTTTAAAGATTTACATGCCCTTTTGCAAAACCTACACGAGGCAATGGCCAAAAACCACGAGGAGATGAAGAGAGAAATAGGCCAAATAAGAAACGACACTGGTGAATTAAAGGGGAAAATCCAAGCGATAGATGATAAATTTGAAGGGATTCAACAGCAATTAGTCAAAAATGAACAAAGACTTCAAGATATGGAAGCTAGAATGGAAAAAGAGGAAAAGAGAGTAGATGATTTAAATGAAACACTCCTTCAGGCTAATAAGGAATTAGAAACAACAGTCATTTTTCTGGAAGCAGAAAAGGCTGCTCATTATCTACGCTTCCAGAACGTTCAAGAAAAAAGAGGGGAAGATCTGTTGGTCATGATGGCAGAACTGATGGCAAAGGCACTCGGTGTAGGGAAGGAGGAAATGCTAGCGGAAATTGATGAAACATACAGGGTCCAAACTAATTATGCGAGAAGGCACAACCTCCCAAAAGAAGTACATGTAAGGTTAGTTAAAAAATCAATTCGGGATGAGCTTCTGCATAGATCTAGAGAGGAACCATTAGAATTTCGGGGCCAACCAATCACCATCCTTAAACAGATACCTAAAAGGATGAGGGATCTGAGACGCGGCTATCAATTCTTAACATCCAAACTAATAAGAGAAAATGTAAACTTTAGATGGCTAACTCCAGAGGGTATTCTAGTTACGTGGCAGGATAGAAGGCATAGACTGGACACGATAGAGAAGGCAGAAGATTTTTACAAACGCCACTTCCATAGCCAAGAGGAAGTAGATTTAGAAGATCAAGATGGAAGGGAGGTAAGAGAAAGAGATACAATACGTGTGGCAATGGATGGGAAGATCTTAGCTACAGAGGATAGAAGGAACAAATCCGGTGAGTTAACAGAGAAACACGGAACTAGAGACAAGGAAGAGAGAGAGCCCCGAATCACGAGATCCACAAAAACCAGAAATAAGTAAGATGAAGGGAGGTGAGTGTAGTATTATGTCTGTGAATATTAATGGATTGAATTCGCCAGTGAAAAGGCGGAAATTTTTTAATAGGCTTATTCACCAACAATTGGATATCGTGGCAATACAAGAAGTCCATATAAAGGAACAACAAAAATATTTGTTAGTACAACCAAGAATAGGGAACCTATTCGTTTCCTTAGACCGACACAAGAAAAAGAGAGGAGTGGCACTATATGTAAACCCAAAATTGACTGCAAAACAAATTTATAACGATAAAGAGGGTAGAATACTGATAGTCGAGGTTATAATAAATCACAGGAAGGTCATGATGGTAGAGATATATGCCCCAAACCATAACCAAGAACAATTTTTCAAAACACTTCACAATAAGATATGTAGCATTGATTATGAGGAGATTTGTTTAATAGGAGATTTTAATGCTATCCTAGATATAAATTTGGATTATATGGGAAAGACGCTTAGGAAAAAGAAGAGAAGAACTCTACCGAGATCTTTTCTTAACTTGGCTGAGGAACTAAATATCCAAGATGTCTGGAGGGAAAGAAATCGTAAGGCTAGACAATATACATATTACTCCAACCGACATAACTCATGGTCTAGAATAGACATGGTATGGATGACGAAAGAAATTAGTTCAGAAATAGACGAGGTACATATAGCGACAGGTACTTGGGCAGATCACAATCCTATTAAACTTATCTGGAAAGGTTCCAAAAAAATACCCAGATGGACGCTTCAAAGAGCAATTTTAAAAGAAGACGAATTCAAATCTAAGATGGAGAGAGAACTAAGTTTTTTCTTTAAGGAAAATAAAGCTATAGACACCTCAGTACAAAACAATTGGGATACAGCTAAGGCAATGATGAGAGGGGTAGCGAGGGCATATATGGTATATAAAAATAAGGGGAAAAGACAACAACGGGAAAGATTAGAAGAGGAATATAAGAGCTTAGAAGTTACACTCCAACAAGATCCACAAAAAGAGAATATCAAGCAATCTATGGATCTGATTAAACACAAACTTAACATTCTAGACAAAGAGAAATTAGCACAACAATTGAGAAACACGAAACAAAATTTTTTTGAAAATGCAAATAAACCGGGCCGGTGGCTCGCATACAAATTGGGAAAACAAAAGGGGAAAAACTGGATTCACGAACTACGAGATGAGGAAGGGAGAATATTCCACCAGGAGGAAAAAAAAAAAATTATAGCCCAGGAATTTTATGAACGTTTATACAAAGAAGATAGTCAGGCAAGTGTGGAGAAAATGGAGGAATATTTTCAAAGAGCCAAACTACCTAAGGTCACAGAAGATACCAGAAATATGTTAAACGAGGAAATTCGACTATCTGAGGTGATAAAAGCTATTAATGCACAAAAGAATAATAAAGCATCGGGACCCGACGGTCTTCCATCAGAAATTTATAAAGAATTACAAAATATCCTAGCTCAACCCCTAGTGGAGGTATTTAACGCAGTATTAGAAGGCGCAAGGACGCCTAAATCTTGGCTAGAGGCAAACATAACCCTTATTCCGAAAGATAACACAGACCATACATTAATCCAAAATTACAGACCCATATCACTTCTTAACTCGGACTACAAGATATTTACATCAATTATAGCGGAACGATTGAAACGATTTCTGAATGATTTCATACACGCAGATCAAAATGGTTTTCTCGCTAAGAGACACACTAAGCACAACATTAGAATAATATTAGATACATTGGAGTACTATGAATTACATAGCGAACAACAGATGGCATTACTTTTCTTAGACGCCCAAAAGGCATTTGACAATGTTAAATGGTCTTTTTTGTGCCAACAGCTTAGCTTTATGAATATGGGAGAAAAATTTATAAATATAATTAGGGCAATTTATGACAATCAGGAAGCAAAAATAATTATTAATGGGGAAGCATCTAGCAAGTTTCAAATTCAAAAGGGAACACGGCAAGGCTGCCCCTTATCACCGTTGCTGTTTATATTGACTCTTGAAGTATTAACGAGAACTATAAGAAACGACCCAAAGATAAAAGGATTAACCATTAAAAAGGAAACCTTTAAATTGCAAGCTTTCGCGGACGATCTGGTTTTTATTATGGAGGATCCATGTCAGACGGGACCAAAGCTATTGGAAGAATTATCTAAATATGGTGAGGTTGCCGGACTGCGAATAAATAGAAATAAGACCAAGATGATTGTTAAAAATATGACCAATAAACAAAAAGGTAATCTGGCCGAAATCACGGATATAGAAATAGTCAAGAAAATAAAATATCTAGGGATTAACATTACGGCTAGATGCACTTCACTCAAAAAGGATAATTATGATAATGTAGTGAACCAAATAAAAGGTGATCTGGAAAGATGGGGAAACCTAAAACTCTCATTATTGGGAAGAATCGCTGTCATTAAGATGAATATTCTGCCTAAAATCCTGTTTCTGTTTCAGAATATCCCAATTCAACTCGACTCTAAATTTTTTCGAAATTTGGATAAATTATCACTAAATTTTATTTGGCAGGGGAAAAAACCAAGAATTAAATTGAAATATTTACAAGACACGAAGGAAAATGGGGGTTTTGGATTGCCAGACTGGGAATTATATTACCACGCCGCGGCCCTGAGCTGGATTAGAGAATGGGTAATCTTGAGAAATAGAAGACTATTAACTTTAGAGGGTCACGATTTGCAATATGGCTGGCATGCTTTCCTATGGACGGAGAAACAAGGTCTTTTCTCGCATTTTCAAAGACACCGGATCAGGCAAGCGCTACTTAATACTTGGAAAAAAATTAGATCTCACAATTACACCAAAATACCGGTCTGGCTATCCACCCTTGAAGCGATAGTTTACCCAAATCTGTTTGATTTGGGTAACATAATCTCATACAAGGATATTCTGAATGAGGAGGGGGAATTGAAACTTAGGAATGAACTAGAATTACAAGGTATAAAACTCGATTGGTGGGCCTACTTACAAATCCAATCGAGATTTAGGAAGGATAAAAATGAATGGGGGATATATACCTCTGAAACAGCATTGGACAAAATATTATTGGGACCGGACTCTAAACAAATAAGGAATTTTTATAAATTACTTTTGGGATATAAGCTGTTTGAAGAGCAAGTGAAAGACCCCATGTTGACCTGGGCTAACAATTTAGGACATAACATCGACCTAGATACTTGGCAAACAATTTGGGATAGGAATAAAAGGATAACACTGGCCTCATCGTATAAAGAAAATTTATTTAAAATGTTTTACCGATGGCATCTTCCCCCAGCCCGCTTAGCAAAAATGTACACAACAGCATCTCCCAAATGTTGGAAGTGTTCTGAAGAGATAGGCACATACTTCCACACGTGGTGGTCTTGCAGTAAAACACAAAAATTTTGGAGAATGATTTGGATTTGGCTGAAAGAAATATTGAAACAAGATCTGGAGTTTAGTCCAGAACTTTTCTTGTTGGGAATCACGAAAGAGAAATATCCTAAAGATGTGCTATACTTAACGATCCATATTATCACAGCAGCTAGAATATCATTTGCGCAAAAATGGAAAAAGAATGAGATCCCAGGACAAAAAGAGGTTATTAGGAAAATTTGGGATTGCGCTGAAATGGACAAATTAACTTTGGAATTAAAGAATAAAGATCAATCAGACTATTATAGAATTTGGAACAAATTGTATCTTTGGATGGATAAAAAGAAAGGTCTCTATTAGGTTTTACAGACTAGCTCACTGTTTTAAATATTGTGGTATTTCACCGATTTGTAATCTAAGTGTATTTAAGTGTATACATGTATATATATATATATTTAAACATTGTAGACAAAAAGGTTTGTCAGCTCGCTGGTACTGTGTCCAATGTTTTTAAATAATAAATTTAATAAAAAAATAAAAAAATTAAAAAAAAAAAAAGAAATTTTCACCACTGTGTTGCTTCACCAGGGCTACGCTTGGCCTTAATGAACATACACAAATTGGATTCTGCAACTCACCAAATTGCCATGCCCTACTCATACCCAGTCTGTTTCAGGGTTATTTTTCAAGTTTAGTGGATGGTTGTTTTGTACTAGTTATTTCAACTGAAGTGTCTACGCTTCCTGGAGATTCAGCAAGGTAGGTTTAATCCCATGCTATGATTTGGGATTGACCCTTGTCTTAATAGGTCCCAAATCTGTTTTCTTTAGAAAAGTCTAAAATAAAGAGAATTATTTTCATGAAAAAATAGTAGAAGAAAAGTTTTACTGCTTTTGTTGTAAGAATAGTCATATAAATATTTTAAATAAATTTTAAAAATAAAGATGAATAAATGCATATATAGATTATGTATTGTTAAGAAGCTAATTAAATTTTCTATATTTGTCGCTTAAATATATCAAGGAGTGTCTAAATATATAGCACTTATGGAACATTTGCTAATGCATATATTAGTCTGACTAGAAGCATGAACACAACCCATCCTATTTCAAAAATGATGACCTAAATTTCCATTTACATGAAATCCAATCTCTAAATAATATACAATATGTGAAAGATACAGAAGGTCTAACTAAGGACCTTGTGCTTCTTCCATAACAATATGAACTTGGAAATATTCCTATTCAGCAAATTCAGCAACTCTAAATTAATAACGCATTTGGTTTTATTGGCTTTCAATGCTTGAGCAGGTTAAGGATATGTAAGCAAGAAAAAATTCTATTTTGGTGGAGAGGAGGTGAAGTGTCCATGATGCCAATGGGGCCATTAAGAAAGATTAGGCCATCTCTCAAAACAGCTTAACTTCAAGATGAGCAAAAAATAATGAAGGCTACTAATTAAAAAAGGCTACTAATTAAGAAAATGGAAACATTGGAGGGAGGGCAAAATGCAAAGGGAGCCTGATTTCATTTTGAGAGTTTATATATAAATATATTTATACACACACATACACAAAAATAGACTCCGGAATCAGCTAAAGTTGAGTACAAAATATGCTGAATCAAAATAGGGATGTTCAATGAACCATGCTAAGTTCTTTTCATTTCAGCAATAAGTCCAAACAATATAACTTTTAGGCTATGATTATTTCCTCACCCACCTATATATAAATCCTACTAAATTCAGCTATAGTTACTTGAGAGATGAACCGTAGGATGATAGCCTCATCACATTTATTAAAAAAAATACTTTGGCATATGAAGTGGAACCTGAAGCTTTAAGCAAATATGTTTAGATTTCATTTTATTCATTTTTGTTAATCACCTATAGATTGCTTTTTAGGTGCATAGGCTTCCAGGATGATTACTAAAATGTTTTAGTGGAAAAACAGGATATTGACTTAAGATAACTTTTGTGTATTGTAATGTAACCTTAATTGCCTTATTTTTATCTTTAGTTTTAAAATATCTATTAAGCATTTAGGCTAGGAGAGCTCTATAAATGAGAAGACAAAATAGAATAAAATGTTACAATAAAAGTGGAAATGGGTTCCATTATTCAAGGAGGGTTTAAAAAGTCAGATAATCTGTAAATTTTGCTGAGCATCCTGAAAAGTCTGGGGGGGAAAAAAAGCTTGAAAAGATAATAGAGAAGTTTCCACTTAGTTCTCCTAAGTGACTGACTTTTAAAAACAAGAACACAAATAAGATCCAGTTGGGTATCCTTAGCCATTTGCCTGATCAACCTTTGGACTGGTTGTTCCTGAGCCCTATGAATTACTGTATATTACCATCAGAGGGCCATATACATTGTGAGATTCTGCTATTCAAAAATAAATATTGACATACAAATTCTTTCCCCTCCTGTAATCCAGTAGTACTAGGAGTCCTCTTTTCTTAGGGCAAATTCATAAAATTCAAGTTTTTTTTTTAAAAAAACCCTAATTATATTGGAAACAAATCTCAATTCAGGATTTAAAGAATCTCATTCATTGACAGAATGCTATCTCTGTAAAGAAAATGAAGTGTTCATGCATGGGCATTTCATATTCTGTTTAAAAAATACACAAATTTGGATTGAGTCCTAAATTTGCTGGATAAGCTAGTGTAGTATAGTCTTTTCTATGTGAAAGACCTTGTAAAGCTCCATATTGAATGTTTTCTAGTATTAGCACTCAAGAGCACATTTATAATAGCACCTACTAACATGAATGAATGAATGAGCACTTAAAACAAATTCTTCAGTCTATTTTTCCAAGTGAGTTAGAGATTTTGCTCAATCCTCAAATGGGTCCCCTTTAAAAGAATTGTTCAATCCATAGTAGCTTACCATAACTCCCATTGGATGGCAGGAAAAATATACAAAAAAATAAATCTAAATGTTTGTTGTCATCTAGTGGATATTCAGAGTTTTGCAGTCCTAATACAGTAGTCCTAATGTATTTATATTCTAAGGTATATAAAAATACCCATATCCATTGGATAGGTCTTTCTGCCCTTTGAAAAAAGAATATTTGTAAATCTATATAGGTTTACCTGTGAAAATTGGTACATATTTACCATATCTGATGTTGACTTTTTCTACAAATGCTTTTTCCTGCAAGGATCTTTCCATTTCTTCTGCATGCCTTAATAACTGTGCTTGACAAATGTTTTACATTTACGGGAGTTTTAAAAGGCAGGTGCGATGTGACATATCAGAAGAAGCAAATTAAACCCTTGTAAAGCACAGCTGGAATGCTAAAAAATCTGTATTTGTAATTTAAATACGTGACACCATCGCACTGTAAAAATCAGTTCATAATTAGAAAACATCTGTTTCCCTCTACACCCTCCCCCCAATATAATGTCTAATAGTATATTTAAATAATTTAGAATGCAATAAGACTGAGAGTGAGTCAGGCAATTGCAAGCATTCATCCCGTCCTGTCTTTTTGGTGTTTATTATTTTTTTCCCCGAGGTTCAGCCCAGACATTGTGAAAGGTAACATAATAACCGCTGATGGAAAACATATGGTGAACATGGGTACTGCAGCAGCTTTTGAGTAAGTAGTAGGAACATTCAAGATGTTGAGTAAATGGTATTAACAACAAGAAGTTATATGTTGTTAGTCCCGCTTCTACCCTCACGTTAAACTGTGATCTGATGACTTTCACTGTGTGACAGTTGTGGCTTAAAACTCTTGAATGAGTATAAATGTTCAGAGTTCAAATAGCCAAGCTGAACTTTCAATACTTCAAGGAAGACATAATTTGCCCAGTGGAACAAACTTGATAGGTGGACTAACTTTTCATGCCTTATTGGTAAAAGACAGCAGATGGGGTAAAAGGATTTATACTTGCTATGGTTGCCAAATGGGAAGGAAAAGATAAGTTAAATCTGCCAAGTTACTTGTAGTAAAAGCACATTTCTGGCTATCACTTAATAAATTATTAAAACAAATCTGAATGCTGATAATATATCATACCTATCTGTAGCTTCACTCCAGGTGTTGTTGTTGTTTTTTTATTTTATTTTTATTTTAATTCCATTTATATCCCGCCCTTCTCCGAAGACTCAGGGCAGCTTACAAGCTTAGCAGTAGCCTTCATTCTATGTATATGCCTGCTTATTAGGGCTTTCACACACACACCCGAAGCGGCATTATTACACAGTCAGCTTAATTGTCCCCAACAATCTGGGTCCTCATTTTACCTACCTTGGAAGGATGGAAGGCTGAGTCAACCTTGAGCCTGGTGGGATGCGAACCTGCACTAATTGCAGGCAGCTGGTGTTACTTAAGGAGGCATTAGCGAAGTCGTGTCTGACCCATCGCAGCCCCATGGACAACATTCCTCCAGGCCTTCCTGTCATCTACCATCTTCTGGAGTCCATTTAGGCTCATGCCTACTGCTTCAGTGACTCCATCCAGCCACCTCATTCTCTGTCGTCCCCTTCTTCTATTGCCCTCAATCTTTCCCAGCATTAGGCTCTTCTCCAGTGAGTACTTCATTCTCATTAGGTGGCCAAAATATTTGAGTTTCAACTTCAGGATCTGGCCTTCTAAAGAGCAGTCAGGGTTGATTTCCTCTAGGACTGACCGGTTTGATCGCCTTGCAGTCCAGGGGTCTCACAGGAGTCTTCTCCAGCACCATAGTTCAAAGGCCTCAATTCTTTGGCGCTCAGCCTTTCTTACGGTCCAGCTTTCACAGCCATACATTGCAACTGGGAAGACCATAGCCTTGACTATACGCACTTTTGTTGGCAGGGTGATGTCTCTGCTTTTTTTTTTAATTCCATTTATATCCCATTTATATTTATATTTTTAGTGTGCTGTCTAGATTTGCCATGGCTTTCCTCCCCAGGAGCAAGCGTCTTTTAATTTCTTGGCTGCAGTCCCCATCTGCGGTGATCTTGGAGCCCAGGAAAATAAAATTTGTCACTACCGCCATTTCTTCCCCATCTATTTGCCAGGAATTGAGAGGGCCGGATGCCATGATCTTGGTTTTTCACTCCAGGTAGCAATGGACAAATTGCTACATGTCCAGCCTATATATCCTGTTCACATGATGTCCCCTTATATTATCCCATTCTACACATTAATCTACAATTAGCAAAAAATAGCCCACATTAAAAATGTGCACATAATATCTGAATTTATGTTCTTTGCAAACATTAATTTATAACCCTATTTTCATTTTAAGGGACGCGGTGGCTCAGTGGGTTAGGATGCTGAGCTTGTCGATCAGAAGGTCGGCAGTTTGGCGGGTCGAATCCCGAGTGCCGCATAACAGAGTGAGCACCTGTTACTTGTCCCAGCTTCTGCCAACCTAGCAGTTCGAAAGCATGTAAAAATGCAAGTAGAAAAATAGGGACCACTACGGTGGGAAGGTAACAGCGTTCCGTGCGCCTTTGGCGTCTAGTCATGTCGGCCACATGACCACGGAGACGTCCTCGGACAAGTGCTGGCTCTTCGGCTTTGAAACGGAGATGAGCACCGGCCCCTAGAGTCGGAAACGACTAGCACGCATGTGCGGGGGAGCCTTTACCTTTACCTATTTTCATTTTAAAATGAATTTTGACACATTCCTTGCACTGAGTGAATTCAAAAGGTGAAAAATTGCATGAACACATTCCAACCTTCTTGTTAATCTGAAGTCGTTCAGACCAGCTCCTATTCTCTGTCTTTATATTTTCCTTGCATTTTGGAGAATGTTGAAATTTGAAATGTAAAAGGACTCATACATCTCTTTGAGATTATTTATATACGACCTTTTTTACAATAGAAATCAAGTCAAAATTAAACATAAATCATAGTTCTAGTTGGTGGAGTTGCAGCTGAGGTTTACTCATTTTGGCAGGTTTCTATATTGTTTAAGTGGGAGGTGAGCTTATGGTCTTTGATGGAAATGAATCACTCATCCAAGCATGTTCAGCAGTACCCCGAAATTGATACCGAGTTGGAATAATCATATTTTTTGGAACAAGTAATCCTATCGTTTTTCAGGTAGAAAAAGAACAGAATTACCCTTCCCTAGTTAAAAGAATTTGGAAACCATGATTAACAGCAAACTTTATATTCTGTATATGGAATATTTTGAACTATAACTACTGCAAATTTTAATCTTGTTTTATGGATTATAGCAGGGGTGTCAAATTGCCGCCCAGCAGACTGGTTGCATCATGTGGAGGCCGTGCTCACCCCAGCTCCAGCAATGCAAAAAAAGTCACGATAAGTTGTGACATGTCACATGATGTGGCAAGTTTGACACCCGTGGACTATAGACAGGAGGTTGCTTACCACTAAGTAAGCTGAAAGAAGTCTCGGTTTCCTTCTTCAGTAATTCCAGGTAGAGATGAAGGAGACCTTGTTCAAATTTTTGTCAAAATGTAGAAAATCATCATCATCATAATCTGATTAAATATAAAGCTTTTGGACTGATTTTCACACTTTGAATAGTCTTATAAACTGAGTTGTTTTTAAGTAACATAGTTGGTTTTCAATGGGAGGACCCATTATTTAGCATTATTTAGCTTTCACACATGCTTTGTGAAACCAATCAGAGATGGATGATCCAATCAACTTCATTTTGACTAGATTTCTGCACAACACTTTACAGTGCAAAAATATTCAAGCCTGCTTTATGTGGATTTTTATCATGTACTTTTTATGTGTGTATGCACTCTTTCCCCTATCCATTAAGAAAATACTGTGTTGCATCGGTTTTTCCCTGAAATATGCATTTTTGCAGATATCTTATAAACTACAGATTAAATATCTTTATAATATGTGCATATATATATATATATATATATATATATATATATATATATATATATATATATATATATATATTCATCAAATTCATCATCCAGCCTGTAATATAACATAGTATCAGAACCTACAGCAGAACTCTATGCAGACATTACCAAGATAGAAAAATGGAAGCATTGTATGCACTGCCTCTTCCCACATTATCAATGCCTTCTCTGCGTTGTTTGTGACTGTGTTTAGCCAAATACAATTATCTCCAATTCTTCCCAATCATAGCAAGGAATGGTAGTGGGTGAAGGGGGCTTGAATAATTTCCAAGCTTTCAATTATGTATTGCAGGTATAGGTGCTATCTTATAGCACTGAAATCTATGTTTGACAGCTCAGTGAGCAAGAAATGGTTTCTTAACATGGAGCTCACATTTTCAGGGCAGCTTGGATCTCACTGCTTCTTGTCCTATAGTCTATATCTCGCCAACTGCCTTTTCTTTTTTCTCATCCAAATATTTTTCTATGCCTTTTAAATTTGTCAGTTTATGGAAAACTTATCAAAGTATTCCATAGTGAAATTACACTATTTCCTATACCCGATCAGTGACTATTAGTCATAGAAACTCAACAGGTTCATCATTTATAAAGGCAGCATTTGACAAGGAACCACTGCTCAGACACTGAACTTATGCTTTGCATGTAAAATGACAGCTTCATTCTCCACTAATTTTAGTTAAAAGGATCAGATGATGTAGAACACCATCACCTAAAACTTAACTAAGTTGCTGTGAGTTATGGAAGACAACTTTGGGGAATTGTCAAAGATTTCCAAAGGGAGTTTTCCATATTTATATCACTTAATATTAGATGCAAGGAATAACTCACAAGGGAGCATCATTGCTTTGTACTCTGTACATTCTAGAAGCATCTGATTAACCATTCTATAGTCTCTTGGAGAAATGAGTCTTAAATAGATCTCTATCTCTATCTCTATCCTTATCTTGACACAGAGAGAAACAGACAGATCTTGGTCCCTCCATTTCCTATTACGGTATGTGTATTTCTCAATCCTATTTTCAAAAGGGAACAACATCATCTTGCACTCTACTCATAATTCTAAGATTCATTTCATAATTTGGAGTATGAGTCTTGGCTTTTGGTCCAGCAGGAAAAGTCTTAGTAGTAACTTCTTGCAAGTTTATTAGAACCCAGAGTTTGAATATAAATTTGATGCAGTACCATTGCATGTCTGTTTCAATTGCCTTGCTACAACCTCTTCTGCTCCAGTCCATTACTACTTTTTCATCAGTTCCTGCTTTGGGGGCCAGGGCAAATAATGACAGAATGTCTTACTAAAGAAGGGGTACTTAATCAGCAATCAAGATTCAATTTGTTTTAATTTTAGCAGGTGTTTGTGAGGTGCATTGATGGCAGAGATAATATGCACTGCTTTCATTAGCTCTCTTGTTTTTGTGCTTGAACATTTAAGAGCCAGATGTTTGGAGGTGAGCTGATCAGAATATTAAGTCCCCAGAGGTTGGTTTCTAGAGTGTTTTACATTTCTCTCTTTATTTCCATCACTTCACCCTGAGCTGCGAGGTGCAAAAACTCACACTGACAAAATACAGTTTTGGATATCCATTCAGCAAAGAGCTTCAAATGACTGCATAATTCTCTCTCCCCAACACTTTTATTCTAATAGACAGCAATTAATCCTTGGTCTTTAGATCTGACATATTTCCCATTATCAACCATTTCAGCTGAGAAATGTCTTATATAGCGATGGCTATGGTCTTACTGGAATTTGATTTAAGCAGGACCATAGAGAAGAACAGAGATTCAGTGCTAACACAACATAAAAAGGCCATGATCTCATCACTATTGAAGCTAAGGGTAGATCTGTCCTGCAATGTACCAGCTAAAGCTATGATAGTCAGTGCTTTTTTTGTAAAAGAAAAAGGTGCCAGAACTCACACATGTCATAGAACCCGCCTTGCCTACCCTACAAGGTTCCATCCAAAAAAGGTGCCGGAACTCCGTTCTGAGCATTCTATGAGAAAAAAAAAGCCCTGATGATAGTATCACAATGCAGAGATGAAAGTCCTTTGGGAAAGGGTGGTATACAAATCCAATTAAATAAATAAAGTAATGCTATATAAAGCCACATCCACATACCCCTGTATAAAGAATTTGTATGTAGAAATACTCATATGGACAAGCAATAAAAATTATCTTGTGTTCTCAGAGCATGGGATATACCAATAAACATTTGTATAATTATTTTTGTCCTTTTTGAATTTAGCAAGTGGCTTAATGTATTTAGAGTGCAACCTGGTCAAATTAAATTGAACAATTATCTGATCTGGATCTTGTTTTGTGTATGCAAGTGATGCATTTTGGGGCAAATGAATCCTTTAGTTCATTCAATTCCTGTCTAAGTTAATATAATATCTAAACCTTTTCTGTTTTGTTTTGGGGACAGCAACTGGTATGGCTCCCTTCCACTAATGAGTGGAACCCTGTTTGTTCTTAACTTTTCAGTGACATTCAGTTCTAAGCAGCAGCAGCAGCAGCAGCAGCTGTGCTTTGCCTTGAACAAGTAATTTGCAAGGAAAATATGATGCTATTTGCCTCAAGGAGATAGGAATTACCTTGCTGAGATGCTTTTGTAACAATGGGAGCTGCCTTTGACCCCTTCAGGATCAAGAAAAGGCTTCTGTGGTTTCATTAAATATTCTCAGAAGCTTTTATTAGCTAATGGAAGTGCCAGAGGAATGTCCAGAAACAGTACTGAAGCTTTGTACTATCCAGTTCACTATCATTCAGGATATTCTTTTGCAAAATATCAAGGGGATCACTGGTATGCAAGGAAATCCTGGAATTCTAGTTTAGCCAGGAAAATTGGAAAAAAAACCCTGAAGGAAGGCAAAAGTTAACCCCGTATGTATGGTTGCCAAGAAAACATGAGCAGTATCCTAGTAGTCACTAGTAGTCAACCTCAGTTCAAAGAACGCTTTACTCTTTTATCGAGCTGAAGCTACTCATTTCTGGCAAGCAGGCTCCAGAAAATAGTGTTGAAGTCCCATCATCTTTACTTCTCAATATTTTCATGAAGCTACTGTTTTGGGTACCCTGGGGATTTAGATTGTGTAACCATCTCCATTTCTCTAATAATCATCTTTTTCTCTTTCTTCCTCTCATCCTGATCTGATGCTAATGATGCATTAGAAATACTGGAGTGCTCCCTAGCATTGGTGAAGCAGTACTGAAGAAACTAAAACTTAATGCTGATACGAGAGAAGGATTGTGGATAGGTGAGTTAACCTGTGATCACTATATATATAACGTATCTTGGATTACACACCTGCAAAAGGATCAGATACAAAACAATTTTTGCAAGAATTACAATGAGCAACAATTGGAAGGAACATTTTTTGGGGGAAATTTCAGCAGTCCATCGGCCCTAATTTTCTCTAGGTTAAACTCCAGTAATAAACTTGTGAATTCTATGTGGCAAAGGCCCATGGGGGAAAAATAGGGAGCATTGGGGATCATTTCCATAGAGCAGCATTCCTGCTTTACTGAATATTATGGGCATACCATTAAAAGGAAAGAAAGAAGAGAAAAGAGCAGTTCTTACTGGTCATTCCTCTCTCCGAATTAAATTGTTCTTGATGATTTTCATCAAGGAAACAACATTTCCCCTTCGTGAAAAAAATAAATATTTCTGTCAGAACACTCATGAGATCCAGTACTAGTATGGAGATTTCTAGATGTGTGAATTTTCATTTCCAGAATTCTTTAGTCAGGTCCAGCATAGACATCACTGAGGATTTTGCAAATTGAAATCTTATCTGAGGAGAGGTTTTGGAAGCTGTGGAAAGTTTCATGAAACTTTAAAAAGTTCACTGGGTAAATCAATACAAGGTTCTTTTTTATTACTTAGATTTATATCCTGTTTTTACACCAGGAGCTCCAGGAACTGCACATAGTACTATTTTCTCCACTTTTCTCCATAACAACAACCCAATTAGACCTGATATTGGTCTGAGAGAGAACAAAAGGTGGCCCAGAGAGTGAAGTTGAACTTGGGTCTCTTCAACCCTACCCCCACATCTTAACTGCTATGTTGGACAAGCTTTCTGGGGAGTTTCTAGTTTGCCTTTGAAATTACAATTCATAAAATACCACTGTTGCAAACTATATTATAAAAATTAGACTGTAGATGAGAGATAAGTATGTGGACCATATTATAACTATTTTAGTTTCATTACACTGGCTGTGGTATAATTTCTTGGAGACTATTCTAGGTGACTATTATTTGTTAAAAAATCCTCCTTTTATTTGTTTTTAAGGATTTTCTCCACTACTGAGTTGAAGCACCATCCAGAATCTTTTGTTAGAAAGATGGGCAGCATATTATTTTAATAATAAGTGTTGTCCCCTTGTTTTAATTGGGTGTGCAGGGTTAGGTTTCTGGATTGACACAAGGGAGATCCAGATTCTAATCATTCAGCCACCCTCTCTCAATTTGACTCACTTTATTAATGCAAGTAGAAAAATAGGGAACACTATGGTGGGAAGGTAACAGCGTTCCGTGCGCCTTTGGCGTCTAGTCATGCCGGCCACATGACCACGGAGACGTCCTCGGACAAGCGCTGGCTCTTCGGCCTTGAAATGGAGATGAGCACCGGCCCCTAGAGTTGGAAACGACTAGCACACATGTGAGGGGGAAACTTTACCTTTACCTTATTATTGCTGTGGAGAAATATAAGAAGAAGGAGTGCAGCGTAGATCAACTTGAGCTCTTGAACAAAGTGTAAGATATAAAACTATTAAAGAAATAAGTAAACAAATATTTGAAAACTCTTATCACTATATTTTTCTAGTTTAGTGGCAATCACATTTTCCTGGCCATTAAGCCAAACATTACTTTTTTTTTACATAAGGGAAGGCCTCTGCAGATAGAAAGGGGAACATAGGTGATATGGAGATAAGTGATGATTAACCATTTCATAGCCTACAATCTGCAAGGTTTCTTGGATGGAAATAGGGAATATTGAAACTTGCTTCAGTGTTAAACCTATAAATTAGATTGAAATATATGGGGAGGGGACATGCACAAATACAATTTCCAAATATCAATTTAGATTATAAATTCCTTTGACAGATAGATACCACACTGTGCTTTCTTGTTATTCCGCTAAAATTGTTATTGGGAATTATAATGCAGAAAATAGCAAATTCTATCTATCTATCTATCTATCTATCTATCTATCTATCTATCTATCTATCTGTCTGTCTGTCTGTCTGTCTGTCTGTCTGTCTGTCTGTCTGTCTGTCTGTCTGTCTGTCTGTCTGTCTGTCTGTCTGTCTGTCTATCTATCTATCTATCTATCTATCTATCTATCTATCTATCTATCTATCTATCTATCTATCTATCTATCTATCTACACACACACACACATCTGTCACTATACATTTTTCCCTGCCCTTGAGTTTGGATACTACAAAATCAGTCAGTAATAAAACTTTAATAGACTTACCACTGGCAAATGTTGTAATCCATCCCCAGCATCCCCTTCCAGCCACCATTAATTGTTCTCTGTTTACTTTGATACTCAAGCATTGCTCTGTTTTACAAGCAGATTGGCTAATTGTGTCACCTTGTACTATAAGTGTGTCAGAGGGGAAACATTTGCAAGTGATTAGCTATGGACCTATGTGTTGCTAAATCTATGAGGTGCCTAGCCTTTTAGGATATAATTGTGATCTTTTAATATGTGCCCGTTGACCCAGGCTTGTTATTATCTATTATAGTTTATAATAATGTATCTCTTTATGATTAAATGATGAGGCCCGGCAGAACACTATGATTAGCATTTAGTTATTTATAGATTATGTCAGAGCAGTAATAAACATAAAATGCTGTTAATGTGTGGCTAATGAAATCTGGACATGAACAAGTTTATGAATTGATATAATTCATTTGAGTGTTCTAACAGAAGCTGCTAGTTCTTCTCATAATTCAGAAGCTTAGCAGGGTTCACCGATTAGGCAGTAGACTAATTTGCAACGAAAAGTCAATGGGTTTCCATCGTCTTGGGCTATCATACACAGCATGGCTGATTGCATAAGGACTATACAAAGTAATTCTCATAAAAATATTTATTAAGCTTAATATGTTTTGTGGGGGAGGGCAAGAGAAGACTGATACAGAATGTGTTCAGCTGGCACACAATGAACAAGCTGAGGAGAAACAAGCAAGCTAGGAATGAAGAAAACCAGCCTGGTCCAGATTGATAGCATCAGTGCTTATTTATCTGCTGTACCTATCCTAGACCTGGCTACAGATTATCCAAGAATATCAACAATGTATTCCCTCTCTTCTCTCTTTCTCTCTCTCTCTCTTCCTTCCTCCCTCCCTCCCTCTCACGCACACAGAGAAACTCACCACTTCCCAGTTTCCACAAACAGTAAGAAAGTTCAAGGTAGTTTTTTCATTGTTTACATTATTTTTATAGGCAGGAATTATAAGGGTTATTAGTTGGCTTTGCTTTGGAAGGACTTATTCTACTTCCTACAATAAGAATTTCCTTCCTCTTTGCTGCCCCTTATGCCTGAAGGACCTCCATCAAACAACCACTAGTTCTCAAATATGCTTGTGATCAGTGAACTTTATGCTTTTTCTAAAATCTTTGTTTGGAAAATGCCTTATTGTATTGCTTCAGGCAGAGGTGGATGCAAGCACTCTCTTAAAGTTGTTCAACTCAGAGGGGGGAATTTGCATTACAAAGAGACAAAAACTGCATTTCTACATATATGTACCTGAAAGTAAATTTCCCTCAACTCAGTATATGTCATATGTCACGTATAGAATTTAACAGTAATTTTCAGTGGGCTGGGACCATCTATACAGCAAGCCGTTATGAAGACTTGTTCCTGGCCTAGAGGGACAGAACGACAAATAAACTTCTTTATCTTTACTGTATTTAAAAATATTCTTTTTTATTCTTTTTATTCTTTTATTCCTCTCGTTAAGTACATTGCAAGAACAACATCCTAAGAAAATTTATTGGTAGTAGATTTAGGTTAGACAGTACTACTTCTTTGTACAATGCATAATTAACTTTTAGAATTTGCAGCCTTGAGATATGGTGTTGGTCACTGATTTAGAAGGCTTTAAAACCTGAATAAATTCACAGAGGATAGATCTATCAATAGCTATTTGCTACAATTGTTAAATGGGATGTTCATACTTATTAGTGTTCTATTGAATGCCAGAGGCCTGGGAGAAGAGGGTGAAATAGGGTGAATACTATAGGTGTTCACCTTGAAAGCTTTCCAAAATAATTTCATTGGACATTCTGGAAAGTAAGATACTAGTGTTGATGGATCTTTGGTAAGATACTTGA
Source organism: Vipera berus (assembly GCF_964194415.1). Taxonomy (NCBI): domain Eukaryota; kingdom Metazoa; phylum Chordata; class Lepidosauria; order Squamata; family Viperidae; genus Vipera; species Vipera berus. The sequence goes on from NC_138202.1 coordinate 329,398,931, forward strand.
TGAACTCTGGTCCCCATTAAATACAGCTTCTAAAATAATGGGTTTTGATATCTTGTCCTTTCCCTTGCCACATGATTTTTAGTTAGGTGTTCTTCTATCCCATGCAGCCACTGTGATTGTCTTTAATCATCTCTGCTTCTATCTACACTACCCTGTTTATGTGCTCTGTTCTTCAATGAGTAGTTGTCCAAAAGGTTGGTAGAAGCATAATTAATATAAGGAAAAGGACATGTGAGGAGTAACATTCTAATGGCCTTCTTTGCAAATAGTCTTGATTAGTTTCTTTATTGTTCCCTACAACTACAAGAAGACCAATCACAGTAAAGGAAGGAGAGGGAAGAAAATTTTAGCTGTACATCATAGTAATTCAAACCTCTCTTCGCTAGAGTGAAGAAGGAATTGCTTTTCTGTCAGGACCCACCCCAAACCACGTCTTAGGAAGACAAAATTCTTGGAGTCAAATCTATTCCAAAAAGAATCTTTACTATGACATGCTTGGTTGTAGGAAACAAGACAGGACTTAATATTATTCCACGAAGTAAACCCTTATAAAGAGTTCCCGGTTTAACCCCCCCTAAACCCCATTTGGTCAGTCCCCCATCCTTTATCTCGTATCATCCCTCTCGTGGGAAAAAGGAACTTAGGACCCTTCATGTTTATTGCTATCTTCCGTGACACAAGCCAGATGCTAGCCCCCCCTTTTGTTTCCCTAGTTCAAAAGGCTTCTCCTTTCCTTTGAAATGCCTAATACCGGTTCAATACACATCTCTTCTCTTCTCTTCGGGAGATGGCAGAATCCATGGAATAATGTTTGAAACATTCCATTTATGAATATGATATAAATGGATTCTGACATTTTCTTCATTTGTCCATAGGGGTGAACAGTTTGTGTTTCCCAGCACCCCATTGGTTGCCCCTTAACATTCCAACATTGTACCAATAAAAATTGGTAGCATAATTCTTTTTGCTTGTTTTTTAAGCTTGGACATTGGAACAGGATGTATCTGATAGACAAAGTGTTTGAATTTCCAAAAGTGATATTACAATGACATTTGGCCGTTTTGATGATGAAATAGTATGTGGGGAAGACCTTGAGAGAATGGAACTCCACCTAGGGAACAACCAGATAAGACACAGCATAGCCTGCATCTGGATAGTGGGTGAGGCAAGAGGCTCAAAAGAGACCCTTCCTAGAGACTATTCTCAGGTGGAAAGGAGATGACTTTCAAGATTCTGTTAATGTAGCTTTACAATAAAATAGAATTTGGTCACCTGGCTGTGTTTCTTGCCTAGTCTACCTAATAAGGCTGACAAGGATTTCAGCTTATTGGGAAGAGGAATTTGAAGACTTGCAATTTTCTCCCTTTCAAACCCCTGATCCCAAGGTTAAAAATATCAGGAGCTGCTGGTACAGTGGTTAGAATGCAGTATTGCAGGCTAACTCTGCCCACAGCTTGGAATTCAAGCCTGACAGCATTCAAGGTTGACTCAGCCTTTCACATTTCCAAGGTCAGTACAAGGACCCAGATTGTTTTGGGGGGGCGCAATATGTTGAACACTGTAATCAGCTCAGAGAGTGCTATAAAGCATTATAGGGCAGTATATAAGTGTAAGTGCTGTTGCTACTGTTATCTCTTCTCCAAATTACCAGAAGGCATTGTGTACTTTCTGACAAGAATTGTAATTGCCAGTCAACCAAAGGTTGGCCACTCTTGTCCAAGCAGGGTAAGCAGCTTCTGTGTTTTTACATGCATCTGTGCATCACCACACAACACATCTGGATTGGGAGAGTGCTTTCCACACTGGATCAAGCAAAGCTGTTTTCAAATAGATAGTAGACATGCATCTCTAGGGAGAGATTTTATGAAAATAGATTTTTAATTTTTATGTCCAATAACTGTCAATGTATGATGTCCTCTTAGCACAAATAGCTCATTCAGAGGAGTGCTTTCCCTTAGGGTGGCATCAGGAGAGGAAAGGGTAAAAAATCCTTTGTTACTCTAAGCCTGTTAAATATCAACTCCCACCCCCAGCCAATATAAATTGCATTTCTAAAAACAGCTCATTAGATGGAAAGATGCACTTAATAGCACAGTTACTTTGGCCCTTACTCACTATCTCCTGGCTTTATTAGGTTACACTTGAGGAAATGATGTCATTGAAGCAAAAGAAAAAGCTAAGATGCAACTGTTACTTATTATTCCAAAACGTATTCCCAGAAAAAAAAAACATTCTTCTCCTTGATATTATGACAATTATGACTCATCCCAACATTTGACCCACTTAAAGCCTAAAGTTTTTCTCTTAGGTACACTGGTATCATCCATGTCCTACAGCTATTTTTTCTCTTTCCGAAGGTAAATCTTTCCCTGTTCTCCCTGGACAAATAAATTGCACATTTGGTATTACAATGCACAACATATACCATTATTACATTCTCTTGATTCTCTTTCAAAATATCTTTAATAGTTATGAAATCTTAAACTTTGGTTTTCACACTTCAGCTTCAAATTTCTTCCATTTTTACATGGAAATGAGTCATTGGCAACATTGATTGGCTGTAGATTCAGGATAGACCAAAATGAATCATAATAGAGTTCCATATTTGGAAGGACCTTTCTAGAACATCTAATCCAATTTAGGTTATGTGATGTCTGCTGCGGGTTCCCGGTAAAGAGGACAGCAGGCTTAGGTATGATCATCAGCTGTTTATTGCCTCCACAGGAAGAAACAAGTATGTTTTGAACCCCCTTATATAGTGGTGCCAGCGAGCCTCTGGCCAATCCCCGGTTGCGGTTGCGCAGCTGTCAGTTTCAGCTGTCATCGGTAGCCACGTGTGGAGCTGTCATCGGTAGCCGCATGTGGAGCTGTCAGCGGTAGCCGCGTGTGGAGCTGTCAGCTGTCAAAAAGCTGTCACTTGCATTTCTTTAAGTTTAACAGTGTTTAACTCACATATATTACATCCCTTCCCCCCCAACAATTAAACAATTAACTATTTTACATTGTCTTGCTGTTTGGTGATCATTTGGCCTGGCCCTTGGGTTTCAGCCAAATGAAGTCCTGTAGGTATGCAGGTGGTCTCCTGGTTCTGCTGGAGTGACGTAGGGGCTGGCCCCCTGTGCTCTCCCTGGGTGGGGGTAAGGGATTTGCCGTCTCAGTGTCTTGGTTGACTGGGTGCCTAGTCTGCGGAACGGGGACTTCCCCTGGGTCTGGGTGGTTCCTGATTTCCTTGAGCTGGGGCGATTCCACCAGGCTAGGGGTAATGTTTACTGGTTCCCTTGCAACTGGGAGCTCCTTGGGGGCAGGGGGGTGGTTACTTGGTCCCCTTTTCCTTAGCTGGTCTATGTGGCGTCTTAACTGCCGGCCCCCTTCCCCCTCCACCAGATAGGAAACTGGCCATGTGCGTAAAATAATTGCCCCGGGTAGCCATTTGTCTCCCAGTCCAAAGTCCCTGGCCCAAACGGGATCCTGCAAAATCTATATGGATCCTTGACCATGGCCTTTGTGACGGCTCCCACTTGTGTAGTGGTGCATGAGGAGGCCCTGGTCTCGACTGCTGACATGGGAAGCAACCGGCTACATGCACTTCTATGTGTTTATCTATTCCTGGCCACCAAAGGTAGCTCCTTGCTAAGGCCTTCATTTTTACAATGCCTGGGTGACCCTCATGCAGTGTTAGGAGGACCTTGGCCCTATGTTTTTCGGGGATGACTACTCTACTCTCCCATAAAACACACCCCTGGTGAGTTGATAATTCATTCTTCCTATTGAAATAGGCCTGGAATTCAGGCCCTGGACATTGGCTCTGCCACCCAGATGTTACCCATACTAGTATTCTGCTAAGAAGCTTGTCTGAGGCTGTAGCTGAAGCTATGTCTTTAACATGCAGGGGGCAATCTGGCAATTCTTCGATGGCCAGGATTTGTCCCCCGGGTGCTGGGTCTGGCTCAATGTCAGCTAGGGGCAGTCTGCTTAGTCCATCAGCATGGCCCATTTCCTTACCTGGTTTGTGGATTAATTTAAATGAGTAAGCTGATAAGAATGTGGACCAGTGCAGAACCGTTGCGGACAGTATTTGGGGCATTTGTTTATTAACAGTAAAAAGTCCCAACAAGGGTTTGTGATCGGTGTAAATCGTGAAATCCTGACCGTATAAATAATCATGAAATTTTTTAACCCCTGCGACAATGGCCAGTGCCTCTTTATCTATCTGGGCATAATTCCTCTCAGCCTTTGATAATGTTCTTGAATAATATGCTATTGGTTTCTGGACCCCCCCTTCCTCTAAGTGGCTGAGTACGGCGCCAACCCCATATGGGGAGGCATCACACGCTATACAGATAGGTTTGTGTTCATTATAATGGGTAATAGTCAAGTTATTGGACAATAACTGTTTCAGGTACCTGAAACAAGTTTCATGGAGGGTGGTCCACTCCCATGGGGTGTTCTTATCTAGAAGCCTGTGTAAGGGCTCTGCTCTAGCTGCTTTGTGAGGGAGGAAGGTATGATAAAAATTTAAGAGCCCTAAGAAGGCTTGCAGCTCTGCTTTATTTTTTGGTGCAGGTGCCTTTTTTATTGCTCTGACCTTGGATTCGGTGGGGTGAATCCCCTGAGCATCTATCCTGAATCCAAGGAATTCAGTGGACTGTACCCCAAACATTTCTCTTTTTTGAGTTTTAACCCTGTGGCTCTAAATCTGGCCAGCACTGATTCTAATCTATCTGCCAGCTTCTCTTCATTTTCACCTGCGATAAGGATGTCATCGAAGTATGGACACACCCCCGGGATGCCTTTCAAAGTTCGCTCCATGATTTCCTGGAAGATCCCAGGTGTGGCAGAAATGCCAAACTGGAGTCTGTGAACTTTGAAAGCCCCGCGGTGTGTCACTATCGTCTGCGCATCTGCCATTTCCCTAGTAACTGGAAGCTGCAAGTAGGCATGCGCGAGATCTAGCTTGCAGAAGGTGGCACTGGACTGAATAGCCGAGAGGACGTGCTTCACTGCAGAAACAGGGTAAGCATGGGGGTTTAAGGCCTGGTTGAGGGTGGCTTTATAATCAGCGCAAATGCGCACGTCCCTGTTAGGTTTCAGGGGGGTGACAATAGGGGTCTCCCAGGTTCCTCCCTCCACAGGCTCTAGGACCCCAGGTTTAACCAGGCGTTCCAGTTCGTCCTCAATTTTCTTTTTGAGGGTGAATGGAACCCTTCTGACTTTGATTCTAACAGGGAGGATTTCAGGTTTGAGTTTTAGGGAGATTGGAGCCCCTGTGTATTTTCCCAGGAAGCTGTCTAATACGTCTGCAAACTGTTTGCAGACGGATTCGAGGCTTTTGGCCTATATGTGATGAACTCCACCTAACCAAATACCCAAAGCCCTGAACCAGTTAAGCCCTATCAGGCTAGCCCCCTTTCCCTGGGTGACTAAGACTTCAAGGGGTCCCTGGAATTTTTTATATTTAACATTTAATGTAGCTATTCCCCTTATGCTAATTGGGGCTTGCTGGAAGTCAGCCACTTTCATAAGGGTGGGCTTTAGGCTCTTTTTGCTGAGGCCACAGATGGTTCTGAAGGTGTCTATCGAGATTATGGAGGTGGAGGACCCTGAATCCACCTCCATGTCACAGGGAATTCCCTCTAATTGGACCCTGATTTTAATCTTGGGCCTCAGCAATTGGTGGATTTTTAAACGGCTGTCAGGTCTCCCTAGCCAGTTTGTAGTCTGTACCAAGGGCTTTGGGGGGGCTCTATGTATGAGGGAATGGGGTTAGTCGTACCTGGCAGGGATGAGTCCAGGTTGTTGATGGTCCCGCGGTTCCTGCTGTGGCAGACGGTGCGAATGTGCCCTGTCTTGCCGCACTTGTGGCATCTGGTGTTCCTGAATTTGCAGGATGCCCTAAGGTGAGGTGCTCCACAGCTGGTGCATCTTTGCCCGGAATTTGTTGTGCGGGGGTTCTGTGGTCTGTTAGGGCCTCTTCTGTCATTCCACTGTGATTGAGGCTTCACGTATTGTTGTTGAAGTGCGTTAACTTTGTTGTCGGGCTCCGTGGCTTCCTCCTCGCTGTTGGCTGAAGGGCATTGGTTAACTGACCCATTGAGCCCATTGGTGGGGTCGTCTTGGTGTTCTTCATGGGTAGCTTCATATGCCCGGTTTTCGCTCACTACCTCCGTGAGGCTCATAGTCGGTTTGGCGACTATTTTCCTTTGGAGCTGCTTGTCCAGGAGTCCGAGGACAATCTGGTCCCGGATCCTATCTTCCAGGTCCGGGAAGTGGCACCAGCGTGCGGCATGTCTAACGGCCGCGACGAAGTCAGTCACGGCTTCCCCAGAACGTTGGGTTCTCTGGGCGAATCGTAGTCGCCAGTAGAGCTCTGATCGGGCAGGTACGAAGTGCTTTGTCAGCATGTCAGTCAGCTCCGCATAGGGAACAGTGTTGACTGGGTCCGGGTTACAGAGTCCGGTGGCGACGTTGTATACAGCCAACCCACTGAGGCAAAGTAGAGCCGCTGCCTTCATATGGTCTTCAGTGATTCTATTGAACAGGAGGTAGCCTTCGACCTGTCCCAGGTGCGATTCCCACTTTTCTGGGTATTTGAGGTCGAATTCTTTGCTCTGTCCTACTGCTGCCATACTGTCCAGGAGAATACTGCTTTACGGTTATTACAGGAATGAGTTTTTCCCTAGTGACTTAGCTCTGTGACTTTCAGCTTGTGACTTCGCTCTTAGAAAACTCCGTGAAGCAGTACCACCCTCGTCGCCAGATGCGATGTCTGCGGTGGGTTCCAGGTAAAGAGGACAGCAGGCTTAGGTATGATCATCAGCTGTTTATTGCCTCCACAGGAGCAAACAAGTATGTTTTGAACCACCTTATATAGTGGTGCCGGCGAGCCTCTGGCCAATCCCCGGTTGCGGATTCTCCCGCCGTTTCGGTGTAAGCCAATCCACGCGGACCGTGTGTGCAGCTGTCAGTTTCAGCTGTCATCGGTAGCCGCGTGTGGAGCTGTCAGCGGTAGCCGCATGTGGAGCTGTCAGCTGTCGAAAAGCTGTCACTTGCATTTCTTTAAGTTTAACAGTGTTTAACTCACATATATTACAGGTTATACACTGGCACTCCAAAGCTAGAGCATCTTCCTGAGTTTGCTTTTCCATTCTTACATTCCAGTTGAGGAAGAGATTACTATCCTTTGCATCAGGGATGAATAACCTTTTTGAAGTCTGGTGCACCTCAGATATTCAGGATTAGTTAGATCTTCACTGTTGATACCTTTGTAACATAAGAGAAACCAAGTCAAAAAGAGTTCTTCCTAATTCTATGAGCGTATCCCTGTAATTGTTAGATTAGAAGCAGATAGCCATTGTTGCTTCCTAGGATCCTTTTTAGCTTCTCAGTTTACCCTACAGTCCTGGAATTTCTTGACGGTCTCCTATTTAAGACAAAATAACACCAGCTCTTCATAAGCTTTCAACTTAAGTGCATGTTTCATGAATATTGCCATGTAAACATAGGAAGACACATAACTCATCCAACTCCCATGCATACAAAATATGCAACACAGCTCTGACACACATACATAGGTACTAGCCATCTCCCAAGATGTCTTCATTACTCCCATTCAACAACAATATGTCCACTGGGAAAACTGGAATAATTTGGCATCTTATCATTTCTTTCTACATAATTTACTTTTTGAACACGTCTGAAGTAGAAGGGTTTGACTCAAGATGCATGTTCCTACTTTTCTCTATTGTTACATTTAAATGCCTTAACAAACTTCTTGTACATGGCAAACTTTGTTTACAAATGTCTACACAGAGCAAAGCAAAAGCCCTCAAAAAATATTGGGGACCAATATCAATTAAACAATGCTACAGATACTTTCCCAGGATCAAAGAGTCTGACTAATTATTCAATATTCTAGTGTCCAGTGTCTCATAGTTTACAACTAAAGATTGAGAAGATAAATCTGTTTTCCCTTTATATGGATTTGATCGAGTGTAAAAAAATGATCACGCCATCGAAAGTGAACAGTTGAGACTCTGATGAAATGGTTGAGGGAGCAGTTTATCAGCATTTGTTGAACCAGGGAAAATAAAATATGCAAGGTGCATCTGAATGGAAAGCTGTATCTATGGGCATTGCATGTTCCATCAATCTGACAAAGCAAAACCCCTCAATGCAGGTAATATATAAAAGAAGCATTGTAGCATTCAACAATATCTGCATGTTGTTGAACAATGGGGATCCAGTATTTTTCCCAGATATATTACTGATTTTGGGTGATGAGGATGTTTCTCAAATATTCCATCTTTGTAAATATGTGTCTATGATGTACTGGTAAAATGTTGAGGTCTAAGAACACTTAACATACATATTGCTTTTATGAAATGTACTGTTTTTTAACTCCTTCCCAAGCTACCAAAAAAGAGAAATATATTATTTTATTCTCACTTTCTCCAGAGTTCTCCCTATAACATAACAATGTTCCCTGTTGCCTAACAACAACAACAACACAACATTTAAAGGTGTAATCCTAGGTTAAGTAAAGGTAACATATCCTGTCTTAGATGAATGGTTATTTCTAACTATTGCTGTTTCTATCTATTCCTGAATATCTTTACTTCCTAGAATGACTTGCATTGTTTTTGAACCAGGACTTCAGAGGATAACATTTATAGAAATATGTCTGTCCAGCTATATGAAGTGTAGCGTGTCCTTGCAAAGACAATGGCAATGGATCAATAATATGGGCAAGGAATTTTGAATATAATATAGATTTAGAAAAATGACAAATCCCATGGGAAAGAAACTATAAATTGACAATGTCAACTTCTTATAAAGAAAATTTATATAAAATGTTTCATAGATGGCACTTGCCACCAGCAAGATTAGCAAAAATGTTTAAAAATATGTCAGATAGATGTTGGAAATCTAAACACAAGTCAGGTAGTTATTATCATATATGAGGGATATGTGTTAAAGCAAAAAGATATTGGCTAAAAATACATACTTGGCTAGAAAAGATGTTGGGAAAACATGTAGAAACCTGAACTTTTTTATTAGGTATAATGCCAGAAAAGATTGATAAACAAAGCATATATTTGATTATACATGTGATAACAGTGGCAAGAATCATAATCACACAACATTGGAAAAATGAAGAAATGCCACCAGAGGAAGACTTACTTGGAGATTGAAAGAAAAAAAAAAACAGAATACTATCAAACTTGGGACTTATTTTATCAATGGCTAGAGAAAAGAATAAAGGATTATGAATTAAATTTGTATTAGTGAATGATAAACTCAGACAACAAGTTTGTTGAACACGTACTACTGAACTGTATGAAAAAATTAATAAAAACTTTTTAAAAAGGAAATGCATGTGTCAGTACATTGTATTTATTCCAAAATGAGCAACAGTACGTTAGCTTGCAAAATGGCAATAGCAATAGCACTTAGACTTATATACAGCTTCATAGTGCTTTATAACTCTCTCTAAGAAGTTTACGGAATTGGCATATTGCCCCCAACAATCTGGGTCCTCATTTTACTGACCTTGGAAGGATGGAAGGCTGAGTCAACCTTGAGCCAGTCAGGATCAAACTCCTGGAAGTGAACAGTGAGCAGTGAGTTTCTAGATTAGTGAACCTTGCTTGGATGAAGTAGCGTAAGCATGCTTTGGGTAAAATTTGGCTTTGGAGGCACTTTGATATAACACAGAATGTGCTCCAACTGACCAGTACTATCCTTTCTATATTTATTTATTTTATTTATTTATTTTAATCCCATTTATATCCCGCCCTTTCTCCGAAGACTCAGGGTGGCTTACAATTTAAAGCACAAATCAATGTGCTTAGCAATAGAAAAAGGAACACTGCCTATTTTATGGATATGATTAATACAAATAACCTGGCCTATATTTTCTCTATTTTGTAAAAAAGCATGATGAAGGCCTTGCTTGATCTAAGCCAGGGGGTCTTCAAACTTGGCCCTTTTATGACTTGTGGACTTCAACTCCCAGAATTCCTTAGCCAGCATGCCTGGCTGAGGAATTCTGGGAGTTGAAGTCCACAAGTCATAAAAGGGCCAAGATTGAAGACCCCTGATCTAAGCCATGATGGGTATGAGCTTATTTAATGATAACTATGACAATACAGAAAACTAACTTAGAGAATAAGGGGAGTAAGTGATAAAACACAGAAATGAATGAAATGAATGGAAGATGTCAGGGTAGGACATGATTGTACATATAGCTTTGTATGTAGGTAACACTGTATTCTTGGCTGAGCTCTTGAACTATTTGCAGTGAATGTTATGTCAACAAGAAGGAAAAGGAGGATCGGTCTGAAAAACTGAAAATTATTACAGTAAGACAAAATACATGGATTTTTTTGATGGGGGAAATGGATTGAACAATTGTAAATCATATATAAATAGCAAAAAACTACATCAAATAGATACATTTGTGTACTGTGGTAAAGTGTTTAGTAAAGATGGGAAATGGATGGAAAAAATTTAAGGCATGTAGGTTCTAGTACAAAAGGATACAGTAGTATGTGGTCTGTTAGGAGATATGAATACTTGTTGAAAGAAGTAAAATGTTGTCTATTAAGAGTGTGTTTCTGCCTGTTTTGTTATATGGAAGTGAGAATTGGCTATGACGGGAGAATCATAAAAATAAGTGGAATGTGGTAGAAATGGAGTACTTAAAAAGTGTGTATAGAAAAATAAGAAGAGACAGGGTCAAGAATGCATTAGTGCTGAATGAATAGAGGCTGAATACAGTGAGTGGCCAGTATGAAAAAGTAGGTTGAGGTGATTAGGTCATAAAAAGAGAATGAATGGATCAAATAGACAAAGAAATATATGAAGCAAGAAAGAATAAGTCAAGAGGTAGGGAAAGACACAAAAAGTTGTGGTTCGATAGAGTTGATAACATCCTCAAAAAGAAATGGTTGAGAAGCTTAAAAAACAAAAGGTAATGCACAGGAATAACAATGTATAAAGTGGCGTAAGGCCAGGATGGAGCAATGATGATTTCAAAGAGGTACACAGAATGATGTTGACATAAATTGTATTTCCTTTTCTTTTCTCATGCTTTTAATTTCTTTAGTTTACTTGTTCCTGCTCCCTTTCTACACTTACATAATGATTTTTTATCCTGAAATGTTGTTTACTTTGAAAAGGAATATTGTGGTGTATAAATGTACACATGTATCCATGGACAAGCCATTTATAAGAGTGAGTAAATGACAAGTCTCCATCTTTGAAAACTATGGGAAAATTTATTCCAGTAAGCCCAGAGTTGCTCAGAGTCAGGTGAAGAGGAGGAGGAGGAGGAACAGGAGGAGGAGGAGAAAAATGTAGGTGAAAGTAGATCTTAAGACAGCCTTAACAAGAGCATCCCAATTTGTGCTTCAAGAATTCATCAGAATAGAAATCTATAGGTAGAATTCAGATTACTGAATAAATTTTCTGTGCTGCAAAGATGAACATTTGTGAGCCTCAGTTGCTGGGGGATGGAGAAGAAAGAAGGCATTTCTCTTTCATGACTTGCTTGTCATCTTCACAGATACATTTGACAAGCTGTGGTTTGAAAACAGGATATTGCAAGGAACGGTCCTTGGTCTGGTTTAGCATTTCACAACTCTGATGCTTGTAAATAACTATTGCTCTCAAAATTCCAATCCCTTTTTCAAAATGTATTCCTAAAATTCACTACAGCATGGCTAAAGCTACATGTACTGATCTGTAGGATGCAGAAATGCACATTAGATCCAGCAAGCTAGAGTCACACACATAGTTGGATGATAATTTTGTTTGGTTCATTCTTGTGTGATAAGTAAATCTGTGATAAGTAAATCCACAGATTTCATGAGAAATATGATAAGAAGCCCTTGATTCCATACATTTAAGTTTAGAAACTATACCTCCTATGACAAGTGCAGATGTCTTTAGGTGTACTATTTTATAGATTTTTAGCGATGGTATAAGCCATCTATTAACACTCTATTACTTTTTTTGCAGCCTGGCAATTCCCCAAGTTTCTACAGTTCACATTTTTCAAAGAAATTAAACAGCTGTGCTGAGATTTTGATAGGCTTAATGAACATATTTTATTAGGAGATCACTGCTGAGAATAGCTTGCAATCTATGTTTTAACACAAGGAAAATACAGGAGTAAGGGAAGAGAGGGTGCAGAGAAAACAAAAGAACAATGTATGCTTGCTTCAGTTGCCTGTGTTCAGTCATTTTTCAGGCTAAATTAAAGCAATATGTGGTAACTCAGGCTCTGTCAAAATCTTTATGGATAAAGTGGCTTCAGGTTCGATTGGGATTTGAAGGAGATATGTGTAGGTGGTAGTTCTAGAATCATAGGGAAAGGGACTTCTGAAACCAGGCAGCTGATTCGCAACCCAAAACATACACTATAGGCCCACTTTGTAGAGCGATTGTAGAAAATATCCTGATAACATGAATCAGTTTTGAACACATTAGATATTGTTACTCCTATAATGTATTTTGCACAGACAATAATGCTATGAAATTAATAATACTACTTATTGTTGAACACACACACACATTTCCTCTGGGTGTGGACATGCGTATGCTGCCTCATACACATACTCCTCCATCCAATTTCTAAAGCCTTGCTCACAGCTTCACTCTTGATCCTTGAACTGTGGTGCCCAGAACTGAATACATCATTCCTAATTGTAATTAATTAATTTAAATCTATGCAAATTAAAATTGCCTAGCATTGAAGATGAGAGAAAAGAAAATCGGTTATCTGGTAATTTGAGATGCAGCATCCTGGATGCCTTAATTGGAGATCTGGGCTCAGAAGCAAAAACAGAGAAGTAGAGCAGAAATTGTCAAAGGAAGAGAAAGGGGGTAATACTGCTATTTCATTTTTCCTATACATTTTAATTTAAGAGAAGTTGAAGGCATAAGGGCCTGGCTAAAAAAGATTTGGAAACAAGAGGTGAGTGCTGAGGTGATGTCCGTGAAAAGCCAGTATATGCTTAAATTGACAGTGCTTTCTGAAGTAAAGGAAAAACCTAAAAAATGATTGTACTTTACTGCTGGTAGTGAGAAAAAACATTTCACCTAATCTTCCAATTATTTGAGAAACAAGTTCAGGCTTAATTCTGGCTAAATCCTGTTGATTTAGAGCAGGGGCGTCAAACTTGCTGCATCACATGACGTGTCATGACGTATCATGACTTCCCCCCCTCCTTGCTGGAGTTGGGTGGGCACTGCTTCGGCGTACCATATCTGGCCTGTGGGCCTGCAGTTTGACACCCCTGATTTAGAGGTCTTCTGATTCTGAAAAAATCTCACTTTCACCCTAAATGGGGTTGTGCTACCTTTGAAAGAACAGGCTAATAATCTAAACTGTTTTCCTGGACTTACAGCTTCTTTTGGAGGAGCAAGTATGGATCCTGACAGAAGAGTCTTAAGAACATTGCTCTTGAAGCCCCTTTGAAAGCTATAACTGGTAGAAAATGCAGCTGTCCAAGCAAAGTGGACAAATCCTACCAGACTGTAATACTACTGCTGTGGGACCAATATTGGTTACTTCTGGGTGAAATTCAGAACATTGGAATTCACCTGTAAATTCCTAGGTAGCCTGATATAGGGAGTTCTATTAGGCTACTTATTCTGAAACTACTTATTAAGTTTGTGTGACCCCCTCCACATGTGTCATGTGGATTGTCAAAAATCCAATTCATTATGACTCTCATTTTGAAAAATCAAATTGGACACAATGCTGAACAAAGAGTAAATTTTCTTTTACAAAATGTAGGAGAATTTGAGGCATGACTTTCAATTTGTTTTGGTCATTCTAGGAAGCACCAGAAAAGAAGTTGAATATAATTCAGTATTAATAAACTGCACTTTATAAAAATTAAAATAAATTGGCAATGATTGCTTAACTATATTGTACATGTTAAAAGTGAATGTTAAAAAAAGCTGCAAATACTTTTGAATGAATAAGCATGAATTCTTTTCTTATACGTTCTGACTATTTGATTTAAAAGGAAGGCACACAATTAGAAATAAATAAGCCCTCAGTTCACTTGTCACTCCCTTTTTTGACTTATTAACTAAAAAAATCTTCAATGTTTCTTACCAGAGAACGTGTTTCAGCTGCCTGATAATTTGGGGTGCTTGCATATCTGTACTATTTCTAATTGAACAGTAGGTAACATGAAATCCAGAACTGATTGCACCTTGAATTTATATGAAGGCAATTCAGAAATAAACCTCTCTTTGGTTATCAATGACAAACACTCGCAGATACAGAACCTTTATTATACACATTAGAAAACTACTACATTACATTACTTGTTGACATAATCACCATTCAAATTGAGGCACTTGCCATAACATCTTACAAGGTTTGAAATTCCTTAGTAGTAGTCGTTCGGCGCCAAATCTGGGCTATTGGGGGGGGTGATCAAAAACATCCCAACAAACTGCTTCAAAAGTTCTTGGGTGTGTCTAGCAGTGTGCGGGCGAGCATTATCATGAACCAACACCACACCGGAAGTCAGCATGCCCCAACACTTGTTATGGATGGCTCATCTGAGTTTTTGTAACATTTCAGAGTAGACTTCTGAACTGATAGTTGAACCACACTCTATGAACTTCAGTAGCAGTACTCCTTTGGCATTTTCACATTTGGCGGGATTTTCTATGGCACCACTTCTGGTGTGGTGTTGGTTGATAACCAAATGGAGATTTATTTCCAAATTGCCTTTGTATAAAGGGACTGTCATGTAACACAATCTGAAGAGAAACAAGAGTAAACATTGTTGTAGGGATGCTAAGATCTGTAGTCCACTAATGTGAACCTGCACACAATTTGAGAATTACTGATCTCTGTGCTTGCTTATAATAATTAGAACAGGGGTGTCCAAACTTGGCAACTTTAAGATCTGTGGGCTTTTACTCCCAAAATTCCCCAGCCAGCCATGGAGTTGGAGGCCACTGGTCTTAAAGTTGCCAAGGTTAAACACCTCAGTATAGAAAATTAGTATCACTTAAAAACCCTCAGCAACAATTTCATTGTTGCTGTTATTATTACCAAAACTAATTAAATGTCACCATTTATTCAGGCACAGTTTTGTCTTTCCTAAACCTGTGTTTCTGTTTCTCTCACACACACACCTACTTCTCATACCTCAATCCTGTTCTTCCCTTCCCTGCTCATTCCTGATGAAATTAACTTCTGAATAATACTCCATATTGCATATAAGAAAAAAAAGGGGAGGGAAAAGGGTTTCCCCACCCCCATTTCTTAATACAAGAGTGATTTTTATTATATTACTGAAGAAATAAGATTGCTCCTGCCATCTCAATAAATCACCCATGAAGCCGCTTTCTTCTTTCACCCCCTCCCCTAAATTAAATTTTTATTTAAATAAAAGTGTTATGTTTGTATTTGAACTGACAGCTAAATCTGATAATTAGAGTGCATGAAGTTAGCTTTGATTGGCATTGTAATTGGATTGTCATTGGGCTGAAAACCTATTATCTTTGGATCATGCCCCATGAAATCTCTTGAAGTAACTTTGCTGCCAGTCATTAAAGTCACCATCTTGGCTTACAAATGAGGTTTTGAACGGCTTTTTTTAAAAAACAAAACAAAACAAAAAAGTGGAAATATAATTTAAACTGATTCAATTGCATTACCGTTCATTAAAAGTATATTAAAATTATGGTTCATTTTCTAAATATTTTCCATATTTTATTAAATTTCCCCTTTTACTAATCTACCTGAAAAACACATGTTACTCATTATCAACTGGGGTGGAGTGGGGATTTATCAATATGCTGTTCATTAAAAAGTGCAAAATTTTTAGCTTTTCCTAGTTAGGATTTTTTTTTGAATGAAATAAAGCTAAAATAAAACAAAGTGAAATGGACTAAAATAAAATCCAGTATTTCATATACCAATAGATCTATTTCAACAATAGCACGACATGTCTGCAATGAAAGAATTGGCTAAAACCAATTGCTTAAACTGGACATACACTATTAAGTGTCTAATCATTCTTTATACTTTTAAGAAGGCCTATTAGGCTACATTAGTACATTGTTTTAATGGAACAATTACAAATGCACAACAGGTCTTTGTATTAGTTTTAAAACCTGAACTGAGGAATATGCAGAAAAACAGACCGGGAGATAGGAAGAGAAACAGGAGTTAGCAAGTGCTGATTCTTTTGCTAGGATAGATATAAAAGAAATCCAGCATGGATTTAAGATTGCGTTTGTGACTTCCACTAAGCAAATAAGATAAGATAACCTTTATTGTCATTTTTTACTGTGGGCACAATGACACACATCAAAAATGAAATTTAGTTACCCACTCTCAAAGTGAATACATACATGACACACACCTAAACATACTATATACATCATATACCTAAACATACTATATACATCATATACATACAACATATGTAGACCTACACCTCTACATATAAATAGCATATGAGTACTAAACACTATCCATCTTGAATATATAACAGAAGGAGGAAGCTTGAATGTTCACAAGGTTTATACTGTATAAACTGTGGCTGAATCTGGATGTTCTGCTTCGGATACCACGGAACCTCCTCCCAGAAGGTAACAAGAAAAACAGGTAACAAGAAAAATATCGTGGTGACCAAAACTGGATGCAGTATTCCAGGTGTGGCTTTAACAAAGCATTGTAAAGTGGTATTAGTACTTCACGTGATCTTGATTCTATCCCTTTGTTAATGCAGCCTAGCACTGTGTTGGCTTTTTTGGCAGCTGCAGCACACTGCTGGCTCATATTTAAGTGATTGTCCACTAGGACTCCGAGATCTCTCTCACAGTTACTACTATCGAGCAAGGTACCACCTATACTATACCTGTGCATTTGATTTTTCCTGCCTAAATGTAGAACCTTACTTTTTTCACAATTGAATTTCATTTTGTTAGATAGTGCCCAGTGTTCGAGTCTGTCCAGATCCTCCTGTATCTTAAGCCTATCTTCTGGAGTATTGGCTATTCCTGCCAGCTTGGTGTCATCTGCAAATTTGATGAGTTCCCCATCTATCCCCTCATCCAAATCGTGGATGAAGATGTTGAAGAGCACTGGGCCCAGAAAAGAGCCCTGGGGCACCCCACTACACACTTCCTTCCATGTAGATGCAGTTCCATTGAGGACCACACACTGAGTACGGCCTGTCAGCCAGCTACGAATCCATCTGGTGGTGATGCTATCTAACCCACATTTTTCTATCTTATCAAGTAGTAGGTTGTGATCTACTTTATCAAATGCCTTACTGAAGTCCAAGTAAATTATATCTACAGCATTCATCTGGTCCACTAGTTTTGTCACTTGGTCAAAGAATGCAATAAGGTTTGTCTGGCACGATCTGTTTGTGACAAACCCATGTTGGCTTTTAGTGATAACTTTGTTCGCATCAAGGTGTTCGCTGATTTGTTGTTTGATTATATTTTCCAGAATCTTCCCAGGTATTGAGGTCAGGCTGATAGGTCTGTAGTTTCCTGGATCTATTTTTTTCCCTTTTTTGAATATGGGAACTACATCACCTTTCTTCCAGTCCTCTGGTAGTTCCCCAGTGTTCCAGGATCTTTGAAAAATATAGTTCAGTGGTTCTGAGATCACGTCTGCCAGTTCCTTGAGAACCTTGGGGTGTAATCCATCTGGTCCTGGTGATTTGAACTCGTCTAGGCTGGACAGGTGCTCACTTACCATTTTCTTGCCTATCTTAACTTGCGTTTCTATTCTGTTTTTTATGGCACTGGTTTTGGCAGGTTGGACTGTTTTTTCCCTTTGTGTAAAGACAGATGCAAAAACCGAGTTAAATAGTTCTGCTTTCTCCCTGTTGCTTGTCACCTTCTTGCCACTTTCCCCCACTAATGGACCAATCATTTCCTTAACTTTTTTCTTGTTTCTTATATGTTGAAAGAAGCATTTTTTGTTATTTTTTACTTTGGTTGCAAGCCTTAGTTCATTTTGAGCCTTAGCTTCCCTCACTTCATCTTTGCAGGCACGGGCTGTTTGCTGATATTCTGCCATAGTTATGTGCCCCTCTTTCCACTTCTTATACTTGTCCTTTTTATCTTTCAGTTTATCAGAGAGTTCTTTATGCAGCCATGCTGGTTTCTTTTGAAAGCTGTTATTTTTCTTCTTTGTTGGTATTGTGCTAGACTGGGCCTTTATTATCTCACTTTTCAAAATTTCCCAAGCTTCTTGAGTTGTTTTCCCCTTTAAAGTCCAAGACTCTAGTTTGGCTGTATTCTATTGCTTGTGCTTCCATAATGTTGAATTCCAATGTTGCATGATCACTTCCCCCCAAGGTTGCTGTGGCTTTGACACTTTCTATCATTTCATCTCTGTTAGTGAGAATTAAATCCAATATGGCTAATCCCCTAGTTCCCTTCTCTACTTTTTGGGAGAGAAAGTTGTCTGCTAGGTTTGTCAGGAATCTGTTAGATCTTCCACTTGGTGCAGAATTTGTCTCCCAGTTGATATCAGGGTAATTAAAGTCCCCCATTACTATTGTGATGCGCTTCCTAGATACCTTAGTTAACTGACTAGCAAAAAGTTCATCTATTTCCTCTGCTTGGTTGGGCGGCCTATAGTATACACCTATGGCAATGTCATTTTTCCCCCTTTTATATTGACCCAAATACATTCAAGTTTACAGTTTTCATCATTGTTGTGCTCTATTTCTGTAGAGATAAAGTTATTTCTTATATAGAGAGCAACTCCACCTCCTCTTTTGTTTAGTCTATTTCTTTTAAATAATTTAAATCCCTCTAGCTGTGTGTTCCATTTGTGGGTTTCATCCCACCATGTTTCTGTAATGGCAACAATATCATATCCGCCCTCATTTACCTGAATTTCTAGTTCACCCTGCTTACTGTTCATACTCTGTGCATTGGTGTACAGACATTTGAGTCCTTTATGACTGACCCTGTGTTTACTTGCTACATAACTTGTGTGGTGCCTAAGTTCCCCTATTTTCTTAGATTGCCGGGGACAGTGATGTTCTGTATCAATTAACTCACTGTCCCCGTTGTTTAGTTTAAATATTCCTTCAGAAAAGCTGTGAATTTATTGCCAAGTAACTTAGCCCCTTTCTTGGATGGATGCAGACCATCTCTTTTGTAGATTTTTTCATTGGACCAGCTACAGACATCGTGACTAATATAACCAAAGCCTTCTCCTTTACACCACTCCTTTAGCCACATATTAAATTCTGCTATACGCTGGCCTTTTCCATTTTGCTCCTTATACACTGGTAAGACCTCTGAAAAAGTGAGTCTACAGCCTATTCTGCTGAGTTCCTGCCCTAAGCTCTGGAAATCATTCTGCACAGAGAGTACATCGTTTTGGGACAGATCGTTAGTGCCAAGATATACAATGGCATCCACATCACAGTCTTTGCTGGCATTGTTGACTATTTTGAAAATACGCTTCTTGTCCCTACTGGCAGTAGCACCTGGAAGACACCTGACCTCTTTTGAAACCTCTGTATCCTTTCCTAAATTAACATCCCTTATAATTGAGTTACCAACCAGAAGGTGGCTTCTCTTTTTGGGTACCTTTCTTTTCTTGCATGACTGATGTGTAATACCTGATTCGCACTTCTCCCTGTCAGAAACAAGTTCATCTCGGACCATGGTCCCCTGCTTATTTGAGTTATCACAATTACCTTGACCTGTTTCCTTAATGTCCCTATTAAGGTCAGCAAGGGCACTGTATCTGTTATGCAGGGACACAGCTAAAGCTTTGGGTTTATGGCTCACAGCTCTCACCCTGCCAGATCCCACGGTTGTCCACACTGCCCTTCTCCTGCAGGATCTTTGTGGTAGAGGGGGCTGATAGCGTGGAGGCTCAGTAGAGTAGGAGGGCTGAACTGAACACCTGATTTCTGCCTGAAGAGCGCAGATTACAGACCCTAGATGAATAATCTGTCCTTTTAGACTAGTAATTTGTGTACATATAGGACAGTTTCCCAGTTTGAAAAGAATGCTGCGAAAGACAGCTGCAAAACAAGTGTTGCACTGAACTAAGCCAGACATGCTGAGATGAAAGGAATCTCAGATGTACTTGCCCTGAATATACCACCACTATTTTTGATTTTCTTAACTCACAGTTTTCTAGCTTTTCCCAGCAGCCTCTGGCAGTTTAAAAGCAAAGAGGGTCCAATCAGCAAGGACTTAGCTACTGTGCCCCTCCACCCACTTCTCCTTAACTCACAGTTTTCTAGCTTTTCCCAGCAGCCTCTAGGGACCTACATTTGGCAGGTCCCAAGAGATGTGCCTTCTCTGCCATGACATCCATCTTCTAGAATACTCTTCTCCCTCAAAATAGATTAGCACCATCCTTTTTAACATTCTGGAAGGCCCTCAAGACCTGGTTATGTTATCAGGCCTGGAGCTCTCAGGAAACTGGAGACATGATTAGATGGCTCCATTGCTGAGCTGGCTAATCTTGCCTCTCTATTTGTATATCTGTTTTTATAATAAATGTTTTAATGTGATTTTTATATTTGTTGCTTTTATATCTGTTGTCTTATATGCTTGTTGCATGCTGTCCAGAGTTGCTTTTGGTAAGATGAACAACTATACAAATGTGATTAATAAATAAATGAAAATCAGCAGCCCATATTGATGAAAAAATGCAATGAAGAAATTAAGAAGAATTTGGCAGGAGAGGAGGGCTATGAAAGGTCAAGATAGTGGCCAGGACCATTTGATTGTAGCCCTGCTTCTTTTTTACATTCTTGTGTAAAAGCTGCCATCTTGAAACATATCTGATGCCCTTGGATAAATGTATATTGATCTCAGCTAATTTTCCCTCTTGAATGGTCTGCAGTGACCACAAGTAGGAATAACTGAAATAGCTTGTGGTGAAGTAGGCCTTTTAAAGGAATCTTACCCTTCAACTATTTATCTTGATTATTCCTCCCAGGTAAACCATTTATCCTCATATTTAAATGGAAATGCTTTACCATTTAATTTTTCTTTTGGCTTGGATAATAATTTATTTCTCTTGGAGCCATATTAAATTTGACATTATGTCACCAGTGTCAACTCTAAAAATGAGCATGGCTGCAGCCATTTTTCCTATTCATTTTTGGTTGACGCATAAAACAGAGGGAGTGGTTTTGCCATGTGCTTTGCTAGATTAAATAAACTTTAATCCTGTGGGAACCAAGGTCATTGGCTGCTCCTGAGACTGCAGGCTGGGCATTTTGTGAAAAGCCTGCCAAGAAGATGTATTGGGGAACATAGTAGTTGCTTGCATAGCCTTAGGGGTGGGATTTCTTAACTTTGTATTGGGGAATTGTTATGTGTGTCTTCAGACTTGGTTTCACTTTTGATGTGCTGATATTTTGTAACTAATAAACACGTTCTTTGAGGAATTTGCAAGTCTTGGAGTTCTGCTTTATTTGTCTCTGTTTATCGGAACTTTGACATTAAACCAAGTCTCATAAAACTTTATTTTCTTGGGTGCTGTGCTCTGACTGCCTACCCACTCATTTTGGGGAGTGTGGTAAAGACTCAGCAAAGACTTGAGTTGGAGGACAAAATTGAAACTGCTGCTAGCCACAATGGGACTCAGGCTGTTGGAGCTCAGGCTGGCGCTCCAGCCACCAAGGAGGCATCACTGGCAGGAGCTTGGCCAAAAGCCAGGTTAATCCAACCAGGGAAGCTGGCATTACAAGAAGGAGCTATAGCCCTAGCAGACCTCTTCCAAGCTGAGGCTTCCCCTCAGCACAGAAGCACTCCTGTAACTACTGGACAAGAGCTCCTATTGCTGCCATCCCAGGGTTCTTCATCTGCGGATGGCAAGAAAGGAAAGGGGTCGATGGGATGGGATGACTGGCGAGTGGAGATGTCAGTCCACAGTCCACAGCCCCTCACTCGAAAAGCTGAAGGAAAAGTTCAGCCAGCTGGAGGTGAAGGAAATGATTCCTATTGCCCAAGAGGTGGGAGCCATAGGGGGAAATGCCAAGAACTACCCATCTCTTCCCCCCCCTCACCAGAGCTCCAGCCCACCTGCTGGAGTCTGTGTTGTTTCACCCATCTCCCAAACAGCTGTGATACCAAGCCCTGTGTCCCAGCCAAGTTTGTTGCCAAGACCTCGGGATGCCAGTCCCAGAGTCCAGCCAAGAGAAGTCTGGAGAGTGGTTCAGCCACATCCCCAGGACCAGCAAGCCACCCAAGCCCAGCAAGCCACCCAAGCCCAACATCAGGTGCAGGCAGCTCTGCCGAGGTTCGAGCCTCCTCCCATCAAGCCCACCTTTGATGGGGATCCCGAAAAGCTGACCTTCTTCTTAAACCAGGTGTGGGCTCATTTAGATCACTACACTAACCATCCTAACCCTAACCCTAACCCTACCTGGATGGGGCTATGATGGTGAATGCTGTAGTGGCAAATTTAGAGGGAGAAGCAGCTGACTGGGTGACCAACCTCCATGATGAAGGGGCTCCTGAATTGCATGTCATTAATCTATTCATGGAGCAACTGAGGGGCCAATTTGAAGATGAATCCCAAGTCCTACTGGCTGAGAAAGAAATCCACCACCTGAAGCAAAGAGGTCACCCCACAAAGGAGTATGTCTGTGAATTCAGTAGAGTTGCTAACTGGCTGGGGCAGTGGCCTCAGCGGTCACTGTTCAACCATTTCAAACAGGGGTTAGATTGTGACTTGCTTCAAGCCTGCATCATTCAAGGTCTCCCCAACCTGTTGTGTGAGTGGTACCATATGGCAGTGATGCTGGACATTGAGCTGGACCACCCCCAAAAGTCAAGCATCATTGAACCCAAGCCACTGCACGTCCAAGAAAAAATGCCTCTATGGCTGACATCCCCATTCCTCTGCAGCCAGGGCTTCAATCAAGTTCTACCAGTGTGGTCAGATGAGTCATTGTGCCCAGCTCCTCACCCTCAATCTATAAGCACAGCAGGGGGAAGAGAGAAAACCAACTGGGCACATTAAGACCTGGGTGTCGAAGCCTCCCCTACCACCGAGCTTGAAGCCAAACTTCAATCTGAGCCACAGCAGATGCCGGCACTGTATGACAGTGATGAGAAAAGCAAGGAGCACCCCATGGTGAGTCAGCCCATACCCTCTTTTGCCATTCCTGCCAGGCTGATAGTGCCCAAAACAGGGGCTCACATGAATTTGAACCTCCTAATAGACTTGGGTTGCACTTGGTGCTTAATTAATTTACCCAAGGATGTACTCTATGATGCTCTATGAGATGAATGAACTGAGAGAGTACATCGATAAAAACTTAGGTAGGGGTTTCATTCAGCCAGCCAAATCACGTGGCCGCTCCCATGCTTTTCAAGGAACAGAAAGCTGGCTCTCTTAGATTATGCATGGATTTTAAATCCCTCAATGCTGTTAGCATGGAAAATATGTACCCCTTCCCGCTGATGAAGGGCGTGTTAGCCCACCTGGCTAAAGGAAAAATCTTTACCAAGCTAGATTTAAGAGAAGCTTATTACCGGATCTGGATGAAGGAGGGGGACGAGTGGAAAACAGCTTTCAATTGCCCATTGGGAAGTTTTCAATTTAAAGTGATGCCTTTTGGACAGCAGGGAGATCCCCACTGTGTTTATGCAATTGATAAGTGCTTCATGATCATTTATACAAGGGGGTCTTGATGATATTCTTGTTTACTCTGAAACCATAGATGAACACATCAAAATGGTCTGTGAGGTGTTAAAGAGACTGTTGAAAGCTAAACTGTATGCAAAGCTGTCAAAGTGTGAATTTCACCAGACCCACTTAGTTTATCTAGGGCAGGGGTCGGCAACCGGAAAAAGAAAAAGAGCCACTCAGAACCGGTTCCGTCACACAAACAAAAAAGTGGGAGCCGCAAAAAGTGCGCGCGCGTGCGTCCACTCACGTGCATGCGCAAAATGGGAGGCACCTGCGCGGCAACGGGTCTCCCCTTTGGAGAGGTGTGCGCCGTCCCATCCGGAGACCTGCCGCGTTCGTCAAACGGGGCCAGGCCGGCGCGCGCAGGGGGGAGGGGGCGACGGGGGCTTTTGTCCTAAAACAGTGGCTTTTAAAAGTGGGAGGGTCGGAGAGCCGCGGGCAGGTCCGGAGAGGCGGGGGACGAAGCCCCGCTTGCCCGGAGGGGGGGCAGAGAAGCGAGTTGCTGCAGCCCACCTTGGGCGGCTCCCACCCTTTGTTCAGGCGCCAGCATCCCAAAGAAGCCCGGCCAGGAAGCCCACCCCCCGCCCGCTTTTCCGGAGGGGGGCAGAAGGAGGGAGCACGTCCCTCCCTTCTTTGTCTGCTCCGTGGGTGCCCTGCGAGAGGGGAACAGCGCCTCACGTGCCCAGCCTGGCCCCTGGCCCCGGCGCAGCGGGCGAGAGACGCGGCGTTTGGGCTGGGCCAGAGGACGAAGCCGGACCGTGCGAGCTGCGCTCCCCCCTCCCTCCGAGCAGAAACCTGGTCGTTGCCGCTCCCGAGGATCTGCGAGGCTGGGGGAGCCGCCCTTCCCCTCGTTTGCCCCGGCGGACACTCCTGGCGCTGCTGCTAACGGGTGCGATTCCAGCCGGAGGCGTCAGAAAGCCGCTGCCGTCCTTGGGAGAGGTGCACGCGCACCTCCGCACGAACGGGCGGTGGCGCCGCTCTTTGGGGGAGCTGCCGTGGCACGTTTGCAGGCTGCCGAAGGCGGCAGCTCTGCAGGCGGGCCGCAGCAGCTGTTGCGGCCTATGGGCGTGACATTCGGCAGGGCCCCTCTTCGCAGCACGGCGCGAGGCCCTCACCCCCCACGGACATGCCCTCCTCGCCACGGGAGCCACCCCCGCCATCCTCGCACACCACTAGCGCAGGCCCACCTCGTCTTGGGGGCCTGCCCTCCGCACGCTGACTGCATCCTCCGATCGACCGACACAGCCAGGGAGACTGCCCGGCAGCTGGCCAGCGCGCGCATGCGCAGGACGCCTCCGCCGGGACCCGGCCGATGCGAGCAGGCCCCGCGACATCCATGCCCGGGGCCGGGGCCACCTGGGCCGGAACACGCCTGGACGCAGCGTGGGATGGTGGCAACAGGCTGGACAGGCGACGACTTGACAATGCCGCATTGTCAAGTCGTTGCCTGTCCAGCAACGGGAACGGGCTCCCGAGCAACACAGTCCTGCGCAAGTCCGTCCTGCACCCCAAGCCGCTCCGCTGAACGTGGGCAGCTGAAGTCGTGGGAGGGCCGGCGACGAGCTGCGGGCTCCCGAGGCGGCGGCCCCCGCGCCAGCCGTTTCGGAGCCTCTGTCGACCGTGCCGTCGGCCGGGGAGTCCTGCACAGGCGCGGCGTCGGGCAGAGGAGACAGCTGCAGCGGCGCGGCCACCCGGGCCGCCGTGGAGCAGGGTGAGCCTGAGCCTCCGCCGGTCGTGCCATGGGCCGGGGAGACCTGCGCAGACGCAGCACTGGGCGGAGGCAGCAGCCGTGGTGCGGACGGGGGAGGCAGCAGCAGCGGCGCGGCCTCCGGAGCCTCCCGGGCCGCCGTGAAGCTGAGTGGGTCCGGCGCGGCCTCCGGAGCCTGTCGGGCCACCGTGAAGCTGAGTGAGCACGGCGCGGCCTCCGGAGTCTGTCGGGCCGCCGTGGAGCTGGGTGAGCATGGCGAGCGCAAGGCAGGGGGTGCCGTAGGGGTGGAGGGCCCCGCCCCTTCTACCTACTAGCCTGGCTGGAGACGCGGCGGCGGCAGCAACCGTGGAGGAAGAAGAGGGGGCCGTGAACCGGTGGTTACCCTTCCGGACGGGCTGAGAGCAGCTTTCCAGATGGGCGGTGCCGCTGCCCATTCTGAGAGGTGCGTGCACACCTCTCCAAAGGTTTGGAGAGGTGCATGCACACCTCCACCCATTCGGAGAGGTGCGCGCACACCTCTCCAAATGGGCGGTGCCACTCTCCATTTGGAGAGGTGCGCGCGCACCACTGCCCGTTCGAAGAGGTGCGCGCGCACCGGGCAGCTGGGAGCCGCAGGTTGCCGACCCGTGATCTAGGGTATCGGATTTTGAATGAGGGGGTAGAGATGGACCCTGCTAAAGTTAAAGCAGTTCTGGAATGGCGACCCCCACACACCTGCAAGTAGCTTCAAAGTTTTCTGGGGTTTGCCAACTTTTATCATCAATTTATTCCCTGTTTCACAAAGATAGCCATGCCAATCACTGATTTACTCAAAACAGGCAAAGGAGGGGAAAAATCCCGACCTTATCAGCCATTGCAATGGTTATTAGAGTGCCAGGCAGCATTAAAAAAACTAAAGAGACTCTTTGCAGCAGAACCAGTTCTTAAACACCCTGACCTCACACAACAATTCATCATTCAAGCTAATGCAAGTGACATGGCCGTGTGGGCCATTCTCTTACAAAAAAATCACAGAGGGGAGTTACAACCTTGTGTTTACACTTCCTGGAAATTAACTGACACTGAGAGGAGGTGGGATGTTTGGGCAAAAGAGGCTTTTGCAGTTCTTTGGGCTTTGCTGATATGGCATCATTTTTTGGAGGGGGGAAAAATGCCTTTTGAGGTATGCACTGATCAAAAAATTTGGAGACTCTCAAGACCCCCTGTAAATTATCCCCAAATCAAGTTCAGTGGGCTCAGTACTTCAACCATTTTAATTTTCCTGCGAGTAAAAACTTTTTGGCTGATGCCTTGTCTAGAATGCCCCAGTTCAAGAACAACCAAGAGCAAGTAATTAACTCCATTATTCCTCCATCGCAATCTGCTTCTTAAATAACAACCAGATCGCACACACAGAGACCCCCTGCTGGTCCTGATGATCGCTCTCTAAAGGAATTGAAGGAGAAATTAGAGACTGATGCCTGCTTTAAAGATAACAAATCTATATTAACCTTAAGGAGAGGGCTAGCTTGGAAGAGTTCTAAGTTATACCTCCCAAATAGCCTCAGACTCCAGATATTGCAATAGAGTCATGATGCTAAGCAAGTGGGTCACTTTGCATTTTTAAAAAAACATTGCATCTGGTGCAGAGGCAATTCTAGTGGCCAAGAATGAAAAAGGACATTGAGAGTTATGTTAAGAGTTGTGTCACTTGTGCTAGAATAAAAAGGCATCCTGGAAAACCACCAGGTGTAAGGACCTGCTTCAATCAGTCCTCCCAAGAAAGCAGAACTCTTGAAATGGACATCATTCCAAAAGTAACTTTTATTGGGAGATGTTGACAGCAGGAATAGAAGGCAGGATCTGAGGGTTTCCCACACAAATCAATAGGTCAAAATAATCAATAGTAACCCCACCCCAAATGTCCATCTGAAGATGTGGGAATGGGGTGATAAGATGCCACTTCCAAGGCTGTTTGGTCTCTCTGCGCCACTTCTTCCACGCTCAGAGATAA
This sequence comes from Vipera berus, assembly GCF_964194415.1. NCBI lineage: Eukaryota > Metazoa > Chordata > Lepidosauria > Squamata > Viperidae > Vipera > Vipera berus. Next base: position 329,426,324 of record NC_138202.1, read on the forward strand.
GGCAGATGGAGGCACATTCCATTCTCACCCTAACAGAGAAACATCAAAGAGGAATAGAGCAAGGAACAGAGCAAAGGAAATACACACCAGCAACCCCAAGCTTCCCCCTCCCCCCCAGGAGAATGGCAGGGCCCGAAAAGAACAAGAAACCCCATGCCCATAGAAATACAGGGTTCTGACAGCAGGTTTTTATTGCAGCAAATGGCCAATCCCTCTCAGCCTTGGGAGAAGATAGCCATGGATTTTATAGTGGAATTCCCTGAGAGCAAGGGAAACACTGCAATATGGACTGTGATTGATCTATTTTCCAAACAGGCACATCTCATCACTTGCTTGGGAGTTCCCTCTGCAAAAGAAGCTAACCAAACTATTTTTGAAGCATATATGCCAACTGCATGGTGCCCCAAAGCTGATTATTTCTGACAGAGGGGTCCAGTTTGCTGCAAAATTCTGGAGGGAGTTTGTTAAAATGATTGGGTCCTCAGCTTTTCATCCAATACTAATGGAGCTGCTGAGAAAGCTCACACAATGGTGGAACCGTACCTCAGTTGTAATGTAAATTATCATTAGTGTAATTGGGCTGACCTCTTGCCTTTTGCAGAGGTAGCCTACAATAATACTGTGCACAGAAGTACTGGTCTCACCCCATTCAAATAGTGACGGGTTGAGATGTTGTGCCCATGCATGAGTTTCCACAGGAGCCTCCTACTTCCCAGACTTTGGACCAATGGGTGACATCTTTCCAGGGGGGTTGGGTGAACATGAAGAAGGCTACCAAGGTTTACAAGGAGCAAACAGACAAACAATGTTCCCCTCAAAACCCTTTTTATGTTGGACAATTTATCTTTCAACTAAATATCTATGATTAAAGTTGCCCAGCAAAAAATTGGGTCCGAAATTCCTTGGCCCTTTCCCCATTATCAGAATCATAAACCCTGTGACTGTGGAGTTAAAACTTCCACGTTTGTTGGGGAGAGTTCACCCAGTGTTTCATTACAGACTTTTGAAACTGGTATCAGAATCCACTTTAAGACCTATTCCGAAAGAGCCACCTGGTCCAATGGTGGTAGAGGGGGAGCCTTGGTGGAGCAGTGGGCTAATGCCTCCTTAAGTAACACCAGCTGCCTGCAATTAGTGCAGGTTCGAGTCCCACCAGGCTCAAGGTTGACTCAGCCTTCCATCCTTCCGAGGTAGGTAAAATGAGGACCCAGATTGTTGGGGGCAATAAGCTGACTTTGTAATAATGCCGCTTGGAGGGGGCCGAAAGCCCTAATAAGCAGGCATATACATAGAATGAAGGCTATGGCTAAGCATATTGATTTGTGCTTTAGATTGTAAGCTGCCCTGAGTCTTTGGAGAAGGGCGGGATATAAATGGGATTAAAAAAACAACATTATGAGATAAAACGTATTCTCAATTCTAGGCTGTGCAAGGGAAAGTTATAATATCTTGTTCAGTGGAAAGGTTACCCCCTTTCAGAAGCTACATGGGTGAAATGTACAAATGTGAAAGCGGATAGAATGATAAAAAGTTTTATGATAAATACCCACAAGCCTCGAGGGAATTCTTAATCTGTTTTTTTCTTTCCCCTGCAGGAGACTCTTTCTTTCAGAAGAGGAGCTGACTGTCAACTCTAAAAATGAGCATAGCTGCAGCCATTTTTCCTACTCATTTTCGGTTGACGGATAAAATGGGGAGAGGGGTTTTTGCCAGGTGCTTCACTAGTCTAAAATTTTATCCTGTCGAACTAAGGTCATCAGCTGTTCCCGAGACTGCAGGCTGGGCATTTTGTGAAAAGCCCACCAAGAAGATGCATTGGGTAATGAAGTTGCTTGCATAGCCTTAGGGGTGGGATTTCTTAACTTTGTATTGGGGAATTGTTACGTGTGTCTTCAGACTTGGTTTCACTTTTGATGTGCCAATTCTTTGTAAACTAATAAAGATGTTCTTTGAGGAATTTGCAAGCCTTGGAGTTCTGCTGTATTTGTCTCTGTCTTGCAGAACCTTGACAACCAGTTTTATGTAGTTATTGCTTTTTTGGAAAGGCTTATTTCCTTTAGATGTTATTTGTCATGCATTTTTATTTAATGGCATTGATTTTAGTAACTTTTAATATACATTAACAGTTTTCAGTTTAGCAAACTATTGTTAAACTAATCTGTAAATTAAGATTAAGAGTAAGGTATCAATCAACAGAGGTAGGTGAAGAAAGAATTGAGAAGAATCTTACAGTCAGGCCAAGCCAGGTCAATCCAGTATCCCCTAGATTTATCAAGTGGCCAGCATGACGTTTCAAGGAAACGGAGTTTGGGGGGAAAAAACTTTCTCAATGACTGCTTCCATACATTTTCCTGAAGTGCTATCACTCTGAAAGTGGAGTTTTCATTAAGTGTAATCAATAATGGACAGACCTATTCCTCATGAATCAACTGTGAACTTATTTCATTCAATTATGAGACTTAAACCAAACTTCATGGAAGGGAGGTAGGAATGTTCTTCCCCTTTCATCCCATACCTATTGTAATAGCATATTGGCCATACATTAGGAAAATCAATTTATAGAAGATTGCTTGGGAAACAGGAGTAATATAGAGATAGTTTAATTTGGATGGTACATGAAAGATTTTTTTTTGCACTGCAGTGGCTCAAACTGTAAATGTCTACACATGAGATATGTACATCTATAAAAATATGTATGTGCACCAATATGTACAGTATCTTTATTTCATTTAACATTTATATTTTGCTCCGTAATAAGTGACTTACTACTTTTTAGTACTGCACAGCATTCTGTTTGGCTGGCCTTTGACTTAATAAAGTATCTTAATATTTTTTTTCTTTCTTTTCTTGTTAATTAGGGCTGGAGGACTGAATTTAGCTGTGCTGGGAAGAAGGGGAAAAATAAAGGAAGGGAGTGTAGAAAATAAATGTAGAAGAAAGAAACTGTTGTATCCACTTGGGTCTTTGGCTTAACCCATTTTCCACAAGCCATCACTTATATAATCATGCCAAGAGAGGTAACTTTTTACAACTGGGAATGTTTGAATGCAACCTATGCTGAGTACTGTCATATTCTTTGTTCCCTTTCTTATAAACTAAATAGGTGGCATTCATTTGTTTCCAAATAGAGCATAGGTGAGTTACTCTGGCCCATAAAAATATGCAGCCTTCATAGCCATAAGAAACGATGACCACTTTTTTCACTGGCCACCCAGTCAGGACATTTATCTGTCCTAAAAGAAAAGAATCAATAGTTTCTTCCTGTTCCATATGGCAGGAAACTGAGCAGCCTGGTTGCTGCCAGTTGGTTAGTTAGTTGAGGATTGGTGGGGAATACATGGCTGTTTTTTAAATGTTAACAATATGAGACCAGTAGTTGCTGTAAGATAGTAGAAGAAAAGGCAAGGAGCGAGAGACAGAAGAATGAATGTTGTGGGTAGGTTTGTGTATAGTATATGTATATGTAGAAGATATATGCAGATGTGTACGAAGATAGAAATGTGTGTTTCATCAGTTCTGGCTGCCTGCTTAGAAGCTGAAGCTGAAAATATTTCCCACTTATGAGATAGCATGTTATTTATTACTCATAGATTCGTTCTCATTGTTGCTTAAGGTCAACACACAGAATAGGCAGTGGAGGGCAATAAGAGGAAGGGGGAAAAGTTTATGATACTGTGGTGATGATCATATTACTGGGAGATTGTTATCTTGGTTTGTGCTTCATCAGAATTTCCTTTATCAGACCATCACACTTTTTCTCAGGTGACTATTAATTTTTTTATAGTAACTATTAAGTAGAAAATGAATCTTTGCAAACATTCTGAAACTTTTTGTTAAGTCCCAGTAATGCAAATATAAAAGAATATATTTTCTGTCCTGTTCTCTGATTGACCTGTTGATTTATTTTATTAGAAATTGATTTTCTTCCATGGATTTGACATAGTTTATTCACAAATCCCAAAATTTTCTGAAGTTCCAGGGCTGCTTAAAAATTCTCAGTATTTCAGCCTGTGGAGGGGGGGGGAGGAATCACTTTATTGGGGATATATAATATGTTTAAGGCAACAAGTTGGAACCTCAGGTTCCCCAGATAAGAATGAGCCATGAACCTGTTGTTCGTTAAGCTCCAAGATAAAGATCCTTCACTAGCTGCTGTGGAAATGAGGTGAATTGTGACCAAGAGCAAGTTGGTGTAGTTGTCTACACACAGTCATAGAAAAGTGAGAAAATGTACAGGGCCTACATTCCTGTGGACAATACATTCCACAGCTACACCTGTTCAATCTACCGGTTAGATTGTATGAAAAGAAGCTTTCTGTATATGGCAAGTTTTTCCATCTGATGGAGAGGAACCTTTTAAAGTAGTTGTGGAAGTTCATTGTTCTGGAAGTCTATCTTCAGAAAGTTGAATTGGCATCAACTTCATTCTCTTTCCAAAAGTTGGTGATCAACTTTTAATGGAATATTTTAAACCTCACTGCTTCTGGCATCATCTCGATATTTTGCTGAAGCCTTTATTAATTTATTACTACTGTTCTTATTAATATGTTTTTGAGTTTTATAGTTAATTGATATGTTTTACTTAAATTGCATTTATTATAGTTTACCAACTATCTCAGGAATTTTGTGGCTGAAAGACAGTTTAAACTCTACTCAGAGCACTATAAAGCAAACTTAAACAATAGTCTGAGGGCTTTACAAAATCCTTCCCTCTATTTTTTTCTCAGGTTTATCAAATATGTTTTTTTTAAAAAAAGCATGAATATGTGTCTATAGATATCACATCATTTGTTGTACTTATTGGGCAGCAGCTAATTTTTGTAATAATAAATACAATATATAATAATTCAGGAATAAGTAGCCTCTTTTAAGGCTAATGAATGTATCCTAAAACACCTGCAAGTTTTGTTCAGTCTTGCATTTGAAAGACATGAGCCATCTTGAATCATTAGCTCAAATGATTTACAAGAATGTTGCAGACGTTTCCACAATGTAAACATTACATATACTGCAGGACTTTAGGGAAAAAGTGTGTATGTATGTGTGTGTTTTTAACCTCACCTGTACTAGAGACATTGAGGTATGGCTGTTCTTCATTTCCCTAAAATTGCCAATAGTCATTTGAACTTTATCTAAACTAAAATTTGCCCAATATTGATATTTTTCTGGATGGCTTTATTCATTTCCATCCAGTATAGAAGCCAAGTCCTAGTCTGCTACACCTCTTGGGCTTGCATACGATTTCAAACTTAGCTACTCAGATTTCACACTTCTCTGAATATTGTGATGCTATTCTAGGCAGTTTATATATATAAATCCACTTGGAATAGCATCTTTCAGAAGTACATATGTGACCAATATTAACATACGTATGTAAGTGCTATTTTCAGATGAGTTCTTATAAGAGAAATTCACAGATTGATGTGGCTATGATATGAAAACAAATTCTGGGCCAGAATCTGTTTCTGAATTATCTGGAAAACAACATGCCTCTCTAAAATAACCTTCTGTTTTTCCTCTTATTCTGAGATTCCCTGGGGAATTCTTTTCATGTGTGTCTCTCTGTGTGTACATGTTTATTTGTTATAAAGCATCAGAGAGTATGCAACGTTTCTTTTCCAGTACACAATTTTCCATCATTCTGCAGCCTTTTTCTGGGTATTCAGGTTTCTTGGACTGAAAAAGTTTCAGATGAAAAGCACCTCATGATGTTGTCTCTGAGATGCTTTGAGGTGTGGGTAGGCAGGAGGTCTGCAGACTGTGGGAGAGATGTTTGCACAGTGAAAGCTATGGCCTTCACACACACCTTTGGGCCATCTTTTAACTAAGAAAATACAAGCACACAAAACACAAATTAACAAAGTGTAACTGAATGTCTTCCTTTTAAAAAAACAGGGGTGGGGAAGGGGAGAGATTACCCTTCAACTGAAAGGAAGTATTTGACAAAAATGCAGAATAAATTTTGGCACATCATTAAAAACTCATTAATATTAAATGCACTGAAATAGACAAAATTAGTTCATCCTTCACTATTTCAGTAGAAGGTAGTCTTTGGAATAATGCAGATCCTTATCTCCCGTTGACTATGTTTCCATGTCCCTCTATTTTATTGTGAAGTTATTTCTTCAAATGAGGCTGAAATTGCTGGCCACAGGCTTGCCTTTCATGGAACTGTATCTGGAAGAAATCCCTGTGTCTGAAAGTCAGAGAAAGATTGTGAGATGGGCCAGCAGGCTTCCCTCAAACATTTTGACTTATTGGCATTACAAACGGAAATATGATTGGCCAATCAAGAAAAAGAATTGAAGCTAGCCTAATAGTACCAACTCAACATTTAAGGAGCTGTTTTGAAAGACACAGCAAAAATTTGCAATGGGACTCTCTATTGCCGCTCCTTGCTATTTCCATCAGTGATAAGCAATTCATTGGCAATTCCCTTTAAAGTCATGCAGGCATTGAAACTCTTGTGCAGCTCTGCAAAAGTGACCTTTTAATGACGTTCCTCACTATTAACTTTATTGTTAATCTTTAAATAATGACGTGGGAGGCGTGCTATTCTCCACTTGGTTTGTAAGTTTCCTTATCATCCTTAGGCATCTGAGGGGTAGTGGGGAAATCTCATAGTTACAGATATGCTTCAGCTTGAAATTAAAGTTTCATGTTCAGTTGTACACAGTGGTGCCACTGGGGTAGGGCTGTGGATCAGATATTATGGTTGAGCAGGATGAGCAGGCAGGGGGCATACTGCCTGCCAGGGCTGGTTTGCCAGTTGAGACACAGGGCATACTATCAACTAGAGTGATAGGGTAGGCAGGGGTGGGCAACATGCTCTTCAGTCAGTTATCAGGCTTCAGAATGCCTTCTGGTAAACAGGGGTTTCAGTGAAGGACTTGGGTAATTTAAGAATAGGAATAAAAGCAGGAGGCTTCCACAAGATTTTAATCCCATCAGGATTTCAAATTACTTTGCCACTACCTTTGTGATAATCTTCCCCATCATAGTACCCTCTAGAGAAATCTTTTTTAAACTTCACAACATTATGGTGAGTGCTGACTGAGGAATTCTGGGAGCTGAAGTCCACAGATCTTAAAGTTGCTAAATTTGGAAAAAATAGCTCTAGCTAAACTGAGATAGTAACCCCAGATTTTCCACATTTTGCCATACTGGGAGAGAGCATCTCAAGGCTCTAAGTACCAGATCAGGGACAGATGCTGTATATTGTAAAGATATTTCCTTTTCATCTATGTTTTAGATGAAAACATGCCTTAGACCACAGGTCTGCAACCCGCCTCTCCGGAGCCGCATGCGGCTCTTTCAGCCGTCTCCTGTGGCTCCCAGTCCTCTGCCATGTGCAGTCAAAAAAAAAAGTGGGACTAAAAAAGTTCAACCAATCAATTCAAATATGCAGGGTAGGTGCATATCTTGCCTTGGCTCCACTCTTCAGTCAAACCCTGTTCTGCGTATGCTTGCATGTATGCGCATGTGCACATATTTTTTGCGGCTCCCAGTTTTTCATTTTGTGAGGGAAGCGGTTCCAAGTGGCTCTTTCACTGTTTCAGGTTGCTGACCCCTGCCTTAGACAGTGACCTCATATTGAAAGATCCTTATCAAAGAGCAGGGCTTTTTTTCAAAAAAAAAAAAAAAAAAGGTGCCGGAACTCAGAGATGCTGTCACTGGGAGCGATGCTGGTGTCTGTAAGAATCCCCTCTTGCTACGGCATTGCCGCCTGTCTTTTGCACCCCCACCCCTGCGGCTTGGAGCCACAGGCCACAGGGATTCTTCTCCCCACAGCCGCCACAGGGATTCCCCTCCCTGCAGTTGCCATGCCGCAGCCCATGCTGAGCCCCCACCCAGAGCTGCTCCGAACTCCAACCCAGAGCTGTGTTCCTTGTGGCTTTGGTCTCTGGCGCTGAACAGCTGACGGCCTCTGGCACCATCTCTGACACCAGCTGAAGATGCTTCAGCCATGGAGCACTGTATTGGGCCGCCCAGTGTCTCCAGTGCCAAACAGCTGATGGCCTCTGGCCCCGGCACTCATTCACTTACTGCCCCATCGCTTCCAAACACAGTAAGTGAGCAAGCAAGTGGTGTTTGGAAGCATTTAGAAGCGATGGGGCAGTGAGTGAGTGAATAAGCAAATGGCATTTGGAAGTGTTTAGAAGCGTTTAGAAGCAACAGGACAGTAAGTGAGTGTGTGAACGAGCAAATGGCATTTGGAAGCAATGGGGCAGTAAGTGAGCGAGTGAGCAAGAGGCCTTTGAAAGAGATGGAGTGAGTGGGGGAGACACTGAATGAGGTGCCTCTGAAAGAGACGGAGGAGTGAATGAGAGCGACTGGAGACTTTTGTGAGCAAAGTGTGAGTGAGTGGGGGGGGCTTTTGCGAGCGAAGGGTGAGAGAAAAAGGGAAAAGTGAGGGGGAGAAGGGAAAACGAAAAGGCACTGACTTCTGACTTCCTCTGTTGCAGAAGGAAGCATTAACATTGAACCTGAACTTTTTCCTTTTCTATAACATTATAAAATAGCCATTTCTATAATAGCATTTTCAAAATAGAAGACATGGGAAAAGTGAGTGAGTGAGTGAGAGAAAGAGATGAGATTCTTAACTGAAATGTACAAAGAATATGGAAGATCTATGCAAGGACTTAATGTGGTTTTGGGAACACTTCCTGACACATAACATCAGCTGACATTTAGGGCTGAGTTGGTGTCTTTCATTTTTTTTAATGTGGCTTGTTTGAACCTGGAACAAATCTGTTGTTCTTTGTTGTTTTTGTTTCCAAAACTTTATTTCTTCTGAGCTAATGTATTTCCAAAGAAAGGCAGTGCCAAAGAATGTTCAAACTATCGCACCATTGCACTCATTTCTCATGCTAGTAAAGTCATGCTTAAAATCCTACAAGCTAGACTTCAGCAGTATGTGGATCGAGAACTACCAGAAGTACAGGCAGGATTTCGAAGAGGCAGAGGAACTAGAGGTCAAATTGCCAACATACGCTGGATCGTGGAGAAAGCTAGGGAGTTCCAGAAAAACATCTACTTCTGCTTCATTGACTATGCTAAAGCCTTTGATTGTGTGGATCATAACAAACTGTGGCAAGTTCTTAAAGAGATGGGAGTACCAGACCATCTTATTTGTCTCTTGAGAAACCTATATGCGGGTCAAGAAGCAACAGTGAGAACTGGACACGGAACCACTGATTGGTTCAAAATTGGGAAAGGAGTCCGGCAAGGCTGTATACTGTCGCCCTGCCTATTTAACTTATATGCAGAGCACATCATGAGAAAGGCAGGGCTAGATGAATCAAAAGTTGGAATTAAGATTGCCGGAAGAAATATCAACAACCTAAGATACGCAGATGATACCACTCTAATGGCAGAAAGTGAAGAAGAACTAAAGAGCCTCTTGTTGCAGGTGAAGAAGGAGAGTGCAAAACTTGGGTTGAAACTTAACATTAAGAAAACCAAGATCATGGCATCTGGCCCTCTCAATTCCTGGCAAATAGATGGGGAAGAAATGGAGGTAGTGACAGATTTTATTTTCCTGGGCTCCAAGATCACTGCAGACGGGGACTGTAGCCAAGAAATTAAAAGACGCTTGCTCCTGGGGAGGAAAGCCATGGCAAATCTAGACAGCACACTAAAAAGCAGAGACATCACCCTGTCAACAAAAGTGCGTATAGTCAAGGCTATGGTCTTCCCAGTTGCAATGTATGGCAGTGAAAGTTGGACCATAAGAAAGGCTGAGCGCCAAAGAATTGAGGCCTTTGAACTGTGGTGCTGGAGAAGACTCCTGCGAGTCCCTTAGACTGCAAGGCGATCAAACCGGTCAGTCCTAGAGGAGATCAATCCTGACTGCTCTTTAGAAGGCCAGATTCTGAAGCTAAAACTCAAGTACTTTGGCCACCTAATGAGAAGGAAGGATTCACTGGAGAAGAGCCTAATGCTGGGAAAGATTGAGGGCAATAGAAGAAAGGGACGACAGAGAATGAGGTGGCTGGATGGAGTCACTGAAGCAGTAGGCGCGAGCTTAAATGGACTCCAGAAGATGGTAGAGGACAGGAAGGCCTGGAGGAATGTTGTCCATAGGGTCGCGATGGGTCGGACACGACTTCGCAGCTAACAACAACAACAATGTATGATTCACTTTTCCATTGGAAGAACCATTTCTGTTTCTTGGACTTTTCCTTCTGTTATTTTTCTTTGTGAGGTTTTTGTTTTTTGTTTTTCTTTTTGGAGATATCAACTTTTAAATGCAGTGTGTTAAAGCAATTCAACACAGATTTTTCCTTTTTTTCACAATACAATAGCCTCTCATTATAAAAATTGAGAGCCAGGGTTGCTAGCAATTGTAAGGGCTGAAGTTAATTTAAAGGGATTTGATAAAGTAAATCATAGTCTCCTTTTTGATAAAGTGGGAAAAATGGGCTTAATGGCCCCACTGTGCATGGATTCACAGATGACTTCAGAGTCATCCTGGTGAGATAGTTAGCATATAAATTTAATAAATATTTTTTTCCCAAATGCCCCTATCAGGAATTGAATTTGAATGAAGTTTCAGAAAATCAAATGTCCTGTGCTGGTGGTACTAAGCGCCCAAAGATCTAGCATGGGATAAATGAATTCTTCCTAATAAAAATAACTTCCTGCCTTTTTTAAATCATCATTTCTTCCCTACAGCAATTTGAAAAGTAAAACAAAGTGAAAAAAACCACTACTCCCTCCATGCAGGGAAAATTTGCTTGAGTCATACTTGGATATCCTATTTGCAAATAATATCTTACTTACCTAGTTGAGATGGTGAAGTTGGGGATCAGGGAGGAGTGCAAAGTTCCTGCCTTCGCTGCAACTTGCCTGTGCAACATTTTCTGGCTGGGTCTTTTGGCAAGCTCAGCAGCAATTCTTATTGGCTTTTGAAAGCCAATAGCATAGCTGACTCAGGAATTCTAGGAGTTGAAGTCCATGATTCATAAAAGAGCAAAGCCTGCAATAGGCTTTCGAAAGCCAATACCAGCACAGTTTGTGCAAAAGCTCTTTTTTTTGCAAAAAAAAGAGGTGCCGGAACGCTGTTCTGAGCATTCTATGAGAAAAAAAAGCCCTGTCAAAGAGTCTTCTTGGTCAGTCTCTTCATTCAAGAAAGCTCTGAATTGAATTTTTTTTTTCAGAGATTCTCCTGGCACAGAAAGTTAAAAGCATAAGTCTAAAGTATGGAATGGCAACCTCATCATTTTCATGGCACAAAGTTCAAGGTGGGCAAAGAGATGTTCTATCTGCAAAACTAGATTAACCTTGGTGGTGGGAGGTGCATGTCACTCAATTGAATACTTACCTTCCCACCATCCTGTCTTATTCTGGCTAAAATAACCAACAGCCTGGGGGGAAGATCCTTAAGAGCTTGTTTTTCAGTAATATTTATTCTATTTCTATTTCTATTTATTAATTTACCTTAAATAGTGTAACTGTTAACAATTATTGTTATATAATTCTTATAAGTGGAAGGCTATGCATTCAGATAAATGTTGTACAACATCTTTATATCCAGTGCACCCTTTTACAAATATGCTGCAATTATTCATAATCATTATGCACATTCTCTCCTTCCCTTTCCTGAAAACATGCACAAAATGATACGGTGCTGGTGCTGTCTAAAGATGTAGATCAGGCTCTTTCTCAAAGGTTAGATCTGTCTGGACTTGTGCTTTCAAAGGAATGTTCTCTTCTTCCGAAGGCCTGTAGGATTGTTCATTTTTGTCATAGTGCATAGTTTTCATTTATTTTTTTCCTCATCATTATGCTTTTAATAAATAACTCAAGGCAGCGAACATACTCCCTCCTTCTCCCCTTTTCCCCACAACAGCAACCATCTAAGATTGGTTGGATTAAGCCAGAGTGTCTGTCCCAAGGTCATCCAGCCAGCTTTAAAGCCTAAGGCGGGACTAAGGTCTTCTGGTTTCTGGTTTCTTAACCACTTCTGCAAACAGTCAATAGAGTTACCAGGGTATTTTCTTTCTGAGGGAGGAATTAAAGAAAAGAAAAAGGAAGCCTCCCTAATGTTTAATTTAAAAGATTATTGCAATGTTGCGTGGTCACACAGAGAGACGGACACCTTTAGCTGGGTAGTGACTTGTTTATTGAGGACAGGAACGAAGCTGGGCAACGGGGTTACCTGGCGTCTCTTTATACCTGCCCAGGTGAATTGCAACCAATAGATTCAAACCTGGGCTTCCCACCAGTGCAGGTGACCAATGGATTTAAACCCTGGCTTCCCGCTAGAGCTGACCATGCCCTGGAGCTGTCAGGCTTGCTCCATTCAGGCTTTCCCGCCAAAAGCGGTTATAGCCTGGAGCTGTCCAGCCCCCTGCTGTGCTGACATCCTGTGTATGCTTAAGACGCATACACTACACCCCTTCCCCCATAGTGAGGGATTAGCCTCTGTCCATTCCGTCCCCCATAACTATATGCACTTGATACATATATATATATATATATATATATATATATATATATATATATATATATATATATATATATATATATATAATATTTACATTTGTTCTTCCTTAGTTACTTTTCCACCTTTCCGCCCCCCCCTTAAGAACGCACATAGTCAGCGAGATAGCTTGGAGCCTTGTGGGGCCTGCTCGACCTCCTTGGGACTGGATCCGGTGGTGTGATGCTGTCTCCTGTCTTTCTTGCTTGCTGTGGTTGTTGTGGTGGATTGTGGTGTGTGTGTGTGTGTTGAGGTGCCTGGAGTTTGTGTTATTCCTTCACTTGGGCCTGGTGTTTGACTGTTTTCCCTGTCAGTTCCCTGCCTGGAGTAGGGAACTCTGTGACCCTCTGTGACCCTCTGGTAACCTTCCTGGATGCTTGTGTTAGTGTTGCCTCTTCCTCCTCAGCCCCCAGTGTGTCCTCAAAAACCCTTTCAGGAGCCCTTTTCCTCAGCTGGTCCAGGTGCCTTTTCCACAGGAGTCCCCCCTCCACCCTTACCATGTAGGATAGAGGTCCTGTTTGATCTAGTATTTCCCCTGGCACCCGTGGGTGACCTGAGCTATAGTTCCTTGCCCAGATAGGATCCCTGGTGTTAAAAACTGTTTTGATATTGGGGGTCCCGACGTCTGCTGCTACTCTGTCTGGGTTGAGCCTGTCCAGTGTTGTTATCAGGAGTCTGCCCCATCTGAGTTCCGCTGGGCTTTTGCCTGTGGCTGAGCAGGGTGTTGAGTGTTGGTGAAGAAGGAAGGTGGCCAGTCTTTGCTTCCATTCCCCCTGAACTATGTGCTTGAGGGCGTCCTTTGTTGTTCTGATGAATCGTTCTGCCAACCCATTACTGGCCGGGTGGAAAGGGGCTGAGGTGGCGTGTCTAATCCCCAAGGTCCTCAGGAACACCTGGAAATCCGACGAAGTAAATTGCGTTATCTGACACAATTACATCTGGCAGACCATGTGTTGCAAACAACCCCCTTAACGCCTGAATGGTTCCTGCTGAAATCATGTTGCTTATGGGCACCACCTCCAACCACTTAGAGTGGCTGTCTACCGCTACTAAGAATGTGTGTCCCTGAAATGGCCCCGCATAATCTATATGCACCCTGGACCATGGGGTGTGTGTTTCCTCCCACTTTTGTACTGGTGCATGTGGTTGTTCTGGTCGTGACCTTTGGCATGTGTAACACCAAGCGACTAACCCTTCAATTTCCTTGTCTAAACCTGGCCACCACAGGTAGCTCCTTGCCAGAGCTTTCATCCTTACGACCCCTGGGTGGCCCTCATGGAGTGATTGCAAGACCCTTCCTCTTAGACTCTGTGGAATTATTACTCTACTCCCCCACAACAGACACCCCTTGTGTGTTGACAGTTCATGCCTCCTGGAGAAATATGCACTGAACTCTTGCCCTGGTGATTTGTCCTGCCATCCACTGCTCACCCATGATTGTACCCTGCTCAGGACTTTGTCCTTGGGAGTCTCTGTGGCCACGTCCTTAGCATTGAGGGGGCATTCTGGCAGCTCCTGTATTGCCAATATTTGGCCAGCAGGTGCAGGGTCCGGCTCCGTGTCCCTTAAGGGAAGTCTGCTGAGGCCATCTGCGTGCCCCATCTCCCTGCCTGGCCTGTGTACCAACTTGCATGTGTATGCTGACAGGAAGATGGACCAGCGTAGCATTCTGGGTGACAGGATCTGTGGTGTCTGCTTCTCTGTTGTAAACAGCCCCAACAATGGCTTATGGTCAGTATAAATTAGGAATTCCCTACCATATAGGTAGTCATGAAATTTCTTTACTCCTGCAACCACTGCCAGCACCTCCTTATCTATCTGTGCGTAATTTCGTTCTGCAGCGTATGCGATGGGGCTTTGAGTTCCATCCTCCTCTAAGTGGCTGAGGACTGCCCCAATCCCATAAGGGGATGCATCGCACACAAGGCAGATTGGCTGGTCCTCTCTGAAGTGTGTGACTGTAGCATTGCCTGCTAACAAATTCTTCAGTGTGTTGAACGGGTTTGTGTCAGACCAGTCCCAGGATGCCTGCTTGTCTAGCAGCCTGTGTAAAGGTTCTGCAATTGTTGCTTTGTGTGGCAAGAATGTATGATAAAAGTTGAGGAGGCCCAGGAATGCCTGCAACTCGGACTTGTTTTTGGGAATTGGGGCTTCTTTGATTGCCCTGACCTTGGATGCAGCTGGATGGATGCCTTGAGCATCGATCCTGAACCCTAGGAACTCTGTTTCCTTCACCCCAATCTTGCATTTTTCCCTTTTGAGTTTCAGTCCTGCAGCCCTAAATCTCTGTAGTACAGCTTTCAATCGGTTTGCCAACATGCCCTCGGAGCTCCCTGCAATTAGGACGTCGTCAAAATAGGGGTAAACCCCTGGTATCCCCTTGAGGGTTCTTTCCATCACCTCCTGGAAAATTCCCGGAGCCACGCTGACCCCGAACTGCAGCTGGTCTACCTGGAACGCCCCTTTGTTGGTGACTATCGTTTGCGCTTTAGCAGCCTCTGGGTCGACCGGTAGCTGCTGATAAGCTTGGGCAAGATCCAACTTTGCGAACACCGCCCGCCCTGTAGGGATGCCAGGATGCTGCTGACTGCGGGGACTGGGTAGGAATGGGCGCTCAGAGCTCAGTTAAGGGTCCCCTTATAGTCGGCGCAAATGCAGACCTCGCCATTTGCCTTGAGAGGCGTTACGATGGGGGTCTCCCATTCCGCTCCGTCGACTGGCGTTAACACCCCCTGGTCTACCAGCTTATCCAATTCCCACTCTATCTTGTGTTTTAACATGAACTGGACCCGCCTAGCCTTCATTCTGATGGGCTGAACCTGGGGGTTTAACTTAAATAAAATTGGGGGACCGGTGTATCTTCCTAATTGCTCATCGAAAACGTCTGCAAAATCTTTGCAGACAGATTCCAGTGAATGGCAGCTCTGCATCTGGTAAATCCCTGTGATTCCAATGCCCAGCACTTTGAACCACCCTAACCCCACGAGGCTGGTCCGCTGCCCTTCGATGACCAATACATTCAATTTGCCCGCGAACCCCATGTACTGTACCATCACCGATGCCTCCCCCCAAACGTTAAATGGTGAACTTTGAAAGTCAGAGAGGGTCAGTCTGGATGGCCTCAAGGGAACCCGTTGGCCTCTCTACTCGCAAATTTCTTTAAACGTCCTGGCGGAGATGATTGACACGGCTGACCCTGAGTCCAGCTCCATTGTGCAGGGGATCCCTTGCAGTTTCACCCTTAGTTTTATTTTTGGGGTGAGTGTCGGGGGTCCCCCTGTTGAGCAAATGGCCGCCTGTCCCTCCGTGTGGCTGACCGTCAGTCTCTGCAACCATTCCCCGGTACCTGTAGCAGCCTGGAACTCAGCTTCCACTTTGTGCAGGCTGTCCCGTTGCTTGCTTCTGCAGACCGCCGCGATGTGCCCGGTCTTTCCGCAGGCCCAGCACTTCGCCGATTTGAACCGGCAGGTAGATCGGGGATGCTGTCCTCCGCAGCTTGCACAATCGGTTGATCGGGGGCTGTTCACGCTGCAGCCGGAACACTGGGTAGACCGGGGTTGTCCACAGCCACCGTGCTGGGTAGACTGGGGCCGGTCCACATCATAACCAGGGAGTTGGGTAGCCCGGGGGGGTGTTTCCTCCACACCTGCACTCCTGGCGCTTCAGGTCTGTCGCGGCTGGTCCTGGCTCCCTCGAGTTGCCTCGGGTTGTGGTGAACTGGCGAGGGGTCCGGTGTATGGCGTCCACTTCGCATGCTGACTCTTCTGCCCTGCAGCAGCCGCTCAGCTGGTGGATGGTGCCACCCTCCCTCGCGTCGGACTCCTCAGCCATGTCCCAGGCTAGGAATTCCTCCTGGACGTCCCTCAGGGTTAGCTTCTGCTTTGTGAATATCTTCTACCACAGCTTCCGATCTCGCAACCCACAGACGATCTGATCCCGCAGCCTGATCTCTAAATTTTCAAAATTGCAGAGACGGGCTACCTGTCTTAGGGCGGCCATGTATTGTTTGGCAGACTCACCCGGCCATTGGTCCCATTTCTCGAACCGATACCTCCACGCGATCTCAGATGTCTCCGGTCTGAAGTGCTCGTTCAGCTTCGTTAGCAGCTCGCTGTACCCGATGGTGTGGACGTCATCGGGTGAGCAGAGACCGACCACCAGCTGGTACATGTCCATCCCGCAGCTGCAGAGTAGCGCCGCCGCTTTCTGCCGGTCATCTTTAACCCCGTTCGCCCTTAGGTAGCACTCAAGCTGTCCCATGAAAGCCTCCCACTCTTCGGGGCTGTTACTATTTAAAAGGGGATACTGACCCAGTTGTGCCATCCTGCTGTCTTGGGTCGTCCTGCGTTTGGATCTGGTGCTGCCAATGGGGTTTTGTCCGCAGCTAGCGATTTCCTGTGCAGTATCCCACCTTCATCGCCAGTGCAATGTCGCATGGTCACACAGAGAGACGGACACCTTTAGCTGGGTAGTGACTTGTTTATTGAGGACAGGAACGAAGCTGGGCAACGGGGTTACCTGGCATCTCTTTATACCTGCCCAGGTGAATCGGAACCAATAGATTCAAATCTGGCCTTCCCGCCAGTGCAGGTGACCAATGGATTTAAACCCTGGCTTCCCGCCAGAGCTGACCATGCCCTGGAGCTGTCAGGCTTGCTCCATTCAGGCTTTCCCGCCAAAAGCGGTTATAGCCTGGAGCTGTCCAGCCCCCTGCTGTGCTGACATCCTGTGTATGCTTAAGATGCATACACTACAATTATCATTCAGAACATTGATCCCTCCATCACTTCCCCTTCAAACTTTCTCAGTCCTTGCACTTCACATTCAACTTTCTGCCTACATGGTCAACTAAAACATAACATTGAGCAAACCAACAGAATAGGCATAAGTTTGAATGAATTCAACTCATGTTTTCTCACACTGATTTTATAAATGCAGGAGAATGTCTGATTGTTGTGGTGTGCCTTTGCCTCATGAAGCTAACATTTTTGCCTCATTCTTGTAAGTAGTGACTCCATTCCCAGTGGATTGTGAGAGTTGTACAGTATGTAATCAACCCTCCACAGTGTTCAGGATTTTTCATTTATTTTATCTCTAGCATAGAGACAACCTGATATTATCAACTATATGATATGCAAAGGAACAGGGAACAATAATAACCAACAATGCTTGGGGATAATAACACAACTGAACTTTTCCTGAAGATCAGGTACAATTTGGGTTGGGTTTTAACAATATTCTTATGTGTTCTCCACTTGTTCTCATTTGTCCTTCACTCAGACAGCCTTGCCTTGCAAACTTTTATTCAATGCTGATTGCATTAAAGAAAGCAAAAAATCCAACCTAAACCAAAATATCACTTGGTTTGCATGCTCTGGCATCATCATTATTTACCACAATTGGATGTCCATAAAACACATTAAAAACTATTTCCTTGAGCAAAGAAATGGGATGGGGAGAAACAGCTCTCTGCAGTATGTATCATTTGTATACTTGAATTGTAAAATGTAAATTGATATATAAGAAAATGCCCCATTAACTTTTTCATTAATGACAATAATACATTTTGTGCTGCCATTGGAGGAGGATCTGCAACAGCCAAGAGAATAGAAAGATGAGTGGCAAGTGGTTATTTTGTACAGGAGAAAAATGAAGGCTGTCAGACAACATATTTAGAGGGCAAAGTGAGAGATGATTGTCTTGTTTCTCTTGGTTATATTTCCTCGTCAGATGCATCTCTGCATTATGAGTCAAATGTGAACTTCCAAGCCTCTTAATTCAGATGTTTGTACCCTCCCTAGACCATATTCTCCCCAATCCATTCCAGCCAACCAATATTTGCTCCAGTCTACACTATCACCTAAATATAAATACATGTCTGTATCTTTTCTTCTTTTTAGTTCTGGCCCTGCTTACCTTTTACTGGGAGTAATTGAGTCATTAATTTCAACAATACTGTATATAGCTGAATTAAAGGTGTTTTTTTTTGCTAGATAATAGCAATGATAGCCACATGCTTAAATCAGTTTAAAATTGGGAAATACAACCTCTACTCTTTAAAGCCTGACATGGTCCCACCAGAATCCTTCAAAATATTTGCCAAATAAGAATATTCGTGGAACAGAGATTGAAAATTACGGGATATAATCATAAGGTGTTACTGCACTGTAGCATTAGCTGTTTGTGCCAGGATACAAAATTGGCTTAAGAAATCCCATTCTGGATTTAAATCTTTTTTTCTCCATTTTGGCCAGAATGATGGTCAGGTATTCTGCTTATACCATGGTTAACATGCCCTTGCTGGATTCTCCTGCTTTTTTTCTTCCCGCACATGCTAAGAAAGCAAGCTCCATTTGCTTATCCTTGTGAAAGGACATCTTTTGAGGACTGACAAAAATTAAACAAAACCCAGTTTTGCAATTCTTCTTTCCATTTGGGCCAGAAGGGAGAACTCTGCAGAACTTTCATCAATTTCTTTCTTTAAAAGAAAGAAAGAAAGAAAGAAAGAAAGAAAGAAAGAAAGAAAGAAAGAAAGAAAGAAAGAAAGAAACCGTACCTTTATAAAAAAAAGAAAATGAAATGGCAAGGATTTTTCTGTTGCTGTTACTAAACCTGTGAAGAAACAGACAATCAAAAGTCCAGCCTTTCATGGCAGGAAGTCCAGAAGTCCAGTATAAAAGATGTTGAAGGCAAGAATGGGGACTGGGTATGTGCACATAGCATCTATTTGGAATAGAGATATTTTTGTAAAAATGAAACTTACCAAGAGGACTAGAATGCTCTGGTTGTACCAGCAAAGGTGGCGGTGGCGGCAGTGGACTGTTTCTGATGTGGAGCAAGGAAGCCTGGGGAGATCTTCTTGTAACTGTAGTAGAGCTGAGAGCAATGTGTCATGCCTCCGACCAAGCCTGACTCCGAGGATGACATGGAGTGCTTTGTTGAGGCCAGTGCTTTTTTTGTAAAAGAAAAAGGTGCCGGGACTCACACATGTCATACAACCCGCCTTGCCTATCCTACAAGGTTCCATCCAAAAAAGGTGCCGGAACTCCATTCTGAGCGTTCTATGAGAAAAAAAGCCCTGGTTGAGGCCCAGGAGAGCATGTCTGTGGCTTCAGCGGACTGTAGGGAAGAGCAGGCTGAGGCAGGCTAGGGCCCTTCAGGTTCGGAACAGGAAAGGCATAGTGCAGGCGAGGAGCAAGCCCCCCCCCCTTGATCCTAGAGCAAGGAGAGAAGAGAGGAGGAGAGAACAACAGAGGCAGGTTCAATTGCTCGGGAGGAGAGTGTCCCACCCCACTTCAGAAGACACACCTGGGGACTAAGATATAAGGAGACACTGTGGGGTGAGGCATTTGCCAGGAACAAACGTGTTATCTGGAGATAGTGAATTGTGCTCTTGCCTAACCTGGACACTTTGAAATCCGGACTGGTTGGTTTCCTGCTTCACAACCACGGAAGACATTTCTGAGTCTTTCCTTACAGACTGCAGGCAAGCTGAGAGTTAAAAGGACTATTTACATTCTGTTTTTGTGTTATCTGTCTTGCGTGTCTGTGCATTGACTGAACTCTTGCCAGCTTATGTGGGAGCTTTTTGGGGAACTTGGAAAGTGATTAAAGAACTGTTTCTTTGCCAGCTGACTGCTTTGCCTCCGTTCAGGGCCCTGGGTCATCACACAATGTTATCCATTCCTGTTGTCTCAAAATGGTATAAGAGAATAGAATAACAGAGTTGGAAGGGACCTTGGAGGTATTTTAGTCCAAACCCCTGCACAATCCGGAGACCCTATGCCATTCCAGACACGTGGCTGTTCAGTCTCTTCTAAAAAGCCTCCAGTGATGGAGCACCCAAAACTTCTGAAGTTAAGCTGTTGCACTGGTTAATTGTTCTCTCAGTTAGGAAATTTCTCCTTAGTTCTAGTTGATTAGTTTCCATCCATTGTTCCTTGTCTTGCCTTCTGGTGCTTTGGAAAATAGGTTGACCCTCTCTTTTTTTATGGCAGCCTCTTAAGTATTGGAACACTGCTATCATGTCAACCCTATTTTTTCTTTTCACTAGATTAGACAAATCCAATTCCTGCAACCATTTTTCATATTTTCATTTCATTTCATTTCATTTATTGGATTTTTATACCGCCCTTCTCCCGAAGGACTCAGGGCGGTGAACAGGGCATATAAATAGAGATACAAAAGTTAAAAAAAAGATTAAATAAATTGCCCAATTAAAACAGTCAAATATAAAAACCCATAAAAACCCAGACATTCCCCCATCAGGCCAGGCCAGCTTTTTCGAATAAATGGGTCTTTAACCCACGCCGGAAGGAGCGGAGATCTGGTGCCATCCGGAGCTCCACCGGCAGTTGGTTCCATAAAGCCGGGGCGCCCACAGAGAAGGCTCTCCCCCTGGGGGCCACCAGCCGACATTCTCTGACCAGAGGCACCCTGAGGAGGCCCTCTCTGTGGGAACGCACAGGGCAGAGGGGAGTCGACGCCGGCAGCAGGTGGTCCCCGAGGTATTCCGGACCCATGCCATGTTTTAGCCTCCAGCTGTCTAATCATAGTTGCTTTTTGCTGTACTCTTTCCAGATTTCAACATTTTTTTTATAATATGAGGACCAAAACTGGATGAAGTATTCTAAGTGTGGCCTTACTAAGGCTTTATAAAGTGATACTAATACTTCATGTGATCTTGATTTTATCCTTCTCCTAATGTGGCCTAGGACTGTGTTGGCTTTTTTGGCTGCTGCTGGACATTGATGGCTCATATTTAAGTGATTGTGGTCCAACTTTGCCTAGGACAAGTAGACCTTATTGCATGCCACTCAGACTCACTTCTTGTCAGATGGACAACTATGTAAATTTGATAAACAAACGAACAAATAAATAAAGTGTGAATGAGTCCATTTAATTTTATTTTAATTAATTTCTGAATTATAACAAATTTAGCTTTCATGTGAGTCCTGTCCCTTTTATGGGGATGACTTTCAGCAGGCAGCTCAAATAATTGGAAACAGATTTCATAGCCCTGATTGAAAATGTTTTGGAGTTGGTCCAAACTGGATGTTAGAAAACCTTCTCAGGCAGGACCTGAATTAATTTCTTAAATGAAAAAAAGAATTGAAAAGTTCCTTCAGCTCCAATGCATACACCTTAACGCTTTTGGCTCAGCAGGAACAATCCTATTGCTTTCTCTTCAGCATTGTCAACAATGGCCAATCTATTCTAAAGAGGAAGATAACAAAATAAAGGGATAATATAAAATTCCTCCTTATTCAGAATCAAGCCTGCCAGATTGACTCAAGAACTGGATTTTGGTTTTTCTTCTAAATTTTAGATTTTTAAAAATAGCTTAGTCCCAGGAAACCTGAAAGCCAATGTACTATACTGCTTGATGTATTGGACTATGAGCAGAGAGGACCAACTTCAAATCCAGTGATTATGCTTATACAACATGATTAACTTGGTCAGGTAAAGAATCCAGCAGATCTATTCACACAGTGTCCTCAGTCTGGTTAGCACTAAAAAATTATAGGATTTGGGGGCTTAATATATTGTGAAAACCCAGCTCACTTGATTAATCCATGACTTAGAATATTGGTTACATTAGTAACCAGACTGTTTATGATGCCTGAATGCAACCAGTCGGACAGTAAATAACTCTCAGTCCAAAACGAGTGGAGGAAGCGATACATACTGTATGCTGAGCTTCTTGAACTCCTGAAAGAAAAATGGGGCTCAAATGTAACATATAGAAATAGGATGATTTTGGTATTTCTTATTTAGAATCATAGGGCTGGAAGGAATCTTGGAGGTCTTCTAGTGTAAGTCCAACTCACTGCCCAAGACAGGAATCCTTATTCCATCCCAGACAAATAGACTTAACATAACTACCAGTTATGATGCTTGCATGGTTAAGAGGCAGATTACTGGTGGCTGGGCGCAACAATGGGTATTTGCTCTGATCTTCATCTCCAGTTGACCACTGTAGGAAACTGAGTGTTGGATTAGACAGACCACTGCCTGATCCAGACAGACTCTTCCTGAATGGTTCTGTGGGAGTAGATCTTCTTCCCAGGCATTCAACAAAAAAGATATCACCTCACAACTGATATAACTGTTTGCTATTGGATGTAATATTCAGCTGCTCTGCCAAATCATTTGGATTTATGTGCATCTCTTCAATTTGGGAACACAGCAAGTGCCTTAAAATACAATTCAATAAACCACATTGTGTCTTGCAAGGTGGCTAGAACTGCTCTATCCAGCCTGTTCCTGGGAATGAAGGCATTCCATTGCTAGATGACAATTGCTGTATCGCATGCCAATTGATTAAAACTGAGATTAATAATTTGCCCATAGCTGATACATCATGCTCTGAGAGATAAAAGAGCATCTGATATTAAACATGCACAAAGGGTGGGAGGGAGAGTGGGAGCTGCAAGGAAGCTGCCTTCACTAAATTGCATAGAAAAATTACACAGTACATTTAAATTACCATTTGCTTAGCAACATGCCCTGGCTGACATTTCAGTGGAGCTATAAGATGATCGATTTACTTTAATTTTTTTACTGTGTGTGTGTGTAAAAAATCTCCCCATGTGTATGTACATGTATTCTTGCGTGCACGTGCACACACACACACATTCAGACACACAGCTGTCAGTAACCTATCTCTCCCTTCCTCCCTTCCCCATGGCATGCTGATTCACTCTGTATATTAAATTTGCTGGCAAGGAGCAAGGCGTTAACAAAAAGTAACAGATAATGTGAACATTTCATGCATAATCTGTAATATGAGATATGTATTAATAGGGAAATTATGATGCATTCAATTATTCTGAAATGCCTTCCAGAGATGTTTTGATTTGGCTGCACACTGATAGCAGAAGCACAGCAGGGAACATGGAGAGTGATGAATAACCTAATCTGGTAATCTTGAAATGGGCACTGTTCACAGTTAGCCTGAAACAGGCCAGGGTGGAAGCAGCTATGCTTTGCAGATACAGCTTGGTTTAAAAGAAAGGAAAAAAGACCCTCAAGTCTCTTGACAATAGGCATGCTGCTAATTAATAATACACTGACACCTCTGATTCGGCAAGTGATGATTCTTATTGAAAAGGGGAGGCATGCTTTCTCACTGCAGGAGACAAAGCAAAAATAATTTCCAAACAGGCCACTCTTTCCAGTGCATTATCACCTGCCTCTGGGTCCACCAGCTCTGGCCCGGCATTGTTGACATGTTTTGAGCTACCTCATTTTCCCTGCCTTCAGTAAAACTGCCTTCTGCTTAAGATGCTAGCCTTCTCAATGTAAAGAGATTCTTTTTAGTTACTTGCTTGCATATGGAGATGTTATTCACTCACATATTTATTTATTTCATTTTTAAAAATTAATATGGCTACCCATCTTAAACAACTCTAGGCGGCTCACAACGACAGTGAAACTAGTAACTATAAAACAACCATAAAACCATAAAATAATCAAATAAAAACTAAAACCCTGCTGCCTTAATCATCCCCTTGGGATACTCCCACAACAAGCTCCAATTATGCACATTTTGTGTTTTCTGTTCTATTCTCTTCTATCCTTTCCTATTCCAGCATCTCAGTTAAAAAGCCAGGTCTTGATAGCTAAAATACAGGGAATCGCCAGGGATGGGTGCTCCATAAGGTACTCTTCTGGGGCCCAGATAGGTGTGCAGGACTTCAGACAGGGGATCTGGAGCATGTCTATTCTATCTGATCTAGTGGCAAATCCCTTCTACATCAGATGAGGATGTTCACCACAATATAAAATTAGCCTCACATGGTGGTGTGTATCTCCTCCCTTCCACCCCCAAAAGACCCTCATTCTTCTGGTATCAACTCATTCTAGAAATGATCATACATTATACATCCTAACAAAAATCATACAGCATACATTCTAACAAGAATCTCCGTGTCTGCTAATATTGCAAATTCTGTATGCTGTCTGTTTTCTTTGGATGTATTTACTGGATCCATTTTAGTCCAGCCATGATCCAAATAGAAAACTATTTGGAGAACTATTAACTCCTCCTCCTCCTCCTCCTCCTCCTCCTCCTCCTCCTCCTCCTCCTCCTCCTCCTCCTCCTCCTCCTCCTCCTCTTCTTCTGTCTGGATCAAAACAAAGGAAAAAGGAAACAACAATCAACATTAGTGTGCTAATATTAAAATAAACATATTAGTGATAAAAAAACTACAAAGTCCTAGCATGCTGATAAGAGAAGGAGATGGGTTTTGTTTATTTATTTACTCTATTGCATACAATATTGATGACAATTGCTGATCAATTGATAAATTGCAGGTTATAGTTTTCAATGCAATTTGGCAACAAGACAAAATGGTGCAGCTTTTCCTCAGCAAAAGGAAAGGTGGGGGATTTTTATTAGTTGGCAGGAATGGGAAACAAATGAACTTGCAGGCTGTGTAGTGGATTGTCCCCAAGAGGAAGAGAAAATCAAGCAAATCTGTCAAAAAGATAAAACCACTGGGTTCTCTAAGATTACCTTTGAACTTGGGAACTGAGGGTTAAATATTAAATCTGGAGAAATACTGTATATCAGACCCTTTGTTGGTCCTCATCTGGTTGTGACACTTTTTTGTTATGGTAACCTTGCAATAATCCCCATAGCAAAGTTTACTTCATGTGGTCTCTGGCATCATTTTGATAGCAAGTTTTTAAATGGACATTTGTAGATCTGCTTTCTTCCGGCTGTTTTTTTTTTTCTTTCTTGTCTTTGAGATTGTAACTGTTTCTCAGCTACATTATTATAGTTTTCAATTACACCATTATGAAATAGATATCCTGTGTGTGAAAGCATCCTCTAGTTATAATACCATGATTTATCAAAATCTCAGTTTATTAACATCTGTATACTGCTATCCAATATATGAAAGTTCTTCAATCCTTTTGGGCTTGTGGGCAAATTTTCAATTTTGAGAACATGTTATGGACCCTGGTAAAATGACTGTTGGGAATATAATCAACCTTTTCTCATAGAATTCTTCCCAATTCTCCTGCTTCCCCTACCCTTTTTCCAAGCAGGGGGTCACACTGCCAAACAAAGCACTGGGTTGCAGTCACCTTCTCTCTCTCTCTCTCTCTCTCTCTCTCTCTCTCTCTCTCTCTCTCTCTCTCTCTCTCTCTCTCTCTCTCTCTCTCTCTCTCTCTCTCTCTCTCTCTCTCTCTCTCTCTCTCTCTCTCTCTCTCTTTTCAGGGAAGCTTATTTAGTTTAATTTAATCAGGTGGAAAAGGGAGTCTGACCAGAACAAAAGAAGTTGGCTGTTAGCCCTTCTATATAATGTGAAATTTACTTCTGAGTAAACATGCATGAGTTTAGTTGTTAATTCTATATTGTGTGAACTTCCCATTTCGGCACCTTCTCTTAACTGTTCAGTGAACTGATAGAGGGGGAAAAAAAGTCTCTGTCCCATTGTGAGATCTTCACCCTTATTCTCTTCCTTTTCCCCTATTGATGTAACTAGTGAGTATTAGAATTTTAAAAATATTACTGAGCACATTAGTGCATTTGTCTAATCTTCAGTGATGATCTTTAGAATAACATGTGTGCTTCAGATGTTTTAAGATGATGCTTTTCAAAATTGCTGCAATTTTAGCATTGAACGACAGGAAAAGAAGGCAGGTACCTTTATTTAACTGGGCAGTTTTGTTTTGTGCAGGGCTATCAACTGATTAAGAATGTCTGGGCAATTCATTATCTGATTTTTATAGTGATTAATCAATAAAAGTTACAATAACTAGCATTTTATTGAAGTACGTTAAGAGAAAAGAGAAGAAACTCCACTTATTTTGTGGAGAAAATAATAGTTTAACAAAATCCTTTTCAGATAAAGCAATAACAAAAAAAATGAAACATAATTCATGTACAACTCAGTGTAAGGGGACAACATTCTATTTTATTAGCAAGCAAAGTGTCAAATGCATTAAATGATGCATTAAATCATTTACAGCATTCTGTAGCCAATCATCATTTGTGTTTCTACTTATATGTATATCTGTCTATGTGCATATGTACATAACCCCCCAAATATACATACATATACACACAGAAATATGGATATATTGTTTTCCAATTTTGCAAGGTCTGTAGAGTTTGACAGATTGGCTTAGGATAGGAGTGGCTCTGGCATAGTTTAGTCATTGTTGTGTCACAGCTGCTTACATATGGATTGTCCTTTGACCAATATTTAGAAGTGTCAGTCCAAGGTGCTGCAGGCAACAGAATGACAGGGATACATTAACAAGAACATTTGTCATTATAATGTCTTATCTAGCTATCAGATTATTTTTTACTCATTACAATGTATATATGTCTACACATGGGCCAAGACAGAGAAGAGCAACAAAGATGATTGGGGGACTGGAGGCTAAAACATATAGGGAACGGTTGCTGGAATTGGGTATGTGTAGTTTAATGAAGAGAAGGGTGAGGGGTGACATGATAGCAGTGTTCCAATATCTCAGGGGCAGCCACAAATAAGAGGGAGTCAAGCTATTCTCCAAAGCACCTGAAAGCAGGATAAGAAGCAACGGATGGAAACTAGTCAAGGAGAGAAGCAACCTAGAACTAAGGAGAAACTTCCTGACAGTTAGAACAATTAACCAGTGGAACAACCTGCCTCCAGAAGTGGTGAATGCTCCAACACTGGAAGTTTTTAAGAAGAAACTGGGCAGCCATTTGTCTGAAATGGTATAGGGTTTCCTGCCTGAGCAGGGGGTTGGACTAGATGACCTCCAAGGTCCCTTCCAACTTCTTCTTCTTCTTCTCCTTTTCTTCTTCTTCTTCTTCTTCTTCTTCTTCTTCTTCTTCTTCTTCTTCTTCTTCTTCTTCTTCTTCTTCTTCTTCTTCTTCTTATTATTATTATTATTATTATTATTATTATTATTATTATTATTATTATTATTATTATTATTATTATTA
The DNA here is from genome assembly GCF_964194415.1 of Vipera berus. Lineage (NCBI taxonomy): Eukaryota > Metazoa > Chordata > Lepidosauria > Squamata > Viperidae > Vipera > Vipera berus. Next base: position 329,453,767 of record NC_138202.1, read on the forward strand.
TTATTATTATTATTATTATTATTATTATTATTATTATTGTAATACTGATTTTTCCCCCCCATATAAATTTGCCTGGTTTTAAGATCTTCAGAACAGGGGTGTCTTCGGGAAGGACAAAGCTCAAGGTGGTGGCCATGGTTGTGCAATCAAACTGCAAGCACTCTTTTAACATATTTTTTGAAACCCACTTCCCTTGTGGATACTCCTGCTTGAGAAGAAGTCTTTCTTAGTATTCTATTTCTAGTGGAGGCACAATTGATGGTAAAATCTTGGTGACGGCTCTCAACAGGCAAATCACAATCTTATGTCATTCCACCACTGGACAACAATGTGCTTATTCTGGAAGGATATTATCCTTTCAGCTGAATGAGGTTTTGTTGAATAGATTGGATCTGGTAGTAAGTGTCAACTGCTACTGAGGTTCTTTTATTCTATATATTTTTATGTTTTATGAGAATAGTCACATTGTATTGTATCTTGCAGCTAGTTCACTTGAGCATTATCAGTAGAAAAGAGGCACAGCCATTTAATAGATAAATACTGTATCTTAAAATGGAATATCATTTTTGTCTTCTTATGGGTCACATAATAGTGTAGAAGTATGTAACAAACATCTGCAAAAAAGTATGTTGCTATTTAGGCAGGAAATATTTCTTGGAACGGTGGTGCTTAATGAAGGGAGACAATTGGATCAATGGCTTTCATCTAATGGGAAACACCTGAGGGCTCCTGGGCTACCATTTTCCTATCTCCCTAAAGCAGGGGTATCAAACTTCCTGCCTGTTGGCTGGTTGCATCACATGGAAGCCACACCCACCCCAATTCTGGCAATGCAAAAAAAGTCACGATACATCACGTGACATGGCAAGTTTGACACCCATGCCCTAAAGCAGCAATGGGTACATTTTTAATTGCTTAATTAATTGCTGAGACCTGCATTTTTTTTTTACAACTAAGGATGCAGCATTCCTTTCTCCCACAACCCTTACTATAAGATTCTGGGTGGTTTACAGTATAGAATACAATATAATAAAAGCCAAATATACTGTACAATAGAACAAATCAGGCAAAATAAACAAGCCACACAAATGCCCACCTAGGTCATCAGTGTCCTTCAAAAGGCTGAATACATGAAATGGATTGATAGCCTTGCAGAAAGCCAGCAAGGGCTTATAGTTGGGCCTCTAAGAAGTGCCTCTCTCAATGATCTCATAGGACAAGAATCGCTCTGAAGGACAGAGTCCCTCAGACAAGGCAGCACAAACAATATGCTGACTCTTATGTGAAAGTGGCTAGTAGTTATGTAAAGGCCAGAAAAAACATTAACATTAACATATGAAAGACTCAATAGAAGTCCAGAACCCAAGATTTTAAATGAAGCAAAAGATGAAGAAATGCTATTATTGCCTGTGAAATCCGAGCCTGAATTTCAGTAATGTAAGATGATAAAAGGATTTTAGGTTTTAGGTAAACCTGAAACCGTGGGCTATATGTTGCCTCTCCCTGCTCTCTAAGGTAGAGCCATAGCTGAAAGCTGGAGTACATGATTCAGACCTGATGAACTTTAGTAAATGGGATGAGGTCATAGATGATATGAAAGATATCTACTGGAGATGTTACAAGTCAGAATGTACAATGCTGAGCTAGATGGTCAAAATATCTAAGCTGGCACAGAATAGTTAGGGCAGAGTTACCCAACTTTTCCAGCTTTGCGGATTGGTGGGGAGGCTGCAGAGAAGAGGAGATGGTTCTGCGTGAGTGGCAAATGGAGCACACATGCTTGCCTAATGCTTGCACAAGTGGGGATGTACATGCTCGCTTGCCTGCCACTTCCACGATGTAGTTCCAAACAGCTCAAGGCCCGGTAGTGGGTTGCAGCCTAGGGGTTGGGGACCCCCTAACCTAGGATGATCCCTTGAAATTCTGTGATCTGTCCAATTGGTGTTGAGTCTCATATGGCCACCCTCAAGATATTCAGAGCAAATTTTAACCTGCCATTCAATAATCAATTATATTTAGTTATTGAAACAGCATCTGAATTTGACTCCAGCAAAAAAAAAACAACAACAATAATATTGCCATTTTAATGCCAGGGCTGTTCTATGCTTGACATGGCAGCAAAATATGGTTAATAGCTGTTGATGGGTGGAAATATCCATTTTTTCTGGCCCCCATTCCTGATTTGATCAGTTCCTGATGGACCCTGGGTTACAAAGCTGATAGGCACTGTTGCCTTTTGCTGGAGAGATTCCTCAGAGGGTCTATGAATGTACTTTCTCTCATGGCACAATTGCAAAGGAGTGGCCTCGCCCCCCCCCCTGCCTTTGAAGAAACTTTACAATGGGTCGATTTTCAGCTGATTCCAGTCTCTTCAAATTGTACAATTGCTCTGAAGATAAATAAAAAATTCATCTGGGTGCCGCTGGAGAGTGTAACAGCATGTCTCCGGCACTGCTTGAGTCTTATCTGATTTGGATTTGTATACCTCATGGGGAATGGCAAAATATTACAACAGACGGTATGATATTTCTGAAGAATATAGTGGGCTTTATTAGCGTTGATTGTACTCCCAGACTGATGGCTTTTTCCATGTTTCCCCCCACCCTCTTCTTATTAATCCATGCTACTGTATGTAAATGTTATTCCTCTCGCTTTACATAAGGGAGGAAACCAGCGATTTGTAATAAATGCTTATGAGCGCCTGAGGCTGCACTTAAACTTTAAAACATCTATTATTAAGTTTCCAAAAAAGAGAAAAAGAAACAAAGAAAAAAAGAGATACATCACCCCCTCCATCATAATGACCAAATGTGACTTTGGAGGGATTTTAAATGGCATTTGGTTGTTCTGCATGAAAATGTGCTCTCTCTCTCTCTCTCTCTCTCTCTCTCTCTCTCTCTCTCTCTCTCTCTGTGTGTGTGTGTGTGTATGAGTATCAGTATGTACACACTCACACACACACACTGACACATGGAGCATATATATGAGGTGCAGAACTGTGAATAGTGCTATTTGAACAGCTGTAATCTGATGGTAAAAGTGTTTTCTTTTAATATTTTGTGTCATGATGCTTTATGGTCAGGGATGAGATAAAGGAAAAATGTTTTGCCACGGTTGGTGGCATGATGAATTATTGACACTGGTCAATTGATTTGAAGTCACAATGTGTAAGGTTTCAAATAACAGAAGGAAGCTTTTTTTTTAACTTTACCAATTTGGCTCTTTATAAAGCTTTTGGGTTTTTTTGACAGTTGGCAGTCCAAGGTGCTTGGCTCTCATAATTATTTTATTAATGTGACAAGAAGCCCTACAGATTTCCTGCATAGCCAAGATATATTTGTCCCAGAAATAATTAAAACTGCCAGCCTACAGCTACAAGGCAGCAGCAAACACTTCCGACAAATCAATGCTGAGAAATGCATCCCTTGTACAGGAGCCAAAAATTTGCTTCTCTATGAGTTCAGTATTCTTCTAAATTGCTTGTGTTACACAGAGTAATCGACAATCCTTATTGAACTGCTTGGAGGGCTGTGGGGAGAGACTCATTTTGCCAATGCTTTCCAAACTGATTTATCTGTTGTGCCATATGTTGAAAACAGTATTTACATCTTTGATTACCAAAACGTAGCCGTTTTTGCTATAGTCCCCTTGATCGGCAGCTTCCCTTTCAATGTGAAGGTTTCCTATTTTTCCTCCAACTTTCACCCTCCCTTCCTCACCCTTGTTTAAGAGTTGAAATGTAGACATTTCCACATTCATGAATCATTCACAGTACAATTTGAGCAAAAAACTGGGCAACAATGCTGGAATATGGTTTCTGAGTGGCTGTGTGCTAATAAATGCAAACAGGAAAGGGAGAATAGAAGAATGAAGATAAGTATACAGAAAGCACCAAATGTTTGACAAAGTGTCACAAAGGATTGTATTTGTATGTAGTACCATGGGCAGGACATAATGATTAGTGTGCTGCAAGTCGTTTACCAGCAGTACTTCAAGCTCATTCTGATAACGCAGCAGTTCATAGCTTTGAATATTGTATATGTACTTTGAACATATGTGTGGCTGCCTGTGCTGTCATTCGCTTGAAAAAATGAGGCATCGATGAATGACAATCCTGTTCTATTTTTTCCTCTTTAAAGAAGACAACGTCTCTAAATAATTATTATCATGCTAATAACATTTGTATCCTTTTGTGTATAATTAAGATCTGCCCGTCTGAGCATGAAATGGGGTTGAAATCTCATGGAAAAAAAGACTACAACCTATTTAGTAAAACAGTTCTTTTGAATTTTTCCATGTTCAGAATCATCCTAAGAGATGCAGCCATTCTGAATCCCATAATTATGATTTATGGGAACAATTTATCTATTTTTTTGCAAGTTAACCTAGGTGTGATTTCCTTTTATTTTTTTTAAATGTGCCATTTAGCTCCATTTGCTCAGTTAAAATTAAATGGCATGCTCAGCAGTAACTATTGCATAATAAGTGTTTTTAATTAATTTACTCCATTATTTTCTTTTAGATCCTACACAGGATCTGTCTAAGATCTATGTTATCTAATAATTTTGATAAGGCTGTTTATTAGTAGCTTCTTCTCCTTCTTCTATGCCAATTCTTTTCTTTGCAAGCATATTTCAGGAATCATATACTTCATTTCTCATTCATATCTAATTTAGAATTGAATCCATGGTGTGATGATTTCTTTTGTCCCCCCCCCCCCCAAAGGCATTGTCTTCACATTCTTTCACAAGAATGGATCCATGTTATTATTGGCAGGTAGTTATGCTCACTGATTGAACATCAAATGTGCTCCTGCAAGTGAGAGAATATGTCCATTTGCATGATGTGATTTATAAGGTTATTGGGAAAGTCCTCCATATATCAATTACAGACACACACACTAATCTACTTGCGAGCAAATCAAGCAACATTACCTGGAAATAAAATATCTAAAAGGAGGAGGAAGATGTAAGAAATTACCGGTAGCATATTGTATGTTTTGTCACTGCCACTTGGCTCTGGTAAATGCCTAGTGCTCATTATTACAGTTTCAGAATTGCAAAGCGGAGGATTTTTAAAGAAAGGTTGCACTTTAGAATTTTCTACTACTTATTTATTGACACATACATATGCAGAAGCATGTTTGCCCATCTGCAAAATAATGAATGAAAAAATGCTCTTGGAAAAACAAAGACCATAGAGTGGTTACACTATTGGCTTAAGACTAGATTCAAATCCATCCTCAGCCACAGAAACTATACATTGATCTCCTTGCTCTCCCTCAGCTCAATGTACCTCACACGGTTGATCTTGGGAGGAAAAGTTGGAAGACTGAATGGTCACACACCATCTTGCACTTTTGAAGGAAGGATATTTATTTAACAATTAATCAACATATTTCAAATCATCTCAAATCTTCGCTGGGACCTGGATAGGAGGAATTCCTTTATAGTTAGCACTAGAGTCTCAGCTGTTGATTATAGCAATGGGGTTCTGCAACATAAAAAGTAGAGCCCCAGTTTAAATTCAGGGTCAGAACAAAGGGGATCTGAATAAACTTTGTGTTAATCTCTTTTTTAGAGAGTAGGAAGGCATAAATGACACCTGCAAAAGAATCAGAATGGGCATAAATTCAAGAGAGTAGCATGACATATAAGGATTCCACTGGTAGTTAATATGGACTTTTTTGTCTTCAGAAGTTGTGGATGCTTCATCACTGGAGGTTTTTAAAATGAGATTTGACAACAGTTTATCCAGAATGGTATAGGTTTTTATGCTTGAGCTGAGGGTTGGACTAGAAGACCTCCAAGGTCCCTTCCAACTCCATTCTTCTGTTATTCTGGCTCACTTAAGATTTTGCAGTGAGATGTTTCTATCAAATAAAGTTCATAAGAATGAGATATGACTTGTCCAAAACACACACACACAGTACCACCAAAGCAAAACTACCAAGTAATACCCCTTTCTAAAATAAAAGTTAAGGTACAATCCCCTTCAATTCATGCACAACATCAAATGGTTTCAGGTACTTATAAATCCCATCCTTCCCTTATTCCTGTTCCCCCCCCCCCCGCCCCAGTTTTTCAGTCAAGCTGATAACACTGCTACCCTTAAGAAATTTATATGCAAGTATTAATCAGGCTTAACCCTGCTTGCTTGTGTGGGGAGCAGTGAGGACCCTACAATAGCTTGTGTAGAAAAGTCGTAGTTACATGTGTATGTGTGTGTGTAAAAATCAAAGGACACATTTGGGTTTTCAAATTGCAGCTGCACAAATACAAATGACCACTAGATGGAAGCAAAGAGATAAACTAAACTCTGTGCAATCTGAATTTTTACAATGTAATCCAGGTATGTCCCCTTAAAACTTGAAAGTTGCCTCATTATGATGGGAAGTGATGAGAGTGATGAGCAAAGAACACTGGGAGGGTATATATATTGAGCAGTAAAGATACAGGAAAATGCTGCAGATGGGTGATCACTTTGATGCAACAGCAAAGGCATTGGTTCATACTGTGCAGGAGAAGACAATGCTCCTGTATTTTAGATATAGATATCTAAAGAAACTAGATATAGATATAGCATGATAAATAATTAATGATGAGTTTTGGATGATGGGCCTTCAGATTAGCTAAAAGCTTTCAAAGTATAGTGCTGGGAAAGAGGGAAGGGAAGGACCAACATAAGATGGAAGAATCTGATTACAATAGTGATGAAAGGCCTATTGGAAGATCTGAAGGTCTAGGTTGGGGATACATCAGCCTGCAGAATGTTAGCTGATATAGTTGTTTAGCACTGACATTTTCTTGATGCTACTTAATTGATCAATCAGCCAGATATGGCCTGAGTTATATCAGTAAGAGGAAAATAGATAAAAGGCCTCTTATACAACAAGATACAGCTTTCAAAGTTCAAAGCAATGCTTGTGCATAATTCTTCCCATAAACAAACATATAAAAACATTTAGCCACATAACTGAAAAGGGCATACCTGTATCTATGCAGATGTCTTCACATTATCAGGTTAAGGTGATTCTCTGAACCATTTTTATAACTAGGTGTTTTTGTTGGCTTTACTTCAAATGCATGTAGCACACAGGGATAATGTATGCATTTTTATTTTGAATATTTTCCTCTGAGATTTATGAATGTAATTTTACATTTTTATTGTTTTTCTATTGTTTTAAATAATTTAAATGACTTTGCAATCCACTCAGAGAATGGCCATTACTGGATGGATTAAAATGTAACAAATATATACATATCTTGACTTTCTTTCTTCCTTTGGTGACAGCATCATCAACAACAGCCGTGTCATATTATGAAAATCAGCTGAGAAGATTCTTTGACTGGGAAGTATTCAGGGGAAATTAGCAGCCAGTAGCTGACTTGTGTGCCCTCTGGGTAGAAAGGTGAGATATAAATCAAAGGAAGGAAGGAAGAAAAATATCAACATGGTATGAGCCTTGCTAAGCTGTTTGATAACTTGACCCTGATCAAAAGAGCTTCATTCTTTGTCACCAGACATATAAATCAAAGGCAGAACCATGGAAGTAAGAAAGCTTGGTGGATGGGTGGGTTGGGGTTGGTGGCACTCAGGAATTCCTGATTTACAAAAAGAAAAAAAGAGAAGAAGACAAAATTAAAAGGAAGGAGTGCTGCAACCTCCTCTTCTGAAGCCCCATGAAACTTTGTGGTTCTTGTTCCAATCTGGCAATGCACCTATTTACCCTTAAATTCTTTAAATTAGAACAAGGATGGCAGAGTGTCTAGGATTGTTTCAGTCATTAATACCAACAATGCAATTATTGGAATCATAATTATCTTCCTCTCTAAGATAGCAACTGTAGTGCTGCAGTTGAAGTCCTACCTCTCTTGTATGCCTGCTGACAGTGCATGCATATGGAACATGCATAAAAGAGGCAGGTCTTTGATTGTATTGCCACACCCACCATCTTCTGGATTTTGATTCCGTCTCTAAGGAAACTATGATATTATTCACCCAGACATTTGAAGATAACAGCCACTCTTGGTCCAGATTTTGTTTTTTTGCTTATTTTTTTAAATGAACTCTATTTTACTTTCACAATTTATTTATATTTGTGTGGTTTGTTATATCACAGTAACATAACACAACACAACACTTCTTTGCCAAAAATGGGAAGAATGTACTGTACTGTGATAATTTTCCTTCCTTCCTTCCTTCCTTCCTTCCTTCCTTCCTTCCTTCCTTCCTTCCTTCCTTCCTTCCTCCCTCCCTCCCTCCCTCCCTCCCTCCCTTTCTTCCCTTATAGAGTATCTTGAAGACAAACAGTCCCTTTATAAATTCAAAATACATGGCTATCTATCCTTACATTAAGATTCTTTATGTTTAATGAAGGTATTTGTATCCTACTTTCAGAACAATACTTTTGAGCCATCCTGCCTTACCATTTATTTGCTGTCTACGTATTTCCAAAAATCAAATAACAAGCATTCAGCAACAAAAGTAGTTGGCCATGTGCCAACAATATTTGCAATGATGATTATAATACATTAGAACAAGGATGGATTTCCAGAAGTAGAACCCATTATTTCCAGTGAAACTGTGCTATTTTCTAAGAACGATTATAGTTGTTGACATATATCCTAATTACATATACCATAGAAACTCAGAAGAACAAATCGATCTTGATTTAGTGCATCAGCAATGCGGTTGCCAAGTCTATGTCTCTGGAACTTTGGTGCCACCACAGAAAAGTCCATTTCTCTAGCTGTCACCTGCTTAATTAAGCCTGATGAGGTCTTGAAGAGGTGCTCCTGAATAACCTGAAGAACAGAATTTATCTGAAAATAGGCCAAATACCTCCCTTCCACTATCTCTGAGATTTGTGACTGTGGTTTGCCTAATGCTCTCCTGTTCTTTGCAGTTCTTCAGCTGCTCTCTGGCATGTCATACTATTCACACATGTTTAAATGAGACCAAAAATAAATGTTCCATGCCCATGAATGAATTGCAGATGCTAATTTCACTCTTCTACTTCCTTCCTTACATTCTTCACTACTGAATGTATTCATGAGGCTCAGTCTGAACACATCTACTCCCCCTTTTTCTCTCTTATCTAGTTACTGTCTTTTGCTAGCGAGACACAGCTGTCATAATAAAACACTGTAACTTATTCACAAAAGCACAGTCGTTCAGGTGAGGTTGAAATGGAAGAGGTGTTGACTCATAATCTATATAGGGAATGTTGCAGACATCCTGTTGGTGAATTGGTCGCAAGCCTTCAGGAATTTAAATTGGGTACTAAGCTTGTTTAAAAAACAATGCCAAATCATGATTGGGAATATTAGATTTGTGTACTCTCTGCTTCTTCTCTCTCAATCTGACTCTACTTTTACCTGGTTAGATTCTGGTTGGGGCATTGTAGTTTCCATTTTTGTAGTGTTTTATAGACAAATAGTTTTATCACAAAGAAGTAAACATAGGAGAATGAAAGGAACATTTTATTCAATTGTATTCAAACCTGAACACTCTGTAGTATCATTTGAATGATTATCCCTGAACTAAGTCTTTAGTGGGAGCTGAAGAACATATTGCAGCAAGAGCTGAAACTATTTGGATTTCTTCTACCCCATGCTGTTTCCTTTTTTCATTCAGTAAGTCAGCATTTCGTAATGCTAAACTCAATCCTGAGCAGGTTTGTTTGTTTCCTGTAAGTATTTCTTGGAACTTGTTACTCCATTAAGACTGATTGTCCATAAGTCTATAACGGGGGTGTCAAACTTGCAACGTCACGTGACGTGTCGCAACGTATCATGACTTTTTTGCCATTGCTGGCAATGGGGTGGGCGCAGTTTTGCTATGATGCATCCAGCTTGCGGGCCGGCAGTTTGACACCCCTGGTCTATAAGCAGTGAATGCTTATAGTTGACTACAATTTAATTATAATTATGAATCCATTAGCAGCTTCAGGCAACTCATCTTTCAAGCTCAGTTTCTGTCTGCAGAATAGGTACAATATTAAATTTACTTTGGCAATTATTCTAAGGATTGCAAACAAAAAGTTTTTTTTAATAATTTATAATAAATAATGCTATATACATGAGTATTAATAATTATTTAAGTCACTTCTTTGGACTTTCTAATGAGGAGGAGGACAAATGTCTATGGGGATTCTCAGTCATCCAGGTCATAGTTGTCTCAAAGGTACTTTTTCAGAAGGCACCTGGACTGTTTTTGAGATTCCACTCCTATTTGCACTCTGTTACAGGTGATCCTGAGGGCACAGATACACCCAAAGTAGCCTCAAGGACTCTCAGGGAGAGTCCTAATGACCAGATGACTGCAAAGAAATATGATCCTTCCAACCCCTTCCCCACCCTCCCAGAACAGTCCTTCCACTGCCCCCACCATCCTGCCGGAACCTATAAAACATCTTGGATGAGAAGCAAAATGTCTTCCTCAAAGGAAAAAAAAGATAACCCTTGTCTTTTGAAAAAGTATCTTTAAGGAAGAGGACAATGTTCAAAGTTATTTTCAATGGCAGCTACTAATCCATTATTTTGTAAATGTTTTTCCACCTTTTTCAAAAAACGTTTACCTTTTTTTCCTTCCTGATTTCAAATCCCACCTTTTTTCTGTCACTCATGCCCTAGTCATTTCTCGGCCACATGCGATGGTCAGGGCTTTCATGGTACCTATGGTGATCTGGACTTCTAGAAGAGTGATGACATCCCAGGCTGCTATGTTCAGAGTGGTGGCCAGGACTGTCCCTCCTTACAGGGCTGGAGGTTAATGTTGGTGGCTTTGAGGATGGGGAAGCCACTTGTTTTCCATAGGCAGGGCTGGGGCTTCTTTTAGGGATGGATTGGGGTCTGCTTCACTGATCTCATCATGATCATTTGCATGGGAAGAGTAAGAGGGTTACTGCCCACTCTTCATCTCCAACCCCTCCAACCTCTCCACCAACTTCTCCACCGATTGGCTACAGGCTGCGGACAGGTACTTCCACTTGCTTTTGGCAGGTTCGCCTCAAGGGGCTTGGAGTCTCCACTGGGCAGGGTCATCTCCAATGACCAGATCAGCTCCCGCATTTTGAGTCTCACCCCCAGCTGTAAGGCCTGAGAAGATTCCTTCTCCGCTGGTGCACTGGCTTGCGCTACCTCTGCTGAGGTGTCAGCCATGGGCAGGGTGCTGGTTCCAGGGACTTCTTCCTTCTCAATGTTGATATCTTCCCTGACTCTTTGTCAGCCTATCCCTCAACTTAGGGACGGTGACTGGAGCTCAGGACCCCAAGGTGGTTAGGGTAGAAAATGTGCTAGTTTCGGGGTTAATGTCATGGTTCTGATAGATGAAACCCATCAAAAGAACTTCCAGACAAAATTCTTCCTTAAAGAACATTTTATTCAGGAAACAAAATATCGGCACTACATAGTTGAACCCAAAAACTAACCCCCCTGGATACAAAGTAACAAAGTACAATTCCCACCCCCAATAAACTTTCATAAATCACATTCTGCAATTAGTTAAAAGCGCGGGCTTTCTCCCCAGCTCCTCAGCCTGCCAAAAATGTTATCAACTTGTCCTTTGGTTCCCACAACAGTGTTATTGTTATGGCTAGCTGACCTTTCATTCCAACTCCCCCTGCTGCACCTGATTTCTAAAAAACAAGAAAAAGCATAGTAAAGAAGAAGAAAAAAATGGCTGCATTTTCATCAGTTGTTTAAGTGGGAATATCCAATGTTAGCAGCACTGATGTCGTGCCCCGCGGGCCCGACATACAGCGGGGCCCCAATGACCGGCATCGCATCCCCAAGCCCACGCCGACGGAGCCCGTTCTGCTCCTACCCCTCGCTCTGACGAACCTGACTGGAGGTGGGTGGCTCCTGCACCTCGCCTGACATCGGAACAGCAGTGGCGGCGGCGAGGGGAAGTACAGCTGGGAGGCACGTGCATGCGCACGACGGGTCTGCTGTCGCTGCGGAAGCACACGCATGCGCACAACGGCCTGTTCACCTCCATCCGGTGCCGGCAGGATTTGCGACTTCGCCGGGGCATGGGCTTGGGTTGGCCGTGGGGCTGGCTGCCAAGGCGCCGATGGGGCCAGTGGACGGACTTGGGCCCCGCAGGCACCTGTGTGCGGTACGGAGAGTTGCGGCCTGTGCCCGGGTTAGCGCAGCTGTAGACCTGCCGGCTCTACGTACCTGGGGTCCGTGGCGGGGCGGGGAGGTGTCTGGGGATCAGGGGCGGGTGGCGTCGGCCCAGGGAGGGGTGCGGGGGTGGAATGTGATGGTGGTGGGTTAGGGATGTGCGAGGAGGCTTACCTGGGTGATGGTGGGTGCCGGGTGCCGGGACGGGAATCGAAAGGAGGTTCCTGGGAGGGACAGTCCTTAAAAGTGGGATGGGCGGATATGGGTGCGGCCGGGCGGGGTGTGGGCGTTTGCATTCAACATGTATTTAACAGCGTTGGTTGCGGGTAGCAGCCAACGCTGGCTTTGATTTCCTTGGATTTGTTTTCTGTTGTCAATAAACCTTTTCCTGAGGACTCAGCGCTCGTTTCGGTTGCTTTGTTCCCTGCTCTCCGAACGGGGGCTGAGAACTGAAAGCAAGTTAAATCTCTTGAATCTGTCTCTAGCTTTCTTCTTTTGCTGAATAGCTTTCTAAGTTGATATTCCTGTGCTTGCAAGTATTGTTGGGAATACAGAAGATGGAATAGGTAGGATATATACTTTCTGTCTCCCAAACTCTAATAATTCTTCTGGAAATTCTATAGTCCACTCCATTTTTATTGTTATATGAAAGTCTTGTAGATTTTTCCCTGTTTGTGTTGGATTATAATTCTTTTACTTTGTAGCTTCAACGATATGATCATGTTCTTCCAATTTGTGTTCTGCTATCTGATTTGTTTGTTCATTCGCTATCATTTTCTGGGTTTTTTATTGTAGATTTAGATTGTAGATATGCTTATTTATGTTGTCAAAGTTGTTCTGGATTTCCTCATGGTTTAAATCTATTGTCATTTGTATCTGTCATAACATTGCATACATTTCCTCTTGGAAAGTATTTGTCTTGCCTTGAAATATTACTTCTGAAAGTCTTTGATGTTCCAGGCTAAGTCCTTCAGGAGTGAATATTGAGTGTGGTGTCCTCTCATTTGATGATAAGCATACGATATCCATCTTGTCTCCCCCCTTCAAATAGTTTTCCATCAGTATTTTAGTTCAGGGGTTAATTATCAATCAATCAAAATTGCAATTCAGTATGTTAAGCCACCTTGAGTCCTTCCTGTAGATTCTCCTCTAAAAGATTAACCAAGAGCCAAAGTTTTTCTTTTTCTCTAAGCAATTCTTAACTTTAGTCAGCAGTCCAAATATTTTTCTTTCAGACACTTTTTAATCTTATGGCTGGTCCAGCTCTTATTTTGTTCCCAGCTGTCTTCAAGGTTATTTAAAATTTAAGGGAACAGATTATTCTTTGTTTCTGGGCATCCTGCAAGTTTCTGAGTCATTATTGTTAGTGTTCTGTGCTCTGATTGTCCACTAGGTGTCAGTAATTGTTCATTTTCCAGTTTTTTCAGACAACAAATTAGTGTGTGTGTGTGTGTGTGTTTGTGTGTCTCAGTATGAAATTCTTGAACTCCAGGAAGTTTCCCCCCCCCCCGGAGTTCTAGAATTTTATACTGCCATACAGATATGCCCAGGATTCATATTTTTATAGTTATTAGGGATATATATATATATATATATATATATATATATATATATATATATATATATATATATATATATATATATATATATATATATGGATCCTTGGTTTTTCGGGTTTTTCCCCGCGTAGAACTAAAGGTGTAGGCGCAACGTTTCGACGGAATCCCATCCGTCATCATCAGGCTTTAGCTTCCTTCTTCTGGGAGAAGCATGTGGCTGTTAGTTCCTCTTTTTTAAACTGCCAGAGGGGGTGTGTTCTGTGGAGGTGTGCTCTGATTGGGTAGGGGACCAAGTGTGTTCTGATTGGGTGGGGGTGTGTTTTGAATGGTGGGTGTGTTCTGATTGGGTGGGGGGGTGTTCTGAGTGGATGGGCTGGTCTCAGCTGCCAGCTCCAGACCTGAGCTGGTGAGTTGTGCTGCTTTTGTTCGGCTTCGTGTTTGTGGTGGTGCCATGTTTTTATAGTGGGTGTCAGTTTGCTTATTGTGTGGTTTGGAGGGGTTTAAAGTGGCTGATGTTGCAGCTGTAGTTAGGTTTCTGTTTTGTGGTTGTGTGTCTTTATCGTTGTGGGTTCGGATTTGCTTTTTGAATGGTTGTGTGGTGGTGATGTCATGTGATGTTATCATGAGTTTGGGTCTGGTATCATTCTTGGTGGTTGGGACTCGTCTGTCAATCAAGGCGGGTTTCCAAATGGCTGGTAGACGAGAGGTATCATCTCGTTTATTCATGCTGTGGGGGCGTTTTTCTATCTCAATGGCTTCTCTGATTATTCTGTTGTTAAAATGTTCAATTTTGGCGATAGTTTTGGTTTTTTTAAAATAAATTTCATGTCCCGTGGCTTCAAAGTGTTGGACCAGGGATGAAGTTTGTTCTCCCTTTCTGAGTGAGTTTTTGTGCTCTTCAATGCGTGCACTTATTCTTCTGTTGGTCTGTCCGATGTATGTGGTGGGGCAGGTGGTGCATGGGATTTCGTATACTCCTTGGTTTTCTAACCCAATTATGTCCTTGGGGTTTCTTAGGATGGTGGATATTTTTCTGTCTGTGTAGAATGCTGTTTTGATGTTGTGTTTTTGGAGGACCTTGCTGATTCTGTCTGTGGTCCCTTTTAAGTATGGGAGGAGGGCTTTGCCATTTTCTTGTTCTCTGTCTTGGGTTTTTGTGGGTGTCTCTCTTCGGATTAAGTTGGTAATCGTGTTTCTTTGGAATCCATTGGCTGTTAGTACATTAGTGAGAGTGTGTAGTTCGGTTTTTAGGTGTTGTTCGTCAGCTAGGTGTTTTGTTCTGGAGATGAGTGTCTTGGCTACGGAGTTGATCTGTGCTGGGTGGTGGTGTGAGAGTGCGTTCAGATAGCGGTTTGTGTTGTTTTTTTATGGTAGATAGTGTGTCCTAGGGAGCCGTTGGATTTCTTGTAGACTAAGACATCAAGGAAGGGAAGTTGATTGTTAGCTTCTGTTTCCATGGTGAATTGTATTTTGGGGTGTAGGCTATTGAGGTGTATGAGGAAGTCATCCAGTTTTTCTTTGCCGTGTGGCCAGATTACGAAGGTGTCATCTACGTATCTGAGCCAGAGTTTGGGTTTGTGGTTGGATTTTTCTAGAGCGAGGGTTTCAAAGTGTTCCATGTAGAGGTTTGCGATGACAGGTGAGAGGGGTGATCCCATGGGTGCTCCTTCCATTTGTTTGTATCTTTGTCCATTGTAGATGAAGTATGTGTTAGATAGGCAGTGGTTGGTCAGATCTAGGATGTGTTTTGGGGGGTTGTATTTATTTAGGATAGCTGTCAAGGCTTCTTTGATTGGCACTTGGGTGAAGAGGGATACAACATCGAAGCTCACAAGTAGGTCACAGGGCTGTAAGTTTAGTTTACTTATGATCTCTACGAATTGGAATGAGTTTTGTACGTGTGAGGTGATGGAATTTGCATAAGGCTGTAGTTGTTTGGCAAGAAATTTGGCTAGATTTTGTAGAGGTGAGCCTATGGAGCTGACTATGGGTCTGAGTGGGGTTCCTTCTTTGTGTATCTTGGGCAGACCATAGAGCTTAGGACATCTGGATGATTTTTCTCTGGGAATGATTGTTTTCTGGATCTCTTCACTGATGGGGGTGGCTTTTATTTTTGATTTTGTGGTTTTTTCCAGGTAGGTGGTGGGATCTGTCTTGAGGAGTTTGTATGTGGAGTCTCGGAGTAGGTTGGATAATTTGGTATGGTAGTCAGATGAGTTCATTACCACCGTGGCGTTGCCTTTGTCTGCTGGCAGAATGATTATGCTGGTGTCATTTTTTAGGTTAAGTAGTGCTGTCTGTTCCTCTTTGGGTAAGTTGCTTTTGGGTGGTTTGCTGGTGCAGAGGATGTTGGTAACTTCGAGTCTGATTTTGTTGGCGTCATCAGGGTTAATTTTGGTCAGGCTGGATTCGACTCCGCATATAATGGTTTCCGTGGGAATGTGTTTGGGAGCGACTGCAAAATTAAATCCTTTAGACAGGACGTTGGTTTCGGCTTTGGTGAGAATCCTATCTGAGATGTTGTGCACAGTTTGTTTCATGTGTTGCTGTGGGAGAGGAGGGGTTTGTTTCTGGCGTTCCTTTAGTCTTCGGAGTTTATTGGTGTGTGTGTCTGTTTTGTAGGAGCTGAAACAGAGACTGCCTACAAAACAGACACACACACCAATACAGGTGGGGATGAGACAGCATATAGGGCGGAGGTACAAAAACTATCCATATGGTGTAGTAACAACAACTTGCACCTAAACATCGGCAAGACGAAAGAGATGGTGTTAGACTTCCGGAGAAAAAAGGAGGAACCTGCCCCACTTTACATCGGAAAGGACTGTGTAGAGAGAGTTTCCTCCTTTAAATTTCTGGGAGTCTACCTCTGTGAAGATCTGACCTGGAAAGTTAACACAACCCAGGTGGCTAGAAAGGCCCAACAGAGGCTTCACTTTCTTAGGATCTTGCGGAAGAACAGGGTAGAACAACAGCTAATGACCCTCTTTTACCGGTCTACCATAGAGAGCGTCCTCTCGTATGGTATTGTGGTTTGGTATGCTGGTCTGACAGCCGCGGATAGGAAAGTATTGCAGAGGGTAGTGAGCACAGCACAAGACATTGTGGGCTGTTCCCTGACACCACTGGATGACATCGCCAGGGCTCGTTGCCTTGGAAGAGTGAGGAAGATTCTCAGGGATGACTCACACCCTGGACGGTATCTCTTTACTCTCCTACCATCCGGTAGGAGATATAGGAATATAGCCAGCCGTACCAACAGGCTGAAAAATAGCTTTTATCCGTGGGCTGTTAGGCTTTTAAATGGGACATAATCTTATGCAGAATTGACTTGGGAGGCCGGTGTGTGGTGTAGTTGGTTCACATAGTGTGGTGGGATGGAGGGTTTGTTGTCACTGTGTGTTGGGGGGAGAGAGCACAGGGGGAGGCTCAGCTAATCTCAATGTACACATGTTGTACTTTGAAAATAAAGGTTTATTAGTTATACATACATACATATATATATATATATATATATATATATATATATATATATATATATATATATATATATACATATATATATATTGCTCAAAAATTAAAGGGAACACTTAAACAACACAATGCTTTTGGACTTTGGCTGCAGGTAACTTGGACTGGACACTGATGCAACACCAGCCTTTCTCCTGTCAGGTCAAAGGGCTTCCCCCGGATTGAATGAAATGACCACCATCATTTCATGATCAACAGAGCGCCCCTCCTTCAGGGCGACTTCAGATCTATTCAGGATCCCCCTGGCAGGACGAAACTGGCCGCCGGGAGTGAAGCTTCACTATTCCACAGCTGTGCGCTATGGTGCAAAACCGCAAGTCCTTACTTCTTGATTGTTAATCATTGTTAATTGTTAATCTGATGTTAATCTTGAAGTTAATTTATGTTCATTTAGGTAGTGATGGCTGGTGTGGAGATGTTTTGGTCTTTTTCTTCCCTTTTGTGACCATCCTAGACTAAGCCAAGTTCAAAAACTCTATGGAATTTCTAGAAGCCTGGCATCAGTAGACACACAGACATAACAATATCTATGTACTATGCAAAAGAGACAATCAACAAGCCAAAAAGGGAACTTTCTCTGCAAGAAAACAACCAAGCTCAGAGAGCACCAAGGGCATCTCATGTCTGAATTTTTACGTCCTGTTTTAACCTTTTGCCCCTCCCGCCTGCTTCTGAACTGTTTCTTGTATTTTGCATAAGGAAAATCCCCAATTAATTTCAGAGAGAACTTTTAATATGCTAATTGCAGGTGTGGAAGGCCATTTGGGATTTGGATCAAAGTAAGGGCAAAATGTTGCACATTCCTTCTTCTTGTGCTAGGCACTGTCAATTCTATTCTTGGATGGACCTTGATAATTCCAACTGCTGAAATTAGGTACTATATATAAATTACATGTTAAATCAGGGATACAGAAATCGTTACCATCAAACTGTAATATAATGGCAAAATATAATATAATATAATAGTAAAAATTATAAGAAAAAATATGTTAGTATAAGCATGTCATGCCGGCCACATGACCACGGAGACGTCCTCGGACAAGCGCTGGCTCTTCGGCTTTGAAACGGAGATGAGCACCGCCCCCTAGAGTCAGAAATGACTAGCACGCATGTGCGGGGGAACCTTTACCTTTACCTTAAGCATATGGTCTGTGACAAGAGAGATTTGGCCTTTGAAGGACATATGTATGTATATATATGTGTGGGTGCATTCCAAAAATTAGTGATGAGACTTGGACAAAATCTAAATTGATATCATTTCATGTCCATACAAAATTACTTTTTTAAAAAAAAAATATCATTACATAATTAGTAAGGGTATAAGAGGAGGCCACAGATGCTTCATACGATGGAAATAATGCAGATCACTTTATAAAAACACAACGGTTTTTGGTTTCCTGAGGCTCCAGACATGGAAATAAACATTGCCCATATTACTTGCTACAAGATCTGCCACAAATGTTCATGACAGTGTTGAGTAAAGGATTTTTCAAAAACAGGCTGGCATATATATGAGTGATGTCTAATAGTGGCAAAAAATGGATTTCAAAATAGATTAGTGGATGACGTCATGAAGAACAACCTATTTATCATCATAATTTAGTGCAAGATGCAAGTACATGGACTTGATGGATAGCATTTTAGAGTTTCCAGCCAATCATAATAATGGATCTGTTGATTAGTTTCTTAGGTGCTATATACTCTCCCTTCATGATTATACAAGAAAAATAAGGTGAGGAATTAATGGTTGGGAATGAAGGAGAAAAGTTTTGTATAATTCATTTTCCAAACTTCAGGAGTGTCTGAAAACTGCAGTCTTCCTGAGAAGTTTTAAAAAATGAAATTACACTTAAAATTAACACAGCTCAGCTGTAGCAGTATGTAGATGTAGATGTAGCTCTCTGGAGGAGGCTTTAATTCAGGAAAAAGTAGAAGGAAAGAAGAGAACAGAATGACCAGTAGCTGGATTTAGTTAGAGTGATGCTGGGTGCATTATTCAGTGATCTGAAGGGACTGATTATCAGGGGAAAAAATCTATATGGTCACTAAGAAACACCAGTGACTGGATGGTACATAATCCAATCAATCAATCAATCAATCAAAATTATTCTTTCAGGTGCAAGTAACCAGGAACAGGAGTTTAGTTCAAATCACTTTAAAATCTGCTACCTACACACAAGAATCTGATCTATTAATGGTCAAAGCAAATTGGCATAGAGAAGAGTCAACAGGTTAACTGGACTTAGGTTTCTTTTGGAAATGTAGCAACTCCAAACTTATGACACTTTTGACCCTACCTTCAGACTCTGTTCATCTCCTACAATTGTACTGACAATTTGCATACATTTACCAAAGTTTAAGGATGGTGTAGTCACTGATAAGGTCTTTATGTATATACACATTAAACTAGGGTTGGTAATACATCACTCATGGACATGATCACTACTCAGCATCCAATATTTTATATTTTAAGCAAAATACAAAAGCTCATGAGATTTCAGCATTTTCATATAAGATCTCACACAATTTTATGAACAAACACTAAGTCCTTATACCATCTCATATAAAAATGCCTTGTGTATAAGTTTTGCATAATGGTATCACTGAAATCATGCAAGATTTAATAATAAACAAATAACATATCATATAGGAGAGTTACATAGATCATTGCACAAAGTTTATGATAGTATCCACTGGCTGAAATGAATTGCTAACTTCTATTATTTCTACTATTATTACAATTTCTAAGTGATCTTAATCTGCATAATAATTTAAAGATGGTGTCCTTGTTTGATCCCAGCAAATGTTCTTGGACATACAAAAGTTGAGTCAATTTCCCCTGGCAAAAATAACATATTCATCTATTCATCTAACAGAGATGATGTTTATTTAATTCAATATAAACTGGGCTTAGAAAGCAAGCTGAGGAGGATTTGATTTGTAGCCTTAACCTACAATTAATCTGTAACTTTTTTGGCATTCAAATTTTAAGAGATCACTGTAATTATGTTGTGATTTTTTCCCACCTAAACTCAGTTCTTATTC
Source organism: Vipera berus (assembly GCF_964194415.1). Taxonomy (NCBI): domain Eukaryota; kingdom Metazoa; phylum Chordata; class Lepidosauria; order Squamata; family Viperidae; genus Vipera; species Vipera berus. The sequence goes on from NC_138202.1 coordinate 329,474,033, forward strand.
AGATAATATTCCTGACTAAGTAAGTATAAATCTGGAAATTAGTCATGACATATCCAAAGATGTGTAGGGTTGAACAATCAAAGGTAATATATTTAAAGCATCTGCTCTTGAGAATGTGAAAATGGAGAGTTTGCAAAGCCCCAAAAAACATTTAAGAAGCAGATTAAGTTTTATTCGCTAATTCTTCAAATGGGGTGTGTAGCTTCCTTGTGGTTGGGCCCTGCGATTCTTATAAATTATTATTTTGTTGTTTGGAAACCCAGATCATGTGGTTGATGATGCCAGAAACATCTGCTAAATAGGAATAGCCATTTCAAAACTTGTTTTGGGGGGGGGTGGGAGAATGTAAAGAATTTATAAGGTAAAAAACATCCTCCAGATCTGTTTTTTGTCTTGGTGCAATGGCAGGTGATTTGGAATTAGGAGATTTTGATATTAATCCCTTGTCATGTACAGATCACTTCCTATTCTCCTTGTTGTTCCCCATTGCAGGGAAGAAGGATCCATTTGATTAATCCACCCCAGCTGCTTGATGGACCCACTTAGGATTCAGAAGGAACTTGGGGCTGGCCTTGAAGACTTTGTAAATATAGATGACCATGGCCCTGTTCATTGCTTGAATGAGTGGGTGAAAACAATTTTGAATCAAATCACACTTGGGTGGATACTCTCTATTTGTGGATCTCAGAGGGACCTCAGTTTTTTCAAAGAACTCTGGGAGATGAAACAGGGAAAGAGATGTCTAGAGAATTGCTGGCAGAAGATGAAGAATGAAAGATGCCTTTGTCAAGCATTTAATATTAAGTGTCAATAACTGTGGTGAAATGTATTTTTCTATTTTTACTGTGTTTTTAGTCTGTGGCCTAGTGGGCTTATTTAAAGTAATTCGGTTGCCCATAGGTAAGAATAGTCTAGACATCTAGCAAATAAAGGTGCTCATATCTGGGTTTTTTATTGAAAAGTTTTACAATTTTTAAATACAATGAACTCCCTCCTCCCCCTCCCCTCTCCCCAACCCTCCCCTCCCCTCCCCCCTCCCCGACTTCCCAGAGCTGAATACAGGGTATAATAATACAAACATAAACTAAAATATGCTAACAACAAAAATAAAACATTAAGTTCTATCGGACTTTAACTCTCCATAGTCATAATATTAATAAAGTAACAAATAACTAATCATACATGATAAAAATCCACTACTTATTCAAATGCTAAATGAAACTTTTTAGTCCCTTATTTATTCTGAATATATTCAATCCATCTTCTCCATTCCACAATATATCTCTGTTGCGATTGGTCTTTCAAATATGCTGAAATCTTTGCCATTTCCGCCAAGTTGGAAACTTTCAAAGTCCACTCTTCTATAGTCGGCAATTCCTCCTTCTTCCAATATTGCGCAACTAAAAGTCTTGTCGCCGTAATTAGATGCAACATCAACTTAGTGTCTATAACAGTAGTATCTGTAATAATACCCAATAAAAACAATTGCGGAGAAAACTTTATCCTTTTCTTAAATATCTTTTGCATATTCCACCAAATTTTAATCCAAAAGGCTTTAACCTTTTTACAAGTCCACCATATATGAAAATATGTTGCATCCTCACCACCACACCTCCAACATTTGGGCTGGCAGTTCAGATACATTCTTGCTAATTTTTTAGGGTCTAAGTGCCACCTATAAAACATTTTATAAAAATTCTCTCTTAAGTTTTGGGCCTGTGTAAATTTTACATTTCTAACCCAGATCTTTTCCCAAGTATCCATTGTTATAACTTCTTGAAAATTCTGGGCCCACTTTATCATACAATCTTTAACAAGTTCCGTTTCTGAATCAATTTCTATCAATGCATTATATATCCTTTTTATATATGCTTGACCTTGATCTCTAATTTGTTTTACCAAATTTTCATCAGTAGGTGCTCATATCTGTTTTGAGTTGGATGCCACTTGTGCAGGTTCAATGGCATTGACTGAGTCACAGTTTGGCTTGAATATCTGAGATGAGCTTGGGCCTGTTATTTCTGAAGAAGTGGTCTGAGTCCTAGGGCCATAATTGCAGACAACTTTGTTTTAGATCCAAGCCCTTCCCTGGTGTGCAGGGGCTCCCAGGAGAAGACATGGGTTGGAGCAGTATATGATCCTTGAGAGAGAAATTCTGCCAGCTCTGAAAAAGGCAGTGTCCCCTCCTAAAGAAGCCACCCTTGGATACAATGGAGCAGGTATTTTTGTCTAGTTCTCAACCTTATTTTTTAAAAAAAGAAGGTTAATGGATTGCTGCAATGTGGAGACTGCAAAGAGATGCTGGCAAGTATGTGGCCACACATTTTGGTTATATATCTATTATGGTAGGAGACAAGAAAGAGGTTAAGTATTATCTATAGAAATGAATATACCGGTAGTCTCAGCTTAAATATTATTAAACTTTTTTGTCATAGGAAGGAAAGGTCAGAAGAAAAGGTGAGCTGTTCAACTTCTGTTCTACCTTGATTGGAAGGAGAGAGGGAGAGAGAGAGAGAGACAGAAGCAAAAATATGTTTTGTCTTGAGATCAATGAGTTGTAGGCAGACATATTAGTGGTCACAGCCCAAATAGGACACTTCTCAAGCATGCAAAATCATTCACTCACATTTGATCACAGGTGTGCATTGATCACAGTTTTATGAAGAAATGTAAGAAAAGAATACAAGTGGACCTAAAATATTTTGTTTCCTCAGTTAAAGATCTGATGTTTCCCCTCCATTGCAGCTATACAGGTTGACTGCTTTCTTTGTTGCCTGTGGGTACCATACGTCAGATCAACAGGCTAGTTTAGGAGGCCCAAGGCAGATCACCTGACACATATAGCTCTTTGCCCACAGAGGAGAATAACCAAAAGGGCCATTGCTGTTCCCATCCCATCATCTGTTACCTGAGATATTTTGTCTGAAATTTAAACTGTGGTTGGAAGATTTAGCTGACTAAAATTCTTCTCCATTCTCCATGCTCCATAAGATTTTTCTGCAATTTACACTGAGAGATGCCACAATAAAGAACATATACAATGGCCCGTGTACCACTTCATTGGACGTTTCTTGGCCATATCTGTAATCTTAATCAAAACAACACACTTTTCTTGTGATTAGTTTAAGGAGGTCTAAGAAACAGCTCATATTTTAATGTCCACACTTGGCAGTCCTGTCTGTGTTGATCCCAACTGATGACTCAGTGCACATCTGAAAATGATGCCCCAGGGTTGGACTGCTGTTCCTGGGCACTTGAATAAGGCCTCTGTGGTTGAGGAAGCTGGTCTTAGATGGGGCACAAAAAATAGCAGCTGACTGTAGAGTGGTAAATGTAGGCTTTCCTTGTTGAACATTTTCATATATAGTGTGTGTGTGTGTATTGTATGTGTGTTTGTGTTTGTGTATGTATATAAATATATACATATATGCACACACACAATTTACTCAAGGCTTTTAGCTTTAAAAGAAAATAATTTAGTGAAATGTATTTATGGTAATTTTCCAGTAAGTGTGTTTTCAACTGAACAACTGCCAAAGTCCTCTGCTCCCCCTTCTCTTTTTCTCATGTTGAGACATCTTCCTTCTGCAGCCCAGCTTATTTTCATAACCATTCAACTTTCTGCCTCTTGTTTCCTAGGCTGTTATTCAAATTATACATATTCCCAGTTATCATTTCTATCATTTAATATGCTTTTGACAGAGATCTTATTTTTATGCTCTCCTGCCCTCCCAAATGTGTTAACTATTCTTTTTATGGAAGGCTTATATGCCTTAAAAAAGAAAGAGAGCAAAAGAAGGTAGTTGTTACTTAAAACAAAATGTGTGGGTGAGGTGGGAGTTCTGGAATAGTGGCTTATAAAAATGTATGAAAAAGGGAAGAAGAAAGCTTGATCTTTTGATTATAATATGTTGCTACTCTCAGAGGCAAGATATCCATAAGGTGTGATAAGTAAGGCCAAGATGATGGCCACATTCAGAAATCAAAGCCTCCCAGTTGTTATGTGTGATGCTTTGATTACACTCTTGTGGCCATCATTTTCAATTTTTGCCCACACTCCCTTTAGAGCTCTTAATTTATAGCAATAGGTTGTGCTGAGGTTCAGAAACCAAGCAATTTCCCCATTCTATGAAGGTTAACAGATCCAACTAGTGTCTTCCATTATGAAGAGGAAAGGAGGTTATGAAACCGGAGTTCCAGGCTGGATGACAGGAAAAGTGACCTTTTCTTTTAGTTTGTGGAAAAAATCAGGAAGGAAGAAATTCCATCTTTAATGTTCTTCTCTCCTTCAGTTATGATTTTTCTATTAGGGATTAGCAATATTTCCTGATCCTATCTATCCTCCCATTAAAAAAAGGCTAATAGCTCAAATAAGTATCTTACTTTATCTCACTAAAGTAATACAATGAATGTGCATCTTTGTTCTTGATGTCATAAGATCTCATGTGGGAATACTGAATATTGATGAACCTTAAATGAAATTAGACAATATTTCAAGTTGATATCTTATCCAATGTTATGAAAGAAAAATTAAATCCTATGCAATCTGAACAGATTTTGTCCTAGGCTGTATTAACAGAGGGATAGAATAAAGATCATATGAAGTGTTAGTACCACTTTATAATGACTTAATAACACCATATGTAGAATATTTCATTCAAATTTCATTGCCATGATATATATACTGCTCAAAAAATAAAGGGAACACAAAAATAAGATATCCTAGATCTGAATGAATGAAATATTTCATTCATTCAGATCTAGGATGTCTTACGTATTTTTTGTGTTCCCTTTATTTTTTTGATCAGTGTATATAAAAAGATGTTGAGATTCTAGAAAGTGTGCAGAGAAGAGCAACAAAGATGATTAGGACACTAGAAGCTAAAACATAAAAGAACAGTTGCAGGAATTGGGTATGTCTATTTCAGGGGTAGGCAACCTAAAACAGTCAAAAAGCCACTTGGACCCATATCCCACCGAAAAGAAAACACTGGGAGCTGCAAAACCCTTTTGACATCTAAAATGAAGATAACACTGCATATATTGTTTTTTACCTTTATGCTATGTATAAAAAAACTATAGTGTGCTACATTTATGAAATCAATGAACTGCTACAAAGAAAACAAGTATTTATTTCTGTATGCAACAAAAGCATTTTTTTTATTGAAAAGTTTTACAGTTTTTAAATACAATGAACTCCCTCCTCCCCCTCCCCCCAACCCTCCCCTCCCCTCCCCCCTCCCCGACTTCCCAGAGCTGAATACAGGGTATAATAATACAAACATAAACTAAAATATGCTAACAACAAAAATAAAACATTAAGTTCTATCGGACTTTAACTCTCCATAGTCATAATATTAATAAAGTAACAAATAACTAATCATACATCATAAAAATCCACTACTTATTCAAATGCTAAATGAAACTTTTTAGTCCCATATTTATTCTGAATATATTCAATCCATCTTCTCCATTCCACAATATATCTCTGTTGCGATTGGTCTTTCAAATATGCTGAAATCTTTGCCATTTCCGCCAAGTTGGAAACTTTCAAAGTCCACTCTTCTATAGTCGGCAATTCCTCCTTCTTCCAATATTGTGCAACTAAAAGTCTTGCCGCCATAATTAGATGCAACATCAACTTAGTGTCTATAACAGTAGTATCTATAATAATACCCAATTAAAACAATTGCGGAGAAAACTTTATCCTTTTCTTAAATATCTTTTGCATATTCCACCAAATTTTAATCCAAAAGGCTTTAACCTTTTTACAAGTCCACCATATATGAAAATATGTTGCATCCTCACAACCATACCTCCAACATTTGGGCTGGCAGTTCGGATACATTCTTGCTAATTTTTTAGGGTCTAAGTGCCACCTATAAAACATTTTATAAAAATTCTCTCTTAAGTTTTGGGCCTGTGTAAATTTTACATTTCTAACCCAGATCTTTTCCCAAGTATCCATTGTTATAACTTCTTGAAAATTCTGGGCCCACTTTATCATACAATCTTTAACAAGTTCCGTTTCTGAATCAATTTCTATCAATGCATTATATATCCTTTTTATATGTGCTTGACCTTGATCTCTAATTTGCTTTACCAAATTTTCATCAGTCATCGAAAAGCCAGCTTTCTGGTCCTCTTTCCATCTTGCCTGTAATTGCCCATACTGGAACCAAGTTTGAACAATCTTTTCTTCTTTTAAAATACTCTGGTTTCTCTTCAGATCGTATAAATCTTTTGCCTTTTAGGCATTTTGAACTCTAAAAAACAGATGCTGGGTCAAAGGTTACTTTCAAATAAAATACTCAAATGTCTATTTGAGTCCTCCTCATATTTATGAAATAAAAAACCGGTGCAAACTATAAAAACTACAAAAAGAAAAATAGAAAAGAAAATAATTGCGGGGAAAAAAAGAAAAGGACAGGAGAAAGAGGGGAAAAAAACCTTTCTCCTTCATCCCAACAGATAAAAACAATTTTAGTAGCTTATGTACCATCTTTAAATACAACATAATTATACCCATACCTAACCTCTTAATTAAAAAAAACCATCAAAATATTTCATTAAACGTTCTTTACTAAATGTCCAGTAAGGACAACCACATATATTCATATTTTCTCTCTCTCTCCCTCCCTCCCTCCCTCCCTCCCTCTTTCTCTCCTTCTCTCTCTCTCTCTTTCTGCCCTTGGTCTGCCAGTCCTCTTCTCCCACTCAGTTTGTTTGTTTGTGTGTGTGTGTGTGCGTGTGTGAGAGAGAGAGAGAGAGAGAGAGAGGCACTTGTGCTTCCCTTCTCTCTCTCTCTCCCCACCCCTCTCCCTCTCCGATCTTCTGCTCACCTGGCAAGCTGGTTTCACGCTGTTCTCGGACAAGCTGACACACATTCTTATTGGGCTGGCTCTCCTGCCCTTGAGAGCTGCTGCTTTTTGCTGCTTCCTGTTTCCTGCTTCCTGTGGAGACACAGCAAAGGCAGGAGCCCCGCCCAATAAGCTTGTCAGCTTCTCGGAAGACAGCGTGAGTTTTACACACACACACACACACACACACACACACACACACACACACAGTGAGAGTGAGAGTGAGAGTGAGTGAGAGAGAGAGAGAGAGAGAGAGAGAGAGAGAGAGAGAGAGAGAGAGAAGAGAAGCGCAAGTGCCTCTCTCTGTCTCTGTCTCTCTCTCTCTCTCTGCAAACTTGGAGCCACAAGACAAGGCTGAAAGAGCCTCATGAGGCTCCAGAGCCATGGGTTGCTGACCCATGGTCTAGTTCAGAGGTAGGCAACCTCGGCTTTTTTATGACTCATGGACTTCAACTACCAGAATTCCTGAGTCAGCTATGCTGACTCTTGGGCCCCAGGGGAGTCCAGCTGCCCAAACAGGGAGAGGATAAAAAAAACAGAAATAACTAGCCAGGCAGGAGCTGTAAAAGAGACCTGATTTTTGCTAGCATTACCTAGCACAGGGGTAGGCAACCTGGGCTCTTTTATGACTCATGGACTTCAACTCCCAGAATTCCTGAGTCTGACTCAGGAATTCTGGGAGTTGAAGTCCATGAGTCATAAAAGAGCCCAGGTTGCCTACCCCTGGTCTAGTTTAATGAAAAGAAGGACTAGGGAAAACATGATAGCAGTGTCCCAAGTGTTCTACTCTTCCACTCTCTAAGTGGTTTATAGAATCAGCATGTTGCTCCGAACAATATTCAATCTTGGACTAGTCAGGATCAAACTCCTGGCTGTGGAGAGAGTTAGCTTGCAATACTGCATTCTAACCACTGCACCATGGCTCTTATATAAGGGTTTGCCACAAAGAAGACAAATGGCTGTCCAGTCTCTTCTTAAAAACTTCCAGTGTTGGAGCATTCACCACTTCTGGAGGCAGGTTGTTCCACTGATTAATTGTTCTAACTGTCAGGAAATTTCTCCTTAGTTCTAGGTTGCTTCTCTCCTGGACTAGTTTCCATCCGTTGCTTCTTATCCTGCTTTCAGGTGCTTTGGAGAATAGCTTGACTCCCCTCTTCTGCGTGGCAGCCCCTGAGATATTGGAACACTGCTATCATGTCACCCCTCACCCTTCTCTTCATTAAACTACACATACCCAATTCCAGCAACCGTTCCCTATATGTTTTAGCCTCCAGTCCCCCAATCATCTTTGTTGCTCTTCTCTGTACTCTTTCTAGAGTCTCAACCTCTTTTTTACATCATGGTGACCAAAACTGGATGCAGTATTCCAGGTGTGGCCTTACCAAGGCATTCTAAAGTGGTATTAGTACTTCACGTGATCTTGATTCTATCCCTCTGTTAATACAGTCTAGCACTGTGTTGGCTTTTTTGGCAGCTGCAGCACACTACTGGATCATATTGAAGTGATTGTCCACTAGGACTCTGAGATCCCTCTCACAGTTACTACTGTTGAGCAAGTTACCACCTATACTATACCTGTGCATTTGATTTTTCCTGCCTAAATGTAGAACCTTACTTTTTTCACCATTGAATTTCATTTTGTTAGATAGCAAGTCTGTTCAGGTCTGTCAAGATCCTTCTGTATCTTAAGCCTATCTTCTGGAGTATTGGCTATTCCTGCCAGCTTGGTGTCGTCTGCAAATTTGATGAGTTCCCCATCTATCCCCTCATCCAAATCGTTGATGAAGATGTTGAAGAGCACTGGACCCAGAACAGAGCCCTGGGGCACCCCACTACACACTTCCTTCCATGTAGATGCAGTTCAATTGAGGACCACACCCTGAGTACGGCCTGTCAGCCAGCTACGAATCCATCTGGTGTTGATGCTATCTAACCCACATTTTTCTATCTTATCAAGTAGTAGGTTGTGATCTACTTTATCAAATGCCTTACTGAAGTCCAAGTAAATTATATCTACAGCATTCCTCTGGTCCACTAATTTTGTCACTTGGTCAAAGAAGGCAATAAGATTTGTCTGGCATGATCTGTTTTTGACAAACCCATGTTGGCTTTTAGTGATGACTTTGTTTGCATCAAGGTGTTCACTGATTTGTTGTTTGATTATCTTTTCCAGAATCTTCCCAGGTATTGAGGTCAGGCTGATAGGTCTGTAGTTTCCTGGATTTATTAGCTCCCTCTTATGGCCATGAGAACACTTACACACCCATTGGCCAATTAACATCTTAAAGACATAACATCATGGTTAATATATTTTCAACCCAACATTGTAGGCTAACACCATATGCCTAACACCCAGTGCTCCAGGATCTTTGAAAAATATAGTTCAGTGGTTCTGAGATCACGTCTGCCAGTTCCTTGAGAACCTTGGGGTGTAACCCATCTGGTGTTGGTGATTTGAACTCGTCTAGGCTGGACAGGTGCTCACTTACCATTTTCTTGCCTATCTTAACTTGCGTTTCTATTCTGTTTTTTATGGCACTGGTTTTGGTAGGTTGGACTGTTTTTTTCCTTTTGTTTAAAGACAGATGCAAAAAACTAGCTAAATAGTTCTGCTTTCTCCCTGTTGCTTGTCACCTTCTTGCCACTTTCCCCACTAATGGACCGATTATTTCCTTAACTTTTTTCTTGTTTTTTATATGTTGAAAGAAGCTTTTTTTTGTTATTTTTGACTTTGGTCGCAAGCCTTAGTTCGTTTTGAGCCTTAGCTTCCCTCACTTCATCTTTGCAGGCTTGGGCTATTTGCTGATATTCTGCCTTAGTTATGTGCCCCTCTTTCCACTTCTTATACTTGTCCTTTTTATCTTTCAGTTTATCAGAGAGTTCTTTATGCAGCCATGCTGGTTTCTTTTGAGAGCTGTTATTTTTCTTCTTTGTTGGTATTGTGCTAGACTGGGCCTTTATTATCTCACTTTTCAAAATTTCTCAAGCTTCTTGAGTTGTTTTCCCCTTTAGGATTCTCATCCATGGAATTCTTCCCAAGGTTTCCCTAAGTTTGTTGAAATTAGCTCTTTTAAAGTCCAAGACTCTAGTTTGACTGTGTTCTATTGCTTGTGCTTCCAGAATGTTGAATTCCAATATTGCATGATCACTTACCCCCAAGGTTTCTGTTGCTTCGACACCTTCTATCATTTCATCTCTGTTAGTGAGAATTAAATCCAATATGGCTAATCCCCTAGTTCCCTTCTCTACTTTTTGGGAGAGGAAGTTGTCTGCTAGGTTTGTCAGGAATCTGTTTGATCTTTTTTCATCACTTCTATAGGCAACTTGTTCCATTGCCAAATAGCAATCTCCGTAAACATGTTTCTCCTAACTTTGAGCTACATTCTACCCATTGATTAAAAATTTGTGCAAAAGAACAAGTTGACTTGCCTAAGTCTGCCCCTTAGAGCAATAAGCCCTCAGATATTAAAAATGTCTCTACTTCATTTCCATAATTTATTTTGTTCAGGCTGAACATACCTGACTCTTTCCACTAGGTATCTTTAGGCAATTAAGTTTCTGGAATCCTTGTCTACAGGTCATTCTTCTCTGGAAATGTCAAAGATTTTCATTTTTTTGTCTTAAACTATGGTATCTAGAGCTGATTTGATACATAAAATACAGCCTGCCCAGAACACAGTAGCACTGAGTTATTAGAGGTAGTCCTTGACATACAACTGTGATTGGGACCAAAACTTCTGACACTAAGCAAGGCAATCATTAAGGAGTTGTGGCCAATTTTTTTATCTTTTTTGCCATGTTTTTTAAGTGAATTACATAACTGTTAAGCAAATCCAGCTTCCCACATTCCCTGGCTCAAGGTTTACTCTATCCTTTTGAGGTCACTAAAATGAGGATCCAGATTGTTGGGGGCAATATGCTGACTCTGTAAACTGCTTAGAGAGGGCTGTAAAACACTATGAAGTGGTATATAAGTGTAAGTGCTATTGTTATTGATATGTCTCTAAAGATAGGATCCAAACATGCATATCTATATTTTCAAGATACCACACACTTATTTGTTTACAAAGGGACAAATGTTAAAGTAAACTACATTATAATTATTTTAAAAATTAGTTACCTAAATCTATGGCATCAAAACACCAGATCCAACTGGATCCCAAAATCAGGTTCATTCAAGGGAAACCTTGAATCTTATAGGTATACTAAGCTGCCCAAATCTTACAATAACAAATGCACTTACACCACCACATTTGTGTGTGTGTGTGTGTGTGTGTGTGTGTGTGTGTGTGAGAGAGAGAGAGAGAGAGAGAGAGAGAGAGCCCAATTATTTCATTCTGATGTTACTTTGAAAAAAGGAATTCTTATTTATTTAAGAAAAAGCAAGCAATCTGGGAGAGGGGGAGAAAATTCTATGAAGTGGGGGCTACTAGTGAGAAGTCCTACTATCTTTCCCTATCCCACAACCCTCCCAAGGAAAAGGGAATCTTAGTAGACTGGATGAGCAGATACTATCAGGATAAGATGCTATCCTGGCATTGCTTCAGGCATTGTCTGAGACCTCACAGCTCTCCAAGAAGGATACATGAGAAGACCCTCCACGCCTATATTTCCCACAATTGTAAAGTATATTTACTACAAGGAAACAATCCTAAACCCTTCCTTTCCTTAAAGGCATTCTTGATGATGATCCATCAAGATGATCCATCTTGAAATCAAGATGGACTTGGTGAAGTTAACAGTGAGACTTTTCATGTTTCAGTGGGAAAACTGTGACTTGGGCCAACAGCTTTCTGATTTTGGCATTGGGAATGCTGGGGATGAAAACATTAAAAAAGTGACTGTGCATGCCACTGGATTAACTGGGTGATTAGTAATTTTAGTAAATTTGGATGTATGCTTCCCCACCAAAGCTTTTAATAGGCTTAGCATTTTTTTAAAAAAAGTAAAACAAAATGTTAAAACCAGCCAATTTAGCACAATAAATCCACCCATTAAAGAGTAGTGCATCAAGAATCGGCATCTATGACAAATAAATCATCCTTAGAAAATTGCCATGTATATTACATCAAAAGCAGCAGCAGCAACAATACACCTTTACCATTTTCCTGAAAATCTAATCAAAGTACCATGAGGTTCCATTTGTAGGTAACCCAGTCTAGAAGGTCTAGATGAAATTCTATTTGGGTTGCGCTGCATCCTATTCTATAGAGGACATCTCAACTTTGGCTTTGCATTTCTTTTTCTCTCTGACTACATGGTTTACTATTCTAACCCATCAGATGTGCGTGTAGCTTGGGTCACTTGTGACTTGTGGCTTGGGTCACCACATCAAATTAAAAATACCTATACAGATGAAGGGAAAGGCTTCTGTGTCAGTTTCTGAAGATTTACTGCTGGTTACAGCAGATTTCTTAGATGTGACTTAGTCACATGATTGTGACTGACTAAGTTCTATGAATTTCATTTCATTCATTTCATTTATTAAATTTGTATACCGCCCTTCTCCCGAAGGACTCAGGGCGGTGAACAGGGCACATATAAATAGAAAATACAAAAATTAAAAGAGAATTAAATAATCACCCAGATAAAACAGTAACAATATAAAAACCCCATTAAAAACCCTAACATCCCCCATCAGGCCAGGCCAGCTTGTTCAAATAAATGGGTCTTCAGACCGCGCTGGAAGGAGCGAAGGTCCGGTGCCGTCCGGAGCTCAACCGGCAGCTGGTTCCATAAGTCCGGGGCGCCCACAGAGAAGGCCCTCCCCCTGGGGGCCACCAGCCGACATTCTCTGACCGGAGGCACCCTGAGGAGGCCCTCTCTGTGGGAACGCACAGGGCGGAGGGAAGTTGACGCCGGCAGCAGGTGGTCCCTGAGGTACTCCGGACCCATGCCATGTAGGGACTTAAAGACCATAACCAGAACCTTGAATTCAGTTGGTTTAGATGGAAACCACTAATTACAGATAAAGATCACCAAAACATAGGTGCTCTATTTTCCAGCTCCATTTTGTGGCTCAGGCAAACCTCATGTTGTTTGGCTGGCTTCAACTTGTGAGCCACCCTCCTGGCCTATTCATTTCCATCCGCATAATAGAAAGCACGCCCCCATGTGAGAGCTGCCACTGGAGATGTGTCACTTGAAGCAATTACATGATGAAACTAAGGTTGACTAAAACACTCTCCTTAGGTTCTTACAGAGCCTGTGTCTTATATCTTGTAGAAGCAATTTCATATTGTGCCTTTCAAGTAATGTAATGGCCACTTGCACTGACAGAATCCTCGTAAAAAAGAAGACTGAGACTTGGCTCGTGAAGTGCTATTGATTTTTCTTTTTCTTTCTGCCTCCCCCCTCCCCCCTCCCCAAGTCCCTTCTAGAGTTTCCAGAGATGCAACACTTTTGTTAAAGAGACAAGTTACATTAGCCTTCAGTGCTATTGGAGGGTTCCTGTGTGAGTAAGGCATCAATGAATGTAGTGATAAACACGGCATTTGTGTGATGACTGTCCCCAATCTCTATTTTGACATTTTTATGTGACTCAGCACTTGTTCTCTCCAATCCACATAGTTAGGCAATGTCTAAAATAAAATATAGGGGATTACTTTAACTTGACATTATCTATGAGCATTTAGGGAAAACTTCACCACAAATTTAATTCATTGCCATGTTGCACATTGCAGGCGGGTCCAAGTTGTGGTGGGTTGTGCATGCAGCATGCGAAGAATCTGTGATTCCTTGGTCTTCTGGTCCCAATCAATGAACTGAAAGGAAAGTGAAATTCCCAGAGCTACAATCAGACATAACCCTATTGAGATCATCTACAAAGCTGCAAATACACAAATGAGCTTTCAGAATTTTTCACCACTCTTCTTCTTATACTGAACACAGGGAATATTTGGAAGGGGCTGGATTTAGACAGATCTGCCCATTTTTGTTGCAGACATAAATAAAATACAAGGTTCTATATCCAAATCTGAATATTATATTGTTTTAGTCCACAAAATCCCATTGCTTTTTTTAATGTACATTGCAATATAAGTCATTTCATGTGAAACATGCAAAAGAAAAGTATTCTGTCAATTAGGTGTGTATGAGCACTCTTGTGCCTTCAGGTACGAAAATATTTACTATGCATTCATCTATAAATGAACCAATTGTTGACATGATATAAAAGCACAAGAGCTCTATAAAAAACTAGTTTTTCTTTTCCAGTAGTCAGCAGCTTTTAGGGATCAAAGCTATACATAACAAAATAGCTGGGGTCATTTCTTTTTTTTTTTATTGAAAAGTTTTATCATACATTTTATCTTTAACAAACCCCCCTACCCCTCCCCTATCCCTCCCTCCTTACCCCTCCCCCCCTCCCCCCCCCGACTTCCCAGAGCTAAATACAAGGTATAAAAAACAAAAAAAAAAGAATCATAAACAACCATATGCTAACAACCGTAAACTCTAAAATCTATCACTCTCTAGCTCATATAGGATAACTACAAACACTATTAATATAAAATATATAAAAAAAAGAGAAAAAAAAGAGAAAAGAAGGGAAGACTTATTCAAATGCTACATGAAACTTTTTAGTCCCATATTTGTTCTGGATATACTCAATCCATTTTCTCCACTCCATAATATAACGTTCTTGCGAATGATCTTTCAAATAGGCCGATATCTTTGCCATCTCTGCCAGGTCAGAAACCTTTAAAGTCCATTCTCCTATAGTCGGCAGTTCCTCCTTCTTCCAATACTGACCTATTAAGAGTCTTGCTGCCGTAATTAAATTCAACATCAACTTAGTGTCCACAACTGTAGCATCTGTAATTATTCCCAACAAAAAAAGTTGCGGACAAAACTTTATCCTCTGTTTAAAAATCTTCTGCATGCTCCACCAGACTTTTATCCAAAAAGCCTTAACCTTTTTACAAGTCCACCATATGTGAAAATATGTTGCGTCTTCGTCACCGCACCTCCAACATTTAGGCTGATAATTCGGATACATACTTGCAAGCTTTTTAGGATCTAGATGCCATCTATAAAACATTTTGTAAAAATTCTCTCTTAGATTTTGAGCTTGTGTAAATTTTACGTTCCTCACCCAAATCCTTTCCCATGTATCCATTGTAACTACTTCTTGAATATTTTGGGCCCATTTAATCATACAATCTTTAACAAGCTCTGTTTCTGAGTCAATTTCTATCAATGCAAGATATATCCGTTTGATATGTGCGGGACCCTGATTTCTAATTTGTTTTATCAAATTTTCATCAGTCATTGTAAAACCAATTTTCTGGTCTTCTTTCCACCTGGCCCGTAGCTGAGTATATTGAAACCAATTTTGAACAACCTTCTCTTCTCGCAAGAGGCTATATGATTTCAAACTCCAGACATTTCTTTCCAAGCTCAGAATCTCCTTGTACGTAGTCACATCATGTTTGAAACCAGCATGTATATTTTCTATTGCGTGTTTTGGAATTGCCCACAGTGGTATTTTACAATCTAGCTTATGTCTATACTTCTTCCAAACTCTCAACAATGCCTGTCTTAGAATATGCACTCTAAACACATTGTCTACCTTCTTGTCATACAACAAATATGCATGCCAGCCAAACAACAAATCGTGGCCCTCAAGATTTAATAATCTCTCTTGTGTCAAATTAATCCAATCACTTATTCCTACTAATGCAGCAGCTTCATAATATAGTTTAAGATTGGGCATTTTAAGACCACCTCTCTCACGAGTATCCTGCATAATCTTAAGTTTAACTCGTGGCCTTTTCCCTGCCCAAACAAATTTATTGATACCTCGCTGCCATTCCTCCAAATTAGAATCTTTCTTAAGAATCGGTATCATTTGAAATAAAAATAGAAATTTAGGCAGGACGTTCATTTTCACTGCTGCGATCCGTCCCAACAAGGACAATTGCAATTTTTCCCAACTCTCCAATTCTTTTTGAATTTTCCCCCACAGTTTTTCATAATTATTTTTATATAACTTTGTATTAGAGGGTGACAAAAGCACCCCCAAATATTTTACCCTTTTAACAATCTCAAATCCAGTTAATCCTTCTAAGAGAGCCTTTTGCGAAACTGTCATATTTTTAGCCAGAATTTTGGTTTTCTGTATATTAACTTTAAATCCAGAAACCTTCCCGTATTGTGTTATTATCTCCATCAGGTCCACAACAGAGTTCTCTGGCTGGGTCACTGTAACAACCAGATCATCTGCGAATGCTCTCAATCTATAATCCTGATCTCTAATTTGTATACCCTTAATTTTTTCCGAATTCCGTATTTTAACCAATAATATCTCTAATGTTAATACAAATAACAAGGGCGATAACGGACACCCTTGCCTTGTGCCCTTCTCAATATTACATGCTTCTGTCAGACTATTATTAACTATAATTCGGGCAGCTTGTTTTTGATATAATGCCCTAATCGGTTGTAAAAAATTTTCCCCAAAATCCATTTTGTCTAAAACTCTCATCAAAAACTGCCAATTCAATTGATCAAAAGCTTTTTCAGCATCTAGAAAGATTAGCGCCGCAGGGATCTGGTTGTTCCTTTCCAAAAACTCTAACACATCAACTATATGCCTCACATTATTTTTCATTTGCCTACCACTAATAAACCCCGTTTGGTCCCCATGAATCACCTGTTGCAGAACCCTCATCAGTCTATTAGCCAACACCTTAGCAAAGATTCAAGGTACTGGTAACGGTGTTTAAAGCCCTCCATGGCATGGGGCCGGAGTACCTCAGGGAACATCTGCTGCCGGCATCAAGCTCCCTGCGCCCTGTGCGTTCCCACAGAGAGGGCCTCCTCAGGGTGCCACCGATCAGAGAATGTCGATTGGTGGCCCCCAGGGGGAGATCCTTCTCTGTGGGCGCTCCGGAGCTGTGGAATCAGCTACCGGTAGAGCTCCGGATGGCGCCCGATCTTCGCTCCTTTCGTCGCGATCTCAAGACATTTTTGTTTGTACAAGCTGGCCTAGCCTGATGGGGATCGGTGGGGTTGTTTTATCTTTGGTCTTTTAATTTTATCTTGGGGTTTTTAGAATTGTACTTCTATTGTTTTTAACTAGGGCAACTGTTTAATCTCTTTTTAATGTTTGTATTTGCTATTTTATTCTGCCCTGTGAACCGCCCTGAGTCCTCAGGGAGAAGGGCGGTATATAAATGTTATTAAATTAAATTAAATTAAATTAAATATCTTGTAATCTGTATTTAAAAGCGATATCAGTCTATAATTTTTAACTTGAGTAGCATCTTGGTCTTCCTTCGGAATCAAGGAAATAAAAGCTGTTCTCCAAGACGGTGGCACCTTTCCCCCCCTCTGGATTGTCTGGAACAGTTCCTTTAACGGTTTCATCATCTCTAATTGTAAATTTTTATAATAAGCCGCAGACAAACCATCCGTACCTGGTGCTTTATCCATCTTCAATTCCTTAATTGCTGTAAAAATTTCTTCTTCTGTAATTAATTGATTAATCCCCTCTTTTTGTACTTGCGTAAGAACCAGGATGCTAGCATTCTCCAAATATATATCAATGTCTTTTTCATTAATCTTCTCCTTAGCATATAATTTAGAATAAAAATCCACAAAAGCATCCTTAATAAGGTCCTGTTGAAACACAACCCTTCCTTTATGCTCAATTTTGTCTATATTAGAAGCCCTTTGCTTTTTCCTCAATCTATAGGCTAACCATCTACCTGGTTTGTTGGCGTTGCAAAAGGTATTATGCCTGGCAAACCGCAAATTGGTTGCCACTTGGTCAGCCATTAATTTATCAAATTGTCCTCTTAACAGTTTAATAGCCTCCTTAATCTTCACATCCTCTGAATTCAAAATCAAAGCCTTTTCTTTTTTCTTTTATTTCATTCTCCAGTTCTTTCCTCCTAGCTTCCACAGCACGTCTATGTTTATTATTCATATATATCAACACCCCTCTCATATAGGCCTTACTAGCATCCCAAACCATGTCCATAGAGGTGCCCTTATTCATATTAATTTCAAAAAAATCCTTCATCCGCTGTTTGCATTCTTCCACATTTCTCTGATTTCTAAACAAATTCTCATTTACGCGCCACGAGCGCCTATCTCTATTCTCCTTATCAATCTCTAGCCAAACTGGGCTGTGATCAGAAATAGTTCTTGCACAAATCTTCACCTTCTTAGTCCTTAAAAAAAATCATTAGTCAACAAAATAAAATCAATCCTAGAAAAAGATTGATGTCTGTCAGAAAAAAAGTATAGTCCTTTTCCTGCAAATGTCTCTCACGCCAAATATCTCGCAGTTCCAAGTCATCCTTCATTTCAAAAAAGGATTTAGGCAGTCTAGCATGACTTGGGACGCGCTTAAAAGCTCCAGCCTTGTCCATCTGTACATCCAAAACACCATTCCAATCCCCCATAAAAATAAAAGATTTATAATCCAACTGGGTAAGCTTTGTATGAAGTAAACTAAAAAAGTCAGCTTGTTGTTGATTAGGAGCATATAATCCAACTAAAAGCGTCTTTTTACCTTCTAGCAGCAGCTCTATCATAACGTATCTTCCATGCTTATCTGCTTCAATTAAGTTTGCTGTTAAAGCACTTTTAACATAAACAACCACTCCATTTTTCTTATTCATTGCAGAAGCAGCAAATTGCGTACCCAGCCTTGAGTTCGATAAATACTTTTGATCCACAACCCTAATATGCGTTTCTTGCAAACATATAACATCTATCTTAAATTGTTTTAAATATTGAAAAACTTTCTTCCTCTTCTGTGGTGAATTTAGTCTATTAACGTTCCAAGTTAAAAATTTAGTTGCCATGCATATCATCCCAAAGCTCTTGGAGCACTGCTTTGATAGGACTATCTTCTTTAGGCCGTGCTCCTCCCACTGCTTGGCTGTAAGTACGTTGTGGAAGTTCCATAGACTTCTGCTGATCTTGTTCTTTTGTTTTTTTTGATCGTTTTAAAGCAGCACGCGTCACCCTCTGCTCTCTAAGATCATCCAAAGAAGTTGTAGCTTGATCTCCTCCAGCACCGTTCTCCTCTGTCTGTCCATCTTCAGCCTTTTGATGTTCTCCTTCTCCAGATCCCTTTGCAGCTTCCAGAAGTGATAATGAGGTTGCTTTTAAAACGTTATTGTAAAAATCACGCACCTGCATCACAGTAACCAGACGGTACCTTTTACCTTCATGCATCACCATCAACCCAACTGGAATCTCCCATCTGAACCTTATATCTCGTTGCTTGAGCTCTTGCACAAGAAATGTAAAATCCTTCCTCCTCCTTAAAATCTTTGGAGGGATTTCTTTTAGAACCAAAACTTCTTGATCAGCAATCACCACTTTAGAATCATAGGCAGCTTGTATAACTTCATCTCTAATTTCCCTCTTTGCAAAATAAACCACCACATCTCTAGGCAGCTTTCTCTGTCTAGCAATCCATGAATTCACACGAAACACTTTATCCATGCCTCCCTTTATTTCAGATGCTGGCTGATTCAATACCACTTCCAGAGCCTCAGAAATCAGCTGCTTTAAATCTTCCTTAATATTCTCTTTTAAGCCTCTGATTCTAACAGCAAACTGCATCTGATAATATTGAGCAAGACTCAATTCTCTGTCCAGGTTTGTCAGGAATCTGTTAGATCTTCCACTTGGTGCAGAGTTTGTCTCCCAGTTGATATCAGGGTAATTAAAGTCCCCCATTACTATTGTGATGCACTTCCTACATACCTTAGTTAACTGACTAGCAAAAAGTTCATCTATTTCCTCTGCTTGGTTGGGCGGCCTATAGTATACACCTATGGCAATGCCATTTTTCCCCCTTTTTATATTGACCCAAATACATTCAAGTTTACAGTTTTCATCATTGTTGTGCTCTATTTCTGTAGAGATAAAGTTATTTCTTATATATAGAGCAACTCCACCTCCTCTTTTGTTTAGTCTATTTCTTTTAAATAATTTAAATCCCCCTAGCTGTGTGTTCCATTTGTGGGTTTCGTCCCACCATGTTTCTGTAATGGCAACAATATCATATCCGCCCTCATTTACCTGAATTTCTAGTTCACCCTGCTTACTGTTCATACTCTGCGCATTGGTGTACAGACATTTGAGTCCTTCATGACTGACCCTGTGTTTACTTGCTACATAACTTGTGTGGTGCCTAAGTTCCCCTATTTTCTTAGATTCTCTTGATAATCAACTCCTGAGATAAATGAATAGATTTTACTTTAAAAGTAATTGTAAACAAAACTGCAGCCAATTGGACATTTCTGAGTAAATGTACCTATGAGTACAATCTGACTTACTAGGTTGCTAAAAATTGCATTTTCTTTTAAAACGTTTTTATCAATATTTTTTGATTTGATTGTATTTGATTTTCAGATACTGTCAGCAAGTGAATTTGGGGATAGGTGTGAATAAATGTATTTGAAAATGTTAATGTGATCATATCTATAATGCTAGTTATTTTTCCAATCATAAGTAAAAATAAAGGATTCATTGTCAAGCATCTACCAATTTTATTGCTCTGTAGGAAAACAATGGATATCTAGGGGAAGAAAAAAAAATCCATAGCAAAATCTGCTTGTCCTTTTCATTAGATATAGTTCAAATTGTCTACAGGGTGTTTTTTATCCTCATTTTGCTTGTTTTTCTGCTCCTAGAGAGTATCCCATATCCTGCAATATTCACCCAGAGTGTGTAAGAATGCTGAGTTGTCGCATAGGATTTTTTACCTCACACTGGGGAGGTATTAGTTGATAACATCCACCTTGTTTTGAATTTACTGCTTTAGCATATTTCATGCCTGACGTGTTTTTTTTCCCAACCATCTGCTAAGATTAGCACTCTAGTGGTATAATAAATTTACCTTCTCTGCTCCCATAGTGTAATCTGGAACTGACTTACACTTTACTTGGTCTAATTGAAAATAGGCGAAGATAAATGATGCACTTTGAATTTCTCTCTCAGATGTAGCATTGTTCATTCCTACAGCAAGGGAATGAGCAGATCTGATAAGAAGACCAATTGTTCCATTAAAAAAAAAAACTCCATGGAGGAGAATAAGGTACCGACAGCTATAATTACTTGTGGGTATCTGGAAAAACCCTCCCAACT
This sequence comes from Vipera berus, assembly GCF_964194415.1. Taxonomy (NCBI): domain Eukaryota; kingdom Metazoa; phylum Chordata; class Lepidosauria; order Squamata; family Viperidae; genus Vipera; species Vipera berus. Next base: position 329,495,011 of record NC_138202.1, read on the forward strand.
CTTAATATTTTTATCATTAAAAAAAAAAGAAAAGTTTCTTTCGACATGGACACTTTGGTTTGTCCTGCAGAAAAATATTGAGAAGAAACAAAGTGGATCTGGATGAAAATTCTGCTTAGGAATAAAAAAAATGAATCAGGATACTGAATTAAATGAAAAGTTTGAAATATTGATACGAGGGATGTCTGCCCTGTAGGAAGATGATAATTTTTTTTTTTTTATTGAAAAGTTTTAAAATACAGTTTTCCTTTAAAAAACCCCCCTCCCCCCTCCCTCCTCCCCTCCCTACCTCCCCCCTATCCCCCCCCTCCCCCTCTCCCTCCTCCCTCCCCTGCCTCCCCCCCCTACTTCCCCTCCTCCCCCCCTCCCCCCCCCGACTTCCCAGAGCAAAATACAAGGTATATATCTAAAAAGCAATCATAAACAATCATATACTAACAATTATAAACTCTAAAATCCATCACTCTCTAGCTTATATAGAGTAAACCAATCCTTAATAATACTAAATATGTATAAAGAACTAAAATAAAAGAAAACTAGCGTCATTCCCATCTATGTTCTTCCACAATTCACTATTTCCTAAACATATTCTCATTTACACATCACAAGCACCTATCCCTATTAACCTCTCTAGCCAAAATAGGCTATAATAGATAGTTCTTACACAAATTAACCCACATTAACCCACAAAACTTTCTTCCTCTTCCTCTGTAGTAAATTGTCCATTAATTCCAAATTTGACTATCAGTATGTTGTGGAAGTTCCATAGATTTCTACTGGTCCTATTTTCTTATCTTTTTTGAGCGTTTTAAGGCAGCACGCGTCACCCTCTGTTCTCTAGGATCATCCAAAAGAGTTGCAGCTTGATCTCCTCCTGTACCATTCTCGTCTATCTGTCCATCTTCATCCTCTTGATGTTCTCCTTCTCCAGATCCCTCTGCAGCTTCCAAAAGTGTTGATGGGGTTGCTTTTAAGACATTGTTGTAAAAATCATGCGCTTGCTTCACAGTACCCAAACAGTACCTTTTGCCTTCATACATGAAGCTCAACCCAGCTGGGATCTCCCATCTGAACCTTATATCTCTTTGCTTGAGCTCTTGCACAAGAAATATAAAGTCCTTCCTTCTCTTTAAAATCTTTGGAGGAATTTCTTTTAGAACCAAAACTTCTTGACCAGCAATCACAACTTTAGTATCATAGGCAGCTTGTATAACTTCATCTCTAATTTCCCTTTTTACAAAATAAACCACCACATCTCTAGGCAACTTTCTCTGTTTAGCAATCCACGAGTTCACACGAAACACTTTGTCCATGCCTTGTTTTATTTCAGATGCTGGATGGTTCAATACCACCTCAAAAGCCTCAGAAACCAGCTGCTTTAAATCTTCCTTAATATTCTCTTTTAGGCCTCTAATTCTAACAGCAAACTGCATCTGGTAAAATTGAGCCAGACTCAGTTCGCTATCCATTTTGTCTTTTAAATCTTCAATTTCCAATACTTTTGCTTCTAATATAGCATTCTTTTGAGTCAGTTCTTCCACTTTGTCATCCAGCACCTCCACACATTTAGCTACTTTATGCACTGAGGACAAAATGTCTACCTTCATCTCTCTGAGTTTCTGTTCCATCCTTTCTTCCATTCTCTGCTCCAATTTCTCCAATTTCTCCTCCATCTGTGCAAATTTAACACCCATTGACTCCAAAATTAACTGGGTATGTTTTTCAAGATCCTTCGATGTCAATACATCTGGAGAATGCAACGCCTGCAGTAATGATTGTTGTTGCACCGGAGAATTTCCAGCATTCCGAAAAGTTCTAGGGGGAGGTTTAGACGCCATCTTTTACTTACAATTGTGACGCACTTTCACTTTAAGTTTTAGGCAAAGTCCATCAAGCTCGAGAGTAAAATAAAATAATCCTCTTCATCTCTTCATCTTTCCCTCTTGTACTGCTCTGCCTGCTCTTTTCCTTTCATAGTCTCTCCTTCAAGCAGGGATGGTCGCAGACGCCTGGCTCTGCTCCATGAAGTCCGGAGCAGAGACGCTAGCCAGCTGGGAGCAGCCCAGGCTGCGGGGGAGTTCAATCCTTCAGCCGCCCAAGCTCCAAGCTCAGGCGGCCCCGGAGAACTCAACCCCTACCTGGGGGCTCACCCCCTCCTCTTCTCCCGAGGAGGGGGCTTCAAATTCGCCCGAACAGCTGATCGGCGCTGTTTCGGGCAAAAAATCACACAGCTGAGCCGCGGGCAGCCCGGGAAGGCTGCCTCCGTCGCCGCGGAGCCACCGGAAGTCGGAAGATGATAATTTTTGAGGGTAGACGTTCGTTCTTTGAGCTGATGGGTTGGTTTCCAAACATTTTGTTACCAGACTGGATAACATTTTCAGTGGAGTTTCGGGGATGTCATTGTCGGTGTTCTTTTGCTTATAAGGGCTTTGTGTGGTCAGTAGATCTTGTGACATCCTCTAAAATCCTCTAAAACCCACAAGCTCAGAGAACGAACCTCCACCCTCATCCTCCACCCGAGCTACAGAAATTTGCCATTATTACATAATATTTTTTCACTAAATATGGTCATAACCAATCCCTTTCAGAATTTGGCTAAGGTACCTCACATGTCTTTGCCAGTTCTCACTTTGAGAAGGTTGGTATCTACAGTATGTATGTTTAAAAATATCATTGCCACTTCTAGACAAGATGGGCAGCATACAAATCAAATCCATCAATCCATCAATTAAACAATACATTCACAGAAGTATAATTCCCTGCCTTGGTTTAGCAAATTGGATAAGGCTGCAGAGACAACATCCTAGAAGTGTCTCCAATTAACCCTATTCTGTCATTGCTAGCAAGAAGCATGTCAACACTGTGACAATAGATATCGTCGCTCTGACAACTGAGAATCAGCAGCCATTTTTACTTTTGCTTTTAGTGTGCCTTTCCTATTCTTTTAGAGTTCAGATGTAGAGGGGGGGATAGGGTAAATGCTTGAGGGTTTAGCTAGCCATAACAATGTAGAAGTGTGGGAACTCAAGGACATGGTCTGATAAGGTTTTGGTGGTCTGAGGGGCTGGTAAGAAATGCCCACATCTTGCATTAATTGGGGAATGTGATTTATGACAGCGTTTGTGGGGTGGGAATTGCAATTTGTTACTTTGTATCTGGGGGGGGGAGGGAATCTCAGTTTTGGGTTCAACTATGTATATGCCAATACTTTGTTTCCTAATAAAATGTTCTTTGAGGAAGAATTCTTGCCTTGAAGTTCTTTTACTGGTTTCATCTATCGGAACCATGACATAGCACACCTTTCCCTGGTGTTCTGAGAACAGGTTTCTTAGAGAATATGGATGACTCACAGTAAACTAAATGGAATAACTTCATGACAATTTCAGGAATAAGTAGCAAGTTCTCTAACAGAATAATGTTTCAATGTAATATGTGTTGGGTGTGTGTGTGTGAGGGAATCCTGAGTGAAGAGTTTTTTAAAAATTAAAGAGATCTGTCCATCCATCCATATCTATCACATCATGTTGGGGTAAGCAGCACTATACAAAGTGCAGAGGGAGGAGAAATGTAAGAACTAGGAAAGAGACAACATTAAAGAAATAGGATAAGAGAAAGAGGGAAATAGAACTAAATCTAGTTTAAACCAACATTATTCATGTAAACATTCTTCATATCTTTTTAATATTGTACACCATATTTACTTTCACTACACCAAATCACTGAGGAAAACACTGCCTTTTATTCTTTTGACTTCATTTTTATCAATGGCATTCAACATAACTTTCTTTGTTTTTCTCTTTTCCTCAGTTTAGTCATTCTCCTTTCAGAGAAAAGGAACACATTTGATCTTTGTTGATGAAACTGTCACATATTTTTTGTATAGTGCTTAGTTTTGACTTCAGCAAATTCTTTCAGCATCCATTCGTCACCCTCTTTCTTCTTGTTTTACCCCGTTCATGTCTTAAGTGCCTCATTCCCACTGCATTCAATGCAACCTTTATGTTTCTACCACCATATCCAATTCTCACTTCCATTTTAACGAAATGGAAAGAAGCACCCAGCCATTTTCACTTCTTTTGACAAAGATTAACTTAATTCATTACATAGTACCCACTGCTTTTTCATCAGTATTTCGGTCTTAAATCATTCAGCTCTCAGCAAACAATAGTTATCAACTGCATATGAAAGTACATATCCCCAACCAACATACCTCTAAAGTTATCATAAGCATTCCTTACATTTGTGTGTAAATATAGTAAGCAATGGAAGGACAATGCATATCCTTGTCTTACCTATGTTTAATATTGAATCATTGGCCAACCATTTATTTTATTTTCTTGCATTCATTTTTACCATGTGGAAAAGTTGACCTAGGCCACAATTGCTGAATCATATAGTTGGATTTACTTAATGAAATAAGGTCCTGGGTAATATTACTATTTCTGCCCCCCAAAAACTATTTTTACATGCAGAATTTCAATCATCACTATAAAAATTCTGGCCTGCACAATTTGTCTACTAAATAGGATGAGTGCAGGTAATCCTCTACTTAAAACCATTCGTTTAGTGACCATTTGAAGTTACAATGACACTGAACAAAGTGACTTATGGCCATTTTTCACACTTAAGGCCATTGCATCATTCCCATGGTCATATGATCAAAATTTGAACACTTAGCAACTGGCATTTATTTATGATGGTTGCAGTGTCCTGGGGTCATATTGCCTTCTGACAAGCAAAGTCAAGGGAGAAGCCAGATTCATTTTACTAACTTAAGAACTGCAGTGATTCACTTAACAACTGTGGCAAGAAAAGTCATAACACGTGGAAAAACTCACTTAACAATTGTCTGGATTAGAAAGGGAAATTTTGGGCTCAATTGTGGTTGTAAGTCGAGGACTATCTGTATGTGTTTTAATGGAATTATTGGCCAAATGTTTAGGAACATGATGCCATCAGACATTACATAATGCCGCTGTTCTCACTTTGATGGTCCGTTAGCAAAAATTGGTATTGTGTCTGAAACAGTTGCTGTTATTAACAGGTTAAGCTCCTAGAATGTTAAGAGAGAGGCTGGCCCAGCTTTTAGTACATTTTGTTGTAATCATCCCCTAGATGCTTTGTTGAAAATCAATTCAGGTTCAAACCTGGCTAGAATTGGGAGGTCAAGGCTTTGGCAGACTAAATATTTTATCTTCTGCTCATGTCTGGAGCTTTTAAAGAAGCATATTGGGAGCTTTCTTTCTCGTAGCCCATCTGGACAAAGATGATTGGGCTAGTCATGTTGCCCGGGTTAGGACAAGGTTAAAATCAATTATAATCAATTATTAAGAGTCTTCTGTGGCAGCACAGCTTAAAAGGAATTCTTTTCTTTTTTTAAAGAAAGCATTGCTGGATGTTGAAATATGAATGTCTTCGTTTCTAGCAAAAATAAAATAAAATACCAACTTTACAGCAAATGTTAATAAATTTCTAGGACAACTGTATCTCTGGATCCCCATATTTTAGGATACAGAGAAATCACTGACAAGAAAGAAAGAAAGAAAGAAAGAAAGAAAGAAAGAAAGAAAGAAAGAAAGAAAGAAAGAAAGAAAGAAAGAAAGAAAGAAAGAAAGAAAGCGAAAGCATTGAGAAAGCAGGAAGGGCAGAGAAGATAAGATTGCAGAAATAACTTTTGGTTCTTGGTTGAAAAAAAATCTTATTATTGTGTCTGAGCCATTAGACACTAGGGAAAAATTTATAATTTGGCAAGCCCAGTTAGTTTTTCAAAATTTTATGCCAATTTTACTCCCTTGCTCACTATCTAAATGCTAATTTTATAAGGTTCTCTTTCTATCTCTCCCCCTCACCTCGACTTTCTACTTTTTCTCTCAAGGAATTCAGTTCTTGACTCCTAAAATATATATTTTAGAAATGCATACATCATGCATATCTCTCTCAGCCTACAGTGTTTTCCTAGGGCTGTTAAAAATATCTTAAGTCGCTTCCTATTAAATTAGAGATGGATGAGTTACTTTACACTACATTATATCTTTCGGTACTAGGAGTGCAAGCTTCAAGCTGGCTTCATCCACTCTTGCCTGACAATCACCACTACTGCTTCCTTTATGGGGTTTCAATTGATTGCTTTGCCCTTCCTAGGAAGGATTCTTCTTAAGATTCCCTTAGGCCACCCTCATTTTCTCATGCCATGTGATTTCCACTTAACAAGTTCCTGAGACACTTCATGCACTAAGTTCAGAACAGTTTTCTGTCCACAATACCTCAAGTATTTCCTTCTTGCAGTGTTGGTTTTGAAAAACATGGCCCCTTGGTCTGAATGCTTCTGGAGCTGTTTCAGAAAGGAAATGGGATGAAGATGATCATGATGAAGATGATGATTTTAAGGGAATGTGGCTTTCTCAGGTGAAGTGGATCCATACTTGGAAGCAAGCATGGGTTTCCCTAAGGATGCTATCTGCTGTTGACTCATTATTCCGAAGATCCCCGCCCAACACTGACCTCAAATCTGTTTCTTCATTATATTCTGAGAAAGAAAACAAGGACATATAAACACAGACTTGTTCCAAACAGTACTTTTTAAAATTTCATTGAGTGCCAGAAATTTGAGGACACAAAAGGAGGCTTTTTTGGAGATTCAGAAGACAAGACCTTAGTAGCTTCTTTTCAGAAGTTAACAGAGTTCTTTAAAACAAGCACAGGACCTATTTCTTTGTCTGCAGGTACTGTCAAGATCTTGGCTTTCTGTTAAGACAAGATCTCCTCTCATTAATAATAACAACAATAGCAATAGCAACAACAGCAACAAAAAACCCCCTGAGCATCCATTTCATGTTACCTATAGCAAAAAAGGGAATTCAAATTCATATTTTTGGTATTATTTATAGAAACACTGAGCAGAAAATTTTAAGGATTAATTACTGAGGTGCACGAGCAGATTTTGTTGAATATATAACATTAAGGACATAGGAAAAAATGAACACAGAGATATGTACATGCTTATTTATTTTATTAATGCTCTGGAACACATAGTACAATTCTTATGTATTCCTTTAGCATCAAAAACCTGAACCAATTACTGTCCTCAAAAGAGAATTCTAAAAAAACCCTGTTATTTTTGTTTGTTAGTGTCTAGTTCATTAAGCAGTGTTTGCAAGTTCCTGGTAACAGGATTACTATTGACAATTTCATTAGAACCATAATTCAACCACAACTAAGCTTTCCAAAGAGACTTGTCAATGTCCTAGCTATAATCCATCTACCTGTCTTAGACTAGCACTAAAATGAGGGAATAAACTCCTTATTTCAGGATAAGTCAAAACTTCAAAATCACACAAGGTAGGTTTCACTTCATGTCATTGTTGCAAGATACAGATTTTCATAGTATTGGTAAATATTACAAGTACTAAAACAATGGTCCCCAATTTGTGGCCCATGGATCATTGGTATATCATGAGATTGCTGAAGGTGATCTATGGGAATAAATGAAGGATATTGTTGCAATATAAATCAATATTCTTAATTTCTATTCAAGACTGCAGTGTGTTTTTTTCCAAAGTAATTTGCTTCATAAATTTCCTTGTGTAATATCACTGGGTAATGTATTGAAGGGGTTTGAGCTGCACTGCTTTGTTACATGTCACATCAAATTAGACATTCTCTATTCTTTTTAATTGGCAGAAGGCAGTCAGCTGACTGGGCTGGTCAGAGCAATTGTTAACTATTAGCTATATTTGTATAACATACTCAATTAATCCATTGCATAATTTTTTCATAATACATTGAATCATAAAACATCTGGATGTATAAGATTTAAATAATATATTAAGCTAAAATACTCTCTTCCTCTCACCCAAAAGGAAAAATTACACTTTGCATGAGCTGAAAACAATTGAAGTTTAGCATATTTTGTGAATGCACCTGACAGGATTTGAATTGACTTGATTAAGCTTTTGTATTACATTGTATTTCTTTATTTATTAAACCTATATGCTGCCTATTGGCCCACAAGAGGAACAGTTTTTCAAGGCTCCTTAGAAATTAGATTCCAGTTCTATGTGGTTGTCATAGCTTTAGTGTAGTTGTCTCTGTTCAACTCTGTAAATATGTCAATTAAAAAAAAGGAGAGGGGAAAAGGCTAGAGGTGCAGGATCCAAGAATCCTTATGTATTAATTTTACTAATCCAATGAGATTATCAAATTAAAGTGACTAGATTTGATGAGCTCCATTCACTTCTACTCCTGCATCCAGATGAAAGGACTTAGCATTTAGCATCATCCTTACATATTTTCAGCCACCATTGTTCTAGTTCTAATATAAACTATATCACCAATACACTAATGCACACTTCTATGGAAAAATAGGCCAATCTTTGCAAAAATGTACAAACTCTGAAATTTGCCATTAGCAAATAACTGCTGGGGAAAGATTTCACACTCCTCAGAAATACTGCCATTGTTGGCAGTAAACATGCTTGGGCAAAGGAAATATCAAGTGCATTGTGAAATCCCCTGAGCTGTCATCCATGAGGATGTTCACAACCATGGCTTAAAGAAGGGATTCCATATTTAAACATCACAATAGTGAAATAGTGAAGTAGTGATGTATTTATTTGTATGATTCCTCTCATGTATAAGACTGCTGTGATTGGCAGATGGTTTTAACAGAGGCATCTCTCAAAATTGCCTTGTTCCTGACTTTATCTACACAAGTCTGACCACAACCCCTACTTATCTGGAGCAAACCTGATCAGCTTGAAGGAAATCTGTGTGATGTTGTTCATAGCTTCTTTTTTGTAGGGGATTGAACTATTTTGTGAACAAATCAAAATAATGTATTGTTAATATAGTTTATGGCTAATTAGCCCTTCTTTGTTTGTTTGGTACCTTCAAATCATAGCTGATTCTTGGCCAAATCAACAAGTCCTTGCAATTTGCACCACAAATGTATTGGAATGTTTTTCAATACATTTTATCTTTAACAACCCCTCCCCCCACCCACTACCCAACCATTCCTAGCCCTCCCCCCTCCCCCTCCCCCTCCCCATCCCCGACTTCCCAGAGCTAAATACAAGGTATAAAAGTAAAAACAATCATAAACAACAATATGCTAACAACAATAAGCTATTAAGTCTATCTCACTCTAGCTCATATAAAATGACTACAAGCAATACTATTATCACATCAAAACTTATGCAAATGCTAAATGAAACTTTTTGGTCCCATATTTGTTCTGGATGTAATCAATCCACTTTTTCCACTCCATAATATAACGTTGTTGCGAATGGTCTTTCAAATAAGCCAATATCTTTGCCATTTCCGCCAGGTCAGAAACCTTTAAAGTCCATTCTTCTATAGTCGGCAGTTCCTCCTTCTTCCAATATTGACCTACTAAAAGTCTTGCTGCCGTAATTAAGTTCAACATCAACTTAGTGTCCACAACAGTAGTTTAGTGTCCACAACAGGGTTTCTTGAAAGCACCATTGCCAAGAGTGACTAAGCTAAGGTCATGCTGCTGGCTTTGTGCCTAAGGTGGAACTAAAGTTTCTGGCTTGATGCCATAATCATTACAACAAACTTGTTCTGTCTTGCAAGTCAGTTGCAAGCCAGTTTGCGAAACCACCAAAGTAATGAATTGTTATTATATTTTATATGTTAATTAAAGATTACATTACAATGTCTCAGCTTATTTTTGAGCATAGTAGCTACTGTTCAGGTAATTGCTGTCTATACTTACTGCATTTCAATTCCTGCTGTCATTATTTGCAAGTATAACTATAACTATGCCTTTAAGCATTTTCTTCATCTATCACTATAGTTCAGAGATTTATGCCGATGTTACATTATTCATCTTTCAAGCACCACAAGACTCAACCATTTTTCCTGCAACACATTAACTTGGCTATTCCTCTGCATAGTATCTTGGGTGTTCCCCAAGTGTTTGATAATCAAAGATCTAGTATTGCTAAATTCAGACATGTTTGATGATTGCCCAGCTACAGCTGTTGTAGTCTCTCTTGGCAATAGTGGCTGGTGCTCTTATTTTCACTTTATTGGACTACAATAATGAGCTGCACCTTGGACTGAAAACCACTTGGAAATTACAGATTCCAAAATGCAGCAGTCTTCATCTTGTGAAAATCACTACAGATGTATTATATCTCTTCTACAAACCAGGCCCTGCTTACTAATAGTTTTTGAAGTGCTGTTTTAATGTATGCCTGGGCTCTGAGGTGTGTCCCAGATTGCTCTCTCAGTATAGAATCAACCTGTCTGGTATGTCTCACCAACGTTCTTATTACATGGCCACCCTGCCATCTTGATTTTTTGACCGTTTCACAGACACCCCTGGTTGAGTGGATACCACTGAATGCTTATGCAGATTGCACTGCTATATACAATGAATGAATGAATAAATATTAAAATCAAAACCTTCTTAATCAAACTATCTAAGAGTGAGTGCCACTTCATGCTGAGGACCTGAGTAGTAGAAGCCATTTTCAGATATATACTTCCCCAAGACACTGTCCAATTAAACCGGGAAAAATCCCTTCAAAGCCTTTGAAAAGACCACTTGGAGAGCAAGCTGAGTTTCTTCCCTCTTCACCAAGTAAATGTGTGCACGAAACCACTGCATGGTTCAATGATCAAAACAGAAACACCTGAGTAGGCCTGGGGGCATGCTTGTCTATTTCAGCATGCAATTTTAATTTTCAGCTTTTCCAAACTGTGATTAGTTATTTAATTGTGCATCCAAATTTGGTTGATGCATTTGCACATGTAATTAATTATGATTTATTTAAAACCACTCAGCAAAGCTTTGTTCATCAATTTTCTACAAATCAAATTATAGAAGGGTAGATTTGATTTCTTTTCTGTCTACCTCCCTCCATTTCAAATATTCACAAATTGTTTTGATTTATTCTTTAAATGACTGTCCAAGGGTAAAGACAAGGCCTTTCAAAGATAAAAGCTATAAATGCTTTAAAAGATTAGCACCAATCAAGAGGCAACTTGGTGTTCTAAAACCAAAAGCTCCTTATCAGATTTGGGAGCTATGACAGTCATTTTATGAACTGTAAATAAGCAAGCATGTGTCCAAAAGTGCACTTGGGGGCAAAAGTTTGGTAACAGTTAATAGAGATAAGTACTTGAACTATGCACTCTTATTAGCTACTTTGCAGCAGAAAAAATATGGAGTGTTTAATTTTTCACCTGGGAATATTTTGTAGGTATCTATTCAGAAAAAAAATTATGTACTAAACTCCAGTAGACTTGACATGACTATTTCACATTTTACAATATCCTGAATCTTGAGACTACTCCTAAACACTTTTAAAATATTGAGCTTCACCTCTTCTAGTGAAATCATTGCATTGTTTTCTGTTCCTTGCAAACTCCATTTTTTTTAAAAAAAGAGAAAAAGTGCAGGAGGAATAGAGAAGTTTGACTTCTGTTTAAAGTTCACCCAATTCAACATTAAAGTTCAGTGGATTTCCAGATTTACACTAACCAGCTTCTTCATGTATTCTCTAAAACTGAGGAAGAAATGCTTTTTTCTTCAAACAGAAGACACAATTCCTCCTTGTTCTCCAACTTCAGCACTGTAGGGAAAGCTGGAGAGATTTAATTCTTTCATTGCCAAGCTAAATTATCTGGCCACGAATGAACTCTCAGCACTGTGACATGGTAGAATTGTGGAGACTCAGAGGGAAATGTTATACATATAAAAATAATTGTTGGAGGGAGCATGTTAAGACATCGGTCTCAGCTCAAAAATGCGTGGACAATTTTGGGCTGAATGTTGACTATCCCAGAGCATGCTGTTTCAAGATGAATTGTGTTCTGCTTTCCTCACTTTTTGTGCTTCAATTAAACTTCTCAGGATATCACCATGAAGGTAGTCCTTTTTCAAATGGAAAAATATGATTAGCCCACAAACATTCAGAGACATGGAAAGAGATGTTACAGAAAACAGCTACCTCAGTTGCAACATCCTCTACTATTTTCAATAATAAAGACAACACTGAGAAAATTTGAAAGAAATGCTGAAGCACCCTGGGAATAAAGTTGAAAAAGAAAACTGTTGAGAAATTGCAAAACACATTCTGGCACAGCACTAATGTTAATTAAGAATGGTGAACATACTAGCTTATACTAATGAGCTGAAGCATTCAAAAGACCTTCATTATGCTGATCACTTGCTATCTCAGTCTCTCTCAGAGTCAGGCAGACAGGATAAAATCTGTCCCAGAAGGGGCAAGAGAAGTAACATATGAAGACAGATTTCATTAAAAATTAGTGGGGCCCAATCTCTTTCCTCAGGAAATTGATGTTCACCATAAAGTTTGTTACATTAAACTGAAGTAGAATCTCTCAGAAGGAAAGTGGACTTTGACCATAAGAAAGCTGGTTTCATTTTTTTTGCCCAAGATTCTCACTGGACTTTATCCAATGCATTTTGTGAAGCAAGACAACACTTTTAAAACATGTGTAGATAGCTGAGGGCTGCAGAGAATAAAAGGTGACACTGGAGACATGGCTCTAGAATTTTGAGCATTTTCCTCTGGATTTTTAGTGGGCTTGTTAGGTTGGGAATTTGAAATTGATGTGTTAAGCATCTCATTATATTAAACCTATGGGAAGCTTAACACATCATTTCTCTTTAGTTTCTTATGCTGGTGTGACCTTAGGGGGGCCCAGGCATGGTAGAAAAGAAACTTGGGCAGTAGATTACCCAACAATGTTTTCCCTTCCCTTTTTTGGAGGGGAAGGCATTTTTATCTTTGACAGAAGAGAAATTATTAGTAAAAAGTACAGAACTAAAGGAGAATTAAAGAAAAGGCCCACTTCATTCAGATGAAACTTGTTTCCACTCTGCTTATAACAACAGGCTGCTTGCATCACTAGGAAGCTTTGTCATGAATGTCCATATCCGCATAGCCATATTTCCTGCATTGACATATAATAATAAGATAGTTTTTTTAAAAAAATATTAATTTATTGAAGAGACTTGAGCCAGATGCACAAGCCATAATAGTTGAAATTATTAAGCCATATAAATTCTTAGTGCAGCATTGTATATGAGCACAGTCAGTGTGAGGCATCCTTGAGTCAGCCACAATCTTGGCATTTTAATATGTCGCTTCTGTCAACAACCAAACTTAGTTTCCCACTGTTATGTATTGGGCTAAATTGTAACACCATGTGGTAAGCTGGAGCAGCTATTGGCTCTCCAGCAACCCAGACTCCAGGTCTCCAGTGCTGCTATTGGCTGCCCCTAGGTGGCAATGGGTTGCTTTAAACCTATTGGCTGCCGCCTAGGGGCCAGGCTATAAACTGCTGCAAGCTGCAGCCCGATTCTCAGTTCAGATCCTGCAAGCAATAAACCATGAGCTTTGTTGAACTCACTTGCCTCACTACACAACTCTGGCAACGAAGGTGGGATTCTGCTTCTCCAAAAGAGCTGAAGTTCACTAGGGGACAGGCAGCTCACGCCTGGAGGGAAAAGCCATTTTCCCCCCACACACACACTACAGTCAGCTAGCAAGCCACGCTAGTGACCACTTGCTCAGCGGATTCAGTCCCTGGGCCTTGGAGAAGCATGATCAAAAACCGCAGGAACCAGCCGAATGTCAAGCATGCAGAGGGATGGCCTTCCTACTTGTCCCAGGTAGAAAAGTACCTCCGGGCAAACCAAGTTGCAGAAGATGGGCTGAAGGCCACCACACTGCTCTGTGTGTGTGGCCCAGCTACATTCGACCTGGCTGAAAACCTCTTTGCCCTGAAGCCACTGGAGTCAGTTTTCTATGCGGACCTCAAGAAAAAGCTGGAAGAGCATTTCCAGCTGAAGATGCCGGTGATTGCTTGGCATTTCACGTTTGAACAGCGAATGCAGCAGCCTGGTGAAGCAGTGTCAGAATACATCGCGGCCTTGAGGCAGGCCGCACGCCTCTGTAAATTTTCCGACATAGAGGAGCGACTGTGAGACTGGCTCGTCTGTGGCCTATGGAACCGAATGCTCCAGCAAAGACTTTTTCGCAGACTGAATCTAACCTTCATCAAAGCCCAAGATGAAGTAATGCCAGACAAAGCCACCAGGGGTGCAGTCCTGACAGTCCAGCCCTCCAAAATGACGAAAAATGAAGACACAGTCCACTACGAGGATGCCAAATGCTCAGAAGAATCTTCAGAGGAAGAAGATCCTGAAGTCAACAAACTTCACAAGCAACCCAACGCACAGCACCACAGCAGCAAACAGCAAGAGAACACTTACAAGGCAGTTCTCTTACCTAGATGTAAAGGTTGTGGTGGCAACCACCAACGCGCTGATTGCAGATTCCAGTCAGCCATGTGCAGGGCCTGCAGCAAATCAGGCCACATCGCAATGGTTTGCAGAGCTCGCCAGAGGGACCGGCCACCCAAACACCAGTCGGAAGATCCAACCAGGAGAGGTACCAGGGCCCAGGGTCCATTTAGTGTGGGGTTTTGTAGAAGCTGTAGAACTATATGCTGCACCAGGGCCCGACGCCCCCTCAAACCTAAACTCAAACTGCAGGTAGAGCTACAAGGAGTCCCTTGTAAAATGAAGTTGGACTCTGGCTCTGCTGTCTTCATTATTTCCCTGGACACCTTCAATTTCGTGTGCAGTCGCAGTAGAAAATGGGCAAAGCTAAGGCCCTCTGACATAATTTTAACTGACTTTCAAAACACTCAAGTAAAAGTTAAGGGGGAAGCCATCTTGGCCGTAAAATTTAAGGGGTTTTATGAGCACCTGGATGTCATACTAGTAGGGGGCCAGAGAACGAGTCTCATAGGACTCGATTGGTTTTATGCTTTAGGCATTCAAATAACTGGTATCAACCGGACACAAGCTGCAAACCTTTTGTCAGTTTGCAAGGACTTTGCAGATATTTTTGATTCAGCCCTAGGAACATACACAGGCCTGCCTATCTCATTCAAGCTAGATCCAAACGTAGATCCCATTAGGGTTAAGCCTTGAAGGGTCCCTTTTGCCCTCAAACATAAAATTGACTCAGAAATAGACAAGCTTGTAGAACAGGGCATTTTAGAACCAGTTGATGGTGGGGAGTGGGAAACTCCTATAGTCACTCCACTTTAGGCCAACGAAGAAATCAGAATATGTGCAGACTATAAATGTACAATTAACAAGGCCCTTAAACAACACGCTTACCCTGTTCCAGTGGTGAACCACATTTTAGCTTCTTTGCAAGGGGGCACTATTTTTGCTAAATTAGATTTAGCACAGGCCTATCAGCAATTGCTGGTTGATGAGGCCACAGCCACGGCTCAGACGATCGTGACTCACAGGGGGGCTTTCAAAGTAAAGTGTTTACAATTTGGAGTTAGTGTTGCTCCAGACATTTTTCAGGAAATCATGGAACGCACACTTAAAGGCATTCTGGGTGTTTGCCCTTATTTTGATGATGTACTTATTGCTGGGGAAACTACAGAAGTGTTAGCCAGCAGGCTCAAGGCTGTCTTACAGAGGTTTTGAGAAGCAGGCCTCAAATTAAAGAGTAGATGTAGTATTGGGGTCCCTTCAATGGAATTTCTAGGATTTCGAATTGATGCTAATGGTATTCACCCTGCTGAATCCAAAGTGAAGGCCATTCAATTGGCTCCTAGTCCTAAATCCAAAGGAGAGCTACAAGCATTCTTGGACCTCCTCAACTTCTACCATGCCTTCCTGCCTAACAAGGCTGCATTGGCAGAGCCTCTTCATAGGCTCTTAGATAAGAAAGTTCCATGGAAATGGACCAGCATTCATGAAAAAAACCTTCCAGGACTTAAAGGCACTATTGTCAGTTAAATCCACTGTAACTCATTTTAGGGAGTCTAAACCAGTATGTCTTGCATGTGATGCATCTTTGTATGGGGTGGGGGCAGTCTTGAGTCATTTAGAAAAGAATGGAACACAAGTCCCTATTGCATTTTATTCAAGGACACTGTCCTCTGCTAAGCGTAACTATGCTCAAATTGACAAAGAGGCCCTAGCCATTGTAGCTGGAATAAAAAAAAATTCCATGACTATTTATATGGCAGGGACTTCACGTTCTTTACAGACCACAAACCACTGTTGGGACTCTTCACAACAGACAAACAACCCCCCCACATACTTTCTCCAAGAATGTTGAGATGGTCTATTTTCTTATGTTTAAATTGGTTCACAAACCTGGTAAAGAAATGGGCCATGCTGATGGCCTCAGGAGACTTCCACTGCCACTGCGGCCAGAATTCTGTCCATTCAGGACCTACCAGAATTTCCCCTCCATGCTGGGGACATTGCTGCAGAAAACAGCTACAGATAGAACACTTAGTAGAGTGCTTTCATGGGTACACATGGGGTGGTTAGATGAAAGCCCAGGCTCTGAGTTTCAGAATTATTTTGTCAGAAGACATGAGCTATCAGCTCACAAGGGGTGCATCCTATGGGGAAACAGAGTCATAATCCCCTCTTCACTGAGAGACAGGGTTTTACAGTCATTACATGAGGGCCATCCAGGCATTGTCAGAATGAAAGCTTTAGCAAGAAGCTACCTTTGGTGGCCTGGCCTTGACAAGGACATTGAGGCACAGGTACATGGTTGTTATACATGCCAGCAATCTAGGCCTGAGATGCCACATGCCCCAGTTCACAGGTAGGAGGAAACACACACTCCCTGGTCTAGAATTCACATAGACTACGGAACAGCTCTTCCTCATAGTGGTGGACAGCCACTCCAAATGGCTGGAAGTAATCCCAGTTGCAAACATGACTACTGCTAGGACCATCCAGGTGCTGAGAAAACTCTTTGCCACACATGGGTTGCCAGATGTCTTAGTTTCAGACAATGGGGCCCAATTCACTGCTGCTGAATTTCAGGCCTTCCTAAGAGCAAATCTTATCAGACATGCAACATCTGCCCCTTTTCACCTGTCCTCTAATGGTCAAGCTGAACGAATGGTGAGGACCACAAAAGAATCACTCAAACACATTGTAACAGGTGACTGGCATCACAGACTGGCAGATTTTTTACTCTGCCAACATTCTACGCCCTGCACAGCTACAGGCAAAAGTCCTGCAGAACTTCGTTGGGGAAGGCGACTGATCACTAAACTGGACAGGTTGCATCCAGATAGAGTAGCAGCAGAAGCCTCTCGACCAAAACCCCCAAGGGGGCTGCAAGTGGGTGATTGGGTATGGGCCAGAAACTATGGACATGGGAATCTGTGGGTTCCTGGTAAAATCACCAAATCATCTGGTCCCCTTTCTTATGAAGTGGGGCTAGAGGGAGGGCGAGTTGTCAGACGCCACATTGATCAACTCAGAAAATGGTTTCCAGAACGGCCACTAAGTGAGGACTGCATCATAAGTCCCTCCCAAAGTCCCCAAGCCAGCCCATACATGGACTCTCAAGACTCTTCCTTCTTAAGCAATGAGGAACTGGGCATAGAGGAGGGGAGTCCAGAAGTGCAACATGGATCCCCTGAAGGAGCAAGCCAACCAGACTTTAACAACTGCTGTGCCAACTCTGCTGAACAATGTGACTCTGGGGTGGGCCAACCTGGAGAGGCCAGCCAGAGAGCATCTAATTCCTTTGACTCAAGTGCATCAAGGGACATTGGTCTACCTGGCCCGATGGGTAAGCTGGTAGACCAGAAAGTGACTGGAACCCCAAGGTGTTCCACAAGGGCATGCAAGCCTCCTTCTTATCTAGCTGATTATGTTGTAAAATAAAGGAACTATAAAGTTGTCTGTACTGTAAGTTGTCACTGTACTGAAACAGTATTGGAGCTATGATGTTAACTGTCTTGTGCACTATAATGGAAGTCTATTCATTCTGGCTAACTGATGCTCTAATGTAACTTGTACTGTTTTACAAAAGTTGCTATGATGTTAAGTCTTGTAACTTGTACTATTTGCCAATTATTGCTATGATGTTTGTCTGAGGGGTGTTATGTATTGGGAGGGGTGTTATGTATTGGGCTAAATTGTAACACCATGTGGTAAGCTGGAGCAGCTAACGGCTCTCCAGCAACCCAGACTCCAGGTCTCCAGTGCTGCTATTGGCTGCCCCTAGGTGGCAATGGGTTGCTTTAAACCTATTGGCTACTGCCTAGGGGCCAGGCTATAAACTGCTGCAAGCTGCAGCCCAATTCTCAGTTCAGATCCTGCAAGCAATAAACCATGAGCTTTGTTGAACTCACTTGCCTCATCTCCTTCCCTGTGTGAAGAACTCGCTACACAACACCCACCATCTTACAAGGAGGATGAATTTCAGAATAAATACCTACATTTAGAATGTGCATCTAAGATTAATAGTGCACAGCTCTCTCCAACATTTTAATTCTTCATCTGCCTCTGATTGTTATTCTATTTATATGCCCCCAAGAAACTCATACTATTGGAGTTTTGTTATTAAACTCTTGTGGTTACCAAATATGTAGCAGTATATAAAAAAATAAAAGTTGTGCTGAAATAAGGGTAGTTAAAATTCAGAAAGAGAAATTCCTTAATTAACTTAATAAAATTACTAATGGAAGCATTTTAGCTGCTAAATTTAATTTACTTGTCAAGATATTCAGCTACAAAGAGTAGAGAAGAGTTGAGACTCTGCTTTCCATTATCATGTGTTCTATTATAGAATAAATTTGCTTAAAATGAAATATATCACCAAAAGCCATCAATGACATCTTAATTTGGAACAGTCAGTTGAAAAGTAATTAGACTGTGAAGCAATCAGTTCTAGTAAATCAGTGCTTCCTTTTACACAAACATACATTTCCCTATGCATCAGTAGGAAAGGCATTCAAATAGGTGAGTCATCAAGGATATGATGAGTTTTGAAAGAAAAGTTAAGCATTGATTTTTATATACTTGTGCAACACATATTTTAGCAGCAGGATTACTAATATAAATATTGGTGTTCCTTTATGTCTCCTAAAAGACTTTAATCTTGTGTTGCATTCAAATGCCTGATCCCCAGAAACTGATTTTAGGTCAAATTCTTATAGGGGCAAAGAAGTTTCCAAAGTTATTTTTTCTATATCACAACAGCCATTTGGCATTTGATCACTCTAGGAAACCATCAAATGGTGTCAGCTATTCTCCTGCAAAATGGTAATAATTTGACATGATTTAGTGCAGGGTGTAAAACTGCCGGCCCATGTGTCAGATGCGTCATGATGAAACCATGCCCACCCCATTGCTGGCAATGGGAAAAAAAAGTCATGATATGTCATGACACATCATGTGACATGGTGAGTTTGACACCCCTGACTTAGTGGGACTTGAGTGTATCATGGAAGAAAAACATAACAAAGACACAAATCCTGTGATGATTGGTTTAGCTTGAAGGAGTGTTACTAACTACTATACAAAGCTTTTGATAGAAATCTTTAAATGTGGAGGTTTCAGGAAGCTGATGTGTTTTGAAGTGTGATTATAACACATTTTAAAGATGTTCTCATGCAGTTCAACTCTTGGCAATAAAAGTGGAATAGATAGGAGAAGCAGCACCATCAGAATAGATATTATTGCTTATGTAATGAATTATCAGCCCAATTAAAAAGCTTATTTTATTTCTAACAAGATTTGCTCACATGAACTTGGAAGACCTCAAAGGAATCCCTTTGCAAAGCCGATTGCAAACTAGTAGTTGGCTAATGGTTCAAAGCAGTCTTTCTCCAACTGAGAAATCTGATGATTTGGACCATCACTCCTTGTCATCATGGCTGCAGATTGTAAGCACTGTGGCCAGAAGCTCTTCCGAAGGCCACAGATTAAAGAAATGTTGAAAACTGTAGGCTATCTCCCACTATAACTTTGAGTTGCAAACTACTTTTCATTGAAAGTCTTTAAGCAGAAACAGATCAGCTGTTCTAGATGTTGATCAGATGCCATACTAAATTTCCTTCACTTGTATGACTTTATGATTGTATAAAAGCAATGAAATGCAGTAATTTGAATTGTTGGTAAGGTGCAAAGTGTAATGATGCTGGAATTCTTTTTTCCATCCTTATATGCAGCCATCCCAAATTCAGCTCCCCACTCTCCAGCAGTTTTTATTTGTTTGTTGCATCTTGAAACATTTTGATTCCTGGCACACTGTGGATATGCAATTTACATCTAATGATAGTTATTGTTTCAAATCCTATTCAAGATATTTAAAGCAGTTTAAAATGTTTTGTACTAACTTTTAATAATTTGTAATAATCAGCTGGACAGAAGAAATTTTACTCACTTTCAAGTCAGATTATAACTAGGCACAATATTCTCATTGAAAACAACCAAATCTGCATCACTTCCCCAAACAAAATACAACAAAATGCTATTGTTCCTAAGGTAAAATTTAGAAACCTTCTATCATCATTCTTACAGCTGTTTCTGGACAAAAAAGGGAGGTCCAACCACCTGCTCCTTCCTCCCATTCTTCTAGTAGTCAATCTTCCACTGCAGATCAAGACACATGAAACCATAAGAATCAATTGGCCAAAGCTAGTCACTTCAACATCTACTTCTGTGGAAAGCTTTCATTTTGGTAAATATTTACATCAAATTTTAAATTCAAAGATAGGCAGAATAATTCAACATATCAAAATGGGGCCAGGTGGGCATGCTTTCACTTTCTAACATATATAAAAAGCAGTAGACAGTTATTTACTGTCTTTCCAGTATTTAAAATTCTTTGACTGCTTACAATAGTGCCCAACCTTTCCTCAACTTTTCACTGATCCATTGCAGGAATCTTAGATAGAACTGACCCTTGTTGTAAATGTGCTGTGCTTTTAAAAGATTAAATACCTACTGATTATTACCTTCTACTGTTTAGAAGTCACCTTACCACCTCTATGACTGACAGATTGGAACCACTGGCTAGGTTTCATCCTGCTATGGATCTGATGGCATAGAAATATTCTAATACAGTGGGATAGGCTTCAGTTCTTATTAAAGTAATGAGTAAACTGAATTACTTTTTTTCACAATGTTTCTTACATTAATCTAAGAAATTCTTTGCTTCAAATTATGTTAATAACCATCAACTCAAATAGCTTTAAAAGGAAATTGGTACACTTTATCACTTCTTGTATTGCTAACCAAAGGGAGACCAAAGCTTCATTTATCTTCTAAGCCAGTATTCTTTACCTGATGTCATTCTGTGTTTGGCCCCCATAACCATCAACCAGCCTTGCATTAGGTTATGTCAACTGGGAATAATGCGAAGAGAACTTCCACATTTGGAGACCTCTTTGTTGATAGAATATCAAAAAGCTGGTCTTTTCCTCTATGAACATTTTGATGTATTGGACTAGACCCTTTTTATCTCCAGGTAATGTAACATCAGATTGGAGAAAATGTTCTTTTGTGCATATACAGTAATAATTATTCTGGCCCCTGAGAAATCAATTTTTTAAATGTTTTAATAACTGCTTAAGTGTACACTGAAAACAATTTGCACAGAACCACTGAAGAAAACACATTTTAAGACAGAAATGCAGAGTTCAATATTTGTGTCATCTTCTTTTCTTCTTTGGAGAACATGCAGACACACACACAAACACAAACACACACTCACACAGACACCTTCATTTATTTCACTGGAATGATGAGCAACAGAGGACATATCCCATAATTTTTATTGGGCATCCTGTGAAATGGTAAATGGTTCATCTTTAATCCTTAGCAAAGGACACTGGCCAGCTAAGTAACTGGCTTTATTTATTGGTATGTAAATGCTGGTGGAGCAGATCAAACACTAACAGAATATGATCTATATTTTATAGTCTTTGAATTAACACCAGTTAGACAGCAATCAGTTCAAAGGATGCCATTTTTATATTCTTGTGGTAATCACTGCTGTCACAAATCTTCTGTAGACTTTTCTGATTTAGTATATGGCCATGATTCCATTCTATCAGAGAGGCCACGCTATTCGCCCCATGAGGGAAAGAGCTGCAATTCAAGTTAACACTGGCTTGCTTGTGACAGTGAGTATGATTCATGAGATACAAACTACTTAGAAAGGGTGTAGAAGTCTGTAAAATAGTGTGTTATGATTCTTCATCTTCTGAAGATGATAATGATGATGACAAGGGTCATGTTTTCAAAGGCATAGATATGTCTTTCTAAACTGTATTACTAATAAAACCATGTGTTAAAGACAATATGTGATCATGTCTTCCAGTATAATGAAGTATGAAAAGATTCTAAGGGGCTTTTATTATACACATGGTTGTGTAGGGAGTTATGGAGATGAGAATTCCCTTTGTCAAGAGAGAAGAAAATACGATAAAAATCTGTCCATGAAGCAAGCCAAGACATGGATTTCAGGACAAAGTGCTTAAACCCTTCATAAACCTGCAAGAATACATTTTCTGGCTTTGTTCAGCAACGGCAGGCTGATCTCAAAAATCTGTCAAACTTTTCTCAAAAAAAACACAGAAAATAGTTCATCTTAACTGTTGTCATCATGCTATCTAAATATACCTGGATGTTCCCTTTATCTGATAAGTCAAGGGATGAGGCAGTGTTGATTTTCAGAACATTTTCCAAGTAGGACATGTACTGGAAAATATACAAGCAGACGCCAATAAAGAATTATTACCGTAAGTATTTCTCTGAAGAAACTTTTAGCATGTTGTAGCATTCACCATTTTAGTAACTCATGGTGAGACCAAGGTCACCATTATAAAAACCGTACCTTGTACCCTAAAAAATAAGCTTAATCTTCAAGCAGATCAACCTCATAACATTCTAGCTGGTGAAGAACCTGGGGATATACTGTATTGGGCCTGACCCTCAGATTCTGTGCCAAAAATTCAACACTTTATATGTTTATACAGATATCATAGATTCACAGATATTAGGTGACATCTATGTGCTATTACTGCACTGTGTGTATGGGTGTGGGGGGGCAAGACAGTATTTTTTTTCACAGTGACCTATGACTGCCCATATTATATCTTGGGCAGCAAATATTTCATTGATTCCATTACTATAGAAATCAAAACTGATCAAAACAAAAACACCTGTTTTTATCATGGGAAGGTGGTTGTCAAGCTTCGTTTTAGGCCTCAGAAATGTGAAGAATGGTTGGAATCAAGGAATCTGCAAGGAATGTGGCTTACTATAGGGCAAAAACTGATAGTGATTTTGCAGGCCTACAAAGAACCCCCATCATGTATAGGACAACTTTAGGAGAATTGTTCTGTGGACTTTTTCAAAAAGCAATGCTTTTTCTGAGGAAAGAATTATAGTTCATTAAATCATAAGGGGAATCTGCAGCCAAAAACAAACTGAGACTTTGGAAAGAGTGCAGAGAACTTCAGGATTTGGCCTTCTAAAGAGCAGTCAGGGTTGATCTTCTCTAGGACTGACTGGTTTGATCACCTTGCAGTCCAAGGGACTCGTAGGAGTCTTCTCCAGCACCATAGTTCAAAAGCCTCAATTCTTTCGCTCTCAGCCTTTCTTATGGTCCAACTTTCACAGCCATACATTGCAACTGGGAAGACCATAGCCTTGACTATACACACTTTTGGTGGCAGGGTGATGTCTCTGCTTTTTAGTGTGCTGTCTAGATTTGCCATGGCTTTCCTCCCCAGGAGCAAGCGTCTTTTAATTTCTTGGCTGCTGTCCCCATCTGCGGTGATCTTGGAGCCCAGGAAAATAAAATCTGTCACTACCTCCATTTCTTCCCCATCTATTTGCCAGGAATTGAGGGGGCCGGGTGCCCTCTCTTATATCAAAATGTGCACTGACAATGTGACAACAGAAAAGTGCATTAGAGTTTATGGGAATTGCAAACCCTGGATGACTGCAGAGGTATGAACACTCCTGAGAGCCCGGGATTCTGCCTTTAAGCCAGGGGACAGGGACACATACAGAAAGGCCAGGGCAAATCTCAGTAGAGGCATTAGGATGGTGAAACAACAATATAAACACAAGGTGGAGAACCACCTAGCAGACAACAATCTGAAGTAAGTGTGGCAGGGACTGCAGCACCTAACCAACCACAAGGGCAATATGAGGAACATGGTTAATACCGATGCCTCGTTGGCAGAGGAGCTGAATATCTTCTTCGCTCACTATGAGGTGAAAAGACCAGACCCCGTAGCCTCTGCTGGCTGGCCTTCTGATTCTCAGCCACTCACCCTGTGTGAACACCAAATGAGAGCTGTACTGAAGGCTGTGAATCCCAGAAAAGCTGCAGGCCCAGATGGGGTGCTGGGGATAGTGGTTAAGAACTGTGCCAACCAATTAGCAGGGGTCCTGACAAGGATCTTTAACATCTCCTTGCAAACAACCTGTTTACCATCATGCTTGAAAGCAGCTACCATTGTCCCAGTCCAGAAGAAAACAGCAGTTGAGTGCCTGAATGACTACAGACCTGTTGCATTAACGTTTGTAGCGATGAAATGCTTTGAAAGACTGGTTCTCCAACATCTTAGGACATGCCTCCCACCAGACTTCGACAAACATCAATTTGCCTACAGGGGGAACAGGTCGACAGACAATGCCATAGCTACTGCTCTACACTCTGTAGCAAGTCATCTAGAGAAACCTGGAAGCTGTGTCATGATGCTTTTCATTGATTACAGCTCGGCTTTCAACACCATTTTGCTGAGCACTCTCATTGAAAAGCTGACTGACTTGAATTTTTCCCCTCCATCTGCGATTGGATTAAAGACTTTCTCAGGGACCAGCTACAAACAGTGAGGGTCGGGTCTATTTTATCCACCCCCCTGAAGCTTTGCACCGGCTCACCACAGGGCTGCGGGCTTAGCCCCTACCTGTACTCATTGTACGCATATGACTGTGTATCATTCGACCCATCTATTGCAATAATTAAGTTCACAGATGATACCACCGTGGTGGGTCTTATTACAGGTGGAGATGAAACAGCGTACAGGGGGCAGGTACAAAAACTATCCATATGGTGTTCAGTGAACAACTTGCACCTGAACATCGGCAAGACAACGGAGATGGTGCTAGACTTCCAGAGGAAAAGAGAGGAACCTGCCCCACTTTACATTTTGGGGGGGCTATGTGGAGAGAGTTACCTCCTTTAAATTTCTGGGAGTCTACCTCTGTGAATATCTTACCTGGAAAGTTAACGCAGGTGGCCATAAAGGCCCAACAGAGACTCTACTTCCTCAGGGTCTTGCGGAAGAACAGGGTAGAACAATGGCTAATGACCTTCTTTTACCGGTCTACTATAGAGAGTGTCCTCTTGCACTGTATTGTGGTTTGGTATGCTGGCCTGACAGCTGCAGATAAGAAAGTATTACAGAGAGTGGTGAGCACAGCACAAAACATTGTGGGCTGTCCCCTGACACCAATGGATGATATCGCCAGGACTTTCTGCCTTGGAAGAGTGAGGAAAATTTTCAGGGATGACTCACACCCTGGTTGGTATCTCTTTACTCTCCTACCATCGGGTAGCAGATGGTATAGCCAGCTATACCAATAGGCTGAAGAACAGCTTTTATCCATGGGCTGGTAGGCTCTTGAATGGGAAATAATTTTATAGTTTTATGTATGATTGACATGCTAGGCTGGTGTGTTGAGCAATTAGCTCAGATGGTTTAAGAAGATGGTGGGTTTGTTGTCACTGTGAGTTGTGTGGGGAGGCAGGGAAGAAGGAACGCTCAGCCAGTCTCATTGTATACATGGTTGTACTTTGACAATAAAGGTTCATTCATTCATTCATTCATTCATTCATTCATTCATTCATTCATTCATTCATTCATGATCTTGGTTTTCTTAATGTTAAGTTTTAATCCAACTTTTGCACTCTCCTTCTTCACCCGCAACAAGAGGCTCTTTAGTTCTTCTTCACTTTCTGCCATTAGAGTGGTATCATCTGCGTATCTTAGGTTGTTGATATTTCTTCCAGCAATCTTAATTCCAACTTTTGATTCATCTAGCCCTGCCTTTCTCATGATGTGCTCTGCATATAAGTTAAATAGGCAGGGTGACAGTATACAGCCTTGTCGGACTTCTTTCCCAATTTTGAACCAATCAGTGTCTGTGTCCAGTTCTCACTGTTGCTTCTTGACCTGCATATAGGTTTCTCAAGAGACAAATAAGATGGTCTGGTACTCCCATCTCTTTAAGAACTTGCCACAGTTTGTTGTGATCCACACAATCAAATGGTTTAGCATAACTTTACTAATCTCTTCTGCCTCTGTTAGGTCCCTGCCATTTTGGTCCTTTATCATGCACCATTTTTGCATGAAACGTTTCCTTCATCTCTCCAATTTTCTTAAAGAGATCTCTGGTCCTCCCTATTCTATTGCTTTCTTCTATTTCTTTGCACTGTTCATTTAAGAAGGCATTAAAGTCTCTTCTATCTATTCTCTGGAATTCTGCATTCAATTGGGTGTATCTATCTTCTTCTCCCTTGCCTTTTGCTTCCCTCCTTTCCTCAGCTCTTTGCAAAGCTTCCTCAGACAGCCATTTTGCTTTCTTGCATTTCTTTTTCTTTGGGATGGTTTTAGTTGCTACCTCTTGTACAATGTTGTGAACCTCAGTCCATAGTTCTTCAGGCACTCTGTCTATCAGATCTAATTCCTTAAATCTATTTGCCACCTTTACTGTATATTCGTCAAGGATATGATTTAGTTCATACCTGAGTGGCCTAGTGCTTTCCCCTACTTTCTTCAGTTTAAGCCGAAATTTTGCAATGAGAAGCTCATGGTCTGAGCCACAATCAGCTCCTAGTCTTGTTTTTCCTGACTCTATAGAGCTTCTCCATCTTTGGCTGCAGAGCACATAGTCAATCTGATTTCTGTGTTGATCATCTGGTGATGTCCTTGTGTAGAGCCATATCTTGGGTTGTTGAAAAAGAGTGTTTGTTATGACCATTGTATTCTCTTGACAGAATTCTGTCTGCCAATGCCTTGCTTCATTTTGTACTCCAAGGCCAAATTTGCCTGTTATTCCGGTTATCTTTTGGCTTCCTACTTTAGCATTCCAATCCCCCATGATGATAAGGACATAATTTTTTGGTGTTGATTCTATAAGGTGCTGTAGGGCTTCATAGAACTGGTCAATTGCATCTTCTTCAGCACCAGTGGTTGGGCCATAGACTTGAACTACTGTGATATTGAGTGATTTGCCTTGGATTCAAACTGAAATCATTCTGTCATTTTGGGGATTGTATCCCAGTATTGTTTTTCCTACTCTTTTATTGACTATGAAGGTTACTCCATTTCCTCTGAGGGATTCTTGCCTGCAATAGTATACCTGATGGTCATCTGAATTGAATTCACCCATTCCTCCCTTTTTAGTTCGCTGATACCTAAGATGTTGATGTTCAGTCTTGTCATTTCTTGTTTGACCATATCTAGCTTGCCTTGATTCATGGATCTTACATTCCAGGTTCCTATGGAGAAAAAATCTTCACAGCATCGGATTTTCCTTTCACCACCAGATACATCCACAGCTAAGTGTCCTTTTGGCTTTGGCCCAGCCACTTCATTCTTTCTGGTGCTACTAATATTAGCCCTCTCCTCTTCCCCAGTAGCATATTGGACACCTTCTGACCTGAGGGGCTCATCTTCCAGCATCATATATTTTTTCCTTTTGGTACTGTCCATGGGTTTTTCATGGCAAAGATACTGGAGTGGGTTGCCATTTCCTTCTCCAGTGGATCATGTTTTGTCAGAACTCTCTGCTATGACCTGTCCATCTTAGGTGGCCCTGCACAGCATAGCTCATTGAATTATGCAAGCCCCCTTCGCCACGACAAGGCAATAATCCATGAAGGAGAAGCAAGACATATTCTGTTATAAAATGGCAATTATCCATGAGGTTTCAGAAGAATACATTAAACTAGAACTGGACTTTTTTCAACTGGCACCTATATAAACCAATCTTGATAACAGCACATATGTTGACTTCCCTCCTTTATCCATACTATCATTTGATGCTCCCTTGGAACTTTTTTTATCATAGTTCATAATGAGCATTACATGGATTTAAACAACATCATATTGAATGTGAATTGCAAGATTGTAAAGGCTAATGACACAGATATCAAAGATGGCCCTAACCACCAACCTCAGAGCATCAATATTTAACCTGCTGGATATTGGTTGGGAGATTGCCTCATTATACAGAGCCACTCTTGCTATTCTTATCAGGCCAAACTGATTCTGAGCTTTGGTGATGATGTGTTGGGAGCCCAATGTGTATCTGAGTGGTTTTACAAAGATGACTTAGCACTCATGGAGAGTACCTTGCTGATACATGAATTCAAGTCAAGGTTCAGATTGAGAAATAAGACACGTAGATGGTTGTTATAAGTGGACCTTCTTGGTCCTTGCATAGTTGACCTGTTGTTTCAAGACAAGGTGCTGATTAACTCTTAAGAACTCATTTATTGTTCTATCCTATGGAGATAGCAGTGATGCTATTCTAGCAATGTCAGAAATGGCCAAGACTCTTCTGGGGAGAAAATGAGATTTAGTCTGTCCTTTTCAGACTCATTTTGTCTGGTCAGTATTAGAAATATCTGCATCATAAAACTGTAGAATTTAATGGTGTTATCCTCACAAAAATCAGTTCTCTGAAGAATGGTACACATCTCATCATATAGCTGGTTATTGGTCCTAGTCTCCATAGTAAGCATTCTGCTCTGCAGTTATTCCATCTGATGACTTGGTACCAGATACATTTTCTCAGCATGATCCATGGTTTTTCCAGCTAATAGGCTAGTCAACAGCCCCTATTAAATGTCTAATAAATCTCCTGACTGCCAAATGACTCTTCTTCTTTTTGAGCAAGAACATTTTAATGACTTCTTTCTTTGTCTTTAAAGTCCAGAACTATGCAGATTTCAGAGCAAGGTTTCCTTTTAATGCGTTCAGGGCTATTTCTGCCATCGCTCCTATCAGGTCATTATTAGCATTGCATTAGATGGCTTTTTTTCTGTTTTCAGCCATCTTTGACCCTAACATAATCCAACTCTTACCATGAATGAATTCGTGTTAGTGCTTGAACTGCTTTTTAATTTTCTTTTTCATAGTGTAAACAGTAGGCCTATCAAGTGGAAAGAGGCCTGTTCTCAACTTGTAGGTTTCTGGAGTATTGGCTGACAAATCTACCCAGAGTAACTATGGTGGTTATGAGTGGCATCATGAGATACTTCCAAAAAATATTTTGTGTTATTGAAGTACATTGTGACAATTTGCATCTACAGTAATCATGAGGGCAGAAGTATGAAATTAAATATTTGGAATTCAGAGCTATTGTTCTAATTTTTTTTAGTTTGGAAAAACAGGTTTTGAAGTATTCTTCAAATTATTTCAAAGAATAATTTTCAGGTTTCTGTAATGAATGTACTGTGTAAAAATCTTCTGTATTTGATTGCTATTGCTGATTGAAGACATGAGATCATCCATACTGCTAAATTGATTTGATTTGACAAAAGCAAATCATCATCTTCAAAAAAAACGGAACAGCTTCATAAATGTAATATATGGGAAATTATTAAGTGTTTCTTTATACAGGGATTGCCAGCAACTGTAAAACCATACAATATTTTCAGACATTTGAGGCAATACAGCATCGGTTGTTTGATAAAAAAAATGATTTGCCAGAATTAGATAGTGTGTTTATAATACAAGAGAAAAGATGTGCAAACTGTATAGTGTTTTCCATCATGCTTAAGCCTTAGGGTACCCCTTAGTGCCCTCTTGTTATATCTATCTTTCAAGTTCTTCTGAGTATCGATGTTTCTAGTGCCCATCATTTCTTAGTCCTAACAATCCCCAATTTTTCTGTCTTTATCTCTTTCTTTCCTTCTTTCTCAGACAGTAATCATTACCAAATCTTTAAAAAGCTCTCCAACTTAACCTTATCACAGTTAGTACTGTTTAGCTACATTGGTTTAGTTAGATTTAGTTAGAAGAGATTGGGCAACCATTTGTCTGGAAAGGTATAGATCTTCTGCTAGGGCAGGGGTTGGACTAGAACCCTCCAAGATCCCTTCCAACTCTGTTATTTTTGACAAAGCATGTAAGTAAGGTTTATAATTAAAGAAGAATAATTACTCAATTTTCACACACAAGTACAGAATGGGACAAAACACAAACAGTGGATATTTTTATAGACATTTGTGAACTATGGACTCAGAAATTAATTTTAACAATAGTTTTAACAATATTACAGAAGAGGAACAAATTATATTGGATAAGACCAACATTGATTTGAATGTGGATTTAAATATGACAAGTAATAAAAATGATATGGAAAAAGACGATAGACTGGATATACAAATGCAACCAATTAATGTCTTGATACTTGGAAAGCATGTATAAGTATTAAAGTTGTATCAGAAGAGAGATTTAGATAACTTTTTAATTGGAATTATAAAAGACATCTCTTAAAGTTTTGAAGGAGTTGCTGATAGAAGACATAGAGAATATGAAAAGAAATCAGGCTCAAGGATATTATGTGAAGAGATCCAAAGCAAAGATTATTAAAAGTATAGGAAAGGAATATAGAATTGACTTATTTGATCAAGTTTAAAACAGATATTATTTACTTTTGGTAGTCTTTAATGGACTTTTGCTGACTTGGAATGAATGATGAGGCTTTAAGATTTTGTTCAGAGTTAAGAGATGAATTAAATGAAGAAGAGAAGATTTATTTTATTTTAAGAGATGGAGATGTGGTATCAAAATTATTTCTACTTGCTGTGATGAAGGAAGAAGTTACTACTGTAGTTTATATTTTTTGCTTTTTTGCTTTTTCTAAAATATTTTTGTTTTATTTTTTATTTTTTTAATTTTAAACTTTATTTTTTTTTTAAAAAAAGCAGTTCCATGTTGATAAGATTGTCAATCTGCAGGCAGAGGCCAGAACCTGGTAGTCAGCCATTTTCAGAAGAAAATGATGAAGGGAGCCATTTTATGTTTCTCCTCCCTACAGACATGGAACTTTTTTTAACCAGGTGTTGTAGCTAATTGCCTGAAATAATGATTTGCTACCTAGGAAGAGACAGCTGTAGCAGAAAGGCTCAAATTAAGTGGTAAAGAGCAAATATATGATCATAAGATGCTTGATTCCAGAAAATTCCAGCACATGCAAACTAAATGATAGAGCTGTAAGAAACTCTTATTTTCAAATCCAAATGATTGCCATTACTAGCAGGGTTCAATAGCCCAAAGATGAGAACTATTACTCTCACATAAGGTAATAGCCACAGAGGTCAAGCAGTGTTTCTGCTCCACTTGTCTGAAGACAAGAGGGAGGTTTATCCCCTTCTACTCATTGGAAATATGTGTGGTCTGGCTTGGCTGGATGGTTTGATTGAAATCAATCGATCAATCAACCAATTTAAGAGTCTTGCAGAACCCTAAAAGTATAAGATTTATTATTATATATATATTGGATCTCAGTATACTTTATTCTCTCTCTCTCTCTCTCTCTTTCTTTCATCATCATCATTATCAATTTTATGCCTGCCATATTCAAGTAGTATGAAAACTATGGATTGAGATCTAAACAGTTCATGCAATATTAAATCTGTTAGTTTGTAACAGTCTTTAAGGTGTCACAAGGCTCGTATTTGTTTGATTGGTGGTCCCTCCCCCCTTTTTTGGCTGCAAAATTGAAATACATATGTTTTCCTTTGTGACTCAACTCATGTAAAAGATGGTCAGATGACAGCTAGCAGGCTGTTCCTGATAGCCATGCTACATTTTAATCAGGTTGTTTATAGAAGAATTATAACACTTTTACTCATGGCCAAAAAAATTTGTTTCTAATAATTGTACAATCTACTCCTTGCTTCGGTGCACATTCTTCCTTCTGGCTCTTGCCACAGGAAGTACCTATTTATTGTTGCTGTGGGCTGGCAGTTGATTTACCTACACACTTGGTTGCAGTGTCACCTAGAGCAGGGCTTTTCAACCTTTTCTCTGATTGGACCACTTTTAGAATATGGCAATATTGGAGTACCACCAGTTTCCTAGCTAGGTGCCAAAAACTTGATGACCAAAAAAGGGAAAAAGTGATAAAGTATAGATAGTCCTTGACTTACAACAGTTTGCTTAGGGATTGTTCAAAGTTACAACAGCACTGGAAAAAGTGACTTATGACCATTTTTCACACTTATGACCATTGCAGCATCTCCAGGGTCATGTGATTTATATTTGGATGCTTGGCAACGGATTCATATTTATGATGGTCACATTGTCCCAGGGTCATGTGATCCCCTTTTGCAACCTTCTGACAAGCAAAGTCAATGGGAAAACCAGATTCACTTAACAACTATGTTACTAATTTAACAACAGTAATTCACTTAACAACTATGGCAAGAAAAGTCATAAAATGGGCAAAACTCATTTAACAAATTTCTCACCCCTCCTTTTATATCCTCTCTTCTCTTCCCCCTTTTATATTCTCTCTTCTCTCCCTTCTTTTATATCCTCTCTTCTCTCCCCCCTTTATATCATCTCTTCTCTCCCCCCTTTATATCATCTCTTCTCTCCCCCCTTTATATCATCTCTTCTCTTCCCCCTTTATATCCTCTTCTCTCCCCCATTTACTATATCATCTCTTCTCTCCCCCTTTTATATCCTCTCTTCTCTCCCCCCTTTTATATCCTCTCTTCTCTTCTCCCTTATTTTATATCATCTCCTCTCCCCCCTTTTTTTCTCTTCAGTGCACCTCCATCTGACTACTTTCCTCAAGGCTGCACTTCTCTGTGTTTCTTTTGCCATCCCCTTCTCTTTCTCCCCCTGCCCCATCTTTTTTTTCTCTCCCTCTCCTGCCAAAACCTGCTTCTTTTACAGCCTCTACTCTCTCTTCCCCACCTCCTTTTTTCTTCTGGATGTGGTGGAAGTGCCAATCAGCTATAACTGCTCGCACTGATTCTGGGCTCGCAGAAGGACCCAGGCAATGCCTTGTGCAGCTCCAGCTGAATTTCTGCCTGAAGAATGCATGAGGCTTCCTGCCACCCCCAAAGGCTGCTGCCAATCAGCTGGAGCTGTGCACGTCAATCCTGGGGTCTCAGCAGGACTCAGGCAATGCCTCATGCAGTTCCAACTGACTTTCCCACAAGCCTGTGTGGTGCTGACGCCGCTTCACCTCATTTACTTTTACAGCTTTTTTTACACTTTTTTTACAGTGCTGTTCAACCTGCCAAGTGTCAATGTACCACTAGTGGTATGTGTGCCACCAGTTGAAAAGCTCTGACCTAAAGAAACAATGTCTATGCTAGTTACATTGCATGCATCTGGGCGGCTTTTCCTTTTCTCCAGACCAAAGCTGGGCAACATGAGGACTGTAGGAACTCACAAAATTTCAAAAACACTTTGTAAGAAATCAATTCAAACTATTAGGCTATCAGTCAGATTACCATCTTCCTTTTTTTTAAACAAACTTGTTGCTTGGGAAGGAAGCAAAGGGGGAAAAAAGCATCAGAAAGAGAGAAAAACGATACAGTTAGGAGGAGAATAATAGATAGTTCAACCCTTCCAACAATTTGATTTTGCTCCACCCACTCTTGACCTACAGCCCTGTCCAATTTCCTATAGGACAGCAGAGTCCTTGGCAAGAAATATATTATCTCCTCTCCATTCAGATTTATCTAGCTTGTGTAGGATGAGGAGGGCATTTCTCCCTCTGGTTGTTTTGTTTCCAGAATTATTCTCCTGATCCAAAATTTATAAAAAAGAAAATTGAAATGGGACTGGCATCAAGTTGGTCATAGCTGTGATGACTTGCAGCCACCTCATGCCCCCCAAGCTACCTGCCATCCTTGACTATGACAGAGCACTCTTGTTAAATCACCTTTGGTATGTAGAATGGGGGATTAGGGAGTTGTTTTTTTTGCCTCTGGCAGCCAATGCTTTGAGCTGGCTTTACTAGTGGACATGACAGAAGCACCAAATAACTTTCCCCTGTAAGATTTGTTTGAAAAGTATTGGAATTATCCAGACCAGGGGAAACAAAAATCACAGAATCAGACATTCCTCTTCAAGTGTAAATAAACTCTTCTTAAAGGCAGTTTGGAAAATATCAGTGACTAACAGAAGAATAAAAGACTTTCAGAGAACAGAGTGAGTCTATGCATTGCTAAATTGGCAATGTACGAATTCTTCCTCTTCTGATTTCCTTAAAATGGATTTTCTGTTTTCTTCAGATCATTTCAGATCACTTCAAACAGAGAAGGAAGTACTGTATGCAATGTTGCAATATGAGGAGGCTTATCTGTCTGCATTACTTTGATTCCAAATTATTTTTTAGCCCAGCTTTTATTATACTCCTTGTTAGATACATAAATTTCAAAATGTAATACATTTCCTAAGAAATGGTCATAAAAATTTACAGTCAGTAACTTTTCCCTTGTCCTTTACAATGATATTCTACTAAAACCTTTAAATGCTTCTCATTAATGCCCTTTAAATGATTGGATAATGACCTACAATCACTTGTAAGTGAACAACCATTAAAGAATTACCCATTCTTAGCATGCTTTTAAGTACAGTTTAAATACATGGGAGGTAACATGTAATATATTAG
Source organism: Vipera berus (assembly GCF_964194415.1). Taxonomy (NCBI): domain Eukaryota; kingdom Metazoa; phylum Chordata; class Lepidosauria; order Squamata; family Viperidae; genus Vipera; species Vipera berus. Next base: position 329,529,551 of record NC_138202.1, read on the forward strand.
GAAAGTATTAAAATTGAAAGAATGAAAACAGGATTACTGAAAATGAATGAGCAGGTGTAGAGTTCTACCTAACAATAGCCACTGTTCATAAGGCGCTTTATTACAATATCATATTGCACATGCATTTTCTATTGTTCCTCTAATTTGTAATTTAGTTTGCTTCATGGAATGAACCTCCTGGAAATGAATTCAAATAAAATGGTGCAATTCCAGTTTCAGCGGTATAACAACTGTTGAAATTTGGGGGAGAATATTTGCCTTGCAACATTGACTTAGTTATTTTAGTTTTATACTTCCATGTACCAAAAGATCTCAGAAACAGGATTTCTTAGCAACATTTTCAGAAGTGGTTTGCTGTTGTCTCCTTCTTAGGACTGAGAGAAAGTGACTGGGTCAAGGTGACCCAGCTAGCCTAGTGCCTATAGAGAGCAAAGAGAATGGCCCTGAAGGAGAGGAGGAAGAGCTGCTCCTGAGGCAATGGTCAGATAAGCAGGGCTTGAGAAACTTTTCAGACAAGCCCCTCCGTATTCATACAAACATAAAAGGAGAGGGGATTGGCAAGAACACTCAGACTTGCAAGATTCTGGCACAGGCAATTCTCACTTAATGATGATACAGGCAATCCCAGGGTTAAGAATGATTTTAATTCCTAATTCTATCTTTAACTTGAATTGGTATGTACTTCGGAACCTGTACTTAAAATGTTACCCTTCCTTGAGCCTAAGAATTGCTGAAGCCACACAATGCCTTCAGAAACTACTGAAACCTGATGAAAACAGGCTATAAACTAAAAAATGTGTGGTTTCACTGGTTCCTGAAAACATTGTGTGGGGTCAGGAGTTTGGAAGTTTGAGAAAGGAGAACACTACCCCCTATGTTTATTAAGAGGCAGCCTGCTTGCACCTAGAGGCTCTCCTTAAGTTGGATGTTCTTAATCTAAGGACTACCTGTAATTGTATTGGCAACTACATCATTAAGCAATGCAGTCATAAAGTGTGACATCACACGATCTCACCGACTTATGACAGCTCTTTATTTATTTATTTATTTATTTAATTTATTTATTTATTTATTATATTTATATACCGCCCTTCTCCCCAGGGACTCAGGGCGGTGAACAGGGCACATATAAATAGAGAATACAAAAATTAAAAAGAATTAAATAATCGCCCAGATAAGAACAATAACAGTATAAAAACCCCATTAAAAACCCTAACATCCCCCATCAGGCCAGGCCAGCTTGTTCAAATAAATGGGTCTTCAGACCACGTCGGAAGGAGCGAAGGTCCGGTGCCATCCGGAGCTCGACCGGCAGCTGGTTCCATAAAGCCGGAGCGCCCACAGAGAAGGCCCTCCCCCTGGGGGCCACCAGCTGACATTCTCTGACCGGAGGCACCCTGAGGAGGCCCTCTCTGTGGGAACGCACAGGGCGGAGGGAAGTTGACGCCGGCGAATTCCACATAGTTGCAATGCCCTATAGTCATTTAATCACCATTTGTAACCTCCTGCTGGCTTCCATATTGACTATGCTTGTCAGAAGCCAGCAGTGAAAGTCACAAATGACAATCATTTGACTATGGTACACAGCAATTGTTGTAATCATAAGCTGTTTGAAAAGTATCTGAATTGCAGTCACACGTGCACAAGGACATCACAATATCTGCAACCCATTGTAAGGGCCCATTGCAATCCCTTAATTTAGAACTATCATAACTTTGACTAGTCACTAAACAAGTGGTCATTCAGTGAAGATTACCTATAATATAGCTTCTACAACAAAAGTTCTCCTTACCAATATGGATTGGTTTCTTAGTCTACCTTGTAGGGCTGACAGTACCTTCAACTATTATACAAAACTAGCTCTTGAAATATAATGCTTATAATAAAAATGTAATATATAACTAAATAACAGGGATGGTATAAGAAAGAATATCTCAGGGCTGGGCATGCATCAAAAGCATAGCCCTATTTGTAGCTGTTGCCCATTATATTGGGGCGGGAGAGACTTAGAGTGGAACCTCAAGATAAAAAGGCAATATTTTGTTCATAGTGGTAAAGATGTTCAAGTCCATTCAGTGTCAGAACCTCACTGAGTGATTTAGCCTCAGTCACTACCTCTCAGTTCAACTACCTCACAGGACTATTATGGGAATAAAACTGTAAGATACCTCTGCAGGTTGCCTTTAATTCCTCAAGTGAAAGGCAAGCTAAAAATCTGACAAGCAGACAAATAAAAATAAAATAAAATAAATTGAATGACCAGTTTCCTGCAGGAGATAGGAACACTTGACTTACGGTAGATATTCTCAGAGGCTTATACTGAAATCTGATTCAAGTTTGTGGAAGTTCTATTAAATAGCATTGCCCTACAATTTATGTATCGCTAGAAACTCCAGAAATGGAAAGCAGAGAGGGTGAATTCTCCCTAAGACAGGTCAGATGGATTGAGTTTCTTGCAAAGGTGATAAAAAGGGCTGTCATTTCAGGAGACTAAACTCTAGGATTTGAGGCAACCAGTCTCTCAACATCTATGACTGGGGAATAATGACAAAAGAGTGGCATTGGGTTTTTATTTGGCTACCATGAAAATAGGATGCTGGATTAGAGAGGCCTTGATATCAAACAAAATAGCTGTTCTTTTGTTCTAGGAAGCAGATCTATTAAATACTTGTTTGCTGAGCTGCACAGTCATGCCTGCTATGTCATCTCAGCTTTCTCACCCACATTGTGGAGGTCCTTGGCTGTGGAGAGGGAGGAAAAGAAGAGAAAACTAAAATTAAAAAAAAAAATGAAGAAACCCAGCTTTCCCTAACCTGGTGACCTACAGATGTATTTTAACTTCTGTAAGTTACAATACAGTGTCAAGTTGCTGAAGACTATGGGGAGGGACAGTTTTAAAAAGATTTTTATTTACTTGGGTGGAAGTGGACCGTATATACAAGAATGCAATTCATATTCGATTGTGATTTCCTTCTCCCATAAGAATGAAAATGTCTTTATAGATGTTTAATAAAGTTCAGCAAAAAAACAACAACAATATTTCTGAATTCAAATCCACATTTTCTTCCACAATTTATTACTTGACTAATTATTTCCACCCACTTTGAAATATATAGTATTCAGTTATAAATGTTTTTTAAAAACATTTTTATCCTAAATCTTTGGTCTATTTCACTCTGGATGAGTTTTCACAAAAATTGAAAAGGGTAATCACCTTTATTAGTAATGGTCTCAATGGAGCTGTAAAAGTCAAACTGGAAACAAGAACACAGCTCATCTTGTCAGCCTTGAGGTAATTTGGTTGAATCACAAAGGAAGAAGCTGCCTAAACCCAGAATGAGGCTAAGAGCTGGAACAAACCTTTTCAAGATGAAGGAACAACTCTTTACAAATACAGCACACTAAAAATTATGCTACTGTATAGGCACAGGACATACTTATAGTTATGAATATTAGCAGAAGGCTTTAATTTTAGGATTCCATTTTGGATGTAGCCTGATATGGTTGAAAAATATGTATTGATATGTAATGGAAAGAGGCTGTTGATGTCAACATTGGATTTTTAGGTTGAGTGTGAATTTTGTACCAGCAAAGTTACTTCCTTTTCTTGAAAGGAACCCCTTCTAACTACTTCTCTTCCTACTGGAGAAAACTTCTGCCAAAATCAAGAAGCCTTTGTATCCAAGCCAATGGCTGAATTGGGTGCTTATCTTGGGAAGATCCCAAGAGATGGATAAAAATGTCAATTTGAGTCTGACTGACTATGTGACCAAACACAAGAAGAATACAATTTTAGTTGAGAATGGTGCGTTGCATGATTTTGGCCAATATTTCTTATTGGAATTAATAAAATTCTGACGAATCTGAAAGAATACAGTGAATTTTTTAAATATAAATGGTGATAGTTTATAAAAAGTATTAAGTGCAAACAGAAATATATATTATTTCCACAGCAAGGAAGAAAAAGCAGAAATGGTTAAACTGATTGCTTTATTCAAAGAGGAGAATATATTTAATTATATTTTCTATTTGGAAATCACTTCTGGATTTTGTGCTTGGGATGAAAAAAAATGAACCTTAGACTTTGATTTGTTGTTATACAAATAGCTAGTATATACTAACATATAAAAGTAAAATGTTGAGGCTCTTCTATTGTGCTAAAAAGAGTTGGAAGTCAACGTTATTTTCTTTTTCCCCTTGTACCCCGTATTTTCTTTTCCCCTTTCTTTTTCTTTCCCCTAATTTTGTATTTCCATTTTCCTTTATATTTTATACTTGGATAAAACAATAAAAGTTTGAGTTAAAAAATTCTGCTTAGTAATGAATAAAATCCAGTAATGATGACTCAAGCTTGTTTCCTCAAAATGCTTGCCCCTTTCAAATACAGCAAGTTTTTTTTATTCTCTTTTAAAAGTCTGTGAAAATTAAAATAATTTCTGTGAGATACATGATTTATGATTTGCTATGATTATGTGTTTGAAAACAAGGAAACTGAAGACTAGAAATAGAAATCTTCAATCTTATAGTTGTTAGAGTAATATATATGATTTTTTTTAGAAAGTAAAAATGGTCAGCTACATTCAAAATCTTATATGGATGCTTGGCCATACATTTCTGGATACACTTCGCATTTCTGACCCCATGTCTGGTGAAAAGATGAAAATAAGCTTCAGGATAAAGCAGTGTGTGTGTGTGGGGGGGTACCATGTTTTAAAAAATTGTTGTTAGTTGCGAAGTCGTGTCCGACCCATCGCGACCCCATGGGCAATGTTCCTCCAGGCCTTCCTGTCCTCTACCATCTTCTGGAGTCCATTTAAGCTCACGCCTACTGCTTCAGTGACTCCATCCAGCCACCTCATTCTCTGTCGTCCCCTTCTTCTATTGCCCTCAATCTTTCCCAGCATTAGGCTCTTCTCCAGTGAGTCCTTCCTTCTCATTAGGTGGCCAAAGTATTTGAGTTTTAGCTTCAGGATCTGGCCTTCTAAAGAGCAGTCAGGGTTGATCTCCTCTAGGACTGACCGGTTTGATCGCCTTGCAGTCCAAGGAACTCGCAGGAGTCTTCTCCAGCACCATAGTTCAAAGGCTTCAATTCTTTGGCGCTCAGCCTTTCTTATGGTCCAACTTTTACTGCCATACATTGCAACTGGGAAGACCATAGCCTTGACTATACGCACTTTTGTTGACAGGGTGATGTCAGCAAATCATGGCTGCCATCTTGATGTTTGGGATCATATCTTGTAGACCATCCTGGTTATGGAGGATCTTGTGGGAAAACACTAGAGGGGGTATCAGGTAGCATTCTGAGATAGCAGCACTTTGTATGATTGTTAAATTCCCCCTATATGGTATTTTTATGAACTTCCAAGCGCCCATCAGTCATTTTGTAATTCACGTACCAATTCCAAAATTGTGTGTTTAAGCTCTTGAACATTTCTCACAGGATTCTGTAACTTTTTGGTTTTCAGAATATCAGAAAGTTTCTATTTCCAAATGCAAAGAAATAAAAAGGAGGGGAAGGTAATGTTCAAATTCTGCTGTCCCCACTCAAATTCTGTCTACAGTTTGAAAGAGAAAATAATCCTAACCTACAACCCTCATTCAAAGGCAGACATTTTTCTTTCACTGAAGTTGAATTGGTACTGAAAGAAAGATAGTTTGCTTAAAGCATGGAAATGTGTATGTAAATGCTCTCTTTCTCTTTCCCTCTCTCTTTCTCTCTCTCTCTCTCTCTCTCTCTCTCTCTGTGTGTGTGTGTGATGAAAGCAGTTTCTAATATTTCAAAGCTCACGGTATGTAGTAAATAGGCTCTTTGCCAAATGGGAATTGAAACGAGTCTACGTATTATATTATTTGCCTTAGAAGAAATTAATTTTCAGCCAGAAGCAGATAGGCTTATTTAATATTTATCTTTATCTGCAGGTAGATGAATCTATTATTTTATAAGTTTATTTTGAGGCCTCTTTTCTCCTTTTCTTACTGCAATAGACTTCTTGGCTACAGGATTCCTGCAGGAGGCACTGAAGTATTCTTACCTGAACTTTACTAGGGTTAAGCAAATGGAAATGGATGGCTAACAACTGCTGGAGTTGTCACTCTACAAGCATTATATTTTCCTTTTGTTATTTTTTTTATATTTACCTGTTACAAGTCTCCGAGGTGATCAGAAGTTTAACGAGTTTGGATGGAGAGAATGGAAGGACAGCAAAATCTCTGTAACACCCTGCTGTTATCAGAGTTATTAGCCATGAAGTTAATGTATTTACTGAAATTAAGCAAATGCTTTGTATCAAACAAAATGATTTTATACCAACAAAACTATGAATTCCATGAGAAACCTGTTGCAAAGCAGAGCATAGGCACTAGGGTTGCTTCCTTTTAATCTACCAAATCTTGGAGAATTAATTTATAAATTCATATAAATGTCTTTCTTGCTTTTCCTTTAGGAACTCAAGGTACTAGTCATACTATTATCCTCTTCATTTCATTTCTTCACAATGCTGTGGGTAGGTTGGCCTCAGGAAGAGTGACTGATGGCACGTCACCCAATAATTGTTCACCAAGAATAAAGTAGACGAGTAAAAAGTTGTCAGGAGTTTACCGGCATATAATTTTTATTATTGTGATTTGTCGCATAGACAACCAGATGTTCAGATAGGATTTGGCATTTTTGTCCTCCTATCGATTCCTTCCCAAGGACTTGGAATACTCAGATGTTGTTTGATGATGTTAAAGATATTGTCACTGGATGTGAACTGTTCCAAGAAAAGCTATCCTTTGCAACTGACTGATGGTGATTTTTGTCAGTGCTGATGGTGTTCAAGTGGTGCTCCAGATGTTTGGGATTACACCCAAGGCATCTATTACTATTGATGATATCTTTGCTTTCTTTTGCTACAGTAGTTCTACTTCTATTTGCAGGTCTTCTTATTTTGTGATTTTCTTTAATTTAATAAATGTACTAAATTGCAGGTACTGCAACATTGACTAAATGAGAATTACTGACAATAGGTATTATGTGGCAGGTGCCTATCTATTTGAATTCTAAAGTCTCAGAGCTTTTACCTTCTTTGTTTTCTATTTCTTTGTCTATTTTGTGGTCCCACCAGTTCTTGTTTTCAGGCAAATAGTACTTTTGGAAATCTTCCAATGCACCTTGTTGCTACCTTGTTATGTCATTGTTTGCAATCAATCTTTATGATCTTCTTTCAGCAGTTAACTAGATGGTCCACGTCTTCTTCAGTAGTTTCTTTCCAGAGATGGCATTTGCTTTCTGTTGCCATCTTCTCAATACTGGCTTTGTATGCATTTGTTCTTAAGGTGTGGTCTTGTGCAGCCAGATTTAGCCCATTTGTCTCCTTCTTCAACTTTCCTATTCTTAGCCATTGCCAGGATGTGGACTGCTATTTTTAATATCATCAACATTTTTAGCCATTGTCTATCCACTGCAGGATGAAGGCCTCTTCCACATGTTTCCAACCAATACACTCCTGAGCTTTCTTTTGACAACTGGGACTGGTCGATCCATCTTGTTTTAGGTCTCTTTTGTAGGTCACTTTTTATCAAGTGGGGTCCATTCTATGACTTGCCTTGGTCCACCTGCCATCAGTTCTTCTTGCAATGTGACCAGCCCATTTCCATTTTAATTCTTTTACTCTCTTGATGATATCATATATATTTGTTTATTCTCTATATTTTCTCTATATTTCTCTATAATTTTTAATATGCTGGTCATTTAATACTTATCTTGTCATATATTTTTTCTAGTCTTCATTTGGTCTTTCTTGTAGACCAGTTTGGTCTCTCCAGTGGTCAGTAAGTATATAGGCTTCAGTGCATTTTCTTTTTTTTACTATCCTTCAGATATTCTTCAAATGTCCCCCTTTTCTTTTTCAACTTGCCTGGTGTACTTGCAACATTACATGCCCACCTAACCTATCCGTCAACATTGCTGCGTGGATAAAGGACATGATTCGTTGTCATTATTTTTCTGGTCTTCCTGTCCAGGACTTTTAGTTCTGCTTCAGCCCAGTTCACTATTCTAGCTGTGTATCTAATGACTGGGATTACCCAGGTGTTAATTGATGGTATTTCCTCCACTGAGTTTGGACTTTAAGATCACTTCTAATTTCCTTCTTAACTTCAATATGCTTGATGCTGTCAGCCTGAAGAATGCCCAGGTATTTGTAATGATCATCTTCATCCAGATTTTTGATGCTATTTCCATAGAACATATTGGTTCCTTCACTTTTTGCTATTTTTCCTCTGTTGACTAGCCCATTTGTCCAGTCAAACCTCCATTCAATACCTCCATTGCATATATGGACAGTGTTGAGCAGAAATTCTATTTCAGACAGTGTTTTTCCATGCAGCTTCAGGTCATCCATGTAAAGGAGGTGTGATAGCCTAGTAGATTTTTGGTGTTTGATAGCCATGGCCTGACTTTTTCAGTATTGTTGACAGAGGAATCAGTGCAATGACCTACACTCTATCACCATTGACTAGTATGTCTTCCATTGCGCCATTGATCTTTGCACAAAACTTTTGATAGTTCTACTGACTCCTGTTATTTCCAGGTACTTGATTATCCAATCTTGGGGCAGGGAGTCAAATGCCTTCTTGAAATCAATCAAAGTTATATTTGTCTTCCTCCTTTTTCAGTTTTCTAAAATCATCATGGCAGTTAAGAGCTGATCTTTTGTTCCTCTGCTGTTTGGATATTTTTTTTTCCTGCTCAAGTGGAAAGAGCTTCTTTTCAAGTATATGCTGTTCAACTGTGTTTCTCCTCCTTTAAGTATGTTGTTAAACTGCTTAGCAATGTGATTAGTCAAAAACCATGCAGTTCATGTTCACCTGGTGCTGACCAATTCTTGATCTCCCTTGCCCTACCATTTCTTGATCTCCCTTGTCTACCATTTCTGCTGGTTTGCCTCTATAGTCTGAGCTACTACTGTAAAGGCTTTGGTTTCTTTGCCCTGGGTGGACCATAGCAATTCTTCCAATGCTGCTTCTGTGAATATTTTATTTTATATTATAAATTAACATTGATCTGCTAGCCTCTGTTCTGCTATTTCTGACTTGCTGCTCTGCCTTGCTTCAACCATCCCCATATTGACATGATGTCCATTATACATCTTACAATCCATGGCCCTCAATAGGAAATGGGTTGTACATTTTCCTCTTGAATGTATTCAAGTTGGCCAGTTGCTTGTAGAAAACAGGGGGGGGGGGCTAAGAAACCAGAGAAGTTTGAGATCAATATTTTTTAGCATTTTTCCTGGCATATAAGTTACCTCTAGCTCTGATTCTGATGCCAAACTTAGTCAGACAAAGACCCGGTTCAACATCCTGTATTATAAAATGACCAATCATATGGATTCTAGAATTTCCCAAGTGGGTTAGTGTGTGAATATTTATTTCATAGTTTTCCACAGCAACTAATCTTTCAGGAATGATCTTTTTTACTTTTCAAGGTAAAATACAACCATTAAAACTAATAGTCATTGACAGATTGGTTGTGGTTCCTTATAAAAACCAGTGCCAGTTATAGTGCTTATTCATACTGCCATACCCCAGAGCTCCTTCTCCATCCTCCAATTAAGCAATTAAAATAGGCTGCTACCAATTCACTAAAGTTTCAGTTGATTAATCTACCAATTTCAGGAATCCAAGGTTCAGAAAATATGGACAGTTTCTTCTTATAAAATGAATCCAAAATTATGATAAATCCATAATAATTATGAAATGAGGTGGCAACCTTGAATCAGAATCTATTAAATGCCAATGGGGCATTTCTTTGATTAGTCAGCAAACTCTTATGTGACCAGATCGAGCAGGAAACTCAATAGCATTTGATGGGCAATATTATGTAATGCTTACAGTGAAAATTCTATCCGTGGCTCATTACATTTTTGATAAATTGTAACTTCTTGGACAAAACTTTGGTTAGACCTTCTGTTCCTTCCTCCCCCACTGTCTCATATTTCATTCAAAGATCTTCAAAGGACGGAATTTACCCCCAAAGACTTAATCATCATTCAGTGCCAATCTGTAACCATGTGGTACTAATTTAAATTACTGTAGCAATGGGCAAGTCTCTTTCCAGAAATTAATAAATGCAATTTATAAGGAATGTTAAGTAGCAACTAACAATTTAATGCTTTGTGAGTTTCAGCCAAACTGATTAAATAATTAAAGGAGATTTTGAGGGGTTAAAGGGAAACCTTTACTATTAAAATAGAACAATAGTTGGGGGATTGTTGGCATATGATTAGACAATAAGTATGATTATTACTCCAAACCTTGTTAAAATAATGCTATTTAAAGCCCAATATGACATATGTTTGTATTGCATGTGTGTTAAAAATGCATACCAATTTCATTGTCCTATTTTATAGTACACATGTATATGTCTGAATTGTGATCTAATGTCAGTATAAAAGATCTTCAGTCTAGTGTTCTTTTATCATACAATACAGCCCTTCCTGGACTGTGTACAAACTGGCCATACATGCAGATTTGCAGATGTTATAATGCAGTTCAAAGAAGACAGAAATGATAATTAGGGATGGAAGAATTAACCTGCAACTTTTTAAATCAATAGTTTGGTTATGTTTCTGACAACCTCTAGAAATATATTTTTATTGTGAATTTTGTCTGGAAACACTTTTTTTTATTTTTCCCTACAAAAAAGGAATGAAAAAAAGAAAAGAAAGAAGGAAAGAAGAAAGAAAGAAAAAGAAAGAAAGACAGAGAGAAAAAAAGAGAGAGAGGAAAATAAAGAGTTAAAAAATGTCCTTGACTTATTATTTCTTCTACTTAGAACTTCAAAAGCAAATTTCAGTAAACATCAACTGACGAAAAGAAACTAAAGTTCCAAAAATCATCCAACTATCTTTATGGAGTTTTGTGTGTCCAATCAGCACAAAAGATTTAGGTTAGGGGTGGCCATTGAACATGGCCAGCTACTTAGTCACATAATGCTGATGTGTGCATGTATGTATATATTAATTTTTAAATATATACATGTTTATGTTTTTAGTTTTAAGTCATACAGAAATGACTTAAATGTTGGCCTAACCTCTGGAGACTTCTAAAGGAGGGGACAAGTAGAGTAATAATAATTGCTATGACATTCTAATTGCTATGACATTACTTTGGAAGGCAAATTCTAGTTCTTACATATGAGTTTACAGCTAAAGTATGGAAAGGCAGAGCTTCGCTTGTTGTCATTTTGATGTCACTGTCACTAGGAATGATATCTATATTAGAACAGTAGTGACTGTAATACACTCAGTTTCTTTCTGTATACCTTTTGCAGGTTGTAGAATCCATTCTGGAATCTTTTTTTTTTTTTGCCGGCTCCAAAGATGGCGGACGTGCTGGGGAGAGCTCCGTGAGCCCCAGTGGTAAGGCGTCCCCCAGGAGCCCCCTAGGGATGTCATCGGACCCCTGGGGTGGGGTCAGAAGTTTGGGCAGCTGAGTTGGGCAATGTGCTGCCCGCTGCCTCCCCGAATCAGCCGTAGGGGCGCCGGGACATCTCCGCCCCGCCGCCTGGGCCGTTGGCGGCCGTTTTGAATGGGGCCAACGTCTCCGCTCTGCCTCAGCCACCTGATCTACTCCTGGGCGGCAGCGGCATCTCCGAGGGATCAAAGGAGGCGCCGCGGATCAGCTGTGCGGCGGAGGCGGTTGCAACGAGGACAACGGCGGCGGTGACAGCTCTCCAGGCCCCAGTCGATCGTCTTCCCCAGGGGCCTTGACAGCGGCGGTGGCGGTGGCGGCGTGGCGTCTCCGGCCCGCCCCCTGAGCCGCTGCAGCCGTTGCAGCCGTCTTGAGTGGGGCCGGCGTCTCTGCTCTGCCTCGGTCCCCTGATCGGCTCCCGGGCGGCGTCGGCGTCTCTGAGGGATCAACGGAGGCGCCGCGGATCAGCTGTGCGGCGGAGGCGGCGGCAACGAAGACAACGGCGACGGTGACAGCTTCTCCGGGCCCCAGTCGATCGTCTTCCCAGGGGCCTTGACACCGGCGGTGGCAGTAGTGGTGTGGCGCCTCCGACCCGCCCCCTGAACCGCTGCAGCTGTTGCAGCCGTCTGGAGTGGGGCCGGCGTCTCCGCTCTGCCTCGGCCCCCTGATCTGCTCCCAGGCGGCGTCGGCATCTCCGAGGGATCAAGGGAGGCGCCGCGGATCAGCTGGGCGGCGGAAGCGGTGGCAACGGAAACGACGGCGGCGGGGACAGCTTCTCCGGGCCCCAGTCGATCGCCTTCCCAGGGGCCTTGACAGCGGCGGTAGCGGTGGCGGCGTGGCGTCTCCGGCCCGCCCCCTGAGCCGCTGCTGCCATTGCAGCCGTCCTGAGTGGCGCCAGCGTCTCTGCTCTGCCTCGGCCTCCTGATCTGCTCCTGGGTAGCGGCGGCATCTCCGAGGGATCAAAGGAGGCGCCGCAGACCAGCTGTGCGGCGGAAGCGGTGGCAACGAAGACGTGGGCGGCGAGACAGCTTCTCCGGGCCCCGGTCGACCGTCTTCCCAGGGGCCTTTGACAGCGGCGCTAGCAGCGGCGGCGTGGCGTCTCCGGCCCGCCCCCTGAACCACTGCAGCCGTCTTGAGTGGGGCCGGCGCCTTCGTTCTCCATCGACCACCTTGGTCTGCTCCTAGGCGGCGGCGCCTCCGAAAGATCTACATCAAAGGAGACGCCGCGGATCAGCGGATCAGCAGAACAGCTGTGCAATGGAGGCAACGGCGGCGAGGGCCACGGCAGCGGCGAAAGCTTCTCCAGGCCCCGGTCAACCACTTTTACCAGGAACCTTCGACGGCGGCGATAGTGGACGCAGCGTGGCGTCTCCGGCTCGCACCCTGAGCCGTTTGCAGCCGTTCCGAGTGGGTGCCGACGACCTGGCCCCCTCAACCTTTTTCCTGGGCGGCGACGGTGTCTCCGTGCCGATCTTCAACCAAAGGAGACGCCACGGTCCAGCTGATCAGTGGAGACAGCGGCGACTGGACCATCGAAGCCGACACCACCTTGCCTCTGCCAACTCTCAACCTTCCCTGCCCACCCTCTCCCCACAGGACATGATGGGCCTGGGTGCAAGCCACGGTGGCAGAGTGGCTTGACCTTACACCTGCAACCCCATAGAGGTGAGAGCTCTATGGGGTATGCTTCACCCAGAGTGTGTCCTGGACCACCCCCGGAAACAGAGTCACAACCCATCGTGAGAGGATGGGGAGTGGCCTGCTTCTGGGGTTCACCCAGCCAAGTGGCAGTGGCTGGGTGACGGTCCAGATACCCACCTACCCGACTCGACCCTCCTGCTAATTCTCCATCCAGGGGACTGCCTTCCCAAAACCCTTGTGATTCTATGCTCCTTCAATACTCCAGCACAGACCTGCACGCCCTCAGGGGTTCCCCCTCTCCTGGGTGCGACCCGCCTATGCTACATCCAATCTCGATGACGGGCCCGACCATTGGGCCTCTGAGAGATGGCCGGGCAGGGTCAGGGGCCTCCAGCATAAGTCCAACAAGAGGCCCCTGGTTAAATTCTTAGTTAAGTTCTTTGTCGGGTTAGGGAGGGGGGTGGGAAAGGACTATGGTTGTTCGGCGAAGGGGGGCCTTCCAACAACCATAGCGCAGGCCAGGCCTACGACCGTTCACGAAGGTGAGGAGCGGGGTTCAGTCGCCGACAAAGCCCAGTGGCGAGCTGACGGACAACCAATTCCCAGGATGGTGGGGAACGGCAGAAGGTGCACAAGCAGAGGGCCGTATCAACACCGGGAGGGTCATCTCCGCTCTCTACAAGCGGTGAGACGCTCCGACCCTCTGTACTTCCTCTGAGGACCCGGGAGCGAAGATGTGCAGCCTCCTGAGCTCAGGCTGGTCTACCTAAATGCCAGGTCCGTTGCTAATAAGGCTCCCCTTGTTCGAGACCTAGTGGAGAGTGAGCACGCGGACCTGGCTTGCATCACGGAAACCTGGCTGGGCCCAGAGGGTGGTGTCCCTCTGGTTGACCTCTGCCCGCCTGGTTTCCGGGTGCTGCACCAGCCTCGGGCCCATGGTAGGGGCGGAGGAGTGGCAGTAATCATCAGGGAGACCCTTAGCCCGCGGGAGACCACCGTCCCTCAGATAGTCGGGTGTGAGTCTCTCTTTCTGAGATACGGTCCGGGGGCGCAGTTGGGCCTGCTGCTGGCATACCTTCCACCTAATCGCGCAGCGGCAGCCCTGCCTAAGCTACTCGATGTCCTCTCGGGGTTGGCGGTTGAATTCCCCAAACTCATGGTTTTGGGCGACTTCAACCTACCGTCCCTAGGAGGATCGTCCGAACTAGCTCGAGAGTTCATGGCTTCCATGATGGTCATGGACCTGTCGCAAATAATTTCAGGACCGACTCATGAGGGAGGCCACACCCCCGACTTGGTGTTCTTATCTGGACGGTGGCGTGATGATATTGGTGGGGGCTCCACAACCGTTATGCCCCTGTCATGGACCGATCATCACCTCCTACGGTTAGACTTCCGCTTTGCCACCCCCCGCCGTGGGTGCGCAGAGCCAACCAGATGGTACCGCCCCAGGCGCCTAATGGACCCTGATAGGTTCCAGGCAGCGCTTGGGAACCCACGTGCACTCCCTGCTCACAGCTCGGCGGATGCCTTAGTGGAAGCCTGGGAAAGGGCCGCCACAGAGGCACTTGACCGAGTTGTACCCCTGCGGCCCCTGACCCGGCGCAGATCCCAGCGAGCCCCATGGTTCACCGCGGAGCTCCGGGAGATGAAGCGTCGGAGACGGGGCCTAGAGAGCCGTTGGAGATCCAGTCGATCCGAATCCGACCGGTTGCGACTAAGAATCCACACCAGGTCTTATCTCGCAGTGATAAGGGTGGCGAGATCCAATTACTTTTCCACCCTCATCGCGTCCGCAGATAATCGCCCGGCTGCCCTGTTCAGAGTGACTCGCTCCCTTCTGAACCAAGAGGTGAGGGAGGAACCCTTACAGGGTCGAGCCGAGGAATTCGGTCAATATCTGTTGGATAAAATCGCTCGGATTCGAACCGGCCTGGACTCCAACTGGGCAGAGTCTGAGGAACAGGACATGGGCAGTCTTGTCGACGTCATCTGGGAGGAATTTGATCCTGTGACTCCAAAGGAAGTGGACAGGATTATGAGGAGGTTGAGCTCCTCCACATGCTTACTGGACCCGTGCCCTTCCTGGCTGGCTTATGCAGCTCGAGAGGGGACACGAGGCTTGTTTCAGGCTGTCATCTCTGCTTCTCTGAGTGAGGGTCACTTCCCCGCCTCCTTGAAGGAGGCGGTGGTGAGACCTCTCCTCAAGAAGCCCACCTTGGACCCAGCTTCATTGAATAACTTTCGTCCAGTCTCCAACCTTCGCTTCCTTGCGAAGGTTGTTGAGAGTGTGGTGGCGCATCAGCTTCCTCAGGTCCTGGAGGAACCGGATTATCTAGACCCGGGCCAATCGGGCTTCAGGCCGGGCTACAGCACGGAGACGGCATTGGTCGCTCTGATGAATGATCTCTGGAGGGCCCGGGATAGGGGCCATTCCTCTGTCCTAGTCTTATTAGACCTTTCGGCGGCTTTCGATACCATCAACCATGGTATCTTGCTGCGGCGCCTCAGGGGATTGGGAGTGGGAGGCACGGTTCTGCGGTGGTTCTCCTCCTTTCTCCTGGGACGCTCGCAGTCGGTGTTGGCAGGGGGCCAGAGGTCGACTCTGAGGCCTCTCGTTTGTGGAGTCCCTCAGGGGTCGGTTCTCTCGCCTCTCCTGTTCAACATCTACATGAAACCGCTGGGTGAGATCATTCGTGGTTTTGGAGTAGGGTACCATCAGTATGCTGATGACACCCAGCTTTTCATCTCAACTCCAAACAGCATCAGTGATGCCCTCGACGTGATGTCCCGTTGCCTGGAAGTGGTTCGGGAATGGATGGGGAGGAACAGGCTTCAACTCAACCCGGACAAGACTGAATGGCTGTACATACCGGCATGCCAGGATACTCAGAACATTCCATCCCTTAACATCGGGGGTGAGTTATTACCCTCTGTTGATAGGGCCCGCAACCTGGGTGTCCTCCTAGACTCACAGCTATCCTTGGAAGATCACATAGGAGCTGTGACCAAGGGGGCCTTCACTCGGGTTCGACTGGTGCGCCAACTACGACCTTATCTAGACCTGGATGCCTTACGTACAGTCACCCATGCACTTGTGACCTCTCGCCTTGACTACTGTAACGCACTCTACATGGGGCTGCCCTTGAGAGCCACTCGGAAGCTTCAGCTGGTGCAGAGTGCAGCTGCATGAACACTTTTGGGGGCCTCCCAATACTCCCATATTACACCTCTCCTCCGTGAGCTGCACTGGCTTCCGGTTGCCTTCCGAGTGAAATTCAAGGTGTTAACAATGACATACAAAGCCCTACATGGCATGGGTCCGGATTACCTACGGGAGCACCTTCTGCCAACGTCAACACCCCTCTGTCCTGTGCGCTCCCACAGAGAGGGCCTCCTCAGGGTGCCACCGCTCAAAGAATGCCGGCTGGTGGCCCCCAGGGGGAGGGCATTCTCAGTGGGTGTGCCAACCCTCTGGAACTGCTTGCCTACCGAAATCCAGATGGCCCCCGACCTTCGCACCTTCCGGCGCGACTTAAAACTTACCTGTTCCAGCAGTCCGGCCTGGCCTGATAGCTCTTGGGGTTTCATTTGTTTTTACTATTGTTTTTACTATTGTTTAACTGTATACCTACCTTGCTCTGTACACCGCCCCGAGTCCCTCGGGAGAAGGGCGGTATAAAAAAAAAACAAATAAATAAATAAATAAATCTGTCTATTCTGGAATTTTCATATACGGTAAGTTCCTTTTTGATGGGGGTGGGAATGAAAACCAATTAGTCTCTTATTCATTATGCAGGACACCTATTGGTATGCTGCATCTATTGTATATCCACTTTCCATTCTAATAGCTGGAGAGTTCTGATGTCATTGTTTCTGATGAAGAAAATAGTGGCAGTCACAGAAACTAATCCATATCCAAAGTAAGCTGGAATTTGCTTTGGAAGTATAAGAACCCTGATAGTCACAATATATTAATTGTAAATGGATGATGAGAAATTGAACAGAGCAAATCAACATACATAACAAAAACAAATAACAAACTTTACTAGGATCATGCATATATATTTATTGGTATTTTTATACATTATTTTCAGAATGTACAGTATTCAGATTTTGCACTTGTTTTACCAGCTTTTTTTTTTTTAAAAAAAAACCTGACAAACACAGTCGCTCATCTTAACTACTGGGTAATACAAGAAGGTGGGACGCGGTGGCTCAGTGGGTTAGGATGCTGAGCTTGTCGATCGGAAGGTCGGCAGTTTGGCGGGTCGAATCCCGAGTGCCGCGTAACAGAGTGAGCGCCTGTTACTCGTCCCAGCTTCTGCCAACCTAGCAGTTCGAAAGCACGTAAAAATGCAAGTAGAAAAATAGGGACCACTACGGTGGGAAGGTAACAGCGTTCCGTGCGCCTTTGGCGTCTAGTCATGCCGGCCACATGACCACGGAGACGTCCTCGGACAAGCGCTGGCTCTTCGGCTTTGAAACGGAGATGAGCACCGGCCCCTAGAGTCGGAAACGACTAGCACGCATGTGCGGGGGAACCTTTACCTTTACCTTAATACAAGAAGAAGCCAATTTTCATTCTAGTCAGCTGAGTTTGTAAAGTACTTAAGATGTTTGGAAGAGGTCTATAAATGTCACACACACGTATATGGCTGTGCTGGTTTATTATTCTTCCAAGGAACACACTGAATACTTTAAGAAAATATATGTGTGTTTTATTAAGAGACATCTCCTTGTGCTCGAAAGTTCAATGATTCATAAACCTAATTGTACAATCACTTCATTATTTTGAGCTCAAGATTACCATCCATGTAGCCTCACAAGTTTTTTGGGGAGCAACAGCTCTCAAAGTGCCTGTCTCGGGTATAAAGGAGGTTTCTATTTCTGTCAAGGTTGCCTAATTTAGCCAGTAATATGAAAATAAAATAAAAAAATAAAATAACCATATACTATAGGGAGAAAAGACACAAATAGAAAAAGGATGCAGTAACTTATTGAATGTTAGCAGATCACTTCCTGGGCACCAAAATGTTCACTGGATACTCAAGTAAGTTATTGTGCTCATTAAATTGCACCACCAAGAAGTCAACAATGATTCAGCAAAATGATTTTATTTGTATAGAGGAGTCTGATAGATTTCCAGTCAAACATTTATGGCTAAATGGATGAAGATTTTAACATCCCAGCCTAATAAAAAAAACAACCCATACTGTGTGATTAAATAAGAGGGAAAGCCGTTAAAAAAAGAGGAAGTATAATGACGGTAACATGTAGGTCAGTTACAATTTAATTGTCATTGCACTTCATTGCGAACATATCAATTCTCTGCTGCTTAGTTGAGCAGAAAACAACAACTTAGCGTGTACAGTCAGCGTACTGTCTCTGTCCAACCCCCGCTTCCATCACCTGCTTCCGATGACTTCCTTAACAGCCGCATGAAGGCTTCCTGCTTTAATAGGATAATCTTGCTGAAAGCTCCTGCTGATTGTGGCCTCCCTTTGCTAAATGCATCAGTGATCAGTAAATTTACTTCGTGCTTGGCACAGATGCTAAAATTAGATTTTGTTTGCATTACAACTTTCCAGACTCCCACCACAAAAAACACCTGCCTAGAGATTTAGACTGTTTTGCTTTAATGCTTGAAAGAATAATAGTCCTGCAGACAATGTCCGGACTTGTTGCATTGAAAGAGTACAGGTAAATAGCACTAGCAATAATAATAACAACAAAATATTATTATTCTAAATTCTAATGATTTTCTTGTCTTGACTTGTCTAATGACTTTCTTGTGTGGGAAGAATGTCCAGAAGTGATTTTGCAATCACATAATTGCATGGTCATTGTAGATCCTAGGGGATCAAAAGAACATAAATCTTTTTATTTCTCTCTCTTATTCTCAGTATTTGTGTGTGTGTTTGTGTGTATCTAATATCTGTGTGCATGTCATACATATAAGAATTTTTAGATAAATATATGCCAATGTTGTATGTTATGTATCTTTAGAAATATTTTTAAAGGATAGTATATAAGTAACCATATTGTCCAAAGTCCTGTTGATACTCCTCCTCCTCCTCCTCCTCCCTCTTATATATTCCTTTGGCCAAAACTATACTATGAACCAAATCTAAAATTCAAGTCTATATTGCAAGCTATTCCACAAAATATTCTTCTGTAGGTAATAGTGAATAGGATCACACCATGCTACTCCCTTAGGAATCTAGTAAAATAAAATCTCTTACTCAATGCTCATTTCCTGGTGCCTCATCCATACAGTTTTCTTGGCAACAGTAAGAAAATTTTACCATTTTCCAAGGATCCTTTTAAAAAACCACTAGTCTAGTCTATATTTAATATTTCCTGGATTTTCTCACTGAAGTAGTAACTTCACCTGACCCTGTTTAATTTCTTATCCCAAGCAAGGTTTCTCACATGCCGCCACTATCTTATTTAGTGACCTGGGTAATCTTAAATGCTAAATAGTGACTTTAATACAATGTGCAGTGATGCCTGTATGAGCAATCAGGATTCATAATAAAGTTATTGTTGTTTCTTTTACAAATGTACATATTTTACCACTTTAAAAATTATATCTAAGTGTATAGTGTGCATATTAGAGATTCCCATGTAAACTGCTTTGAACTCCTGGAATAATGGCAGGATAGAAATCCAGTCACTCACTGAACAGAATGAGGGAAAACATCATTAAATTCTCATCTAGTCTTGTAGGTATGATCCCTTCTTCTATGATCATTGATTATATTGGCTAGGAACATGATAGCTGAACCCCACAACAAATATGGGAAGGCTGTAACTGACAGGATCTACACGGGCACCCATTTTGGTTTTGAAGTGCATTGATGTAGCAGAATGCAGTCCAGAATAATAATAATAATAATAATAATAATAATAATAATAATAATAATAATAATAATAATAATAATAATAATAATAATAATAATAATAATAATAATAATAATAATAATAATAAAGTTGGAAGGGACCTTGAAGGTCATCTAGTCCAACCCCCTGCTCAGGCAGGAAACCTTATACCATTTCAGGCAAATGGCTGTCCAGTCTCTTCTTAAAAACCTCCAGTGTTGGAGCATTCACCACCTCTGGAGGCAGGTTGTTCCACTGGTTAATTGTTCTAACTGTCAGGAGGACAGGTTGCTTCTCTCCTTGACTAGTTTCCATCCGTTGCTTCTTGTCCTGCTTTCAGGTGCTTTGGAGAATAGCTTGACTCCCTCTTCTTTGTGGTAGCCCCTGAGATATTGGAACACTGCTATCATGTCACCCCTCACCCTTCTCTTCATTAGACTACACATACCCAATTCCAGCAACCGTTCCCTATATGTTTTAGCCTCCATCATCTTTGTTGCTCTTCTCTGTACCCTTTCTAGAGTCTCGACATCTTTTTTACATCGTGGTGACCAAAACTGGATGCAGTATTCCAGGTGTGGCCTTACCAAAGCATTGTAAAGTGGTATTAGTACTTCACTTGATCTTGATTCTATCCCTCTGTTAATGCAGCCTAGCACTGTGTTGGCTTTTTTGGCAGCTGCAGCACACTGCTGGCTCATATTGAAGTGATTGTCTACTAGGACTCCGAGATCCCTCTCACAGTTACTACTATTGAGCAAGGTACCACCTATACTATACCTGTGCATTTGATTTTTCCTGCCTAAATGCAGAACCTTACTTTTTTCACCATTGAATTTCATTTTGTTAGATAGTGCCCAGTGTTCGAGTCTGTCCAGATCCTTCTGTATCTTAAGCCTATCTTCTGGAGTGTTGGCTATTCCTGCCAGCTTGGTGTCGTCTGCAAATTTTATGAGTTCCCCATCTATCCCCTCATCCAAATCATTAATTAAGATATTTAAGAGCACTGGGCCCAGAACAGAGCCCTGGGGCATCCCACTACACACTTCCTTCCATGTAGATGCGGTTCCATTGAGGACCACACGCTGAGTACGGCCTGTCAGCCAGCTACGAATCCATCTGGTGGTGATGCTGTCTAACGCACATTTTTCTATCTTATCAAGTAGTAGGTTGTGATCTACTTTATCAAATGCCTTACTGAAATCCAAGTAAATTATATCATTGGAATCATTGGAGGGAGAGGCCCTTTCACAGAAAACAAAGAGTCTGGCAAGCTTGAAATCTTTGGTACCCTCCCTAGCAGTTGACAGGGTATTTCTAAT
This sequence comes from Vipera berus, assembly GCF_964194415.1. NCBI lineage: Eukaryota > Metazoa > Chordata > Lepidosauria > Squamata > Viperidae > Vipera > Vipera berus. Next base: position 329,550,856 of record NC_138202.1, read on the forward strand.
AGTTAAGCAGATTATTGCTTTAATCTAGCAAAATTTTTGTCTCTAAGTGAACAGCAATAAAGAAACTACTCTGAGGTAACTCTTTGTGCCATTCTTGGTTCCTTAGCCTGACGTTACAGCTTGTTTAAATTCAAATACAAATATACCTCTGTGGTTTGTCCAAATACAAATGTGACACCGTGTGAATCATATCAGGAACCCAGGGGCTTCCAAACAGCAAATGAAGCACCGGCCCGGCAGACCTTTGACAGTTGACAGCTGTCAAATGGCTGCCAGAAGCAACTGCGCACGCGCGCTGCCCCGCCGGCCACCATTCCCGTTGACAGCTGTCAAACGGGCTGCCGAGACCAAACACGCATGCGCCGGATTTGACAGTTCCCGGAACTGTCAAATCGGCAGTTCACAATCTGGTCCTCCGAACCGAGCCAAGCACTCAGCTGAGAGGAATTCCCCGACAGCCGCCGAGCTGTCAGAGTGCCGCCCGTTGATTGGCTGTTGTCCGAGCGGCGGGAAAAATACTGTTATCTGATTGGTTATGATGTTTGACAGTTCCCTATAAAAGCCGGGATTGTTTTGACAGTCAGCTGCCCGGAGCTGAACCGAATAAACCTATGAACCTTTGCCTTCGGTCTCGCTCTTGTCTTTGTAAAGACATTTCACCTGGCGACGAAGGTGGGATCCGGGTACTATAGAGCTGCCTGCTGAGCTAAGTCACACCGCGAAGGAGTTCCGATCCCTCTCGCTGACAAGTCACTGCTGAAGCCACTTTTTGAGGGCAAAGGAACCCTTCTGCAGCTTGAACAGTACTGTGGACCCAGACCATGGCAAACTTAGGTCACGTCAGAGAATTCGACGTCCGCCATCCCGAGGGATGGGAGTCGGACTGGGGGCAAATTGAAGGCTACCTCGTTGTCAACAAGATAACGGAGGACCGCCACAAAGCTGCAGCCCTTCTGTGTCTCAGCGGGCCCGCCGTCTACGACATCGCTGTAGGGCTCTGCAGCCCGGACCCAGTCGCGACCGTCCCATACGCTGTGTTGACCGACCGCCTCAGCAAGCACTTCATGCCCCATCGGTCTGAGCTGTACTGGCGCCTCCACTTCGCCCACCGCCGCCAGCAACCTGGCGAAACAACCACAGCCTTCATCACTGGGGTACGTCACGCCGCCCGCAAGTGCCAATTTCCTGACCTGGAAGACCGCATCAGAGACCAGGTTATCGCCGGTCTCTCTAATGAGCTGCTCCAGCGGAAATTGGTAGCCAAGCCCACGTTGGACCTCGCTCAACTCACATTAGAGATCATGGCCTACGAAGACAGCCACCGTGAGGCCTTCCCTGCGTTCAGAAGCAGTCCGGCCAGGTCAGTCCACCATGCCTGGGAACCGGACAACGAGCAACCGGAGACCTACACCGGCGTCGACGACATCATGTCCCACTTCAACAAAATGAGCGCCGACCATGGAAGGAACCGTAGGCCATTCAAACCTGCCGGTCCAGGCCAAAGACCCACCTCCACCGGCTCCAGACCGAAGTGTGCCAGCTGCGGCGGGGCTCACGCCAGAGCCACATGCCGTTTTAGAAATGCCAAATGCCACGGATGCGGGAAGACTGGGCACATTCGCTCCGCGTGCCGCAGCCTGAACCGGGAAACCCTCCACGAGCTTGAGGAAATTCCGGCAGGTAGGACCAAAATCCTTCCCCCTGCCAAAGAAATTCCCCAGCCCTCAGTATTGTCCATTCGGGCCAAACAAAAAATCTCGACCATCCACCATTTACAACCCAAAATTAAGATTTGGGTCAAGATTCAAGGGGTGCCCTGCGAAATGGAGGTCGACTCCGGGTCCTCTGTTTCAATAATGTCCTGGGACACTCTCAAAAAAAATTGGCTTTAAAAGCAGACGCCGTATCTCCCTACAGCCCTCCAAAATACTCCTCGCAGACTTCCAGGGGGCTGCTATCCAATTAAAGGGACAAGCACAATTAAAAGTAGAATACAAAAAATTCCTGGGGCACTTAACAGTCCAGATCACAGAGGCACCCAGAACCAGCCTCATCGGGTTAGACTGGTTCGAGGCTCTGGGCATCCGCCTGGAGGGGACCAACCGCATACAATCCCAAACCCTAGAACAGGTCTGCCAAGCGTTCGTGGATGTTTTCGACGGAACGCTTGGCAAATATACCGGCACCCCTATCGACCTCAAACTAAAACCTGAGGTGGGTCCCATCCGCATCAAGGCAAGAAGGGTTCCCTTCGCGCTGAAACAAAAAATCGAGGCCGAATTAGATCGTTTAGTCAGCTTCGGGGTCCTAGAACCAACAGATGGGGGAACCTGGGAAACACCCATCGTGACACCAGTTAAACCAAATGGGGACGTGAGAATATGCGCAGATTATAAAGCAACTCTAAACCGCGCACTAAATCCCCATGCATACCCAGTTCCCGCAGTTAGGGACGTACTCTCTGAAATAGGTTCTGGCTCAATATTCGCCAAACTCGACCTGGCACATGCTTTTCTTCAGTTACCTGTCACCCAAGAAACAGCTGAGGCCCAAACCATTGTCACACATCGCGGCACCTTTAAGGTAAACCGCCTACAATTCGGTATTTCAGTGGCTCCTGGTATCTTCCAGGAAGTCATGGAAAAAACCTTAAAAGGAATCCCAGGGGTCTGCCCCTATTTCGATGACGTGCTCATCACAGGGGAATCTGAAAACAACTTAGCAACCAGACTGCAAGAGGTACTATCCAGATTTCGGAAAGCGGGGTTAAAACTCAAAAAAGAAAAATGTTCCATAGGCGTCCCATCCGCAGATTTTTTGGGCTACAAAATTGATTCGCAAGGAATCCACCCCACCAACTCAAAAATCCTTGCAATCAAAGCCGCCCCCACACCCAAAAATAAAACAGAGCTCCAGGCCTTCCTCGGGCTTTTGAATTTTTATCACGCCTTCCTACCTGGAAAGGCAACAATCGCAGAACCACTCCACAGGTTGCTCGATAAAGGAGCAGCCTGGCAGTGGACAACAGTCCATGACAACAGTTTCAAATCACTCAAACAAATGCTATCCAGCAACGCCACCATCTCCCACTATAAAGAGGACAAACATCTCTGCATAGCCTGCGACGCATCCCCATACGGGATCGGAGCAGTTTTAAGCCATTTAGATAGCGATGGCACTCAAGCCCCGGTGGCCTATTATTCCAGGACTCTTTCCAAAACGGAAAGAAATTATGCCCAGATAGATAAGGAAGCCCTGGCAATAGTGGCGGGAATAAAAAAAATTCACGACTACCTTTACGGCCGCCCCTTTGTGATTTACACAGATCACAAGCCATTGTTAGGATTGTTCACCTGGGACCGCCAAACCCCCCAAATCTTGTCCCCCAGGATGCTGCGCTGGACAACATTCCTCGCAGCATATTCCTACCAACTAGTATACAAGCCGGGACACCAAATGTGTCACGCTGACGGCCTCAGCAGACTGCCCCTACCCCACACGGAACCAGACCCTGCCCCAGCGAGCAACATCTTGGCTATTCAGGAACTCCAAGAATGCCCATTGACAGCGAACGATATCGCTGCCGCAACATCCCAGGACAAAACGCTTAGCAGAGTGTTAGCGTCGGTACATACTGGCTGGCAATCCTCCTGTCCAGGCACAGAATTCCAGCCATACTTTTCCAGGCAAAATGAATTAACCTCTCACCTGGGATGCATACTCTGGGGGTGCAGGGTAATCGTGCCACCCAAACACAGACCCAAGGTACTGCACACGTTACACGAGGGTCACCCTGGCATCGTAAAAACAAAAGCCTTGGCCCGCAGCTACGTTTGGTGGCCGGGAATAGACCAAGACATAGAAAAATACATCGCTGGCTACTATTTGTGCCAGGAATCCCGCCCGCTCCAACCCAGAGCTTCGATTCACAAATGGGAACTCACAAAAAACCCCTGGTCCCGCATCCACATTGATTATGCGGGACCTTTCCAAGGGCAGGTTTTCCTCATAGTCGTGGACAGTTATTCCAAGTGGCTGGAGGTTCTCCCGGTTCACAGCACGACATCCACCGCAACCATCCAAGCCCTCAGGGGAATCTTCGCAACACACGGTCTCCCCGACGTAATAATATCAGACAATGGCCCTCAATTTACTTCTCATGACTTTCAGATCTTCACGAGGAGCAATTGTATTAGGCACTCAACGTCGGCTCCCTTCCACCCATCGTCCAACGGCCTTGCGGAAGTTATGGTGAGGGCCACCAAAGACGCCCTCAAGAGAATCATCACGGGGAACTGGCACCGTCGCCTGGCACAATTTCTTTTAGCCCACCACGCTACGCCCTGCTCCTCCACCGGCAAAAGTCCTGCCGAACTACGATGGGGCCGCCGCCTGGTGACAAGGCTCGACAGACTCCACCCGGACAGACCTGCAGCCGAAATAACCCCCAACGCCCAGCCAAAAACATTCTCCAGGGGACAAAATGTCTGGTCTCGGGATTATGGGGGAAGGGATAAGTGGGTTCAGGGGGTTATCCTGGACCAAACAGGACCGTTGTCATACACAGTGGACACGGGGACAGGACTTGCACAACGCAGACACGCAGATCAGCTCCGACCCAGGTCACCCCCCAACCCCACGCTGCCACCGACTCTGGAGGAGCCTGCGCTATCCGACACCCCCGGACCCATCGAACTTCCCCTTCCCCAGGACCTACAACCGCCTGCCGAAATCCCTCCAGAAACAACTCCACCGGCAACGCAACCCGAAGAAAGCACCCCCTGCCTCCGACGGTCCAGCCGAGTCAGAAGACCCCCCGCATACCTCGCGGACTTTGAATGGAAGGGAAACCCTCCGACGGAGAAAAACCCCGTTAACAATACTTGTTTTAAAAGTTCAACTGTTGTTACAAATAACGTACCAGTTCATGGGGGGGGGGGAAGGGGGTGAATAATATCAGGAACCCAGGGGCATCCAAACAGCAAATGAAGCACCGGCCCGGCAGACCTTTGACAGTTGACAGCTGTCAAATGGCTGCCAGAAGCAACTGCGCACGCGCGCCGCCCCGCCGACCGCCATTCCCGTTGACAGCTGTCAAACGGGCTGCCGAGACCAAACACGCACGCGCCGGATTTGACAGTTCCCGGAACTGTCAAATCGGCAGTTCACAATCTGGTCCTCCGAACCGAGCCAAGCGCTCAGCTGAGAGGAATTCCCCGACAGCCGCCGAGCTGTCAGAGTGCCGCCCATTGATTGGCTGTTGTCCGAGCGGCGGGAAAAATACTGTTATCTGATTGGTTATGATGTTTGACAGTTCCCTATAAAAGCCGGGATTGTTTTGACAGTCAGCTGCCCGGAGCTGAACCGAATAAACCTATGAACCTTTGCCTTCGGTCTCGCTCTTGTCTTTGTAAAGACATTTCACCATAGAAAGCGATACTCTATGTATTCAGGTGTTACACCTGAATTCAATCTGTTCCAACCTAAGGAGGAATTGGATGAATCCATGCAATGCCATTGGGAAATATTTCTTTATTTTATTTAAATGATTTATATGGCTGTCTATCTCAGAGTCAGTGACTCTGGGCGACATAAATGGATTTGGCTTTATAGTTTGAAAGTGGTTTTTATGTTATTTTGGTTTTTGATTGGAGCTGCCCACAGTTTGTTATAACATGGATGGCTATTTAAATATTTTAAATAAATAAATAAAACACATGGTATAACTTATAGACCATGTGCCCAAATTTAAAAGAACAGCAGAGCTTACCTAACTTCCTGGACAAGGGCCTGTAGAAAAGCAGAAGTAACACTGATATTTTAGGTGTGTGTGTGTGTGTGTGTGTGTGTGTGTGTGTGTGTGTGTGTGTGTGTTCTAAAAAAGCTGGGTAATTATACATTCAGTTCTGCAATTTTGCAGGAGTGTAAGTTCCCTTTTGTGAACAGTTAAGCCAATAAGTAAATTTCCCTGGTGGAGTAGAATGAATTCTTAGTTTTATTTACCTTTTTGTTCTTACTGCCAAATCACTTCTTAAAAGTCAAGTAATTATACATACATGGACACATGGACACACACATGCACACATAAATGTGTAAATCTGCAGGTTTAATAATAAAATGTGCATGATGATTTATATCTGCAAGCTATGTGGCTTTACGGATGTGCAGTAAAAAAAATCTCTTAAAAAGTGTTTTCTTGGATTTCCTGACTGTAAATGTCTTCCCCTGAAAGGACTTAACTTTAATAAGAGCAGGAAAGATGGAACAAAATATATTCTACAACTTTAATTCACTTCCATTAATAAGAACGATAAGGTCACTTGATGTCACTGACTTGGAATCACTGAGTAGCACAGGACAACTAAAGGGACTGCAAAAACAGTAGCAGAATAATTTGAAAAAATGGGAAAGCTAGAAGATATAGTGCAGAGGATGCAGTGCTTTTTTTGTAAAAGAAAAAGGTGCCGGAACTCACACATGTCATACAACCCACCTTGCCTACCCTACAAGGTTCTATCCAAAAAAGGTGCCGGAACTCCGTTCTGAGCGTTCTATGAGAAAAAAAAGCCCTGAGAGGATGGTTTGAGATTGCATTGTGTGCTGTGTGAGGGAACCTTATAGAATCAGGATAATGTTTTGGTGTAAAGTGGCAATAACTACCTCCCCAAGTTGTGATAAAATGGACAAAGAGGGAAAGTTGTATGGTCCTTTCAGACTTCTAAGAAGTAGTTTTTTTTAAAAAAAAAGCTAATTAAATAAGTCAGGCTGCCATGGCAGCTTAGCCTGAGCTTCATCTTTATGTTCTTTGGAACCCAGATCAGTGATGACTTCTGTATCACAGCACTGTGCACTTTTCTTAATCTACTTAATTCCTTCAAGAATGTGGATATGACCAGCATACTCATTCTGGTGCACAAAGAAAGCAAATAATGCTTTTTTCCAGCAGCTGCACTTGACATACATATATCAGACTGTGAAATAAATTTAGGTAGCTCATTAGATTCATGATTGATGAGAATAGAAGGAGAATGTGAAGTTACCCACTGACATTCATGCTTCCTCATTGCTTTCAAATATCATTCCCTGTGCTGCTTTACTTCTCAAGCACCTGAACCATGGGCTTTGTCATCCATATTGCTGGGTCCCTTGCAGTACTCTATAAATCTTCAGGATAAGGAATTCAATGTAAATAACTGTTTATGAACAATTTGAATGTCCTCTCTAGTTATCTGTGTTATTGTTTTCTCAGTTCTACACATTTATTACATCTTTCCCCTGGCTTGTTACTACATGAATTGCAAATGAAAAGGAACATTTCCTCCTTGTTAACATGGTACTCTTAATATTTCTTGAGTCTGTTCCTTATTATTTTCACTTGGACTACATCAGTTTCATTTCACCCAGGTAAGAAGTCCCATGAGATACCACAAGGAGAAGGTTGTAAGATTAATACCTCCTTTGAACCTGGAAAAAAATGTGCATAAGCATTTTTTTAAAGCAAGGGACCATGCATTATGGAAACACAGTATGCCATGGTGGATCTCAGTCTTTAACTGAACTATTTGCCTGCTATTTCTATAACAAGACTACTTTTAAAATCTCATTATTAGCTTCATTAGAGGTGTTGCGTGCATCGATGGCTATAGTGGCATCTATAAAATGGGAGAGGTTAATGCAGACTTTGCTTTAAAAAAATAAATTAAAAATATGATATTGAACATACCATAGCCCAAAGTTTTATGACAACATAATTGGTAGTTAGTGTGAAATTTGTAAGACAAATAGACAATACTAACAGTAACTTCGATTGTCCTCCCCATACCTCATATTTTTACAGCCACCAAAGGGCCTCATTAAAACACCAGTCAGCGCCTCAGCAGAAAGAGACAGTACTTAGAATGCCCAAATATGACAGAAAAATCTGCATTTTGTAAATTTGACATCTTTGATAGATTATACCATGTAAAACCATTGCTTCAGTATCTTATGATAACACTTTAGTTCCTCTTATGAACCAAAACTTTCCTTTGCCATTCAATGAGACAGTGCAAATGAGGCCGCATGAAAAAGTGCTGGTGATATAAAGTAGACTAAATAAGCAAGCATATCAAAGTTGCATGTCCATAGGATATGGACGCTTGTATGTATAGTATATAATTTGTACCCTCTGGTATCTGTGAGGGCAATTGTGAGAGCAATACTTGAGATACAAGTAGAAGGTGATTCGATAGCATATCTCTTTGTATGGAGCAAATGGGGCTTAAGTGGTGATATAACAATTTGGCTTTTGGTGTCCCGCCTCCCCCCCACTTTTCTTTCCCAGTGCCAAGGCCTTGTCTCCTAAGTACTTGAGAAGCTGGTGGTAAATCAGCACTCCTGTGGCTGACAAGGGGAACTAAAGCATTTTTTCTTTTACTGTATTTTCTTTTCTTTTTAGCTAATTTGGGTAATAATAATAATAATAACTGCCCAACTAGTTAAACATTCTATCATTTGTTGTTACTCAGTCACATGGAACTAGCAAGTCATCAATTAGATTTAATTCAAGTGATATCCATATGGGAATTCATAGTGTCAGTGATTGTCAATAGCAAAACATAAATATACGTTATCTGGTTTAACGGCTTATCCTTTAAGTTATCTAGATGTCAGGATAGTCCAAAAGGTATGCTATATCCCCCTCTATAATTCCCCTCAATTACAGAGGGGAATTATAGAAGGATTGGGGGGAGGCAGCACAAATCCAAGAAGTTTCTTAAATATAGTGAAAATGAACACCAAACAGCTTAGGCCTTATGCTGACTTACAGAGTAAGAGAATGTTGGATTTATTTATGCTGATGAGATTGGAATGTAGGTTATCACAATTGTTTGGGCTTTCATTGTGACAGCTCTTTACCTCTTCATCTGGGTACAGAAATAAATCCTGTTAAATTGGAGCAGTTGCAGATGGAGACAATTCACACTGAATTCATTGATGAAATGTGACTTTGACAACTTTAAGACTGCCACATTAAACTGGAAAACCTTTGATTATCCTTTTCTAATCTGTCTCTATTTTATACACTTAAATAAAGTTATAGCACTTCATGAATTTATTAAATATTTCTTATCGTATCATATTTTTTGTCACAAGTCTCTAAAACACAGTATTTCAAAATTTTCATTTCCAAGGGAATCGTTACAACATCAGCTTGTATGTCAAAAATCTCACAAAGATGTGCTAAGAAAGAACCATGCCTCAGGACAATGAATGGTAGGAAAAAACCTAACCCAGTCAGATTGTACGGTCCAGTCCTAACCCATTATTTACTTATTTTTATTTATCCTTGCCATTTATAATTTGACAATTAATTTTATAGTTTAAACATGTATATTAAGAAAAAGTGCATCCCACAGGTATGGATGAGTTAAGGGAGGCATGGGAGGGGAATCACATTTTTATTTGATTTGATTTTTATAACCATTCAACAAATGACTCATGGATGTTTATATTGTCAGGAAACAGAGTCTATAACACACTGGGGCCTCAGGTCCAGTCACATCCTAGGGCCTTCCTAATTTCTGAAGGAGGAAAGTTCTTGAGTGAAAGGGCTACAGCAGCTATAACACATCTCTTGGTCCCTGTCCACTGACATTACTTGACTGATAGGATCTGTAACCTATGCAGTGGTGGGATTCAGCCAGTTCACACCATTTCAGCAGAACCAGTAGCTAGTTTTTTTTTTGCCCAGGCCCAGAATGGACTTCTGGAAGCAGCATTCACACAGAGAACCGGTTGTTCACATATTTGAATCTACCATTAAACATATGCCACTTGCCAGACCAAATTGCACAGGTAAACATGACATGGAGAAGAGGATCCCTTAGTGAACCTGTTCCCAAGCCTTGAAAGGCTGTAAAGGTGATAAGCAGCAGTTTGAATTCCACCTGGAAACACACTGGCATACTTTTGGGAAACGTGCTTATGTGGCAAAGGCAAATGCTATGGAAATAATAATAAATAAATAAATATTAACTTATGGGAATAAATATGCACAAAAATGTGTACACATGTATGCATTGACTGGCAAGGGGGAGGCTTGATGCAAAAATGGGTCAATCTAATTTATATTTTGAATAATGAGAAACTGACATAACTCAGATTGAAAGACTGACCTGCCCATCCTTCTAGATTGTGATTGACTAGAGCAGATAGTCTGTCCCTAAGGACCCAGATAAAGATGGCCTTCATCTTTCAAACCTTCAGTTGAGATTATGAATTAGACATGGCTGAAGATCTTTCAAACTCTGAAAATTGAAACTGAAAGATTATGGCATAAAACAGCTGTGGTGGTCCCAGTGATTATTGGCACACCGGGTGATGTACCTCGGACAGCATTTCGCAAAGCTTGCATTGACAAAATTTCCATCTATCAATTACAAAAGGCCACACTGCTGGGATCTACATATATATTACACCAATACATTCTGACATCCCAGGTTCTTGGCAAGAACTTGATGCGTCTGAAGGCCAACACCAGCTACAGAATTGTCAGCTGTGATTTCACATTTTTATAGAATAATAATAATAATAACAGCAACAACAATAATAAATAACAATAATAATAATAATATGATTGAAAACCATAGAACTTGGTAGTGTTAGGGAATACCCGAGAGACTGAGAGTTTAGTGAACTCACCATGTTTCATATTAGATTGACCTGGCAATAAGCTGTGCCCTGGAAATAAGACAAGTCATTTCACCAAATTCAGGAAATGGTTTGGCTGACTTCCAAATCAACCTCATTTCATCTGTACTTCCCCCAAGTCACATTGGAAATCTTCCAGGTTGCTAGTTGTTTGAAGTCTATTTGCAGAATTCCAGTTTGGATTTAATTTTGCTGGCTTTGAGTAGCCAATTCCTATGAATGATTTATCACTCAAATAGTGCTCAAGGCTTTCTTTAACTATAAACCCCAGATTTTTTCACAGGAGAATTAAGCATCATGGGCTTCAAAGTTACTGAATTCTTCTCTGTAAAGGCTGATATGCATAGGATCTCTTCTTAGCTCTTATGTATTCAGTGAGCACTCCTAAAATATTTGAAAAGTGATGACAATAATTGATATCTGATAATGCATTTGACAATTGACAGTGAATAACTGACTGTATTTGGAAGTTATGCAATGATATTTAATATATGACAAATCTTGACAGCTGAAATTCCAGTAAATAACTATTACAGTATATATTCACACTTTGTGAAGCTGTGGTTTATATAGATGATAGATAGATAGATGATAGATAGATAGATAGATAGATAGATAGATAGATAGATAGATAGATAGATAGATAGATAGATAGATAGATAATGGACGGATGGACACATACCAGTATACAGACAATAAATTGGGATAGTGACTCATTAACAAGGATGCACAGAATTTATTTGGGATATATTATCAGGCTTAGCTAGCTCATTTGTAAATTTCAGTTTCAAAATTCCTCCAGTTGATTTATTGTGAAATATCTGAAATGTCTTCCTGGGCAACTGAATATAATCAGACTACTAATATCCAAAAGGAATCTACAGAACAAATAGCACCAAATCTTATGTTTCTCTCCTGAAATGAAAAGACACCTTAGTATATGTTGGAGACCATGATTCCTTTATCTTGCCCATTTCTACTTCCCCTCTTTCCAATGATGTTTTCCTCTATGTGCCTTTTGGAAAGGGCATCCCCAGGGGTGGAATCAAAAATCAAATAGTGGCTACAATTGCATAAATGTCCTACTTTAAAAAAATGTGTATTATGTGTGCAACACATATAAAAAAGGGGCAGGGCTTGGGTCATGACCACCATCTTGAATTTTTTTAGTCCCCATCATGTGTGGCAAAGTAGCACTTGCATGGCTGAACATAGTTCATGAGCAAGCTATGCAAACTTTATTATTCCTCACCTTTGAAGATGGACATGTATTACACATTTGGGACAAGAACCAAAACGAACATCAAACTGCAAAATATGGAAATCCAAAGTTAAAGCAAAACTAAAACTAAGTGAATATAAACTACACAGGCAGTAAAAGAAGATTCCAGAAGATTTGAAAAATTATTTTAAAAAAATAAAGAGATGATCCTTTGAAGGGGAATTCTAAAGTTCAGACTTCCACATTAAAAGGGTCTTGCCCCTGAATATTGGACAGCAATGTGATGAACATCTACCTGAATGCTATGACTGATTCTGGTTGGGAATAACAAAAATATATTAATAATCTGAAATATTTGGCAATAATCAAAAAGGTTAGTGAAAAATCATTTTATGGGCATCCTGAAAATGAACAGAAGCAGAATCGTAGGAATATAAAATCATACTGGAGCTGAGGCTTATCTTCTTCCCCTATCTCTGCCCTCAATCAGGGATTTGAGTTAAGATTTGCCTAGGTGAGAATAATAATATAAACAATTTTTAAGAGAAGTAATTTATTTAACAGAAGCAAAAGGGCAGAGAATTGTTGTCTTTGCTGGAAGCATTTTTGGTACAGACTACTGAAAACCTGATGCAGAGGAATGGATGCTCTATTTTAGGATTATATTTGCTTACCTTTGGTCTTTGCTTTTTTGCCATTAGGGAATCAAACATCAACCCCACCCACACAAAGCCTTAAATTTCAAGCACACTGACCTTCACTGCATGAGAAATACTACTGTATTCCTTGGAACTGTGTAAGAATATCATAACCCTGATGCAAGAAAGCAAAAACAAGATTGGCCTTTTAGCTCTTAATGGAGAGGTTATTGTCAGAAGCAAAAGATTCTAATCAGGTTTTGGGGTTGACTCTATTTGACTTTAGTTCTCAGTGGCTGTGGCCACCAGAATTAGATCATAGATGCTTGGAAAAACAGCACTGGCAGCAAGATTAAAGAAGGAAAGAAAGAAACTCAAAGCTTATGAGATTCCAGCCCATTTATATATCATACACGTTTATGTTTGATTTAGATCTCTCTCTCTCTCTCTCTCTCTCTCTCTCTCTCTCTCTCTCTCTCTCTCTCTCTCTCTCTCTCTCTCTCTCTCTCTCTCTCTCTCTCTCTCTCTCTCTCTCTCTCTCTCTCTCTCTCTCTTCTTCTTCTTCTTCTTCTTCTTCTTCTTCTTCTTCTTCTTCTTCTTCTTCTTCTTCTTCTTCTTCTTCTTCTTCTTCTTCTTCTTCTTCTTCTTCTTCTCCTCCTCCTCCTCCTCCTCCATCTTCATAACAGGAACTGTATCAGCAGGTGAGATGGAAGGACTGCAGTTATGCTATCATCTTAAAGCTATCTAGTGAGTTTCCATAGAACAGGCTGACTTAAACTTGGGCCTACCAGTCCTCATTCCACCATCGTTACTGCTCCACCATCCTGCTCTTTATGGTTCAGGACTTCTCTTTGCTGTAGAGTGTCATACTGTATCCAGAGGGTCTGTGTTTGTTACAAATATTAGAATGGTAGCTGCAGTTGCATAATAGAAGGTTTGCCCTTTTTAAAAGGTATCTCAATGCATAAAAAGGGGAGGTTGATTATGAAGCTATGGTAATTTTACCATAATTTTACCTTCCCAGTACATATCCATATTACATCTTCTGTAATCTATCCACCTTCTATGAATAAGACTGTATTGCCCCCATTTGATGGCTCCAATAATTCTATTGATTCAGCCTTTCTGACAGAAACAATTATAACAAAGATCAGATATAAGCCATCTCATTTCTCCATCAACCACGGCCTTGGAGGGGAAGGGAGCCCACAAAGTCAAGATGGCAGCTTCAGTTGCAGTCTTGACCATTATTATTAGTCCTGCACAAACCTCAGAACTCAACCTGTCTTAACTTGGTGATTTGATATAATATTTTATTTATTTATTTTATTTTATTTATTAGATTTATATACCGCCCTTCTCCCGTAGGACTCAGGGCGGTTCACAAGGTTTTTTAAAAACAATACATCAAATTACAAAACTTAAAATCAATTAAAAAGATTATATTGACCTTGAAATAAGACCCCAATTAAAATACAATTAAAATCCCAATTAATATTCTCAGTCCAGGCCAGAAAGCTCAAAGAGCCAGGTCTTCAGGTCCCTACGGAATGAGCGAAGGTCAGGGGCAGTCCTAAGCTCTACAGGCAGCTGGTTCCAAAGGGCAGGCACACCCACAGAGAAGGCCCTCCCCCTGGGTATTGTCCTCCGGCAATTCTCAGGTACCCTGAGAAGACCCTCCCTGTGGGAGCGCACAGGACGAAGGGAGCTTGATGCCGGCAGCAGGTGTTCCCTCAGATATCCTGGACCCAAGCCATTTAGGGCTTTATAGGTCATCACCAGCACCTTGAATCTCACCCGGAGGGCAACCGGAAACCAATGCAGCTCGCGGAGAAGAGGTGTTACATGGGAGTATCGGGAAACCCCCATCACAACCCGCACGGCTGCATTCTGCACCAGCTGAAGCCTCCGGGTGGTCCCCAAGGGCAGTCCCATGTAGAGAGCATTGCAGTAGTCCAATCGGGAGGTCACAAGCACATGAGTGACTGTGTGCAGGGCATCTCGGTCCAGGTAGGGACACAACTGGCACACCAGGCGAACCTGGGCAAAGGCCCCCCTGGTCACGGCTCCTATATGGTCTTCAAAACTGAGCCGTGAATCCAGGAGGACGCCCAAGTTGTGAGCCCTATCAACGGGGGGTAACACCTCACCCCCCATCATTAAAGGTGGAATGGACTAGTTAGTCCGAGATGCCGGTATGCACAGCCACTCAGTCTTGGCAGGATTGAGACAAAGCCTGTTTCTCCCCATCCAGACCTGGACCGCCTCCAGGCAACGGGACATCACGGAGAGGGCATCACTGGGTTGGTTCGGGGTGGAGAAAAAAAGTTGGGTATCATCAGCGTACTGATGATACCCCACCCCGAAACCATGAATGATCTCGCCCAGCGAGATTGTGAGACACCATGGCTGTAATGCCATTGGAACAAAAAAGTAAAATCAAAACAGTGCATAGCATTCAAACAACCTCAAAAGCATTTTCTCAAAATTTGAAAATAACCCAAAAGGGAGAAATGACTTCTGGGCCATAAAAATGTTTGTGAAAAATAATGGGTAGATTGGATAAAATCCCGAATATATGCTCAATGCAGACTAAGCGCCCTAATGAACCTCTTTTGATCTAGCGACTCATCTTATGACTGTTAAGATCATCCTTGTGGTTTTCTTTCTCTAAGTCTGGATGGGTGATGAATGTCTCTTTGGCACAGCGATCCACTTAAGTCTGAGACAGTAGAAATAAATAAGAAGAAATGTGAACAATTTCTTTAATTCAGTAAAATATATTTTGGGAATAAACCTGCCACTTTGATACCATTTTTTGTTTGAATTCTTGTATTTTTGTAATAAAGGGTCCACATCTGAAGAGAAGATATTGGCACAAAATTAGCTATGCAATATCCAGGGGGCTTTTTTGTATAAGAAAGATGAAAATATATATATATAAAACATCCTATGAGTGCCTTGAGCATCTGGGCAGAATGTAGGATATAAATCAATCAAACAAACAAATAATATTATACATAAAAATATCCTTGCCTGATTTGGATGCAAATACAAATTGCCTTCATGAAAGAACTGCTTAGAATTCCACAGTGAAAGAAGTCGGATCGCTGGAGTTATATGTGTGACTAATAATATTTTTTAATCAGACCCAGAAAAACATATAATAATCTATTTTACCTTCCCACAAAGTCGAGCTTTTGATCACTTCTGTTCCAGTGCTGCAAGACAAATGAAGAAGGAAGCCACTTATGAATATCATAGCTAGGTTTTTCAATTCAGTGGATTATTCACATCTGTTAGGTGAGAATTGCAGAGCGTTGGAATAAGGGACTCTTATGTTTTTATAAATCTCGCACTGCCAAGGGCTACTGAATAGTGAATCTCAACATCTGTGTTACTTCTCCTTTGAGCTTTTCTGATTAAACGTGTCTAAACATTTCACACACTAACAGAAATTTAGAACACAAAGAAGAACAAAGGAAAAGAGGAAATTGTTGCAATGTACATTCCCCAAATTGTATATTTAGTGTGGCAGACTAAGAGGGACATTATTTCATGTGACAAATGTCCTCCAAATATTCTTTTTGGTTTTGTTGCTTTTTGTAGCAGCCTTATTAGGAAAAGACAATCCAAAAGAAAGGATGTAAATAAAGATGCAGGCATTTGGACAGTGATGTTTCTTCCAACCTCTGGCTTTCTCTATCCATGCCCCCACACTCGCACACATGCACAAAATCATTCAAATGCCTTTTCTTTCTCTGACAAAAATATTCATTAAAAACATTTCACTGGGCTGCCTTTTAATATCTCACAGGCATTCAACCTGCACAGGAAGCTTCCATGGATCCACACAAATACTGTGTAATTATCTGCCGGCTCCCTGCTGGTTCCTGCATATTCCAAGCACAAAGTGAATGCCACAGATCCACTGCCTGACTTCTGTCTTCATTGTCCCTGCTTGGAATATGAAGCCCCACTTCATTATAGCAGACCTGATCAAACTTGATAGATTTAGCTATTATTCTTGGCTGTGTCAACTTTCTCTCTGCAGCTTTTTCCCCCTTCAGCTCTTTTGTTTCGCCACCCAGGGAATGCATCTTATTCCTAGGCGTCCTCTTTTCTCCCCTCTCTCCTTTCTTCCTACTCCCCCATCTCTCGGCTGACAAGCAATGGTTTCAGCAAATAATGCTCTTTGTATATCATGTGATTCATGAAAAATAAGCCTTGTTTCCCTGACTCCTCTGGCTCAATGGCCCTTTATGGTTTTATTGACTTTTTAAAAGTTTGTTTCTATAAAAATGCTGTAATATTGATGTACACCACAACTTTAAAATACGTGTTTGAGGGATGCTAAATTTCTCTTTCTCTTATTCTCTGTTCCTGGCATCTATCCGAAAAGCTGAATTTATTATTGATGTTGTAGTTATTATTATTACCAATCTTTGAGGCAATGCTCCAGCCACTGCTTTTCTGAATGATTCCTATGCCAATATATATTCTGAAATTTATGATATTGTTCATTTGTTGACTCATAATGATGGTTTCCTAAACCTTCTTTCAAAAGCTCCAGAACGTACTTTAAACAAATACAGATGTTGCAACCATTGGGTTTATTAAACAGAGGATTGTATTGTTGATAGAAGAGTTGCTATGAAATCACTGAGGAATGTTCATTTAATAATAATAACAATAATTGTTTCTAAATATTATTCCTGTAATTAATGCAGCATAGATAATCAGGTACAAAGAATATCAGGATATGTCACAAAATGATACATCCTTTCAAAAAATCTAAAATTTGCTAACAAAAAGCTTTATGCATGATCCATTCACCTTTGCCTTTAAAATATATGCCATTTTTTAAAACAAAAGTATGGAACCACTTAGCTACTTCAAGCCAATGTTAATTGAACTTAATCCTAATTTTACCATTATATTACAAATGTGAAATTTCATATTTCACTCTAAAATATCTTTTACTATAGAAAATATTGATTTTAATATATCCTGAAAACAGTGTGTTTTATCTGAATCATTGCTAAAATATTTAATTAAGGCCAGTAAGGGCATATTTAATTAAGGCCAGTAAGTGCTCAATACATGAATTGCAGAAAAACTCAGGAATACACAGACTTTGAATATGCTAAGAATATAGATAAACTTATTTTTAAGTCAAATATAAATTCTGATAAAATAATTAACATATTCATGTTACTGATTTTTGATTTTTCAAATGTTGCTTGTTTATTTATTCATTTCATTATATTTTTGAGACTGCCTAGTCCCTAAATGACTCTGGGGCAGATCACAGTTAAAAAGAAAAAACAACACAGCCCATTATTTTTTTTTCAAATAGGTCTTTATACAGTATATCACTTAATATACAAGTGCAACACCTTCCCCAAACAGAAACAGCATAGCCTCCCCTGCAACATCTTTTTAAATTGGTGATTTAAATACATAATGAAACTGAAATTTAGGCAATAACATTATTCATAATTTTTAATAAATGTTGCTAATTATCACCTCATCTACAGATACTAATTATTCCAGCTGACGTACAAGAAATCGTGATTTCATCATATGCTTTACATTATATTCCACCTTCATGTAATTCTCTCCCCGATCCTTTTTCTGCTACAATTCTCCCTCTTTCTTTTTTTAAAAAAATATCCTGTACAGCATCTTAAAATGTAAATTGTAGAAAGCCACACAAAAGAATAAAGAGATATTTTTAAAGACAATCATGATGATCACTTAATTCAATCTCTGCCTTTCCACTTGGCATAAGATAATTAGAATGCCACGATGCTGTAAAGACAGAAAGCTTTGGCTACCCCTCTGACTCATCCAGACGATAATACATGATTAGAAGTCAGTGACAGATCACAACTGCTGCATGACCCATCAAGGTCTTATCAAGGGCAAATCACATAATTAACATGCACTTCTCTAGCCAAAGAGGACTATGCGACTGTTCAGAGACAATCAAATTAATCTAGCCAATGGGGTCAGTGCTCTATGAACTTGGGTACATTTGGGGTATGTCCAAAGGTGGGGAAAGAAATGTGTATTGTCCCTTACTATTCTAGCAACAAACATGCAACTTAAACTAGCATTTATATACATTCATATAATTTTATATAAATTATATAAAAGGGTATAAATTGTGCATATGTTCTATTCTGGAATGTGCTCTGCTGATCTCATAATTCATCATGTATGGAATAAAGGCCTTTGCTAATGCAGTCTGATCCTGAGGGACACATGTAATGGAGCCACTTTGACAGGAATTCAGACATCTATTGAGGCCTGCAGCTCAATTTATTTGCCGTAAATGTATTCTGGAACCAGGCATAAAATGCCAAGGAATAATAATTGTGCTTTTTACAAAATACTGACTTCCCACAAACATTATTTTGTTCACAATGATTAGCACAATTTTCTCAATGTATGTTTATTTTAGCTCTGTTTCTTATCCCCTCAGTTTAACCATTTTATCACTGCTTTTGCTCCCCTTCTATTTAATAAGGCCCCTTAGTTTGACCTTTTCCAATATGTTACCTCTCAGAGTATTCCCATAATCATCAGTTTATCTTGTTGTCTCTGAATCAGGTTCAATTAGGAGCTATAATGGGATGGTCTTTCCCATGTGGGAAAGTCTCGGACTACTGTGGAAGAAGTGAGGAGGGAGAGGAATTTTTCTCCCTTGCCAACAATAGTTGGAAGGCCTCTCAGCCAACTATGTGTGGCCTATCTTTCTTGGGTGAGTTTGGGGACTTAAACTTCAATGAAAAAATTAGCTCCACTAAATTTTGTCTTCAGCTCTTTCCCTGCCATCCAACCTTGCCTTCAGTCAACCTGCCCAGTTTTGGGTAGAAGCTGTAGATCTTGATCATTGTTTTCTCTCATTCTGTGCTCAGAATTCTTCTTCCTTCTTGATTACAACTCCATATTGTCTCCTATTATAATTTCCCATAACTCACTGAATTTAGAATAAAACAATTTTACACCTTGTGTTTGATTATGCAGAATGGATCACAAAAGGTTTAGTTTAATTGTCCATTGCTTATTACTGTTTGTGAGTCTGCTAAATATAGCTTCACTGAACAAATATTTCATTAAAATCAGCTAGTGCTGGTTATGATTTCTGAAAAGTGCCTCAAATTTTCTACAGACTAAGGGTATGGGAGGAGCACTGTTATAGAATGAGTTAACTGTGGAAGTGTTCCATTTGTCTCCTTTACTTCTGTGTTGATCCCTGCTAAGAGTAGCAAAGAAATAAGAGGTTCCATTAGGTTGGGCATAACATGGTGAAGATCTCACAATCACTTAAGTCACTCAAGCATATTAGATTTTCAAATGGAGTAGAGACAGGGGTCTAGGGGGACCTAAGTATTGGTCAGGTTCATACAAAAAATGGATTTCTCAGATGTTATTTAAATCTTTATAAATCACAGCTATATCCTGAGTGTATCTTATTACATTCCATGTACAATACTTTCTAATTGGTGGAGTCTAGATAACCAAATGATAGTTTATAAAATAATCTCTAGATTAGAGATCTTAGTTTATTGTTGGCACAAGTAACTTTGGAATAAAACTGAGCTTTGAATATGTTTATGGCACACTAGTTTAAATGTGCAAAACCAGATCTTCCTTCCTGTTAACAGAGAGTGCAGTGTAGGGTTATTAGTTTTAATGTTTCTTAATGTTTTAATGTTTTTATCATCTATGTTGCCCAGAGTTGTTGGATATGAGTTGGGTGGTGAATAAATTTCATAAATAAATGGTATTAATAGATGTAAGGGTGGTAATTTATCACCTAAAAATAAGTGAAATATTTGATTGACCAATGATGAATGGTACATATTAAAACAAATTCTTTTTCTGTGCTTTGCATATTGTTGCTTATCCCAAAAGAGAATAGTATGTACATAAAATAGGGTAAAATACTTAAGACTTCAAATAAATTTACTATTGAATTGTTTAATCTGGGAACCACATGATCTCTGTAATTTTTTTCAGTTAATAGCCTTTAGACAGAATTTTGAGTCAGATGAAATTTATGAACACTTTCAGTCTAAATGAGGTGTAACTACCCTAGCATGTATCACCATACCAAATCTCAATCCTTGAAGGAAAGGAAGAGCCTTGGTGGAGCAGTGGGCTAATGCCTCCTTAAGTAACACCAGCTGCCTGCAATTAGTGCAGGTTCGCATCCCACCAGGCTCAAGGTTGACTCAGCCTTCTATCCTTCCGAGGTAGGTAAAATAAGGACCCAGATTGTTGGGGGCAATTAAGCTGACTTTGTAATAATGCCGCTTGGGGGTTGTGTGAAAGCCCTAATAAGCAGGCATATACATAGAATGAAGGCTACTGCTAAGTTTGTAAGCCGCCCTGAGTCTTCGGAGAAGGGCGGGATATAAATGGAATTAAAATAAAATAAAATAAAAAATATTTTTTTTTCCCCTGGGGATTGCAAATTCATCTCAGGCTGGACCAAATTACTGATCTGTCTTTCTACTGAACAGATGTATATTCACTTGTCCATTTCATTTTGTTTTATTTTGCCGAATGCATTTTCTAGCTGATATGAGGCATGAACTTAGAACAGCAACAATTTTTTTTGCATTTTCAAAGTGTATAAGAGATAAGAGTTGGGGATCCTTTGCATACTGATGTCTCGAAATTCCAAGACCTTAAACAATTTTCCCAGTAGTTTTACATAAGAAATTTCATGTAGATGAAAATGATTCAGCATGTTTATTCAAAATTACTCTCACTGATTGCAATGTAACTTAATTTCAAAAGATACTGAAATGCAGCTGGACAAGTGAATTGAAATAGCCAACCCCAAGCTATATTGTATCTAGAAGTTCTCTTATTCCCTCTCATTAATACTAATCTAGCCAATTCTTGCTTGTGACATCACAATTATTCTTACAGAAACCAATAATCATTTTATAAATAGAAGACACTAACCTTGTAGATCTAATGGATGTAAAACAGGTAGTGGATGGAACAAGTTGAATGGCAATGTCCCTTTCCTTCTGTAATTAACTGCCATAGAACAAATAACAACCAGCCAAAGTGACATAGACTTATGCTCAGTGCTTTTTTTGTAAAAGAAAAAGGTGCCGAAACTCACACATGTCATACAACCCGCCTTGCCTACCCTACAAGGTTCCATCCCAAAAAGGTGCCGGAACTCTGTTCTGAGTGTTCTATGAGAAAAAAAGCCCTGCTTATGCTTAAATAAAATGCTTCTGGGGTAGGATTAAGCACCAAAGAGCATCTCTGAGCCAATTAAGTCATGCCAGCTATAACTTGGCTTCTTACATAATTGTTCTACTTGGCAGCATTTGGTTATGACAGCAACTTGCATTGTTATTTTGAAAAATCTTTCAATTGGGCTTCCCCCATATTCATTTTTTTATTAGTGAATAAACACAAGGTCTTTACACTGACATGAGATTTGCAAAGTGTGAACTACGGTAATTTATTACAAAGGAAGGGGAGGGAAATATAAACTGCGGATCAAAAGTTGCTCCCTAATAATCAGTTCCTATCAAATAGTAGTGCATTGCACATGGCTGAGTTGATTCTACAAGTGGTAGAGAGAGAGGGAGAAAGAGAGAGAGAGATCCCAGCATATGTGGGGGATCGTTTGCTATGTGATGCTTCTCTGTTTTTGTAGATGTCTTTTATTTCTTTCTTAAAAATATAAATTGTACAGTAGAAAGTTCATTGCAATAGCTAAGGTGCAGTTCAGAACTCACTCCTTGACCTGACCTATACAACTATTACTGAATGCTTTGGCAACTCATTTCCAAATATTTCTGGGATAAGTAGAAGCAGCTTCTTTTTCAAATCAACCCCATGTTTTTTTTCTTTTTTCATTCTTAATAATGAAGTTTTGTAACTGATAGTCCACTAATAACAGTAGTCATGCTGATTGTACTGTTAATGCTTCATGCTGGCACTTTAGTAATGCTTGCACCAACTCCATAATGAGACCAGAACATAATTTTCTGGATCCTACTAAAGACCACCTAATTTAATTCTGATTGGCCATCTATATAATCATTTGATCCCATGTGAGGAAGATATTTCCCCATTGTGACCCCTCTGTTGAGCTGACAGTAATGTGTCATTTCTGTTTTCTAGAAGCTGCCCAAATTTTCATGGATGATCCCCACACAACTAGTGCATTTTCAGTTATAAGTGATGTCATCATCATCATCATCATCATCCCGTGGCTGGGCCTGGACAGCTAGACATGACCGAGTTGCTAAACTAATCCACTGGGCATTGTGTAAAAAATACGACTTGCCTGTGTCCGAAAAGCCGTGGGAACATAGGGTGGAAAAGGTTGTCAAGAATGAGAGGGTGAAGATCTTGTGGGACTTCCGAATACAGACAGATCACCATTTGGAACACAACATGCCAGATATCACAGTTGTAGAGAACCGAAGCGTACAGCTGATTGATATCGCTGTCCCAGGAGATGCCAGAGTCAAAGAAAAAGAACTGGAAAAAATTACGAAATAACGCGACCTGGCCATCGAAACTGCACGATTATGGATGAAACGCATAACAGTGATACCCATTGTCATCGGGGCACTGGGAACTATGTCCAAAAACTTTACAAAACACATCAAGAAATTGCAGCTTCCTGCAATAACTCCAGCAAAGCTACAAAAAACTGCGCTACTCGGAACATCTTACATTTTAAGGAGATACCTGGTTGATACCTAGGATGCTGGCAGGAGCCAGTGTCAACCATTAGTGCCAGTCAATTTGAGTGTTCAGTTGACTGAGTTTCATGTTTTATGAATAAAAGTTTTATGATGATGATGATGATGATGATGATGATGATGATGATGATGATGATGATGATGGAAGGGACCTTGGAAATCATCTAGTCCACCCCCTGCTCAGGCAGGAAACCCTATACCATTTCAGACAAATGGCTATCCAGTCTCTTCTTAAAAACCTCCAGTGTTGGAGCATTCACCACTTCTGGAGGCAGGTTGTTCCACTGATTAATTGTTCTAACTGTCAGGAAGTTCCTCCTTAGTTCTAGGTTGCTTCACTCCTTGATTAGTTTCCATCCGTTGCTTCTTGTCCTGCCCTCAGGTGCTTTGGAGAATAGCTTGGCTCCCTCTTCTTTGTGGCAGCCCCTGAGATACTGGAACACTGCTATCATGTCACCCCTCATCCTTCTTTTAATTAAACTAGACATATCATTTGCTTTGTATTGTAATGTAACAATGTGAGAATGTTTTGCTTCAGTTTTATTTTGTTGTGAGAGTGGATGCCATTGTTTAGAAATATTTGAAAGAAAAAAAAGTGCAGTATTGTGTAGCAGAGAAATCAACAATCTTTCTAGGCTAAAGTGCCATTAGGCATGACAGCCCAGTCATTTCAAAAGAGAAGAGAGGACAGAAATCCTCATGTGATATGAGAATTTTGAAATCTTATGAAAACGTGGGCAAGATCACCAATTTTTTTTGAGATTTCCACAACTGTTTAATGATGTAAATAAAGCATAATTATGGGAATCCTTCATATACTGTAAATCAGAGTTATGTGATTTCACCACAGTGGATTTATAGGAACAGAAAATGCAGTGCTGAAACCTATGGTTCTCATAAAGTAATCTATCAAGGATTTTCCAAAACAATTTTCTTACTTTTGCTCTTTAAACATTATATAAGACTGCAGTGTTTTACTACAACAGTGGAAAAAATGTTACAAAAAGAGAGGGACGGAATTGTAACTGCTTGTTTTAGTTGAAAATGAATTGTTTTTAAAGTAAATGTATTTTAAAATATGTTTTAAAACATTATTTCCCATTTATTTTCTCTATTTTACCAAGATCACAAATAGTTTGTTTGTGTGTTTGTATGCCCAGCTTTCCAGGTTTCTGCCACAATTGAAAGAGTGGAATTCCATGAGTATCAGAATCCCAAAACCAAATGACATAATTCATCTCTGCTAGTATTAAGTCAACAAAACAAAAACCTGTGTTTGTTTCTGTGTTTGTCTGTCTACTCATCTATCTACAAAACACATACACATATAAACAATAATAAGAATGAAAAGTGAGGTAATGAAATGGAATAATTTTCTGTGAATCTTAAAAGAATTGAAAAAAGAAGAATGAGGAATTGCCTGTGTTTGACTTACAAAGGCATAATGAATATGCTTTCTCTTCCCCCAAAGCTCAAAGAAACAACAAGAAAATCCAGTTGAGCAAATTTAGGGGAGGGGGCAAGGGCAGTGGACATACAAAACAAGAATTTGCATTTATACTGCAGGTATATTTTTTATGTCTAGGTGTGTTTAAATATATACATCTCTCCATATATGATATTTTCCTGTTTCCCTCTCTGATGGGTAGTCCAGTCTTCAGAAATTCAGCCCACGCTATGCAACTCCCTTAACAAACAGGATTAAAATTCATCCCTTTCACCATCCTAAGCCTTTATTCCTTCCTTTTCATTGAGCTACATTTGTCTGATTTAACAAGATAAGATTTGAGTGCTGATGCAGCCCGTTCTTAATGCAGCAGCCGCGTCTGCCGTGCCATCGACACACCGTATGAGACTGATGCATAAATCAGGTATTCAAAAAAAAAATTAGATATGCAGCACACCAGTTTTATAGTCCCAGGCTCAGAAATTGAAATGGCCCAGATTAATGTATTATATCTTACACACTGTCCGAGTGAATCAACTTTAATATATTGAACAGATTCACAGAACAAGACGGTGTTATCTAAGGAGCGTTCGGAAGAAGGGATTGACCTGGGGATTTGATTTGGTTCAGGTAGTTCATGTTGTACAGTGGCATTTGAATAGTATCACATAAAAATAAAATTTGTATTAGAGATCTCTCACATCATTCTCAGGTGGCTCCTTCTGAAGCTTTTCGGTGGTGTGTGTGTATGTGGGGGATTTCTTCAAATAAAAAACAATAGTAAGCAGCTCTGGGATTTTAACCTTTGCTGAAAATGCAACAAGACAACAGGATGTTTACTGATGCTTCTTTTCCCCTTGGAATCTTGGAGACCCTGGGGAGAAATTCTGCTTTTAGCAGGGATTGGGAGCCACCAACATAGGGTACATCTATGTTAGAGTCTTAAACTGGTTTAACAATCAGCCCACGAAAAATATAATTCTGTGAGGGGCACATGGGAGGATGGGCAAGTGCAGTTCTAGTTCTCAGCACTGCTTCCAGACTTTTCTTACAAAATCAAATCTGAGAAGCTGGTGTAAAACCTAATAAGTATATGGTAAGTTCTCAGACAATCTGATTGCAAGCAGCTTTTTCAGTCCTTTAGAGCCAAAGATTATTTCTTATTCCAGTGATAAGAGAATATTCAGAAATTATGTTTGTGCTTTAATAACCTCTAAAAGCATGTGGGAGGACAATACACACACACACACCCAGAGAAAGACATATTTTGGGAATATTTTAAAGGCAAAATATTATATTTCCTCAAAGGAATAATGGAAAATCTTAGGCAGAAACCAACCCCCCCCCAAGTCTTTCTGCCCCATGCAGAAACCAGGTCTGTCTATAGAAATGCAGATGTGATAATCCTGTCAGAAAGACTGGAGCCAGGAAGCTTAGAGCTGATGGGATTAGAAAGACAAAGATCCCTAGAATCAACAAACTCTTACACCAAAAAATCCAAAACAGAATATAGTCATCAGCCACACCCCCAGGGAAGTGGGATATGACCTTTGGGACATAATAGGATTAATAAACCACCGTCAGAATACCAGAAAGGCACACTCAGACTCAGGTCAAAGTTCATGCCACAGGAACAACTCCAAACAAAAGCTCAAGAAGCAGTGGTGGGATTCAAATATCTGAATAACCGGTTCTTTCTGTGGATGCTGCTTCTGGAAGTCCATTCTGAGCCTGGGCAACAAAACATTAGCTACCAGTTCTGCCGAAGTGGTGTGAACTGGCTGAATCCCACAATTGTCAAGGAGGTATAAAAACCCACCACTCCCTACTACATGTGGTCAGCTTTCCCAGAGCCATCTTTCTGTCTGGCTCTCCTCTTCAATAAAATACAACCTGCTTTCTAAAGCAGTCTCCATTTTATTTATTCCCAGCTTGGACTGGACCCTGATGAAAATTTTTCTTTCAACAAGCATATATATTATTCTTTTGTTTTCATAGTCAAATGGTAATACTGAATGTATAGATTCACGACTGTATGCATTCTATATGTCAGAACCACTCATATGTTAATTGGTCCCTTTGCAAAGCTTTTGATCCCCTTTTCACCACCACTTATTCAGACTGTGTAGATGGTAGTTAAAGACTGTTGAATTTATGGGAATAAAACAGGGTAATTGTTAATCAATTTTATAGTCTGAAGCAGGCCTGGATAATGTGCTTAGTGTAAAGAACCACTAAATTGGAAGTCCTCAGTATCTGGATAGTGGACTACACTCAACAACATGCAGTAAAGTTTCCCTTCTACAATGAGCGAGTTTTTCACAAAACAATTTTGATAACATGGAAGAAATACAGAAGGATACATATGATATGATCTACTAGGTAGAATGCTGGTGAATAGATTTACTAGGATGCAATCTATTGTATTATTAATTAGCTTGAGAAGCCTATGTGTTCAAAATCTTTAATGTACATAGCAGGTAATCCTTGCTTAACTGTTCAGCACTGAATATATAGTGGTTATGACTAGTTCTCAAAGTTCTAGCCATTGAATAGAATAGAGCTGGAAGGGACCTTGGAGGTCTTTTAGTCCAGCCCCCTGCTCAATCAGCAGAACCTATAGCAACTCAGACAAGTGACTATCTAGTCTCTTTTTAGAAATCTCCAGTGATGGAGTGCCCATGATTTCTGGAGGCAAGCTGTTCCACTGGTTAATTATCCTCACTGTCAGGAAGTTTCCTTAATTCCAGGTTGCTTCTCTTTTTGATCAGTTTCCAACCATTGTTTCTTGTCCTGCCTCTGGTGCTTTGATGAATAACATGACCCACTCTTCTTTGTGACAGCCCCTCAAATACTGAAATACTGCTATCATGTCTCCCCTATTCTTTTCTTTAGACTAGCCAAACCCAAGTTCTGCATTCATCCTTTGTATGTTTTAGTCTCCAGGCCTTTGATCGTCTTAGTTGCTCTTCTCTGAATATTTTCCAAACTCTCAACATCTTTTTTGTGATATGGTGACCAAAATTGGCTGCAGTATTCCAGGTATGCTTTTACTAACTAGGGTTTTATAAAGTGATACTAATACTTCATGTGATCTTGATTCTGTGCCTCTGTTTATACAACCCAGGATTGTATTAGCTTTTTTGGCTGCTGCTGTATACTGCTGGCTCATAGTCAAGTGATCATCCACTAGGACTCCAAGGTCCTTCTCACAGTTACTGTTTTTAAGCCAGGTCTTGCCCAATCTGTACTTGTACATTTGATTTTTCCTGCCTAAATGTAAAACTTTGCTTTTCTCCACACTGAAACTCATTTTGTTGGATAGGGCCCATTGTTCAAGTTTGTCAAGATCTTTTTGGATCCTGAGTTTGTCTTCTGGGGTGTTGGCTACTCTAGGGTCACATGATCATAATTTGGGCACTTGGTAGCCTGCACTTGTGGTCTCTTACACTTATTTACAATTCCATGGCTGCACACTCACCCAGCACCTGAATCCCAGGCCAGCAGCAGGAGGAAGAAGATGATAAAGCCCAGCTAGGGGATGAGATGGGTGGCAGTAGGAGTAGGCATGGATTGGAGGGTGGCCAAAAAGGCAGAGATGGGGGGAAAGATTGGTAACTTGGAGGAGTTGAACCAAAGGTGAGTGTAACAGGGCAGGATAAGTCTTTGATTAATGACAGTGTGATCTTAGCCTAATAACCACAACTGGGACTGTCGTCATTAAGTGATATAGTCACATAATGTTTTGTCTGATGACTGTTTTGCTTAGCAATGGAAAAATTTAATCCCAATTAAGGTTGT
The DNA here is from genome assembly GCF_964194415.1 of Vipera berus. Taxonomy (NCBI): domain Eukaryota; kingdom Metazoa; phylum Chordata; class Lepidosauria; order Squamata; family Viperidae; genus Vipera; species Vipera berus. Next base: position 329,579,419 of record NC_138202.1, read on the forward strand.
CAAGTGAAGACTATCTTTATGACATTGTATATATGATCTTGGGTATAAAAGCATCAGTCTCAGTTGCACAGCTAATAGATGTTAGAATAGCTCTTTGTCACCCAGCTTTCTGTTCTAACAAACAAACAAAAATGACATATATCAATTATTCCAAATTGTATTGAAATCAATTAGAGCCATCCAAAGCCATCACATCTCAAACAATTGGGCTTTTCCATTTAGCAGTCTGGAAAGAGCACATTTTAAAATAGAGGCACAGTTATTCCAATGCATTAAGTATAAGTCTTTAATGCAGTAGAGTCTGTATCTTCCATCTGTTCCATCAATTAAACTGTACATTGATCTATGAAGTTATTAGCAACTGCTGAAGTTCCAAATAATCTACATTTGCCACCAAAGGAAAACCTACTTGCTTTAAAAAACAAAACAAAACAAAATCAAATGAAACTAGAAAAAGCTTCTTTGTCTAGCATGGACATAAGTTAATCTTGGAATGCATGTGAAATTTAAGGAGAGAGAGTAAATAATGATAGATAGGTAGATAGGTAGATAGGTAGATAGGTAGATAGATAGATAGATAGATAGATAGATAGATAGATAGATAGATAGATAGATGATAGATAGATGATAGATAGATAGATAGATAGATATAAAGACAGACAGACAGACAGACAGACATACAGACAGACAGACAGACAGATAGATAGATAGATAGACAGACAGACAGACAGACAGTAGGTAGGCAGGCAGATACACACACACACACACACACACACACACACAGATAGACAGACAGCAAAAAACTACTTCTCCTTCTGTGAACCCTTCTCATGATTGGTGAAATAAGCAGATTCTGTCACAGAATGATTGCAAACATCCTAACTGATCAGACGGAAATATTAGTATATTAATAAGCACTGGAGACATTAAGATAGAAAAGAAAGGTAATTCTACAGAACTGTAAAGACCCCCAACATATAGGCTCTGGGAGACAAAATAAAAACAAATAATTCATCTACAAAAAGAGAGAGAGAGAGATGTAAGATAAGTGAAAGTCAGAAGATTGAGAAAAGATACATTAAAAGTTCTCACCTGGCTTCCGGTTCATGCGTGCGGCACTTCTGGACGCGCAGGGACAGTCTGCTTCACGCAGTCTGTTTCTTTCCCCTTTGGAGGACCCTGAAAAGGGTCAAAAATTGCCCTGAAGGGGCAATTACCAAGTGGAGGACTTCGCTGCAATCGTGGAAGGGCAGCAGCCCTCTGCTGGAATCCGGGATCATCTCCTTTGGCCCAAAGAAGAGACCGGCCATAAAGATGGCCGATCACTAAGCTGCTCCCTGCCGAAAGCCAAAAGTACTACTTAGCACTAAGAAGCAATCTGGAGGACCTGGGTGAGCTTTAACCTTTCCTTTTTCCTTAATCATCTTCCTGTGGGACTTTCCTGAAAATCTCCTTCCCCTTGTTTTGAGAAAATGACGAATATCTACTTTGGGAACAAATCTTAAAGCCTCAAAGTCACAAAAGAAATTCAATTAATTCAGCAAAGAATTTAAGCAATTTCATCTGTATCTACTAAAAAGCTTCTTTTTGTTACTGGGGATTCACTATCCCATTTTCTTTCTAAACTGTGAATTAAAGAAAAAAATTGGACTAATTTTACAAAAGTTCTATATTAATTTGGAAAAAGAAAAAGAAAAAGAAAAAACCTCTTACATTGCATGTTATATGTTATTGATGACATCTTGTGGCGTAACCTGGTACAGCAAGTAAATTTCCTTTTTCTGTTGTGAGAGCTGACTGAATAACTAAGCTGTTAAAGATAAGTGTGGGAACATATGGCACTGATTACAACTCTTCAGGAGGTGGAAAATATTTGACTATTATTAAAACAGCCTCCATGGAAGATTTAACTGCAAACAACAATGAAATGGATGAATACATCTCACCACTTGATTATAAACTGATACTGGACACGATCTTGGCAATGACAGAGCAAATTAAAGCCAAACTGCAAGAAAAATCTGACAACTTAAAGCCACCAAATCAAACTCTGAACTTAAATGAGGAAAAGATAACCCAATACCAAATAGAAGTGAAAACTAACATCAAAATAAGAGATTTTAAAGAACAATAAAAGTAAGCTACAGAAAACCTTAAAGTCCAAACTTTAATTGTAAGTACAAAACGTACAAGCCAAAAAACAACAGCACCTGAACAAAGCAACATCAAGAGTGAAGATGCTAAAGGCCTCCAAGTATACTATATTGAGAATTCAATTAATCCAATGACAACCATAATACCAGCTACTACTTTCTACCTAACCCAGATAGAATTGGACGTTCAAAAAGACTTGACTGATTTAATGACAACTATATTATATCAACCACCAAAAACTGAACTATCAAAGCAAAAATACCATGGTTACAAAGGGACATCTTCCTTGCAAAACTGACATTTGGATATGCTCCCTGGATTCAAATAAGGGGTATAGGAAGAAAGGAAGATACATTTGAGAATTTAAAGATACCAAGAGCGAAGTATGATTGGCACAAAAGGAAGCCAAGAGTTAGATTTAAAAAACTGAACTTGTTTCTCTTTTGGGATTCCTAAAGAGAATCCCAAAAGAATTCCTCAGCCTTCCATCCTTCCGAGGTAGGTAAAATGAGGACCCAGATTGTTGGGGGCAATTAAGCTGACTTTGTAATAATGCCGCTTGGGGCGTGTGTGAAAGCCCTAATAAGCAGGCATATACATAGAATGAAGGCTACTGCTAAGCTTGTAAGCTGCCCTGAGTCTTCGGAGAAGGGCGGGATATAAATGGAATTAAAATAATAATAATAAAAAATACTATAAAAATATCTTTTTATGGATCAAAGGGAATCTCAAAAAAAATATCACTGATTTTACATTTAGCTTTTAGATATGTAAAGGAAATATAACTCCGAATCATATTATAGAATTTGGAATGACATAGCAAAAGATAGTATGTTAATAATTGATGTACGGTTAAGATGATTTATAGAATATTCAGTGGCTATTTTTGAACTATAGTATAGAGTCTAGAATTTTAAGATGAAAACTAGACTTTAATGGTAATAGGGACGCGGTGGCTCAGTGGGTTAGGATGCTGAGCTTGTCGATCAGAAGGTCGGCAGTTTGGTGGGTCAAATCCCGAGTGCCGCGTAACTGAGTGAGCGCCTGTTACTCGTCCCAGCTTCTGCCAACCTAGCAGTTCAAAAGCACATAAAAATGCAAGTAGAAAAATAGGGACCACTACGGTGGGAAGGTAACAGCGTTCCGTGCGCCTTTGGCGTCTAGTCATGCCAGCCACATGACCACGGAGACGTCCTCGGACAAGCGCTGGCTCTTTGGCTTTGAAACGGAGATGAGCACCGGCCCCTAGAGTCGGAAACGACTAGCACGCATGTGCGGGGGAACCTTTACCCTTTACCTTTATTCTAGAATATCCTATTGGAATTAGATAAAATTTAAAAACAGGATATTGATATGTATTACTGAAAATATATCTTGAATTTTATTGATTGACTGGGCTATAACTAAAAATATACTAATTTGTTTATTTTGACTATGTAATCACTAAGGGAATTAGAGAGGGCATCTCTGTTGATGTAACCTGAACTATTTACAACTGGTTATTTTTTATTTTAACTACCCAACCACCATATTGTTTCACAAATACATCTATATGTAAATATTAAAAAATCAATAAAACTTGTATTAAAAAAAGTTCTCACCTAAAGCTTTAAGACAGAAAAAGAGGAGTGAGATAAGTTTCATTACAGAATAGTTCAGAATAAACAGCTAAATTTTTAACAGTAGGTATGGGTTTTTGTTTTTTAGCTTCTGTGTTTATGGAATGATGTTTTCAAATCTGTTCTGTCTCTAGAAGTTCATCACAACCTTGTAATAAGCTATTCTGATTTTTCCAGTATGGAAAATTGTTGGAGAAGTGTTTATATGATGACAAAAACACCTGATCCTTCAATCCAGCAGTAAGTTTCCCCTATCTCTGTCTCACTCTGTCTCTATTTCTCTGGTGCTTTGAAGGGTGGATGCTATCAAGGAATGTGATTCAGTGTTCTCTGAAGCTTGCTAATTTTCTGCATGCACACATGTGAGCATCTAAAGAGGATTTTCAATGTACTCACCTGAACAGCAGGTGTCTCTTATGTGCCTGTTTTAAATACTGTGCTTTGCTAGCTTGGAAATCCCATAATGGTGATATCCTACTGGGCTGAACTATTCATGCTATTGCCATGTCATCCCATAACACCCAAATGTTTTGCATGGATGAGAGTAAGGAGTGGGGAGCACTTGGAGAAAGTGTGAGAAAAGCTTATTTTAATTAGTTATTTCTTTTGCATTTTATTCTGAAATTATTGTTCTGGGTTTGAAAACATTCCCTTACTAACTCAGGCTCTGAAGAGATGGTCGGATTTTTTAATATTATCTTTACTATTGATTTTAAAAAGAAAACAACCATTGCCTCTTCTATGACTTTGAGGGGTGGGTGCAGTTAAGGTAATCGTTTCCCTATTGCCTTGTAGATGTAGACAAAAGGGTTTGGCTAGTTTAAAGAAAAGAAGAAACGGGTGACATGATAGCAGTATTCCAGTATTTAAGGGGCTGCCACAGAGAAGAAGGGGTCAAATTATTCTCCAAAGCACCAGGGGGCAGGACAAGAAACAATGGTTAGAAACTGACCAAAGAGAAAAGCAACCTGGAATTAAGGAGAAACTTCCTAACAATGAGCACAATTAACCAGTGGAACAGCTTGCCTTCAGAAATCATGGGTGCTCCATCACTGGAGGTTTTTAAGAGACTGGACAGTCACTTGTCTGAACTGATATAGGTTCTCTTGTTTGAGCAGGGGACTGGACTAGAAGACCTCCAAGGTCCCTTCCAGCTCTATTCTATTCTATCTTGTAAAGCAGCAATGAGCAACTTTTAACTCCAAGACAGGGGAAACTACTTTTCTGAAATATATTCAGTGATGTGGTATTATAGATCCCCAAATCTGTGGTTCTTGGGTGCTTTACCTGTCATGAGCAAAGTGCTTGTGTGCTTTGATTCAGGATTTGGGGACTTTCTGACAACCGTATGACTTTCACCAGCCCAACCTGTGAAATAGGTTGTATCCTTGCTGTGATACAGTATTTGCCCCTACTGGGAAAAAGTGATCTGAAAGGAGGATTTATTGTCGTACTGTTGCTGTGATCTAATTCAGTTTGGTGAGGTTTTGACTGATTATCATCTCATTTATTGTAGAAGTTGATCCATTGGCTCATCTGCCTCTCCTCCAGGACTTATGGAATGTGAAGGATTGACAAAAATTTGGATATATCTTCCAGATAACAAGAGTGGTTATTTTGTTTCCTCCTTTAAAGGACTTCAAATGCTAAGGAGAAGATGATAATGGTTAAAAACTTAAAAAAATGTGCCCATCAAATGAATTTTAGAGGGGAAATATTTAGGAAGGTTGCTTCTGCTGAAATTAATGTCCATACAGATTGGTTGGCTGGTTGGTTTTATACAATGCTTTCCTGCTCTGGTGAACTTTGGCTAAAAACATTTGAAAACAATTGCAGACTATAACAAGTTAAAATGCTGATTAAAATTATTGATAAAATCAATAATTAAAAGTTTGGTGAAAGATGAGGGTCTTTACAAATGTCCTAAACATTAATGGGGTGTTTGGAAAATTGCAGCTTTTGAGAAAACACATGAATGGCATCCACTTCTGGGAGATCCTGAGGTGACCTCTACATCCAGCATTGGCTAGGTGCTCTTTCAGAAAGGCGATCTTTGGAAGAGGTAAGTGCAGCAAGATGTGATGGGGCAAGGAAGAGACCCAAGGCTGTGGGACCCAGCGGAGCAGGAAACAGGCCTGTGGGGACTCAGCTAGGTGGGAAGCTCTGCAAAGGGTGGCTCAGGGTGAGAGGGAAGCCTGAGAAGCCTGGCACAAATCACATATGAGCTAGGCAGGTGCTGCAATGTGAGCCAGGGCCTGCCACAGGTCTCTCAGGGCTCCCCCCCCTCACTGAGGCACCCTGTGCTCCCTTTATCAACCAACATAGTTGCTTAATGATTGCAACTAGAGAGAGCCAAAATTGCAATTTTTGAGTGTAGTAATTATGTGGGTGCCTAACTTAATGACCACAATGACTTAGGATCATAATTTTGATTCCAATTGCAGTCATAAGTTGAGAACTCAGTGGGTTAGGACGCTGAGCTTGTCGATCAGAAGGTCGGCAGTTTGGCGGGTCGAATCCTGAGTGCCGCGTAACAGAGTGAGCGCCTGTTACTCGTCCCAGCTTCTGCCAACCTAGCAGTTCGAAAGCATGTAAAAATGCAAGTAGAAAAATAGGGACCACTCCGGTGGGAAGGTAACAGCGTTCCGTGCACCTTTGGTGTCTCGTCATGCCGGCCACATGACCACGGATACGTCCTCGGACAAGCGCTGGCTCTTCGGCTTTGAAACGGAGATGAGCACCAGCCCCTAGAGTCGGAAACGACTAGCACGCATGTGTGGGGGAACCTTTACCTTTACCTTTACCTGTAAATAAATTTTCTTCTTGCCTACCAAACCAGCTGATCCACAGGGGGCTCCAATGCGTGATTTGCCTCCTTCTGGGGTTATTCAGTAGGAAAAAGAATATCCCATGTCTAATTGTGAACTTTAGGTAAAGGTAAAGGTTCCCCCGCACATGCGTGCTAGTCGTTTCCAACTCTAGGGGCTGGTGCTCATCTCCGTTTCAAAGCCAAAGAGCCAGCGCTTTTCCGAGGACGTCTCCGTGGTCATGTGGCTGGCATGACTAGACGCCAAAGGCGCACGGAACGCTGTTACCTTCCCACCGTAGTGGTCCCTATTTTTTCTACTTGCATTTTTACATGCTTTCGAATTGCTAGGTTGGCAGAAGCTGGGACGAGTAACAGGCACTCACTCTGTTATGCGGCACTTGGGATTTGACCCGCCAAACTGCCGACCTTCTGATCGACAAGCTCAGCGTCCTAACCCACTGAGCCACCGCTTTATTTATATTATTTATATTATTAGAAAGAATGTACACAGTTACAGTAGGAACTAATTTATACTAGCTAATATTGTAATTAACTTATAGTATAACAATATACTATACCAATGATTATTCCAGAAATCAAACAACTTTCCTCCTAGTAGTCAAACCACATTCCTGGAAAGAGGTTCAAAGGCACATCATTTTTTCCTTGGATCATGTATTGATTTCCAGTCCAGTTGCCACATTTTATTTCAGGTTACATTCTCCATTCACCTCATGTAGCACTTAGTAGTAATTAAAATCATGAAAAAAGTTGGCAACCTTTTATGGTTTCATAAGTTTCAGATATGGTCACATATAGCACACTACATATAATTTTGACACTAGATGGAGTTGGGCAGATATACCTCTTACCACAGTTACCACCTGAGAATTCTATGTCAAGGAAATTTTTCCCTTTTAAGAGGTTCTGCCCAACCAAGAACATATTTGAACTTCAATCCCACACCTTATTGACCAAGAAATCATGATCATACTTGGATTTAGTTTCTAGTTATTTACTTTCACCCAGCTCAATATTGAAATTAGGAAGTGACCAACAAACACAATTGCTTCAGTGGAGTTGCATGGCAAAAAGCTTAGGAACTCCAAAGATCCTGATGAGCTCTTCTAATTGTTAAATATAAATATTAAATAGCAAAGGGGGCAAGATGCTGCTTTGGAGATACCAAGGGGCAATGACTCAGATGCTGAATAGAAATCTTCCAGCATCTTATCATTTTTTGGACAGACATCACATTACAAAACGGTGCCTGCAGGCCCCGTATCCTACCGGTTACCATAGTATTGAAAGCTGTTAAAAGAATCAAAACAAATAATGGTTCATCCTCCTCATCTTATGACCATTCACCAAATAGGTCATTCACCAAAGTGACCAAAGTCCCAAATCTTGGCTGAAAGCCTAATTGAAATGGGTCCAGGTAATCAATATCCTTTTCATAATAAATCCATCTTCCCTTTGGACTTCTGCCAGTTGCACCTCCCTAGTCATATTCTTCTAATACTCCCAAGTATTATACATTTGTCTTTTCAATGTCATACATGTTTTGATGCATACATTTTGCTCACTGATACACAATAGCATGAGAATATGTCAATGACAATGAAGGCTGCATAAAATTGTTAATTTATGAGATGTCTATTCTACTTTCTACTTAGTAAAAGATTTTAAAATATTGCAAGAATCTATATAATATAAGAATATAGATGGCTTTTTGTCTAAAACACTAAAAGAAATGTACTTTCTAAATGAACATGTAATTTAATCCCTCAGAATCAATGTGGATATTGCTAAGTCAGCCTGCAGTTTCAGGATGTTGTACTAGTTTGATGGTACACTTATCTGAAATAGAATGGGATAGTACAATAAACATAGTTTGAATCACAGGGAGACATATTTAAATAAAACTTTATCCCATACCTTCTATTATTCTTAATAATAAAAAAGGAAACCTGTTCAGAGTGGTTATAGATTCTTCTTCACATAGACAATCTGAGGTCTAGTTGGCTTCAGAGATGGTGTTTAATACTGGTAAATACTAGCAATTTCCCTAATACTAATACAGCTAAATTATTCTGGGTAACTCATATCCCAGTTTTTGCCATTTGGGATTGCCCTATTACAATGGTAGAATTCACCCATTAAACCAAATCATAATGTGATTAATTTGCTTCTGGCTTAGTGTGATTTGTGGAAACAGCCATTGTACATCTTTACCATGGCTGATGGCTTAATATGATGTGCAAACCTCAAACATCAGTAACATTTATTACAGTTTTTTTTCTTGACAGTGTCTTTACAATTTAAACCCTTGAGCATCTGCAGAATGGGCCTGCCTATAGGCCAAGTGAAGCAACTGCTTTGCCTATCAGTTCCTCCAGTGACTTCTCCTGGGCTTTTCTCATCTTCCTAGGGGGAAAAAATAGTACTTATTGCTGGCATCCAGATCCTCCTGTTTTAGCCAGTTGTAATTTCCTCACTGTATTTCACTGTGCTGGCAGAACCAGCACCCATCCCCACCCACCTGGAACACTGTTATTCTTAAACCACAAGAAGCAGGTATCACCTGACATTGTATGAGCTTTTGACAATCAAAGTTGGGAGTACCATGTGATTTGGTGTGCAACACTATCACTAATATTGAATTAGGCTAGCAGGATCCTCTTATATACATATAAATAGGAGAAGGGGATTGCCATTGTATCTTTCCCTTCAGGCAATGTATAAATGTCCTAGGCCAACCCTGTTTTTGTCTCTGGCAATGAAACACTTGCACATGAACACTGAGGCACCATGCAGTGCACAGCTTGCTATTTCACGCACTATTGCTATTGGGGTATATATTTATCTGCTCATAATCTATAAAATAATTATATTTTTCTAGCATATATGCAGTGCCACTCAATGAACATTTAAATCATTGAAGGACAGTCTTTTGTAGAATAGTGCTATAAAAATATGGTCCTATGGCTTGAACATAATGGTAACAGCATTAAAATAGCAATCTTTTCTGTCCTAACAGAGAAGGTGACTACAGTCACATCCCTCTATTAATTTGATGGAAACTGGATGAAATGTGATTATGAGAGGGTAGACCTGGATCATCTAATAGGGCTCTTTGAATTTTCCAACTCCAGATCCTATCTTTGGGACAGCAGGAAATGCAGGGCTAGAAGATAGATCTAAAAGGCTGACTGTAGCCAGGTCAATTATTGGGAGAGACTACATGTGTTAGGCTTCTTAAAGCCAATTGGGTAATGGAGTTATCTGAGAGGCTTCTAGTTTGTTCTCATTAGTTGTAATGATGATCTTCCTTTATACCAGTTTAAAGAAGCAAACATAAGAAAACAGCAATAGAAGGTGTAAAGCTTTTTTTTTAAATGAAAGCCTAAGTGCTCACCCTCCATATCCCAGGCAAAATGAGAATTCTACCTACTATATAGAATCATCTCACTGATCTTGCATCCTGGTAACTATAGGGCTGTTCGAACAAGCTACAATTATATACTTGGGATGTTCTTAAGATGGATATCTCCAAGTGTAGCAAAGTAGAATGAATACACGTGACCAAAAATTTTTCACCAGTCCTTTTGTCTGTTCATCTCAAGGGCTGATACATAATAATGATAGGAAACTCATTCTATGAATATGTAGAAATTGCGGAGAAGTATATTGCAGCTAAATTTTAGAATAAATTTCATTCTGGCAAGAGCTGTTAGGACTAGAATGAATGTTCTAGGAAGGAATTAGATTTCTTATCTAAAAATATTTAACCAGAGGCTGGAGATACATGGCCACTTGCATTCTGTATTGCAGATCTTGCATTGCAATAGCATCCTGGATGTTCATCCTGTAATTACTTTACTCAGGGTTTGGGTTGGACTAGATGACCTCTATGCTATGATCTTCATGTGCTTTCCAACGTCTTGATCTTTATGTGCTTTCAATATTCATCCAGGACTAGACCATACAACAGCAGCTGTCATCAGAAACCAACTGCATATATGAGATTTTTTGTCTCACACATTTTAACAACAAAACATCTACCAGGGAAATTAAAACAGGACCTTGCCACTTTAACAAGGCCCACAGTTTGTGCTCCTTGGAGCTTTGTGGAATTAGTAAAGCAGCATGAAAGACTTGATTTTCATTTTATGTTGTGCTTGTGAGGCATTAACATGATGTTCTAACACTTGTAAATGAGCACAGCCCTCGCCTAATCTGTCATTTTAATGCCTTATAGATTTTATTTCACTGTGTGTTGTACCAGATTTTCAATAATAATAATCAACTGCTTTGTTGTTCTTTTGCAGAAATTAAATTTTGGTAGTGAGTGTGCAACTAATAAAAGATGTTGCTTGAGGAAACAAAAAATAAATATGATGAATCATAAAAGTTGGAGGGAGGAGGAGTTGTTCATATATGAGAAAGAATTACTGAACCAGTGTTAAATTCATCTGATTCACATATTGTCAACAGCTTAATAACTCTTGGGAAGGACTTAGCTGGAGTAATCTCTCTGTTTGCATCAGCATCTGCGTTCGCAGACCTGCTTCCCGGTGGACAAAAAAGATACATCCTGTTGACATATTTAAAGATATATATGTATATGCAAGAATAACAAGTACCTTGGGAAATTATGTGATTTTTCTTTTCTGCACCTTAGGGAAAAAAATGGAAAAAAAAACAACCTTTCTTCTACTTGAATCATACTGGCAATCTCGGAAGCTTGTTTTCACAAGTGCTTAATTTAATAACTTCTAACCTTGCTTTATGCTCCAAATGTTTGTTCTTAGGAGTTGCTATCATTTCATTTTCTCAATATGAATTAATGAAACAGAAGCCTATATGGAGTCATTCAATTTTTCTTGATTTCTGGATACGAGGAAAGAGCTTGCTGTTGGTAAATAAGAAAAAAATAAGAATAATGAGCAAAACATTGGATCAAAGTTATTAAGTCTAATACAGTGTTTCCAACTGGGCCAACTAATTGTTTATGGAACAAGGAATTCACTTGTTCCAGTTTTGTTCTCCCCCAAATCCTGAAAACATGCTATTTACAGTATAATATTGATGGGAAATTCGTTCAGCCCTTTCTCAAAATCAGGAAAAAAATGAAAAAGGTTTTAAGAGGTTAATAACCCTCTTGTAGAAGGAAATTCTATAGATCAATTATGCATGGCATTAAAAAACATTTTATCTGTCCTGAGCCCTTCCAAAGCCATACCTTTAGCTGGCCTAGATTTCAAATATGAAAAGAAAAAGGAACCTATATTATCATATTATTCAAAAAGTAATCCACCAGTATCTCTTCCTGCTCCTTCTGAAGACAGTTTGACAATGCCATCCAAACGGTGTCTGTCAATGTTATTTATCTCAGCCTGTGACATGTAGAATTGGATCCAGAATCTTGGAGATTCCAACTGCTGGAGGGTCATAGTGAATTCCTCAAGTTGTTTTCTGAAATCATGGTATGTGTACCACTATAACATTAAGTCTTTCAATATCCTTATGTAGAGCCAATCCCAAAAATGGTCATGTTGTTGATAACATCTCAAGTTACTGAGAAATCTATGATAATAATCAAAGTTAAAATTCACACCATTCTTTCTCCTGATATTAAACTTTGACCAATAGGTGAATCTGGGGGAAATGACCTTTTCAGTAGTAGTAGCTATCTGAGGTAATGGTAAAAAGTTCTGAAGATATTGAAGGAAGCAGATCACTTTGTAAGGCATAAGTAAGCAGGTGAATTCATTACATTAAGGAATGGCCACCAACTTAGAGAGCTTTAAAAGGGGATTAGTTAATGATCAGTGAATATTAATTATGGCTTTAGTATCTGAACAGCAAACATTCTAATACTTTTTGCTAGAGGACATGTGTCAATTCAGGTATTCCTCATTTAGTGACCATTCACCATTAGAAATATGATTAAAAAATAACTTTATGACCAACCTTCACATTTATAACCTTGCAGATTTATAAACCAATGGAAAACTGAAGTAAGATCCTAAGCACAGTCACAGTTTCACTTGGTGACCACTTTGTTTAATAATAAGTTGCCCTGATTGTGGTCACTGCATGAAGACTATCTGGTTTCTGTTTATGGTCGGTGTGCTTTCCTTATATTTTTCTGATTGTGTACTGTGAAATCAGAACATTAGATTAATTAAAGATGTGGTGTGTTCCAGCATGACAGTTCTTATTTTTCTCAATGGCCTCCAAGAATATGGGCCCTTTTCTGGTCCACTTTAAGATAAACTGTGAAAACAATATTATTTCAATGGGTAGTTTTGAATTCCAGATATGTTAAATATGCCCTTCAACTGGCTGATGTTTTAAAATTGCTTATGTGATATTATTGCTCTGATTTATTTTGCTATTTTATTGTGTTGGATATTTACCTCAGAATATGCTATGATATAAAAGAAACTCATATATATTTTCTTCTGCTTAGCTCTGATTCTGCTTATATTCCCAATCTGTTTTAAGATAAACCAGGAATGTACTCTCCATTCCCTATGCAGATGTTAAAAATGTTAACTTCAAAACTTTGCAAATGTGGTGAAACCAATGTATCTGTGCCCTTTGATGAACTTACATAAGGTATATACAGTAAGCCTCATAAAATCTGAAGTCAATCTCACCAAGTGCCAAGATATAAAGACTTTGTTTCTTTGTTAAAATTCATTTAAACTTTTGGACTTGTCTTGTCCTTTTAATAATCAAAATGTGGATAACACCTGCTTAATGTGGAAAATGACTGGAAGAAAATCTGAAATGTAACTCATCCGAAGTAAAAATGTAGTCTGGTCCACTGGACACTAGAACCTGAGGCTAGAAGGACGGTCCTCCTGTGTTCTAATCTGACTTCTGCCAGTGGCATGCTGTGTGCCCTCAGGGAAGTTGCATGAAATCCTTCACTTGTCATATTGTGATAATAATGCTTTCCTAACCAATGGGGAGGTTGTGAGAATTAATGTGCAGCATACAAATGGCCATATTAAGCATTAGGTATCAAGTAATGTCAGTTCCAGAAACAGTTTCATAGCAGTAATTATATGGACAATTACATTCCACACTCACCACCATGGGTCTCCTGCAAAACTGCTTTCAGGGTTCACCAGAGTGGGACTTCTTAGGTCACTTTTTTCTCTCAATATCAGTGGGAAGGTGGCTTTTGTGCCACTTTGTTCCAAATATATTTCTTGGACTTATTGCATAAGGAGGAGGAGTAGGCTTTAAGCAAAAGTTTTAAATTGGCAATCAGAGGCTATGAAACTCTATAATGCTGCTACAGCCAAAATAACAAACCAACCCATGGAAATCCTTTAAATAAACCCAAGAATTTCACTGGGACTAGGGCTAGCAAGAATTAAATAGATCACCCACTGCCAATAATTACATTTGATTCAGTTTCAATGGCACTCAGGGCTGCAATCCTGCAAGAACATGAATCAGCCCTCTTGCCCACATCCTTGCTAGATGCTAAACCAGCTATATATTGGATCCCTGCAGAATTGTGCTCTAATATCTCTCCTAATACTTAGACAGTGATCTAGTTCTGAGGCATATTATTTCAAGAAAGTGCTGGAGACCTCTCAGACGTAGTACATGATCTGCCTGTTGAGGCATAGCAGGAACATATTGTGGAGGTAGCCATGCCCCACATATAGCCATGTTCTTAAAATTGATGAAATAACCTGCCTCCTCCTTTCCCAGGGGAATTAGGGACTATAGCATGAGAATTCCTGGCAAAAGTGATTGCATGTTGGAACTGAGGAAGGAATAATCTGAAGAGATGGTGTGAATCCAGCCAATATATTTTGCATATCATGATATTTATTTACTAGCCGGTTAATTTATTCAATAAACCGTATCTTATGTTTTATCCAGTCAGACTAAGTCCTGAATTTTGAGAGAGAGGATAGATTTAGTCAAGTTGTCTTAGAAGACTTCTTCTCAATGCCCACAGTACCTAATAATAGAGCTACACTTTAAACAAACAAACAAACAGCCTGCATTTTGGTCTCTGAGAGCTATTTGGAAAGTGTCTGAGTAAAACCACAAGGACCACAAGGTGTAGATAGTGCCATGCACACACTTTCCTTGTACTGTATCTTTCTTGTATGATTGACTTTAATTTGGTCTTGTGCATTTCACCCATCTACAACTCTTGCAATGTACAGTAGACATTTTTGTGAAAAGGGCTCTCTAATTTACACAAATTAAAAGATCTCATGCTTAGAGGTATAATGCTTCTATGAATGGAGTTTCCATCTACAGTATAAATGGAGTTTCCATTGTGGAGTAATTCCACAATTACTCCATAATTGTTAACTCTTTCATAGCAACCAATAAAGGGTTATTTTGAGAAGTCAGATGCACACCTGTAATATTAATTATGGATATCCCAGTATAAAATATTCAGGCATTTGCCTACTTTGTGAGACCATAAGTGGGGATAGGACATGGAGGTTGTGCTAGATCTACTCCAGAGTCCCCATTTGAGTTTGTTGCTTTTGAGTTTATGTGAAAGAAGATGATTTGGAGTGTGTTTTGCTATAAATATGATTGAGGGCACCGCTTGATGGGGTTTGCTGCTTGCCTGGCTGTCACAAGGGCATTCATATTGCATTTCACCCCTCTAGCCTCCTCAACCCATTCAGGATGGGAGTAGATCATATATGAATCATGTATGCAGGGACCCTTCAGGAAGGATGAATGACACTTTAAATCTTTATGTGTTGGGGAAAATACCTGAACAAGGCTTACAGTTTTGTTCAGTTCCAAATAATTGCATGTGCCTGATGGAAAACAGCCAGAGATGGAACAAAATTCAATTACCTTGCAAGTTTTGATAAGGATTTGACTGGGGACCCAGGGACACATTTGTAAATACATCCCATATGTTGATAGTTTTACTTTAACTACCACTGACATCTATTTCTCTTTCTCTCTTTCTCTCTCTCTATAGCAAGTGAGAAACACTGCCACCCAGGTAAGCATATGTAGCTGTCCTGCTTGGATAAGCATTTATTTTTTATTATGTTTATGTTTAAATATATAAGGATCATTAGGAGGACAAGGTGACACCACCAGGTAATTTGATTGCCTCCAGGCACTTCACCACTGACACCTGGTGTTGAATTCCAATTGGAAATGACCTAAATTACTGCAAATGCCTGGAGTTCATGGATTGGCAGGCCTGAATTCTGGGGAGCGCTCTAAGCTAGTGGATTAGCATGCATGTTTTGGAAACCATTGCTTTATTTTTTTTACCAGGTTCAGCCATTATCAAAAGAGTGGGAGTCATGATCCATCTCTTAACCTCTAGGACACTGGTTGTTGTTTTATTTAGGTGTGGGAAAGAAAGGAGAAATTGCTTGAGATATATTTTCAAGATTTCTAAAATTCAGGATGTGGCCAGCATCCTACTACTACCTGTATCCTTGCCCTGCATGGGTTTGCTCCACTTCTGATGCTGGTGGTATCAAATAGGCTAGTGGTAGCAGCAGTGATCTTAAAGAGATAAATACAAAAAGGCTTCTCCTGCTTTATTCCTTAATAAAAAGATCTGGATGTTATTTATTAAATTTATATACCACCTGACTGTCAGTGACAATGGGTGATTTACCAATTTTTAAAAAAAATAAAGAAAAAAACATGTTTAATTGTCTAGTGAATTAATCTATTTTCTGTACCATTCTAAAATATATTTAACAATGAAAAAAGCCAATGCTTCACATAGCATGATACGCCTCCACAAATGAGGGAGGTAAACAAGCTGTTTAGTATTTACTTTCTATGTAAACAACTCTTAACTGTTTTAACATTCCACCCTAGACAATCAAAATCATACCTTTTCACTCATGAAGATAAGTAATATAGTATAAAATATATAATAAAATAGTATTTTTCATTTTTTTTGTTAAAAATAATCTGAAGCAAATTTATTGCTGTTAGCAAAGGATGTCTGGTTGGAGACTTGAAGCTTTCAAGGAAGAGAAATAACTCTGAACACCTTTTATTTGATAACTACAGGCAGAATAGATGTTTGAAGGGTTTCAGAAACCCTTCATATATCAGCAACCTTGTACAAATCCAACTTTTAAAACACAGTTCCTCAAAATATCTCAGGGCCAGGTTTCAGTGGCTAGTTCTGAGGAAGTATTTTCTGTAATGCTTTAAATTCATGAATTCTATTACTCCCAATCAAAACATTTACTTTATTTGGCAGATGAGGTACTGCTAAATTACCTCTATTCTGTAAAAATACAGATTATCAAATTCTAGAAAAGGTTTTTAAAGGTGTCAGTTTTTAAGGTATGGTCATTTGAGATTTTACTATGAAGAGCTCCCTATATGAAATTGTGTTGGATCAGGATTAGGGATAAAAAAAAGGGAGGATACAGTAGAATTGGTCACATAAAATGGATATGAAAATTTTATACTTGTAAGGCTAATATTATGAATTGCTACACATTCTGGGGGGAAATTAGCAAGATTTCTGTTTGTAACAGGAATTGTAGGGGAGCAAGAATTATAGGAAGGAGGATTTGATTCTTCTAACTGATATTTATTGATTCTCCCATAAAAATATTCCCCATACAATTTTCAGATCTTTTTTTTCCAGGTAAGTTTTGAAATGGGAAATGAGCTCAGTTGTGATTGAGGATAGCTATGCAAGTGGGTGCATAAACATAAATGAGCTCATACTGTTGATACTGATAGTAATATTCAGTGGTTAAGCACCAATCTCTCATCTACTGATGATTAGATCTGTACATTCTGCATGGTCCAGGGAAAGGATATCACAGCTTGAATATGTTGTAGATAGGTGGTACATTATAATTCCTTCATGCTCCTAAACACCTTTTATAGACTGAACCTGAAGCACTGCACAACACTGTCTCCTGAAGTCATTTAGTATTAAGCTGTACAATGCAGGTTATATTCCTGTTGAGAATTGCAGATTTCTAGAAGAATTGCATATGTCTTTCCAAAAGTTTAGCATAGGAAAAAATAGCAACAAAGGCAAAATATGTAACTTACATTACATTTAAAAGTTTGAAACTCTTTAAATAAAAATAAATTGCATTACAAGTCTTTGCCAGTTTTAGTGAAAATATCTTCGGATATACAAAAGTAATGGCAATGGGCATGAGTTAGATAAGTGCCATATAGACATTATTTCTACATGAGGAAACCTAGTGAGAATAGAAACAACCTTATCTTTTCCATTTGTAATACATAAGAATTATTTTGCTTTCTCCCTCCCCCACTTTTTAAAGGACTTTCCTTGGGTTTAATAGCTAGCTTGATGATAGGAGGTGTGGGCTGTTGACACATTAAAGTGGCTTTGAGCTCTGGGAAGCAATCATGTTTAATTAACCCAACTTAAGCCTTACTTTCTCCATAGGTTAATGGGATCACTTTGGTGACCTTGAATGGTCAAGGCCTCAATTTTGTATCCCTTCTGAAACAAAATGGAAAATAGGAAAGAAATAATCTATTCCAACTATCCTTTCCTCTTCAAACTTGAAGAGAAAGCTCAGGTGTCTGTTGTTTGTATTAACATGGTAGACTTCCTCTTCTACCCAGATAGATACATACATATATATCTGTTTAGATGGAAGATCTATGTACTGTAATTACAGTAAGGAATAAACAATATGGTTTAATGTACAAACTTTGCTGTATACATACTTCTCTATGGAAAAGAACTTCAAATTGTTGTGTTTTCATCATAAACAGATAAGGCTGAATACATTAAAAATCTTTTTGTGTGATGAAGGACCTTGCAACATAATCAAATATTGGGGGATTGGAAGATTGCAAATAAGTTGATGGGAAGACTTAAGATTGTTTTAGCCAATGATTTCTTGTATAACCTTTGTTGCAACATTTCCAGATAAAGCTCAATATTTTTTCCTAAAGATTCCCTTAGGAAGAAATGTTTCTGTAATGTGCTTTCTTAGGAGGATGGTAACTTAAAAAATGAGCTTACCTACTGAACATGGCTATGCCCTGAAATTGTTTTCTGAAGACTTGCTATAAGAAAACAACTTAAGCATGTTGAAGAAATCTAATTAATGTGTTTTATTTTGGAATACAGAATATCACAATCAGGAAAGTTGAGCAGGTTCATTTTTTGTGCCGATCTATTGGGAGTTTCCTACAGCCTATACCGTTTATATGAGTTAACAGTGAAGTGCAGAACACCCCCAAATGGGGAATTTGCTCCAGTTCAAAGCTGACTTCAGAACTGTCACATCAGAAGTAATTGGCTCATTCTGAGAACCATGTTGCCTTTTTCTGGTTCTATGCCAGGTTTTTTGAGACCAGAGCAACACTATTTTGTTTTTAGGAAACAGTACAGCTTGCAACAGCCTGTTTTCCCATTCATGAGAACCAGCACTGCTTTTTCTCTCTCCCTCCCTCCCTCCCTCTCCACTGGAGGAGACCAGTAGCAGTGAAGACAGTTGCATACCAGTTTTACATTTTGACGGTCCACTTTGATAGGATTGGCAAATGAAAAAACAACTGTTCTGAAGCACCATCAATGGGCCTACCACGCTCCATGTGTAGGGTTCACCCAAGAATGTATTCCCAAGATTCTGTGGTGAGTAATAGGCCAGTCAGCATGAGCTGGGTTCTCTTAAGGCAGGGGTCGGCAACCTGAAACAGTGAAAGAGCCACTCGGAACCAGTTCCCTCACAAAAGGAAAAACTGGGAGCCGCAAAAAAATGTGTGCACATGCGCATACATATGCACATGCACAGAACAGGGTTTGACTGAAGAGTGGAGCCAAGGCGAGATATGCACCTACCCTGCATATTTGAATTGATTGGTTGAACGTTTTTAGTCCCACCTTTTTTTTTTTTGGACTGCACATGGCAGAGGACTGGGAGCCGCAGGAGATGGCTGAAAGAGCCGCATGCGGCTCTGGAGCCGCGGGTTGCAGACCTGTGTCTTAAGGCAAAAGTCTGCAACATTTAGTAGATACAATATTTTCTGTGGGAGAAACCTTGGCGCAAACAGCACAAAATAGTAATCCTTAAGGCAAAGTGAAGTTGGTCTTCATTTTTTATTCTTTCAAGCCTTGTCCCTGAAAGCAAAATTCTTTTTTAATAGACTGGGAATTCAATGAATCTGTGAAATGTGGCTACCACCTTTTGATTCCACCACCCCAAAATTAAAATGCAGCACAGGAACCAACTCTTGAAGGAAGGGTACTGCCATCAAATTCATCTAAACAAGTCTACATTTTCCAAAAGTAAAGAGTATTAATCAAGAGACACAAAGCATATACCATCTAATAAATTTTGCCTTCAATTTATTTGTCTAGTATTACAAAGCTGAGGAGATATTAATTAATATACATAAAGAGGACCCATAATTTATAATTAACTGGGAAGCCGTTTGTTGCAAACAGCTACTACTGAATCTAATAGCTGGTAGAAAAATAACTAGAGTTGATTTGTCCCTCAGCAAATTAATAGAGTGCTTATCAATGACAGGGTTACATAAAACTGCTAAATAAATAATCATCAGTGAGTAAGAGTGAAGCAGATCTTTAACAAGCTTAATCTGAACCTCTTGACATTGGCAGACTATGAAGAGATTAAATGCTAAGGGAGAGAACAGCGTGCTGTATATAAGTGTAAGAATGCAGTGAGAACTGTGAGAGATTGAATCCTATTGGTATAATGAGAAATAAGAAAATACCCTTATTGCAAAAATAGAATGAAATATTATCCTTATAATTAGAGTAGAAATTATCAAATATATATCAAAAGGATGTCAAACTAGAATTAATCAGAGGAGAACAACAGTCCATTACTTGTTCTGAAAACACATGGCAACAGACATCCTGATAAAACTGATATCCAAATTCTGGGCTTCTTCTCTGATTATACTATTCAGTTTCCTACATTTCATTGGGAGACTATGCTGAAAAAATATTAATATCTTTGAAAATATTCAGTACACCGATAATTAAAGCTAGGTGCATATCTAGATAATTTTATCACCTTGTTTAATTGTGTAAGCTATCAATAAATATTTATTCTGAGTCTTGTTTGAAATAAGAAGGACACTATACTTCCTATAGGTACTGTAATCTCAACAAATAACTTTTCAATAAATAATGTTCAGGTATTCCACACATCTTTTTGTGTTATTATCACACTTTTAAGAATCACACCCAAATCAACTCTTGTGACTTAATTTTCTGTCTTATATGTAGCCCTTAGCCTAATTTCAGGAGACATTCAGCACCAATTGATTTTCTTGTCACTGAAGGTCCCTCTTGCTTTCTGGAACATCTCCCTGGGAATTCCTTCTTCATTGACATGTAAGTGGAAAAGAGAAGAGATATGGGACACAACAAAAATATTTATGTTCACCATACCATACCAATATGTCCATTCGTTATTATATTCCTATTGTAGTAATCCAGAACTGACTATCCTTATGGACTAGTAGCCCTTAGTAGGAATGCTCTGCCATTGCAATAATACCAGTTCTATCATGAACTTGAGTGGGATTGAGATTTCATTGTATATCAGTTTCATCAAGTGTAGGGCATTTTGAAATTATTTACTTTCAGAATTAATAAGGTATATCTCTGGAAGCCACCCAGTAAAACTTATCATCAGTGGATTTCTTGTTGATGATAACAATCACACTCCTTTCAGTTTGATCTGCAGATGCATCACCAATATTAGGCTCTTATTACACAACTAATTGTCAAGACCATGTCTCAGTGCTGGGTGACAGACAAATGAATATGTGAAATGGTGCAGAGTACACTAAAAGTAAAACATAGCTACAATGTAAACACAGATTAGAACTGGTTCTCTAGAAATGTGTAATTATAGACTGAAGCTAAAGGATTATCACCCATTTATTCAATTCTTGCTCATCATGACTGCTCTATGATTCAAAGTGTTTAGGGTCTCCTTATGAGAGTCATATGTTTTTTTCCTGCTTAAAGGAAGTATTTGCTTAATTGTTATTTGATCCAGGAACAGTAGAAAATTATTAGCTAAGCTTCATAGTTCCAAACATAAATAAAAGTTACTTATCATTGGGATCCATTTCAATCAGATTGTTTTGGCCATCTTGGTAGAAAACATGCTAGGAACTGGATAAGGAGAGTAGAATTGTCCTGGTTCTCTTGGACCTCTTGCCAGTTTTCATCATCATTAACTCTTGGAAAATCTTGCGGTTTGTGGGAGCAGTCTTTTCTATCAGATCATGTAAAAATGCGGAGTGCGGAGAGGCTATTATTTCAATCCTGGATGTTGACTTTTCCATCATTAAAGGTTTGTTTTGGGGAAGGAGGGCATAATTCATGCTGCTTGCTATGTAGACTATAATGTCTTGCTAGGTCATCCAAAGCTCTGAAAGTGTGATGACAAAAATACATTTACAATATTCAGCTTTGTTGCTCCTTCTGCTCCAAGGATCAACAAACTAGTTTATTCTCTTGATCATTCTTGAAAGTAGATCATGGGTGGAATGAGACTGAACAAGCTGAAATTAACCCCAAATAAAAAACATATGTTCTGGGTCAATTGGAAACTAAGCTTAAGGACTAGAGTTGTATTTCCTTGTCACCTCCTGCTGTTTCTGAATCTCCAGGTGGCAGTGGTGGCAAAGGAATGCATTTGCACAATCATATCTAGTATGGCAAAGATAAGGATTATCTAGTATTGCTGTTTCTGTTCCTCAGTATTAGGAAACAATATTGCTCCCTTCTTGGTTATTTCATGGTTACTTCCTTGCTTGATGGGAAAGACTGCACAGCAATGGAGAAAAGAAATGCCCTATAGTTCTTCCTTGCCTACATCCCATAAATAGTCCCATCTGTGGCAAACATCTCCATGTGCCCTTGACATCCCCAGAACGAGGCATTTGCAGGTCATTTAAGAGGATTGGGGGAAGTTCATTTCTTTCCAGCAGTTGGAGATGGCTGAAATGAGTTAAATATTGCTTCCTTGTGAAGAAAACTGAAATTTTACTATTGAAGTTTAATTATGCTAAAAAGCTGGGAAGCAGAACCTGGGCTACGTTTGCCTGAAGTTGAAATTACAGCCTTGCATGTATCCATGCCATAACTCTGGTAACTAATTTCATGGCCCAATGCCTAGGAAAAGAACAAGGATTTCATGGTCTTCCAAAAAACCAATAATGGTAGTGCCATCCATATATCTGGGGGAGTCCCAAAGATGCTTCTTCCAAAGGGCAACTGGACTTTCTTGGGGTGGTTTGTTTGAAAATGTTTCACTTCTCATCCAAGAAGCTTCTTTAGTTCTAAGGTGAACTGAAGACGCTTCTTGGATAAGAATTTTTTTAAAAAAGAAAAACAAAACCCAGGAAAGCCCAGATGCCTTTTGAAAAAAGCACCTTTGAGACCACCATGACCTGGATAATTGAGACTCTTGATAGACATATCTGGGGGAGATTCCATACAACAAGCAACATGACAGAAAAGACATGCTTCCTGAGACCCAACAGGTGACTAGTTCAGTGAGGGAATATGGAGCATGCCCTTTCTGCCAGGTCTGGTGGGAATGGTAAGAAATACCAGGAACAGGGAAATACCATAACAAACCTGGCCCCATGCCACGTAGGGTATTAAAGGTAATACACAGTTCTTTGAATTGCACCCATTATTGTAGCAGTTGTGTTACATGGGGATTCCGTGGTGTGCCCAAAACTACATGTGCCATTGCATTCTACACCATTCTGGACCATCTGAAGCATCTGAATGTTCCTCAAAGATAGTCCCACGTAGACCATTACAATAGTCAATAGAGAGGTGACTAAGTTCTGAGTGATTGTAAGCAGTGGTTCCTATTTTGGGAACATGCACAATAGGCACATGTGATGCTTTTGTGCAAAATTGTTCAGGCTGCCACATGCTCCTTGAATGGGAGTCATGAGTCCTGGAGAACCCTCACCAATACTAATGGAGGAGTGTAAGCCCATTCAGAGTTAATGATGAAAAATGGATCTGGAAGTTCTAAGACAGAAGTCCCCAACCTATGGGTCACAACCCACTACTGGGCTGTGGCCTCTTGGCCACTGGGTCGTGTAAGTGGCTGGCTAGTGTGTGCCCACATGTGTGTGTGCTCAATTCACTTCACGCTGGCACTAGCTTCAGCAATAGCCTTGGCATGACCCTTGCACCTCTGCTAGCCTTGGTGTGAGCCTTGGTGTGACTCTTGTGCTGGCGCTAGCGTCAGCGTGTCACGCCTGTGCTAGCCTTGCCGTAATCCTCGGTGTGACCCTCACACCAGCACTAGCCTCAAAGCGTCCTTTGTGCTGGCATTAAATTTTTTTTTAAAAAAAATGTCTTTATTCATCTTAACAAGTTTTATAGAAAGAAATAGAAAATGTGCTTTAAAAAATCAGAAAACTACAAAAATTACAGTTACCCAACTTAACAAGAAAGCAAAAAAAGAAAGAAAGAAAGAAAGGAAACTGTCCATACATATCACATAATAATCAAATGTCAGATTTCTAAATCTACCAGGCCGGGGGGGGGAGTTATAAAGATTATGTAACATTACAAATATAAGATCTATGACATAGAGAAGAAGCATATTGACAGATACGTAGATTTTCTCCATGATCATTTATCCCACACCCGTTCTTTCAGGTCTCCCAATGGGGCACCCATCACCTTGCAACTGAGTCCAGCCACATCCTTTTCTTATCTTTCTGTCCACCTTTCTCAGCGTAAGAGACTTTTCCAGACACCTGGATCTTCGTATAATGTGTATGAAGTAGGAAAAATTGAGCCTGGTCAATTGAGTGAGGACTGTGGATTGATTTGTTTTATTATCCACTGGTTTATTTCCTTGGCAGCCTATAGTGTCCTAAGGAGTCTCCTGCAACACCACACTTCAAAGGCATTAGACAAAATTTCTCTGTATCACTACTTCTGAGGACTTGAGAATTAAGAAATGAAGTGGTGTGAGAGTGACAAGAAATAGTTTTTAAAAAGCATTTTGGACAAATAACTTTTAAAATAGTGACCTAATTTCACTCTGAAATTGAAAATGGGTAACATTTAGTGCAGCCCTAAACAAAATCAATATTGAAATAGAAAATCTGGCATGTAAAAATTCTAAGAATGCTGATGTATGAACCAGGTTTCCCCCCACTATTGTATGCTTTTTAATGTTATCAATGGTGGCTTAGAAGCTCATTGACTAATAATGACTGCATATCTCATTAAATTGTTTCTTTCATTATTCCACAGGTAGAAACGTGTAATTTGACGATTGTTACATCAATTATACTTAAAAAGCTTATTAAAACCCTGAAATATTATCTCCTGTAGCCAGGGAACTTAAAGGGAAATGCACTAATTAGAAAAAGAACAAACTCATGTAATATCATCATTTTGAATGGATGCCTTATATATTCTTAATGCAAACCTAACATCAAAAGTGTAAATCAGATATATAGATCTCCCATACTTAATTTTTTTCCTAATTATGTTTTACTTTCAGAAGGGATTCTGATCATTGTAATTAAATAATGCATAATGTAATAAAAATAGAGAACATTATTATTGCATTGGCAATTGAATATTGGATTTTCTTTGTTAGATTTATTTATGCACACAGTTATAATTTATTATGGGCAATATGTATCAAGCATTAAAATACTGATACAATTATATCAACTCAGGAGAGATAATAAAATATGAAATCACACTGTTGACAATAAGAAGATGATTTGAATTTCTAGTTGAAACTTAGCATTTAAATTTGCTAGGTTGCATTGTTTTTTATGAGGAAAACGTATCAACACTTTTGACTTTTCCATTAGTAAAATCACAATTTCAGCATCCTTTAGTACTGATAACAAGCCCTGCTTATGGAGAAAGAATCAAAGGTGACACAGTACACAAGGTCACTGTTTGCATTGATTTTATGTCATGTGTACAACTCCCTGGTTTTATTGTTAATTACATAATATGTTAATTTACTAAGCTGATTTAAGTGAAATGGAGACACACATGAAGAGAATTAGATTTAAGCTAGTTATAATTTGTTTATTATTTTTATATTATAATTTTATAATCTTTAACATTTAAAGTATGAAAAAGGGAAATAAAGAACTAATGGTAAATATGCACCAATGTCCATAAGCATATTAGTGATTTGCACAAGGTAAGGTAAAGGTAAAGGTAAAGGTTCCCCCGCACATACATGCTAGTCATTTCCAACTCTAGGGGCCAGTGCTCATCTCCATTTCAAAGCCGAAGAGCCAGCACTTGTCCAAGGACATCTCCGTGGTCATATGGCTGGCATGACTAGACACCAAAGGTGCACGGAACACTGTTACCTTCCCACTGTAGCGGTCCCTATTTTTCTACTTGCATTTTTACGTGCTTTCGAACTACTAGGTTGGCAGAAGCTGGGATGAGTAACAGGCGCTCACTCTGTTACACGGCACTTGGGATTTGACCCGCCAAACTGTCGACTTTCTGATCGACAAGCTCAGTGTCCTAACCCACTGAGCCACCCTGTCCCTTCTTGCACAAGGTAGAAGGAGGTAATTTGGAACAGATTTTCATTACCTTGAAGAACTGCAGTAATGATGCAGCAGCTGGAGAAAAAAATGTTTATATACTGTAAATTGGAAGGTGAGATAGGACTCCAATGACTGACAGGTCAGTCCTCAAACTGGAGTGGTTGGCCCAAGCATGGCACCTGGGGAAAGGAGACCATCATGGAGGTAGCAAAGGATTATTTATTCTTTTTGTTAGAGGTACTACCTTACTATTGGCCAGACTCTTGACTTAAAATTTGACAGTCTTTACCAAGATACATGAGTTAGTTGGCATGCCACAGCAACTGGTTTATTTTATAGAGAAGAACAGAAAAATCATCAATTATACTTCTACCTCAGCCCACCAGCTCTACAACATTTATCATTTCTTACCAATGTAATGTAACTTTGCACAAAAAAAAACCCTGTCAATCTATCCGTCTGAAATTTTGAACATGTGTTCTCCATCACTGAGACTACAACGCTGCAAATTTCATCACATTCCATCTTAAAATAAGAAGTCACAGATACACTATCAGATATATGTTTCTCTGTGATTGTGTCTATATACATGTATTTTGTTTCCATCCAGTTTTGTAAAATTTGTCAGGTTTCATTTTTTCCTAAAGTGAAAATTGAAAATAAAGATTTCTAAATCTATGTTGTGTAAAAATATATTGTAAAAAGCATTTTAATTCATACTGAGATATGCAATACATAATTTAGGCCTGAATAACAGGAAAAAACTAAGCAAAAAAGCCTCTTTTTTGAATAATGAAATTTTAGAGGAAAAGCAAAAACATTCCTTTGTATCTTGTGTTGGGTGCCTGTAAGATTAAATCTCTTCCAGCTATTTAAAATGTGATTTACAAATAATAATAATGTGTTTTTGATATATTTCAGCAAATGTAACTGGACTGAACAGACCACCTGAATTACATATCAGTTGCTCAGTATAGGGAAATTAACACAATGTCTTAGAGCCAATACCCCCCTCGCAAGATACCAATAATGTGACATTTTTATTTGCAGATAGAAATCTCTAGTGAAATATAATGGAAGGGGGGACGTAAAAAGGCATATAATTGAATAGTTAATTAGAATTATAATTTAATTTTTAAAAGTAATGCTTCCTGTTTATATCTACTGTAGTTTCCTGGTACTAAGATAACTTAGACTGCCTTTCATCAATAGTTACATACCTTATGTATTTTTGATGTGGAAGGTGAAAAACTTACCCTATGATAATTCACAGACTAAAGCATTCCATCATATCCATTAAAGAAGCATCATCAGATTATTACGATTTGGGTGAGGGGATAGATGGGGAACTCATCAAATTTGCAGACGACACCAAGCTGGCAGGAATAGCCAATACTCCAGATGATAGGCTTAAGATACAGGAGGATCTGGACAGACTTGAACACTGGGCGCTATCTAACAAAATGAAATTCAATTGTGAAAAAAGTAAGGTTTTACATTTAGGCAGGAAAAATCAAGTGCACAGGTATAGTATAGTATAGGTGGTAGCTTGCTCAATAGTAGTAACTGTGAGAGAAATCTTGGAGTCCTAGTGGACATTCACTTCAATATGAGCCAGCAGTGTGCTGCAGCTGCCAAAAAAGCCAACACAGGTGCTAGGCTGCATTAACAGAGGGATAGAATCAAGATCACGTGAAGTACTAATACCACTTTACAATGCCTTGGAAAGGCCACACTTGGAATACTGCATCCAGTTTTGGTCACTACGATGTAAAAAAGATATTGAGACTCTAGAAAGGGTACAGAGAAGAGCAACAAAGATGATTAGGGGACTGGAAGCTAAAACATATAAGGAACAGCTGCTGGAATTGGATATGTCTAGTTTAGTGAAGAGAAGGACGAGGGGTGACATGATAGCAGTGTTCCAATATCTCAGGGGCTGCCACAAGGAAGAGGGAGTCAAGCTATTCTCCAAAGCACCTGAAAGCAGGACAAGAAGCAACAGATGGAAACTAGTCAAGGAGAGAAGCAACCTAGAACTAAGGAGAAACTTCCTGACAGTTAGAACAACTAACCAGTGGAACAACCTGCCTCCAGAAGTGGTGAATGCTTCAACACTGGAAGTTTTTAAGAAGAGACTGGCCAGCCATTTGTCTGAAATGGTATAGGGTTTCCTGCCTGAGCAGGGGGTTGGACTAGATGACCTCTAAGGTCGCTTCCAACTTCTTCTTCTTCTTCTTCTTCTTCTTCTTCTTCTTCTTCTTCTTCTTCTTCTTCTTCTTCTTCTTCTTCTTCTTCTTCTTCTTCTTCTTCTTCTTCTTCTTCTTCTTCTTCTTCTTCTTCTTTTTCTTCTTCTTCTTCTTCTTCTTCTTCTTATTCTTCTTCTTCTTCTTCTTCTTATTCTTATTCTTATTCTTATTATTATTATTATTATTATTATTATTATTATTATTATTATTATTATTATTATTATTATTATTATTATTATTATTATTATTATTATTATTATTATTATTATTGCCAGGAAAGTTTGACTGCAAATTTGGACAGGGCTAAATTGTATGAGATATTCCAATCATATGATTTTTGTAATAAGTTGCTTGCTCTATTTGTGCTTGTCTAGATTTAAGAGATTCTATTTGTTAAGAATCATGTGTTCCCTTACAGCAATATTTGCCCCATCTTCCTCAGTCATCTCTGGTACAATGAATAAGATAAACAAGGCTATTACATGATTATTGATCATTTTACCTTTCTCCAATGTACCTTTTCTTAAATTGTTTTCCCCCATCCATTTTACTATAAATAAATTTTAATAGAAGCCAAATGCTTATGTAACTAAAGTGTATAGTAATTAAAGTTAAGAAGTGCTGCTATTTCCTGCATGGGGTGAATCAAATTGAATGTATTACTGTGGATGTCCATAGGAGTAGGTTAAAGAAGGGGAACAAGCGATGTCACATGCACGTTACTCTGCAAATTACATGGGTTATATCATTCATGTTACTGACATGCAAATTAAGTCATTTGGTACATGTGACATTGTCATGGTTGAACAATTATGTTTACTACATAGCTGCAAATCATGAGCCCCATCCAATCCTCCACCTATTAATTGTGGCCTTTGGGGCCTTTGGGGTCTTTTTAAATTTAAGTTTATGGGGCAAGCAGACCAGGTTTATTACCATTTTTTTCCAAAGTAAACCACAAGTAAATAACAGAGAACTAAGATGTTTTGAAGAAAACCAACTGTTGAAGTGACACATGAGCTTTTGGTTAAATTTTGTACCCTCATGTTCTATCACCCTTTCCCCAAAGTCTGGGAAATTATTTTGGTGATACTGGATATCACCAATTGACCTATTGCAGCTCTTCTAATGCCTTGCAAAAAGTTTGACTCTCAGTGACCATTACTTTGACTGGCCCTTCAAAAACACAAGGAACCTGAGAGGAGGGAAAACGGTATCCTCAGGCAAATTAATGCTGAATGATGGAAAGAGGGTTTAAACCTATAGATTAAATTACCCTAATATTTTTCTCACTAGTATTGGCATCTCCTGTGATTAATTCTGCTGGCTTTCTGGTTCAATGGGACAATTTCTAAAATTAGAGTTTAGAAATTCATTTTTATGTTGGGGTATTTCTTATAAATATGATCTTAACTAAAGCTCATTGTCTCCCTGACTTGAAGCAACAAAATGATATCGACTTCAGCCAACTGCACTCATGCTGAAATATGTCCAAAACAGATTCATGGGGATTCTCCAGCACAACATTTCTGTTCTGGAAACAAGAGAAAGTGGATTTGGACACACACAACCACACACTCCCAATGCCAGATGGAGAAAATTGCCTAAGTGTTCTGTCTGCTTGAACGGTATATCTCTGTAAAGATTGAGTTCTTGTAGCACAGTGGTTAGAATGCAGTATTGCAGGTTAACTCTGCCCTCAGTGTGGAGTTTGATCCTGACCGGTTCAAGGTTGACTCACCCTTCCATCCTTTCTAAGGTTTCTCAAATGAGGATTGTTGGGTATAATATGCTGACATTGTAAACTGCTCAGAGAGTGCTGTAAAGTACTATGGAGCAGTATGTGTATCTAAGTGCTATTGCTATTGTTATTGTAAGGGGAAGTCTAATCTAATTGCCTGATGTGGTACCATTATGACAAATATACATTGTAGAATAATAATAAATTTAACAAATTGCTAGGTGGACATTTTTAGAACTGAAGCAAGCTTATGGAAAAGGTATGAAAGGTATGAAAAGGTGTGAAATAAAAGAAGACAACTATACAAAATTATTAAAGCAAATAAAACTGGACTTGGAAAAGGTATGAATTTATCAAATATTCAACATTGGAGACTTCTACATTCACAATGGAGGAAATTCAAACAGTAAATTTGTTGTAGCTTTAAATGTTTCTCTGGTCAATCTGATTAACCTATGTTATGTTTAATAGTCAGTAGAAAACCTGATAACCCAGTGTTCGTTCTGAGCCACTCACTGGCCCATGTGTACTCTACCTATGCATACATTATTGATGATGATGGCATTGCACAATTTGAACCCCCACGTAAAACAGCACTTGTACTAAAAATGAGCTGTTTGCTGTATGAAGCATCTCTCACTAAGAAAGTAGCTTATTTATTCAGAAAGGTGACAGTTAAGCAGAAGAGATGTGTGTGTGTGTGTGCGCACACACACATGTGTGTGTGTTCACACACACATCTTCTTGGGGATTTTTCTCTCATCCCCCCCCCATCTCCCTTTCTACCTTACCATACTGGCTGTCCATCACAGTTGTTATGAATGCAGACACAGAGAGCCCGCGGGGGATCCTAGTTATTTACACTCTTTTTTTTTCAGGCACCGAAGCTGTTATAATCATTTGCTGTCAACTTTGTGCTGACATTGAATTTTACTTTGTGAGCTGAGATGTATGTGCATATGTTTCTTTCTGTGTACATGGGAATGTACAACCATATAACATGTAAATGTGTGATTGGAATTGGAGCTTTAGTTGCCTGAGTTGATCAGCAAATAGGTATTTGAGATTTCTGAGTTTGGGGACAGCAAGATGTGCACTAGTGGTGAATATCTGTAGCTTGGGTGTAGGATGAGGGTGAAGGTTCGTTCTCTGAGCTTGTGGGTTGGTTTTTGAATGTTTCATTACCAGGCTAGGTAACGTCTTCAGTGGAGTTTAGGGAACCTCCTAAACTCCACTGAAGAATTTAACCTGGTAACGAAATGTTCAGAAATCAACCCACAAGCTCAGAGACTCAACCTTCACCCTCACAGCAAGATATACTGGCCTTCCTTCCTTCCTTCCTTCCTTCCTTCCTTCCTTCCTTCCTTCCTTCCTTCCTTCCTTCCTTCCTTCCTTCCTCCCTCCCTCCCTTCCTCCCTCCCTCCCCCCTCCCTCCCTCCCTTTCATATTTGTTCTGTTTTATGTCACTGCATTCTTATTTTTAAAAAAGTATGTAAATATTTTTTCCTCTTCACCTGTTCCCTTCCATCCTGCAAAGTAAAGAACTCCTTTCCAAGAAGGCTGAGGTTGCTATGACAGAGCTGTGAGAAGAAGTATAGGCTACATTGTGCGATATAGGCCAGTTTGACAAAAAATCAGGTACACTGAAATGTGTTGCCTGGGAAGTTACACAAAGGATTGAAGCCTGACTTAAACACTTTCACAAGTAGATCCAGTATGAAGTTATTCATGTTGCTGTAAATATGACTAAGTCTGGATTCCATCCAAGGAATTTAAGGATCCTGAAAATTGCAGCAGCTGCTTGAGCTTGGCTAATCCCAAGAAATTTCAATTTGAACCTAGTTAGCACATGGGTGGGAGACCACCATCCTAGAAAAAGGAAAGCAATGCTAAGGAACTTTGATAATGCTGCCAAGAAAACTAATGGGCATGTCTCTAAAATCAACACAAGTTGAACTTGACATGAGGGAGACTTGACCATTAAAATCACTGACCTAAGGGCTCTTTTCATTGGTGGAAAAGTATTTAATTTAGTAGAGCAGAATGCATAATCTAAAATCTGACAGTCATGTGGCTTCTTAGTAAGTTTCCAAAAGCTCTTACAAGATAATAACACTTAATAATACATACTGGGGTAACGACTGTATGTAGCAATCGTGTCAAATGCATTTAATTAAATAAAATGCAAATCAATTTTACTTGCTTTGTCAGAGCCCAAAATAGTTTTGGGATTGCAGATTCTAGCCTGCAATTCAAAAACTAAGTGTGGGTTTTGCCCTAAAAATTTATACAATTATAAATGTAGTTGAAGAAAAGTTTGAACTGAACTATTCTGAAGAAGCAGAGAACTAAAAAAAAAGACTGTCTAGCTGGCTGGAGCCACCATTTAAAAATATTTCCAATCAGCTATGTTCAGATGAAGAGGGCTTCTGTGGATGGCTTCACTCATGCCAGGCTGTCATGTGTGAATGACAGAAAAAAGTCAGTCAGTCAGTCAATCAATCAATCAATGAACTGAGACAATTATTTTGAAACTCGTGCCTAGGTGCTCTGTCATGATTTGGATGGTCAGGTAGCTCCAGAAGACAATGACCTAAATAGGTTGCAATGTCAACAGTCACTCTCTAGTTCACAGACTATTTGCCAAGGAAAAGGGCTGTTTGAATAAGTCATAAAATAGTAGAATTAGCAGTGGCACAAACTGCAAGTAGAAGTTACTAAGTTCAATCTATGGATCATTGGTCTGAATCAGCATTAGGCATATCAGCAATTTTAGTATGAAATTCCAGGTACCCTGGATAAGAACTAAGGGAACAGACAGCACAAAATGGTCTGACCCAGTTCTTGACTTGGAATGAATGTGATGGAGAAGCTTGTGTGCTTGGCCACTGTAATAAAGTAGACAAATAATTACCAACCAAATCAAACACACTTACACCTCGGATGATTTTGAAATATTATCTATAATCGGGCACTTCTGTGGTAGGAGGAAAGGTTAATAAAGTAATTTAAAAAAGATTGTGTGGTGTATTACAGAAACAGAAGAAGACTGGCGGTCATAATTGTTAATCTCCTGAAACACCGGATCTCTACTGCATAAAGCATGTATTTTAGTTCAGCTCCTTATGGTGTATTCTACTTATTACTATATTATACTGGTTAATTGCCTTTTATATAAAAATAATAAAAAAATCTTATTTTAGCTTAAAAGTAATAAATAGAACCGATTAATTTTTTTCCAGCAGAGAGTTCTTATAGAGGCTATTTTTTTAAGTATGTAAATGTAAAATAAGTCTGTATTGTATAGTCATATCAAAATCTACAGAATAATCTGGTAATTGTTGGGAATGATTATCTCCATTTATCACATTATAGAGAGTGTTGTATTTGTATCAGAATAATGCAAATGCACTTTCCTTCCTTTGCTATTCTCAGATTTCTTTCCCCATAGATAAATATCATTTGGTTAATTCTGCGTTGGAATTAACTGCATCATTGAAAATATTAATAGCAATATCACCTAGAAACAAGGAAGATCAAGGAAGCGCTGGAAATAATAAAGCAGCAAATAACAGCTACAACCAAAAAAATCAGCAGATATGAAGCTCAAATTGCAAATTGTAGGCAAAATCTCCAATTTCAATCCAATCAGAAATGTTTCTATCATCAATGCAGAGACTGTACTGAATCAGTCAGTGCTTGACAAGGAAGAAACAGTGCAGTTCTGGGACAGAAATGGGATAATCCAAAGAAATACAACTAAAATGCAGTTTGGGTGGTGGATAAGAGTAAAGGTGGATAAGAGTAAAAAAGGAAGCTGAAATGAAAGAACTTGTAATAATAGCAGAAATGGTGGAGAAAGGGGCAAGGAAAATCAAAAATTGGTCTGTACCAGGTGAAGATGAATTGCATGGATTTTGGTTGAAACAACCAACTAGTCTACAATCACTTGAAACTGATGTATTTGTCAAGAAAGGAGAAAAATCCTGTAGATTCCAATAAGCATCTGGGGACCTATATTCTACAGAACAAGGCATACAACAAACTTGGATTTTTTTCTCTAATGACTTTTTAAATTTCAGTCTTATTTGTTCAAATCTACAGTAGATCACCTTGGAAACCTAGCAAATCTAGATGTATCTAGGAAGTAATCTAGATGTATCTAGAAAGTAATTCAGGTTAAATCTTTAATAATGTGGCCATCTTGAAAATTATTACACTACTAATAAAATTATGCCCACCTTCTGAAGAAAACTTTGTTCACCTATTAATTATGTAGAACAGGGATACGGAATCTTTTTGCAG
Source organism: Vipera berus (assembly GCF_964194415.1). Classification (NCBI taxonomy): domain Eukaryota; kingdom Metazoa; phylum Chordata; class Lepidosauria; order Squamata; family Viperidae; genus Vipera; species Vipera berus. Next base: position 329,613,880 of record NC_138202.1, read on the forward strand.
CCAAGGGCTTCATTTTTTATTTTTATTATTGTTTTGGCTCTCAAGGGTTGCAGGGCCTGTTGTGATGATGTTAACATTGTTGACTGAGAGGGGAAGATTATCTCTTTTTCATTGGGGCAAAGCAACCATTAATGTTTTGCGTATTACTTGGGGGGGAAAACTAAACAAAATGTGGTGCTGTTAGTAGACAAATTCTGATCCAGTGTTGATAATGAAACCTAAAAAAAACAGACTAGTAAGCCATTTAAATGACAGGCAGTTTTGAGAATGTATACAATATTGTGCTTGGCCCTCAAACTACATTTTGATCATGATGGTATAGAACACTTTTAAAAGGCCATCAATCTGCCGAACAAAAGAATTAAGTAACTTAAGTTGATGATGCCTGAGATCTGTGAAATAGTAGCAACTACCTGAGTCTTTTCTTTTCTTTCTTTCTTTCCCTTTCTCTCTTCCTCTTTCTTTCTTTCCCTCTCCTCGTGATCCCATACTAATATCTGATAGCAGTTAATCCCTTCTTATAGATGGCTTTGCCTCATTCTTTTGGAATAGAGTAAACATGCTTTTACTGTTTTTTCTGCCTGAGCATCAATCAATGCTTTGATGCTTAATTGTCTTCTTGCCTCTTCTGCTTCCCGCCTTCTCCCCTCTCTTCCCTAACCCCACTTTTGGTAGAAGAGCATTGTTTTGAAATACAGAGGCTCCAGAGAAAGTTTCAGAGAAGCTCATTTTGTTCTTATGTCTGCTATTTTGTATTCTAAGGTCATGGATCAAGGGCAACCCCATGCCTCTGCTGGGGACACAACTATCCATTTTGAGAGAAAGATATAGGCATCTTTAGATGATCTTAATCTGTTCAAGGAAGTCTATTATGTTCAAGCCTCAAGCTGTCTCAGCCCATACCAGTAATACCAAACTTACATTTGTTTTTCCATTGACCATTCATTTTGGTCAAATGAAGAAATTGCTCATGTAGCTTTCTGTGGCTCTAGGGAAGAAATCAGTGACTGTCACATACCTTTTATCCTTCCTTCCTTCCTTCCTTCCTTCCTTCCTTCCTTCCTTCCTTCCTTCCTTCCTTCCTTCCTTCCTTCATTCTTTCTTTCCTTCCTTCCTTCCTTCCTTCCTTCCTTCCTTCCTTCTCTCTCTCTCTCTCTCTCTCTCTCTCTCTCTCTCTCTCTCTCTCTCTCTCTCTCTCTCTCTCTCTCTCTCTCTGAAACAATGTTAGGAACGCAACAGAAATATCATATTTATTGCAGCTGTTTGTAAGTTTGTAAAAAATTGTAATTATAGATGCCAGATACCAGATACTGTTTCTTAACTTCAAGGAGCTATTAAACTAAAACTTTGTTAGAAAAGGGGCATGGCTTCAATAGGATTTCCTTGGATGGGATGCAGGCATAATCCCATTTAGAGAATTTCACTATTAAGGGCAGATTCTGCTTCAAGAAAGAGCCATTTTTCTACAACTTTTTACATTTACATCTATCTCTCAGATACTAGGCAGAATTATAAAATGTGGTGTCAGTTGACTTCATTTTTTGCCCAAATGGACCTTCTGATTGGATGCCTGAGGACTATTTTGGAAGAATAAACATCTGAAACTCCCATCCAATTTCATGATAGAACTTGCTCAAAGTTGCTTGCTCAAAAAGAAGAAAAGCATGAGAAGGGCAAACTCCCAGGTAATCCAGTTTTCTGTTAGTAAGAGAAAGAATAGCTAGTCACTATCTTCATTTTCCAGCCTCTTCTCCTTTGGAGAGGGAAGGTATGTTTATCTTGCAATATCCAAACTATTGAATATGTAGCATAAGCCAGAAGCTGCATACAGTAGACCTAAATTCTGAGTTTGTTTGTTTGTTTGTTTATTTATGGCGTAACATGCATGGATGTACAGCATATATTAACATATTACACTTAAATTAAAAACACAGTAAAATATTAATATTAAAAAAGATCTAAGTTCAGATACCAATATCAAGGTCATCTAACCACTGAAATGCAGCAGTCTTTATCTGAAAATTCTGGATTGGAATATGTCCTCCACTTACAGCCGGTCAAAACGTGATCTACAGTTTCACATGGGACCCCACAGTCACACTGAGGGGTGGATACTATGACCCATTTAATACAGAATGTCCTGGAAGATGTTGTATGAGGTGCAAATCCTATTCAGCATTGTCCATTGCTGGCAAGGTAATTCGAAATCTAGCACCTTTTGTGTAGGATCATCTTCGGTATATGTCTTCCTGTGTCTGGGTGTCCAGCAACCCACCTGACTTTCCATTGAGAATTGATGTTAAAGTTGTCAAGCAGATGTTGTGCAAGTGCCATTGGGGGCTTCCTAGATTTGATTCTGAGCTTGACAGAATGTAATAGCTTCCACACAAAAAGTTGGCAATATGTATATCTTTATTTTATTTACTTGCTGTATCTCTTTTATTCTGGAACACAAGGTACCACTTCCCACTTTTCCCCCCAATAAAAGTGCTATGATGCCTGATGGCCGAGATAAGGTGACTGGTCCAAGCTCATACAGTGAGTTTTGTGGTGAGGATAGACTTGAACTTGGCTCTCCCAGTGCTAGTCCAATATTACAACCATTATACCATCCTGTTTGAATATTTCATAAGTATATACTTAAAATATGTTTTTCAATGTCTCTACACTCATATGCCCTCTCCTATGTTCTGTACTGCCATATAGAAATAAGTATGACAATTTTTGCAAACTTGTTTTGCCCAATTTGTAAACACGGTCAAACAGAACTTTCTCATTAAGATGAGAAAATAGAGATTGTAAAGATTTCTGTCATGGATCCTGTTGTGAATGAATGTTGGGATTAGCTTGTAGTCAATTTGTGGTAGGATGAATACTGGCAGAATGAAGACCAGCTAATGTTTATTTTCTGATACCAACACCCCCCCCAAAAAAAACCACCCCCAAATTCTTTGAAGTAGAGATGGATGGGGTTCCACTTATTTTCTAAAACAATGAAGCATCTTGAGTGGGCAGTGTTTGTGATTTTTATTTAACTTTCAGAAAGCCCATCAACCTTACACAGAAGATAGACTCTTTATAGATGAGAAGCTTCTACCAAGGCGTTGCCTCAAATGGTCATGTGACCGTATGAAGCAGGCATTCACATTGTCTTTCCTGAAAGTTCCAGGAAAGGAAAGTATACTAGAACTAGAATGCTAGAACTGTATATGAAATATATAATGATTATAAAATTTCCTCATTTATGTTTTAAAAGGGCAGTTCCTGACCTCTTGTACGTGCACAGTATTTCTGTAACATTTCTTTTTTTAAAAAAAAAATATTAGAAAAGTATACAGACCAGAAATTCATTCTGCAGGGCAGAGAACATAGACTGTAGAATAATAGGATTGAAAGGGACCTTGAAGGTCTTCTAGTCCAACCTGATGCTCAAGCAGGAGACTGTCAGCCCAAAGTATCAAGACCATTCATAAAGTTGCAATCATAGATTTATTCAAGCATGCACCAAGAATCTAGTCAACTAATGGTCAACATTGGTGCTAAATAAAGGTCAACAGAATTTGGGGGGGATGGACTTGGATCTCTTGTGGTAATGCAAGATTCTAAATTGATGATGTGTTTAAGTCCATTCCCCAGCCCTGCTTGTTCTTCTCCTAGAGAGACCATTCCAGACAAATGGCTGTCCAGTCTCTTGAAAACCTCCAGTGATGAAGCAACCACTCCATTGATTAATTGTTGTCACTGTCAGGAAATTTCTCCTTAGATCTAGATTGGATCTTTCCTTAATAAGTTTCCATCCATTACTTCTTGTTCTACCCTCAGATTCTTGAAAAATAGGTTGACTCTTCTTCTCTGTGACAGCCCCCCAAGTACTGGAAGATTGTTATCTAGCCCTTCTCTTCATTAGAAAAGTAATAAATTGTCCTTTTATTCCTCATTTCTTTACATCTTCCATTTTTCTTGCTTCATTGTACACTGATGCCACTCTCAGTTGTCACACTGCACATGCCACTATCTTTCCAATGCTGTTCCTTCTGTCTCTCTGTGCCATCTCTTCTCTCTCTCCACCTCTCCTTCTTTTCTTTTTAAAATTTACTTAACTTCATTTTATCTGTGCTGTTCCTCCCCTTTCTTCTCCACTTTAAAAGCCTCATTGCAAGAGGCAAGAAGGCAATTGTAATCAGTGAAAGGGCCAGCAGGCATTGGTGAACACAACAAGCAAGTGGTTGCAAACAACCTGGAGAGATGAAAGAAAGAGGAAGCAGAAGAAGGAGGATGACAGATGGAAAAAGGAGAAGGAAAAAGGAAGAGGGCCAGTGAAAGATGACTCCGACTGCTATGAGAACAAGTGGTGAAGAGTGCAGCTGGCGAGTGAGTGAGCAGATGCAAACTGGTGGCAAGAGGTAAGAGCAGAGCAGCCATGGGCACAACTGGCAATAGTGATGGTGGCGGTTCAACAAGGTGTTATCAAGGGCAGCAACGAGACAGTTACCAAGGGCAGGCAGCAGTGGCAATTTTTTTTTACTTGTCGCACCTCCATATTGTTGGAAATAAGTTGACAGAATCACGAAGCTTTATAATTCTTTATCCTAGTAGGCATACAAAAGCAAAGTAATAATTTTGGTTGCTCTCCAAATGTAATGTTATAAGCTTAAGTTTTGGTTCTGGTCAATTTGGGCAGAAATGTTTACTTGAAGATCTACAAAATGACTCCCAGGAAGCCTAATTTAACTCAACTTTTACAATCACATTCCTATTAGTCTCTCAAATAGAGGCAATTGATCCAGATCTCTCCAATTTCAATAAGAATAGTTGCATTAAGTTCCTTCTCATTACCTGTCCTCTGTTAGCAAGCACTAATATTGTTCAAACCATTTTTAAAAGCCTTTCTGACTGACTAAATAACTATTAGATTTCATATTAGTTTTGAAACACTATGTTACCTACTCTGTATTGTGGTTGGTGCATATTAACCACAATGGCATGTACCCCAATAATTTATATATATATAAAGAACTGTGTTAGTGTGTTCAGCATTTATAGGGTTCATACAGCCTTTTTAGCAGCAATGTATGTAAGAACATGTAGCATTTACAGGGTTAAACATTATTTCCTCAAGAGATGCCTTATGGGAATTGTAGTCTAACTGTTTAGTGAATACCATCATTCCTTAATTAGGTGGGTGGAGTTTTAAGTTTTATGGTAGGACTTCCTCCCTTTGTCTTTGTACTATCTCTCTGGAATGAACCCTGGCATGGCTGGGGATCTCACTCCATCTTCACCATGTAGCTTTGCACAGGATGGAAAGATCATCATTTTTTCACCTAATGAGATGGACTTCAAATTACAATCTTGCATTCCGAATGGACCAGTGCTGTAACCATGAGTTATTAACATTGGATGAGAAATAAAAGCATGAGAAATAAAAGTAATTTGTTTATTCGATTTCATTTGAGTTTATTCTGGCTGTTTCAAGAGGGATCAGCATTCACATCTTTATTGAAACAGAACACACACACACACAGACACACAGACACACACACACACACACACACACACACACACACATATATATATATATAACATTACTTTTAGTGTAACCATAAGTTAAAATATAAATATATATATATATATATAATCACAATTTATATTTTAACTTACGGTTACACTAAAAGTATTGTTATCTATTACGGTTACACTAAAAGTATTGTTATCTATTACGGTTACACTAAAAGTATTGTTATCTTCCAAACTCTAGGGTTATCAACAAAGTACAGTAGTATTGGAACAGTGGAGAAACAAACATAAACAAATATACACAAGCATAGCTGGCATACAGACACAATTGGCCATATGTATTGAGCTTCTGAAGTGATCATCTTCAAATTTTCCAGCAGGTTCTGAGTTCTGATTTCTCCAGTTTTGTTTCTAAACTGTAACCAAGTAAAGGAGAATATATCACGGCTCCTCATTTATAATGAGGAGGCCAAACATTTACTCCAAGAGTAAAAGAGGAAATTACCATGTATTTTTAACTGAAGAGCTCCACTCATGAAAGGTCATGCAGGTAGATCTGCAACTTAAATTAAGGAACAGAAAGAGAATGCTAATTAGTACCTGATCCCAAACTTATTTAAGGAGCTGTCCAAGGTGCTATCTGAATTTTGAAACCTGCCTTGACTTGACCTTTCCATTCCTTTCATGACCTTTGGCATATTTAGTCTCACCTTGCTCTGCTTGTGCAGAAGAGAATCTTTGACCCTGAATTGGAATACCTATCAGAATTGCTAAAGTCTCTAAAGCTATTGCTTGGAATAAAGCAAAATTTCCTCCTTTTTAAAAAAAAACCCAACAACTTTTCAATCTTTGCAGAGAACAAATGAACAGTTCACCATAGTTCACATTTTTTCAATTCATTTACATCTTTCACCCTGCTCTATATTACTAATGTGACAAAATGACCTTGATATGACTCAATGCATAATTGGATCACAATTCTTTATGCATAGTTTTTTCCCCAGTATGTTTGTAGCTGTGTGGCATTGGTAAAACTCCATAAAATTAAATTTGATTTGGTTGTACATTCATTTGCATCAGATTTGTTTTAGCTTATACAGTTTTGAGGAACATGTGAGCAGAACAGTAACATACTATGAAAAACAAATCTTGATGCAGACATTGGAATGATCCCATGAAAACCGCTGCATTGTTGTTTTTGCAGCATCTTATTATGTGTATCCATTTATCAATAATATAGGGGAAGAAAAAGACACCATACTGATGGTACTCCAAATGTCAGGAAATTGTACTTGTTCCAACTCTGGAATTAATGTAGAGATTTCCCCTATTAAACTGAAATTTAAGAAGAACTGAATGCCAAGCACAGAGAATAATAAAGGAAAGACTCTGGAAAAAATGTTTCAACCCTCGTATATAAACACATTGAAATAGTTGTGTCTGTTCATCCACAGAAGGCAATTTCTTTGTAGAAAATGTTCAGTTTGAAAGAATCTTCAGCATGCAAAATAAAAATGTATGCAACAGATCTGGGTATATCATAGTTTCATACATTCACGTATAAATTTACTTCTTTTCATTTTTTACCTTACAGGTAGTCCTTGACATACAACAGTTTGTTTAGTGACTGTTTGAAGTTACAAGTGAAAAACGTGACTTATGGCCATTTTTCACAATTGGGATCTCTGCAGCATTCCCATGGTCAGATGATCAAAATTCAGATGTTTGGCAACTGATTCATCTTTATGAGGGTCGCAGTGTCCTAGGGTCATGTGGTCCCTTTTTGAGACCTTCTGACAAGCAAAGTTAATGGGGAAACCAGATTCATTTAACAACCATGTTAATAACTTGACAGCTGCAGTGATTCACTTAACAACTCTGGCAAGAAAGGTCATAAAATGGGGCCAAACTCACCTAACAAATATCTGACTTAGCAAGATAAAATTTGGGCTCAGTTGTGGTCATAAGTTGAGTACTACATGTAATAGAATTTCTTTTCCCAGACATCATGAAAATATTGTCTAAATATGTGCTTTATCCTTCACTGAATATATAATTCTAAACATTTCCTCAGAAACTATGCACTCCCAAATATTTAAAATTCTAAAATGCACATTATTTTGGAGAGATAAGAAATCCATAGGATAACTATAGCATTTTCTAGTGTGCACATTACTGCAGGGTGGCATGGGTCTATTGGTTCACTGCAAAAATTTAGAAACACATTCAGCATAAATTTAGGAGCACTTGCAACACAAAACTCTTTCCCCACACACTTCACAATAAAACATGAAGTGAATGTCTTATATTTTCTCTTTTCACTGTGTAAATCATTAGTATTGTTGTCTTTTTCCTGCTATTTTTTCCCCTCACGTGGCTTGGAAGAAATGGACAATCTTTGTTAATCTTTCTTTTACACAGCCACCTGAGGGCAGCATGATGCTCACCTCCCAGCTGAAGTTTGGCTGAGATGAAGATCTAAGTCCCTTTCATCTAGCCCAATTTGACTCTTGCCTGGCTTCAGGTCCCTCTTCAGGGATTTCCTCTCTTCAGATTTCAGTAACCACAGAACAGGCTATCTTTCAACAATGTATGATTTCAGCTGCTTCCTTACCAGGGAAGGGTAGTCTTATTTTGCATTTCTGTCTTGTAAAATTCACATCAGTTGCTCCCTGAACTGTTATAGCACCAGTGCTCTCTTTTTGTTATGTTAACACTTCACATGTGTTTACAGAGAATGCAACTGTGGAACACATATGCTTTTTCAGAAAAGGAAAGAGAAATAAAGGAACAAAAATGGCTTAACCCTGAAAATGACTTGAAAAACATTGAGACAATTGTGCATGTAGTTTTTAGGAGCCTTCTTCAATGTCCCAAAGAAAGAGAGAGAGTGCCACCATACAGAACACAGGTAGTTCTTGACTTGCAACCACAACTGAGCCAAAAATTTATGCTGCTAAGTGAAACAGTTGTTCAGTGAATTTTGCCCCATTAGCTGGTCTCAGTAAAAGTCTGTTTCCTATATTTCTGAAGCTGGAATTTCATATACTTAATGGCTGGGTTCCTGGAATATGCAAAAGCCAGAGTACACAAACCCAAATTATGTTTTTACAGTGCCCCAAAACATTGAAATTACATATTCATCTGATTGCCTGGTTCATCTGATATGATGAGAGATGATTGAGTTCCTACGAACAGATGACCCTCCTCTATTTCAATCCAGGCCAACATGTTGTATAACTCTGACCAATATCTAAGCCTGTCCATTTTTTCACCTATCCCAAAGATAAATGTTCTGACAATCTGATCTATATTCTAGCAGCTCAACTGGACAAAGGTTTACAGTATGCTTATAATATTCTTTCTCCTTTTTTGTCCTGTTTTTCCCATAGATTTTGAATACTTGATCTAGCCTCCCAAATCCCTCGCCTCCTGAAAGACAGCAGGCTCTGAATGTGCTTTGCCATCACCTTTCAGCAGGTAAAATATGTTGTTATGGAAGGGATGTGTGGCAGGAATGCTGACAACAATTAACACATGCTACTCATTAACAAATGGAGATTACAACTGAGCTGAAATGGCAGACTGCCATCAGCCAGATAGTTATGGGGGCAGTTGAATTCCTAATGAATGCGAGCACTGGATTAGTAACGACATTCGACAGAACGCTGCCTGCTGCATTCTCTTACGACTTTCATTACCAAACCGAAAATCTGTGTAGATTTTCAGAAAATTACTTTTAAATGTAGCCAATCGCCTAGACAGCCAAGGCTTGATTTGCCAGCGAGGGAGGCCTGCTGTGAGATTTTAATGAAAGATCATAGTGGCCCTCCATGACCGCCAAAGAGCTATGGGCCCTGAAAGGCCTGGAATAATCTGTTTTACTTTTAATGGTAGCCATTTTATATTCATTAAGATCAAAATGCAGTTTTGCAGGCAAATTGCAAAGCTGTTCCACTCACAGCTTGAGAACCTGGGGGCCATACTGCTTTTTATCTTGTTCATAAGCAAATATGTAGTTAATATTTTTTAATATGCTTTGATGCTTGGTACCTTATGGGTACTTTGTACTGGAGGTTAGACAGCCTCATGTTTCTTTGGCAGTGTCAGCAACGAATGGAAGCCTTGGACTTTTATTTCCATAATGGCAGAAGAAGTCTTTCTTTCTTTCTTTCTTTCTTTCTTTCTTTCTTTCTTTCTTTCTTTCTTTCTTTCTTTCTTTCTTTCTTTCTTTCTTTCTTTCTTTTTTTCTTTCTTTCTTCCTTCCTTCCTTCCTTCTCTCTCTCTCTCTCTCTCTCTCACTCTCTCTCACTCTTTCTCACTCTCTCTCTCAGCAAACTGTAACAATAAAAAAGAACCTTAGGAGGTATACCAGTAAGTCCAAGATCTCAGGAAAATAGTGATTTCACAACAGTTCACCCATTGATGGTTTTCTCTATTGCTTTGTATTACTGCAATTTTAGTTAAATAAAGGAAATATGAGACTGTATCCAAAGAGTTGGCATCTGAAAAATGTGCTCTTGCCCTCTCTGACAGCAGTGTAAACACTGCCATTTCAAATGATATGCATGTAGTAAGTTCGATCAGTGTTTCTCCTGCATTGGAAAAAGATGCTTCTGCAGTTACAAGTTGGGTAGTAGTATCTTGCAGCCTAGATAAGATCTGATTCACACAAAGGACGCTGGAGGACAAAACACCAGATAAATGAAATCTGAAAATGGTGAAAAAGAATCAACCTCTCCTGATCAACAGCTATTGTACTGTAGATACAGGAAGCCCACAAATTTGGTGCCTCTCTCGGGGCTTATTTTCAGGAGGCAGAGGTTCCTCTCTGGGCCACTGTATCACTCTTGGATTTTTATGAGGCCATGAATTCTTTCTCCTCTCTTAAAGGGGTCACATGTTAACTTTTGAGGAGAAAGAAGAAAGAAGGAGGAGGAATAACTCCTTAGGAATCTCTCTGTTTTTCCCTTCTTAGATGTCTCCCTATCTTTTGCAACTGATCACCACGGTTAGGGCTTTGGATGCAGATGAAAACTTTATTCCAATACAGCTTGCCATTTTTTTAAAAAAAAGAACATCTCTGCAGATAGAAAAGTAGTATTTAAGTCACTTTGTTAAGTCCCTACTGAATTTCTCTTCTATGCCCATTGTTTTATAATGGGAGGAACCCTTTATTTTTTTAATGAATATGAACATTGAAACATGTAATAATCCCATGGAACTTAGAAGTATTCACTACTTTTCACCAGCCAGTGTTCCCATCCAATTCAGCTGTATGCTTAAATTTGGCCTTACACATGAAAGATACTATATGCTATAAGATAAAGCCAACTATCTTCACTCAGTTTTATTCCCAAAACAATAGGCATAGCACTGAAGTTTTAATTTTTTTTTCCTTTACTTCCTTGATTGCAGGATTGTAAATACTCAGCTGTTGCCCTTTGGTAGCTGTCTGTTGCATTCTCTTATGACTTATGTCCGGTCCTTAATTTTGGCAAACTGTTAAAAGAAGCAAACCTATTCCCTTGAACAGCAGAGGACCAGTGATGCAAGATTTATATGCAGCATCAGCCTACATGCATATAAACGCCAATCTCCAATCCTCCCAAATACTACTAAAAACAACCTTCAAAATCTCCATAATACAGTGGAGGAGACCCAGGTTTGTATCTAGCCATTATATGCTATTCAAGGGCTCTCTTCACAGACATCAATTCCTGATGTTATTGTGAAGTTAGAAAGAAGTCCCCCACACTTATTTCTCTGGACCAGCATTGAAGAAGTTGAGTCTTTTGGTGGGGGAGGAGTGGATGCATCTGGCAAACATGAGGAATTTGATAACCTTCCTTCATCAGGTCTTTGGGTGAGCTGAAGATATTTGTCCTGCCAAGGCAAAATTTAATAGGCTTCTAAAAACACTCAAAAGGCAGACTTAAATGTGTGCATGGGCAGGCAGCCAGGATGATTGGGGGAAGGGAGTTAGTAGCCAGTCTGTGTTTGACTTGAAGCTAAATGTGCATGTGTGTGTGTGTAAGAGAGAGAGAAAAGAGAGAGAAGGGGGGGCTGTTTCATGAGGCAAAATCTAACTTTAAGGGACGATAAAGGAAGTCAATTCTTCATTGGAATGGATTTATTGGGCCCTAAATTTGACTTCAGAGCCAGCAGTGGTTCCACATATTTGTCTTAAAAACCAGAGAGAGAGAGAGGAAGAAATGGAAATGGAAAGTTACATAATTAATTTTAATTAGAAATCTCACAGATCTCTTTATGAGATAATTTTATCACCTGTGATTATATACAGGATTTGAAAGGAAGCCTCAATAGCATGGATTAGTGTTTTTACTTGTATGGGCACAGCCTATGAGGCAAAAGGTTAAGCAGCACTTCCTCCTCACTGAGTTGTTAGAAATATAGCTATATATTAAATAATGAAGTTTCAAATGTTTAAAATCAGTTTCCTAAGGCTCAGTATCCTCAAAATAATAGATTTTGCTTTGGTCCTGATTTCTACTACCACCACTGCTTCCATTTAAGATTCGTAAGGAAGTCTTTTCATTCCTGACATTCCCTAGAAGCCTTGCAACTGGAAATGCAACTCTCAGTTGTACTGTGGTCCTGAAGAATATGGGAATTGAAGTACTAACAGATTGCAGTAATAACATAAGAGGACCCTGACCATTTTTGGTTGTAATGATGCTTCTTGGCAGTTTTGTTCAGCTGAAACTTCCATGCAAAGATAATAGAGATATGGAGATTAAAATAGGAAGCACTGGTTAGTCCTGATGAGTATTTGCAACAGCTGCAGTAGGGAAATCAGACACCATTGGAAGATTGGATCAGAGGATTTAGGGGCTGGAAGTGACAGTAGTGTAGAAATGACTTAACCTCTCAGTCCAGTTCCCCCTCATGTTATGCTCATATTGGCCTTAACTCATGCTCCATGAGTTCAAAGGTTCAGTTGTCCAGACTGTTATAGTCAGCTGGTATGGATTATGAATATTAAAATCTAAAACATTTTGGACAACATCAAATCGGGGAAGGCAGAACTATCATAGTGCTTGATGTTCATCTTTCATGTCTATAATTATAAATCAAAAGTTCCTAATAAGAAAATGAAACTGTGTGCCATTTGCATTTACCCACTGAATTTGCGGGCCTATTCTTTGTGCTAGGAATGGCATGGCAAGCAAATGAAGACAGTAGTTACCTTCTTGACCCATATTTCAGGAACAGAAATTTCAAATCTACTGTGTAGAAGAAAGATTCAATATTTTCTTTTATCATGTTCTTTCTAATCAATTATAAAGATATTATTAGATCATAATAGAGACTTGAAATGTTTACATTCAAGAGTTTTTCAAATAAACTACAAGGTTCTATGCTATTTTAGGTTGATAGGAGCGTCTGTGCTTTAAGCAGAGTGAGATGGCTACACAGATGGCAAATTCTATAAGATTGCTGGGTCCTAGTCCCCACCCACCCCCCTGCTGAATTTTTCCTAGCACTCCTAACCAGCGCCCCATTAATGCAATGCTTGATTGCTGCTTGACAGCCTGTCTGACTAATCCCTTTATCTCAAAATGTCATAGCCCTGATTAGGTGAATAGAAATTTAGGCCAACATTCCAAAAATTCACATTTGTGCTGCCACAAGTTTGCTATAGCATTTGTTTGAGAAGTTAATGCACACATACTAGATGAATCTAAGACTGGATGGCTGACTTCCATGCCTTCTCTGCTAGCCTGTTTCTCTAAGATGTAGGGGAAGCTTTCAGTTGTAATACCAACACAGAAGTGAACCGCAACTGCTAACTTGACTGGCTTCCATGAAGGGCATTATGTGTCCTACCCATCAGGAGCAAAATATCTTGGCCTTATCTCAGATACATCAAAAGAAGATAATATTACCAAGTATGCCAGAGTGAACACTCCACAGCCTCAAGGCCATGTACCACCTTTGAGTCTCCTTTTTGTAATCCTAGGCTGTCTTCTGACAATGGCTGTTGAAAACTTACTGTACAGTTTCACACCATTTTAAAGGGGGGCTTCCATAAAACATGGAACATACTTTCCAATACTCCACTCCAAAAACCAACTCCATCCAGGTTTATGAGGTGACCCATCTAACTTGTGTTTTCAGCTGTTCAAAAAAAAAAGGTAAGTATATATCTTGGCCTCAAACGTTTAGAGATCCACGTTGAAAAATCACAAATACAGACTCTTGAGAAGGAAAAATAAAACACTTCCAAAATTTACCCTTTCCAACTGGGCAGGGAAACTGGGTGAAGCATGCAAGTGTAGGTTTGAATAAGCACCATGATCTACATATAGCACTTTCTAATCAGCTGAGTGAACAGCAGAGAGATTACGAAAATGGAGAGCTGTCAGAAATACATTTCTTCAGACTTACCTTTTAGATATTCAGTGAATGTCTGAGAAGGGCCCCATAAAAATGTCTCCTTCCCCTTTTCTCACACATGACAGACACCCATACAGAACAATGGCTGAAATCCCTGTCCTTGGAACTGCAGAATCTGACAAGAATCTACCTGAACGGGAATTTCAGGCAGAAAAATACAGCCCTAACATGTGTAAAGAAAAATTCAATATGTTTTGACAATAGCGTAATCTAAAGAAAGTGTTATCCCTCTTGTGGAGGTCATCATTCTTAATACAGTGTGTGTCATCAATTCTCAGGACAACAGGGAAAATGATCTAGTCAATACATATGAAACAGAAATCATGCATAAACATGCTGCCGCAGTTCTAAAGTGGGCGACACCAGCACAAATTGGATAGCGGGCTGAGCTGCAATTTTCCATAACTTTTTATTATTCATAAGATCGTGTGATCTAATAAGCCACACCTCAAATTACTGTCCATTGAAGGGACTGTTGAGTGATAGATTCTGACAAACCAGACATAGAATATATTATGATTAAGATCAGATGCCAGCCAAGCTGGACGCTGTGCGATGAAATATTTTCAGCTGCTTTCCATCAGTTTCTGTTTGCCTATGCCTGTATGTATGTTTTATTTGTAAAAGAAAGAAATATGAACTGTTGCAGTATATGACTAAAATGGAAGAATGTATTTGCTGATTGCTTTGTGCTTACATTTATGGAATGATCTCTCTCTCTCTCTCTCTCTCTCTCTCTCTCTCTCTCTCTCTCTGTGTGTGTGTGTGTGTGTGTGTGTGTTTTATATAAAAAGTCAAATATATTGCAAAACGGGAATGAAATAAAAAAATCCTATTTTCTTTTTTAAATGGTCATTAGCCTTTTGGCTAAGATCAAGTGTGTGTGTGTGTGTGTGTGTACTTTGAAGAAATTGTAATATTCCAAACATTGAAAGTATAAATCTATAAATAATATGTAATCCACAAATTATTTTTTTCTCAAGAAAGAATGACTGAATATATGAATGTAATAAGTAAATATAGGAATAATAATAAAAAATCCTAAACTGTCTGCATACGCTATCATGTAGACACTGGAACACCTAGCATCCAATTGATAAAATTTATTTTTTAATTTAATTTGTGATTGGCACAACAGCAAAGAACTAAAGCAGTTTCAAATTTCTAGTAGAAAATTAAACACAAGGGATTTATTTATAAATATAAATAAAACTCATCCCATATTTCTAGCATGTGCAAGTAGCCTTGGGTTTAGACAAAAGTGAAAGGAGAAAGGAATTTCATAGAAACAAGACAATCATTACAAAATTCACAAGAGAAGCTTTCTCCAAATATCTGTTTTGGTTGTCCAAGACAGTGCAACCTCATTAGAAATAGCTCTGCTCCCTTTGAACCTGCATGCCATTCATATTTATATTACATTAACGTTTCCCTCATTACTACACTGCATCATTTCCATTGGCAACTTTGGGTGGCATATTCTGTATGATCTGGGATTTTGCACATTATAGCTGGATAAGTTTGAATCCTTCCTGGACAAGCTCTGAGGGAATCCAGGGTTGGACAAAGCTGATGTCAGTGATTTTCAGAACTGTGTTCTGTAATAAGAGGGGTTTTCCCCCACTACTCTTTTCTTTGTCTATTTGAATACTAGTGGAATATAATGCTAATCCCAATTATGGCATATTATGCAATAAAGAAGGCATTCTTATATTCAACTACACCCATTAAAGGCTTTACAAATTAAAATAACATTTGAAATGTATAATTTATTTTATTTTATTTATATCCTGTCTTCATTATTTTTACAAATAACTCAAGGTGGCAAACATATCCAACACACCTTCCTTCTCCAATTTTCCCCACAACAATCCTGTGAGGTTAATTGGGCTGAGAGTGAGTGACTGGCTCAAGGTCACCTAGCCGGCTTTCATGGCTAAGGGAGGACTAGAACTCACAGCCTCCCACTTTCTTGCCTGCTGCCTTAACCACTAGGCAAAACTGGATCTCTTTTTGCAGGTTTCCACCCTCCCTTTACCAAACTAGTGAAATGGGGTGATGTTCTTAGACAGAGAAAAAAGATTTGTGCCAGATTCCATGCTTATTGGTTTATAGCAAATCAACATAAAAGGAACTACCTCCATTTGTACCCTTCCTCATAGCTGACCTGACTTCTTGCCCTTTATTTCATCAGGGAAGCCCTGTTGAGGGATCTATGTTGGACATAGTTTGCCTAACATATTGATTTGTGGGTTGATAGGTGCTGGAAATCTGAATCTGTCAGCTGGCATTTTTTCAGCATTCCCATACCCAAAGGGCATGCAGAAATTCTCATCTGGTAAAATTGCAATTAAGAACAAAGATGCATTCCCCTTTGCTATCAAATATCAAAGAACTGTGTTTGCAATGCATGAACCCAGAGATAGAATCTTGAGTGGAGGGGAGGTTTAATTAAGAAAAGTGACTCCATTCCAAGGAATTGTGGTTTGCAGTCTTTGTAAGATTGAGTAATTATCCTGGTATGGGTTTCTGAGAAGTATTCCACTTATACATACATCAGATGCTTAGGAGAAGAGAACACAAAGAAAGAAAACAACCCTGGTGTGGCCATCAACTACCTGCCACATTCCAAAGGGAGATGTTTTCAATTCACTCATTATAGGGAGTCAGCTGGGGTCAGGTTCAGTGTCGCAGGAAAGAAGTACTCCCTTTAAGGAATATCATCCATATATGGAACAGAGTGGAAGAAGAAAGACAAAAGTGGATGGGAGAAATGAGATGAGCTGTGTAACCAAATTTTGGGGACAAATAGAAGAAAATGAGCCCGGTGTGCTATTTGAATTTAAAACCTCCTATTAAAAATTCTGCTCTAGAAGGTGATGGGTACCGTAACAAAGTAAACACCTACTCCAAGGCACTCGGCTGTAATGATGTTATTAGTATGCCTATTGCAGTGGGCAGATGCAGTCTTTAAAAGGCCTAACTCCAGTATTTAATACAGATCCCTGCAAATACACAAGGAAAGATGGACAGATAGATTCCTCTGTTAGCTGGTGTTATGGTCTCTACTAAAACAATTATATTTCGGGCAGCAACACATGGCTATTTCATGGCTCAGTGAAGAGATCCATCATCTCTGTGGGCCTGGAGGGGGTAGACATGGTGCAACTTCTCTTAACAATTAAATCCTTGACTAAGGGTTGTCTCTTCTAAAGAGAAAAATCAGTTTGGCGTCAATACGCTCAAGTGCAATGTTTTCCTTTTCTCCACAGAAGATTTGTGGGAAAAGGTAAATGGTATACATTTGTCATTTAGAGCATTGGAATAGATTAAAAACAATTTGACCCTTTGTTATCTGAACCTGTCTCCTCATTTTCTTAGTCTCAGACTGGATTATTTTTCTTGGTCATTTTGGGGAAAAGAGCAGAGTACTATTTTAGTTCACATTAGCAGTATTTTCCATTTTTAGTAATATCACCACTAGCTGGAAATATATTAGCATTCGTTCAATGCCTTTCTTGTTTCTGTGCCCATATTGGCTACTGCAGAGCTGGGCATTATTTGCAGGATTGAGGGTAATATTCTGCCTTCTGTGCTACATTAAAAGCCAGATTAAATGGGGCTAAAGTGAATCAAGCCAAAAGGAAAAATATACAAAAATAAAATGAGTATTTTTTCTTTAGTGGTTGCTTAAATAGGTATTTCCAAAAATTTGAGGGGGAAAAATAGGTGAAAGTTTTAGCACTCTCTTTGGCATATATTTGTTCCATTTTTTCCATACTTTCTGACAGTTGAAAGTTCTGTATGAATGTGTACAAGGATGACCTCAGTTAGTTGGAGTGGCTCCCATTTCTGTACACGTTTAAGCAGATACACCATTATTTTTCTCAGTGCTGGGATTCCTGAACCCTATTGGAGCTGACTCATTGGCCAGATGGTCCCTTCCAACTTTCAGATTCAATAATGATAAGAAGCAGCAACCTTCAATGGAACAGCTCAATATTGGTCACCTTTACAGTAATCAAACTGCATAGCAAAATAGGTGCAGCTTTAGGTACATCTATGATTTTCTTGAATGTGATTCTTATCCAGAATTAAAATAATGTGGTACTATTGCAATACTAATCATGTTTCATTTTGATACATTATTAGGAAGTATCATCTAAGCCCATTGCTTATTTTCTTCAGGCTGGCTAAAGGAGGCGTAATTTCATTTGCACTGATACATAATAGTGAGATAGTGAGATAGAATACACTTGTTCTGTTCCTTCAATGCTTTCCTTGTATTCTGGGCCAACCTCTGAAGCTGACAGCTACTTTTATCTGAGAGGGTCTTGCATAATGTGAAATTCTGTTTGTATTTTTTGTTAGGATTTTGGGCTTGACAGATAGAGGATCTTCACTGCTTCAAAAATTCACCTAAATCCAGAAAGCCAACTGGAACCATAATAATCTAGGGGCAGCTGAAGGATGGCTAAGGTAAAATGGCTGAATATACATTCATGTACACACAGATGTATCAAACAATACATCTAACTCTAACTCTAATCCTAGCTCCACCTCCTCCCAACCCATTTTGCCATTTAACTTAAGAACAGAAAAATCAAACTGGCCATTTTGGCTGAACTTTGGGAGACTGTTTATTAGTCACCATCATTCTCAAATAAAGCACTGTGATTATTGCTTTATTTTTCACTGTTAAGCAATAGAACACAGCCAAACTAGAGTCTTGGACTTTAAAAGATCTAATTTCAATAAACTTAGAGGAACCTTAGGAGGAATTCCATGGATGAGAATCCTAAAGCGGAAAACAACTCAAGAAGCTTGGGAAATTTTGAAAAGTGAGATAATAAAGGCCCAGTCTAGCACAACACCAACAAAGAAGAAAAATAACAGCTCTGAAAAGAAACCAGCATGGCTGCATAAAGAACTCTCTGAAAAATTGAAAGATAAAAAGGACAAGTATAAGAAGTGGAAAGAGGGGCACATAACGAAGGCAGAATATCAGCAAATAGCCCGAGCCTGCAAAGATGAAGTGAGGGAAGCTAAGGCTCAAAATGAACTAAGGCTTGCAACCAAAGTCAAAAATAACAAAAAAAAGCTTTTTCAACATGTAAAAAACAAGAAAAAAGTTAAGGAAATGATTGGTCCATTAGTAGGGGAAAGTGGCAAGAAGGTGACAAGCAACAGGGAGAAAGCAGAACTATTTAACTCATTTTTTGCATCTGTCTTTACACAAAGGGAAAAAACAGTCCAACCTAACAAAAACAGTGCCATAAAAAACAGAATAGAAACGTAAGTTAATGGTAAGTGAGCACCTGTCCAGCCTAGACAAGTTCAAATCACCAGGACCAGATGGATTACACCCCAAAGTTCTCAAGGAACTGGCAGACGTGATCTCAGAACCACTGAACTATATTTTTCAAAGATCCTGGAGCACTGGGGAACTACCAGAGGACTGGAAGAGAGCTGATGTATTTCCCATCTTCAAAAAAGGGAACAAAATAGATCCAGGAAACTACAGCCTGACCTCAATACCTGGGAAGATTCTGGAAAAGATAATCAAACAATGAATCAGTGTGCATCTAGAGGCAAACAAAATCATTACTAAAAGCCAACATGGGTTTCTCAAAAACAGATCTTGCCAGACAAATCTTATTGCATTCTTTGACCAAGTGACAAAATTAGTGGACTAGAGGAATTCTGTGGATATAATTTACTTGGACTTCAGTAAAGCATTTGATAAAGTAGATCACAACCTACTACTTGATAAGATAGAAAAATGTGGGTTAGACAGAATCACCACCAGATGGTTTCCTGCCTGAGGAGGGGGTTGGACTAGATGACCTCCAAGGTCCCTTCCAACTTTACTATTATGATTATGATTATGAAAATATCTGCACTGAGAAAGGTATGTTAAAGTACAATAGCTACATTCACATAAGTAACACAAAAAGTGAGGTTTGGTTTAGTGTTTTAGTATGATGTATAATATAATGCTTTGAAAATATTTTCAAATGGAACTGTGGAGTTTTATAGTTGTATTTTACAAATAAGAGTCAAGAAGGGACCGCTTACAATTCCAAATCTAGGAAGACATTTGGATGGGGAGAAAAATCCACAGGCAAGATGGAGAGAGACAAATTGAGAAAAAAAATACTTGCAGTTATTACTTTGACCCAAGAATGACAGCACACGTGATGAATAAAAACTGTATGTGTATCTAAGTTTGGTGACTAACTTTATCAGGTGACTGGGTCAAGTGACCCACTGGCAATTTGACCACTGTGGATTTTTTTCTCCCTCTTATCAGGAATGTAGATGAGATCAATTAGAAAATGCAAAGTACGTTGAAAAGGTTGTGGAATAAATATAGCAAAGGCTCAATATATTGAATTTCCCCCCCAAAAATTTGTTTCTTTGCTAGCAAATCACTCTCCTGGAAAGCCAAGAATTGCAGTTGGAGTTCCCCTGATGGTTCCTTTAAAAATGACTCTTCCATGTATTTGTTTCTGAAATATCATAGGTGTCCCTGCAAACAGAAAATGAAAAAGAAGGGTGGTGCAGGACCATAAGGGCGAATTGTGTTGCCCATGAGACCATTGTGGCTCATGGGCAACAAAATTGCTCATTTATAATCAATATATTAACAGTTTCTCTGAGGATAAATTATCCATTGGGCTGGGGAAACATGAAACCATCTGTTGAAAGAAAAAAATCTTCATCAGGGTCCAGTCCAAGCTGGGAATAAACAAAATGGAGACTGCTTTAGAAAGAAGGTTGTAGTTTATTGAAGAGCAGAACCATAAGACATGAGGCTCTGGAGCAGCTGACCACATGTAGCTGGGAGTGGTGGGTTTTTATACCTTCTTGAGCTTTTGTGTTTGGAGTTGTTCCTGTGGCATGAACTTTGACCAGAAGTTCAGTGTGCCCTTCTGGTATTCTGATGGTGGTGGGTTAATCCTATTATGTCCTAAAGGTCATATCCTGCTTTCCTGTGGCTGTGGCTGATGGCTTACTTCCTGTGTTGGAATTCTTGGGTGAGGGATTGCTGGTTCTAATCCTATCACTCTGCTATTGTTAGCTATCAGTTTTGTTGCAGGGGATTTAAAAAAATATTTCTTGAATGGACTTCTGCCTGCTAATATTTGTTCATGAATGGGGCCTGAGCCTTTCTGAATGGGATTATCAAACCTGCATTTCTACAGACCTGGCCTCTGCCTGGGGCTATTAATGAAAACTGGGCCTGCTTTTCTGTCTTTAAGATCCTTTGGGGAAATATAATATTCTTCCCTTTTAATATCCCCAAAATATTTTTCTTGGGGGTGGGGCTGACTTCCCACACATCCATGAGAGTTCTATTTCCCATAAGTGGAAAACTGCAGGGCAAAGTGTTTTCCCTGATTATTTCTACAAACAAAATAGGCCATGAGACAAATTCTCAAAAAAAATTGTAAGAATATCCAGCACTTTTGTAGAATAAAAATATGCAGAGCATTTCATCTATATTCAATGATAGAAGCTTCACAACAATCTTGTAAACAGCAAAAAAAAAAAGGTTCTTGTAGCACCTTCAGGGCAAACAATGATTTGCTGCAAGTCTGTTGCCCTTGCTTCGAAGACTGTCTGGAAACTTGTAAAATAAATGAGCTATATCTGACAATTTAGATCCAGATTTTGTCAAATTTAGAACAGGATTACTGAAAGAATGGAATAGTTTGCTCCCTTTATAGCCTGCCTTTTTAGTCACAAAATGGGGATTTCGATAAGTTATTATAAATTGTAAGGCTGCTGATTTTAAGATTTGAGCTCTACATAAGAGATGTAAGAGCAAATCTAGATCCAACTCAATATGTTCTACTTTTTTCTTCCCCGACCTGGTTTCTTCCATCTGTTTGGATAAATTCCCAAGATATGCGGAAAGCGTGACAATGAATCTCTTTGTCTCATGACAAGACATTGAATTGGAGAAGGCTGTTTGTAATGTATTGAATCAAGAACTTGTTTGACTGGGAGAACTTTGGTGTTTCTTTTGAGTAGATTCTCCATTTGGAATCTAAATGCTTGAACAACTAATGTAAGCAGTAAAAATGGAATTTGTTCAAAAGCCACTCTGATGGAAGAAAAATTGGGATTTTTCCTATGTTATAAAATAAACCAATAATAGTCCTTTTCATGATGACCTTTAATTACTGTGATACCAGTCAAAATGTAGTTTAGCTATAATGTTTAAAATATATAGGAGAAGCCCAGTTAAAGATTTTAGAAGACTTTGGATGTAAAATTTTGAAGCAGGAGAAGTTGTTTTGAGTTTTGAGTTGTTGTTTAACAACACAAAATTGGAAATCCCTGCTTGGAGCAACTGGCAAAGAAAAAGACAACTTTGCTAAAGTAGGTAAAAAGACACTAAATGTAGGTGATAACATATTGAACATGTACATGTCTAAGAAAAGAAACAGCTAAAAGACATCTCCAGATGTGACTTCAGTTCCATGTGGGAAGTGAATTTGTCTCCTGCCAATCAACCAACTCTACTATCAGGTCCTGTTATGAGACCAACATTTTATTTAAACTTTGCTGCTTCTATCTATTCAAAATCCCACTATCCGTGCTAGTGAAGGCTAAAATCTGGTATGATAGAAAGAAGACAAAATATTCTTATCTGGTTGGCAGAGGGATCAATTTGCTTCCTCAATGGACCTAAGCAATCATTTAAGGATGTCCTAATAGGTGAATTGTTCTATGTGAATACTTCTGTAAAAAGTCCTTATCTGTAGTTCACTAAACAATATGTGGACTAGAATTTTTTTATTTTTTTAAAATCCCATTTATATCCCGCCCTTCTCCGAAGACTCAGGGCAGCTTACAATTTAAAGCACAAATCAATGTGCTTAGCAATAGCCTTCATTCTATGTATATGCCTGCTTATTAGGGCTTTCGCCCCCCCCCCCAAGCAGCATTATTACAAAGTCAGCTTATTGCCCCCAACAATCTGGGTCCTCATTTTACCTACCTCAAAAGGATGGAAGGCTGAGTCAACCTTGAGCCTGGTGGGATGCGAACAATTATTATTGAACAATTATTATTGAAGTAGTTTTTTATATTACTGGAAAATAATATATGAGTCGCTGCATTGATTGCCAACTGATATTCCAATTCAAAATTCTGGTTGAGACCTATAAAGCCTTAGCTTAACTCCAGGACACTATAGGGAATGTCTCCTCCCACAAACAATTCTGACCAAAGTACTTTAAAGCAAGCACCAGCCCCCTCCTTCCTCCCACTGAAACAAAAACATATTTCCAGGGAAATGGGAAAAGCAAATAAGGAGGGTTCCTGGCACACCACAAACACAGGGGTTTTCATATTGTGAGGGCCACTAGAAAAAAGATTAGCCTTCAGATTCATGACTGCTGGATTTCTCATTTGCTGCATCTTACAGACACTTCTCTTTCACTTCTTAATGTTTCAGTTCAATCCCAAAAGAGCTGAAGAAGCTTCTTGGATGAGAAGTAAAACGTCTTCAAGGAAAAAACAAAGACCAGTTGTCTTTTGGAAAAAAGCACTTTGGGACAACCACAACTTGGATGACTGGGAATCTCCATAGACATTCCTGTTTAATGTACCACTGAAATATATCTCTCAGAGATGATTAATGTGTATCTGTTCAGATATAACTAGAGAAGGAATGACCATCCAACTGCCATCATGCCAGTAAAGCAAATGAACAAATCAGACTTTCATGTTTTAAATAATATCTAATCCCCCTTTTCTACATGGAAACAAACAAACCAACCCTAGCCTAGTAGTATCATTAGTTTTATTCAATGGCATATACTTGACTAATCCCATAAGGAATTTGTTCTATGTCTTGCCTGTCATCAGCTGTAAACTGCTGCTATTTCTCTGTTCATTAGTTGCTCCTGTAATTTCCAGAATGGGTAGGGTAGCTTCCAAACAGGTCTGAGGTTCCTTTATGGAAGTCATAACATACACAAGAGCATCACAAAAGACTCTGCTGTGACTACCCTACTGGAGAAAACAATATACAGGAGATATTATTTATTACAAATGTCTTATTTTTCATCTCACTGGTGTGACATATAAGCTTACATACATATATATCCTGCCATCATCCCTTTACATCTGAGAGAAAAAGAGAAATGAAATGTTTAAGAGATGGCTTTATTTTGTTTTTAATAGGAGTCAAAAGAAACCAGAATATCAACTTTGCAGGCAGGCCTGCGTCAGGTGATTTCTGTGCATTTGGGCTAGACAATGCCAATGTTAGAATAATCATGCAGTCAAGATTTAACTCATTCCTCCTTTTGTCCCAGGAATTTTTTTTTAGCACAAATTACTTGCTTCATTTAAATGGGGACTAAAATACCTGTCTATTTGCGTAGACAAGAAGACATCAAGGTCTGCAAACTTGGAAGATGATACCATACCCTCATAGGGAATTAGTATGAGCAATGATGGATCAGCTCTGGAGCAGATAAGTATTTGGATTGTCAGTGTAACGTATTGTTTTTTTTTTGTTTTTGTTTTTTTGCTTTTACTGATTCATGTGTCTGCTCAATCACAACACTTACGCAGACCTGAAGAAATGACTCAGCGACCATTTTCCACTGTAGCTGTCAGTGATAGTGTGGAGGCATGCCTTTGAACAGCAAGAACAACAACCCGGTGAGACGGCCACGGAGTTCATCACGGTGTTGAGGCAAGCATCTTGTCTTTGTCAGTTCATGGACTTGGAAGAAAGACTTCGAGACCGTCTTGTCTGTGGACTTAGGAGCACAGAGCTCCAAAAAAATCTTTTTAGGAAGGAGACCCTCTTGCTTCAAGAAGCTTTGAAAGAGGTCATGGCAGATGAAGCTGCCAGTGGGGCCGTGAAGGCATTGTGGCTCACCAAAAGGACACCACACACAGAGAAGCCGTCCACCACGAGGATGCTGAGCAATGAGAAGACGTCGACTCTGACCATGAAGTTGACAAGATTCAATGACACCAAGACAAGGAACCAAGGACTCCTGACAAGGCAGTTCCCTTCCTTCAATGTTTGGGCTGTGGAGGCCACCATCAATGAACGGACTGCAGATTCAGAGCAGCCACATGTCAGGCTTGTGGGAAAACCAGCCACATCACATCCATCTATAGAGGTCACCAGCAGGACTGCCAACTGGACAAGGCATTCAGGAGAGGTACCGGGCCCCCAGGGCAACATAGAGTAAGGTTCTGCTCCAGCCAACAGAGTGTCTGCCACACAGGAGCTCAAAAAAAAAAAAAAACTTCGACTACAAGTCGAGCTGCAATGTGTTCCTTGCAGAATGGAACTGGACACCAGTTCAGCTGTATCCATTATTTCCCTTGAGACCTTCCAGTTTGTTTGCAGCCACAATAAGAGATGAGCCAAACTTCGGCCATCTGATATTATTTTAACTGACTTCCAGAATTCCCGAGTAGCCTTAAAGGGCGAGGCCACTTTGGCCATAAAATTCAAGGGGTTTTGGGGGGGCCTAGATGTTGTCGTGGTGGAGGGCCAGAGAACAAGCCTCATTGGGCTTGATTGGTTTGATGCACTGGGCATTCAAGTAACCGGAATTCACCGGACACAAGCGGTGAACTTGGCGTCAGTATGCGAGGAATTCACACACATTTTTGACACAAGTCTGGGAGAGTACAAGGGCCCTCTGATAGCCTTTAAGCTTGACCCATCCATAACGCCAATTAGAGTTAAGCCCCATCAAGTGCCTTTTGTGTTAAAGCACAAAATTGATGCAGAGCTAGACAAGCTGGTCAGTCAGGGGGTACTACAGCCTGTAAATGGTGGGGAGTGGGAAACTCCTATTGAAATGCCACTTAAGGCCAATGGGGAGATCAGGATTTACGCTGATTACAAGTGCACCATTAACCGGGCACTCCAGCAGCACGCGTACCCGGTGCCAGTCGTTAGCTACATCTTGGCATCGCTGCAAGGGGGTAGCATGTTTGCTAAGTTAGATTTGGCACAGGCCTATCAGAAGTTACCAGTGGATGAGGCCACAGTGGCCCCACAAATCATTGTGACACATGGGGGGGTTAAGGTCAAGCGCCTCCAATTCAGGGTTAGCGTAGCTCCAGGAATCTTCCAGGGAGTAATGGAGTGCACACTCAAGGGTATTCCAGGGGTCTGCCCCTATTTTGACAATGTACTCATCGCCGGAGAGTCCACTGAGGTCCTGGCAAGGTGGCTCAAAGCTGTCCTTTAGTGGTTCCACACAGCGGGACTCAAGCTAAGGAGGGACAAATGCAAAATTGGGGTCCCTTCCACTGAATTCTTGGGGTTTTGTATCGATGCTGAAGGCATCCATCCTGCAGAATTCAAGCTGAAGGCGATTCACTGGCACCAAGTCCCAGATCTAAAGGAGAGCTCCAAGCATTACTGGGTCTCCTAAATTTTTACCATGCATTTCTTCCTAACAAAGCTACAGTGGAATGGCCATTACACCAGCTCTTAGAGAAGAAGACCCCATGGAAATGGATCAAGGTTCAGGAAAACAGTTTTAAGGTGGTAAAATCACTACTGTCCTCAAATTCAGTGCTCACGCACTTTAATGAAAACTTGCCAGTTTGTATTGCGTGTGACACATCCCCTTATGGGGTTGGGGCTGTACTAAGCCATTTGTCAGCTGATGGGACTCAATCCCCTATTGCTTACAATTCAAGGACCTTGTCCTTTGCTGAGCACAATTATGCTCAGATTGACAAAGAGGCCTTGGCCATCGTGGCCGGGGTTAAGAAATTCCATGACTATTTGTATGGCTGTCAATTTACAGTCTTTACTGACCACAAGCCATTGTTGGGACTATTTATCACAGATAGGCAGATGCCTCAAATACTCTCCCCCAGAATGTTAAGGTGGTCCATTTTTATGTCAGCCTACAGCTACAGGCTGATCCACAAACCTGGCAAAGACATGGGCCACGCAGATGGCCTTAGCAGGTTGCCATTGCCACACATGGAGCCAGATCCGGCTCCAGCCACTCACATATTGTCCATTCAAGATGTCGCTGCAGAAACAGCAGCAGACAAAAATTTTAAGCAGGGTGCTGTCCTGGGTTCACACTGGATGGCTGGAAAATAGCCCGGGACCAGAGTTCCAGAGCTATTTCACACAAAGAAATAAGCTTTTAGCTCATAATGGGTGCATCCAGAGTCATTGTCCCCAGTTCATTAAGGCACAGAGTGCTCCAGTCCTTGCATGAGGGCCATCTGGGTATTGTCCAGATGAAGGCGCAGGCATGGAGCTACCTTTGGTGGCCAGGGTTAGATAAGGCTATCGAAGCCCAAGAACATGGGTGCTACATGTGTCAACAGTCCAGACCAGAGATGCCACAGGCCCCTGTCCACCGATGGGAGGAGACTCATACACCGTGGTCAAGAATCCACGTCAATTTTGCTGGGCCTTTTCAGGGACAGCTGTTTTTGATAGTGGTCGACCGCCACTCTAAATGATTGGAAGTAATTCTCATAGCCACTATGACTACTGCTAGGATCATCCAGGTGCTTAGGAAACTTTTTGCTACACATGGGCTGCCAGACATCTTGGTGTCCGACAACGGAGCCCAGTTCACAGTGTCCAAATTCCAGGCTTTCCTCATAAGGCACTCCATGTCAGCTCCATTTCACCCCTTGATGAACGGGCAGGCAGAACGCATGGTGCGTATGACAAAAGAGTCATTAAAATGCATTGTTTCAGGGAATTGGCACCATAGGCTGGTTAATTTCTTGCTATGCCAGCACACTACGCCATGCACAGCCATGGGCAAAAGCCCAGCAGAGCTTCACTGGGGAAGAAGACTGATCACAAAACTGGACCGGTTACACCCTGACCTAGTAGCAGCTGATATCGCACACCCAAAGGCACCAAGGGGATTGCAAGTGGGTGAGAGGGTGTGGGCTCAAAACTGTGGGCATGGGGCTTTGTGGGTGTCCACTAAAATTGTTAAGGTTTCAGGACCCTTCTCCTATGAGGTGGTCCTGGAAGGGGGGCGAGTTATTCACCAACATATTGATCAGCTGCGATGGCGGTTTGCTGAACATTCACTAACTGAGGACTCCTCAGAGGGTCCGCAACAAGAAACGCCAGCCAATGGTCTAACAGAACAGTTTACATGCTCTGGGAACTATGCCAGACATTACAACGGGGACGTGGCCGTAGATGGAACCAATCTGGAAACTCAATTCATGTCCCCAGTTGTGGAAGCACAAACCGAACTGTGCAGCAGCCCTGCTGACCCTGCTGCCCAACTGAACTTTGATTTGGGCGAGCCAGGAATGGCCAGCCAAAGGAACATGAGTCACTTCAACTCGATCGAACCCAATAGTCTCGGTTTAACCAGGCTGGCAGGTAACCAGGTGGACCAGGAGCTTCCCAGAACCCCCAGGCATTCTGAACGGCCACCGAAATAACTTCAAGATTATGTTAGTAGATAATGTGTGTACAATCTAGGGGAGAGGGGTGTAATGTACTGGGGTTTTTTGCTTGTACTGATTCACGTGTCTGTTAAATACTGCATTAAAGGTTGCTCAATGGTGTGTATTTGTAATGGCTATTGACTAAGCCAGACTTGTTGTCTTCAGGGCTTTCATTGGTAGATTTGGGGCTGGAATGGCTCCCTTCAAATCTATTGGCCGCTGCCTAGTGGCCAACCGTATAAATAGCTGCTCAGCAGCCACTGTTTCAGTTCTGTTCTGCTTGACTTCAATAAAGCAAGTTACAGTTTGGAACCTTCTGTCTCACTCAATGCCTACCAAGAACCAGCTACACAACGGTCAGTATGAAATGGGTTACACAGGAATCACACCTGTTTGACTGAGGTTTTTGATTGGAAAAAAATGTTAGTTACTATAATTACTTAGTGGTTGTCTTAATGAGTGTGTTAACTTAGAAAGCATTACAAACTGGGGAGCTTTATGAATGTCTAAGGAATGGCATCTTGGACTAACTGTAACCAAACTTGACTCCAGATTTATAATTCCAGTTAAAAGGCTTATAAACTATACTAGCCGTAATCACAATTCGGAGAGGAATGAAAAAGACTGTATTCTACCCCTACAGCATTTATATCTAACCTGTCTATCATCACAAATACAACAGATCTCCACCCCTAAATGTAACAATAGGCAGCTATTGTGTTTAGAAGACCTCCAAGGTCCCTTTCAACTCTGTTAGTAAGTCTATTATTCATTTATATTTTTCCCTAGCTGAATCAATTTAATTCTGCTAATAATCTAGAAAATGTCTATATCTCTAAATTTAAACCTACTAACCTTCTTATAAATTTAAACCTACTAACCTTCTTAATTTAAACCTACTAACCTTCTTAGTGACTATAATGTAGGCACTATGGTTTCTGTGGGTAAAAAGATATCAGTGTTTGTTTAAAACAACCAAAGAACCACTGCATTAAACCAAGAAGCCCATTTGGAATGAAATGCTATTCTGCCACTAACTGCTATTGAAGATATTATTCACATAGAAATCTATTGTCAAATAATAATTAAAAAAATAAGAACTCTGAAGAGTGCCAAGAACTCTCTTTTCATGCTTCAACAGGACATAATTTTCTTGAAGTAAAAATGACTAGTTATGTATAATTATTTTATTATTGGGAGAAAAACATGCCTAAACATTTTTAGAGTATCACATCATACGGTTTCCTTTTAGTTAATGCTTAGGCAGCTGAAACACAAATTGCACAAATCCAAGGCAATTAAAAGATTTCTCCAGATCACCCATAGCTTGTAGGGAACATATGCTTACAACAATAGGATTTGATGGGTTTTTAGTTCTGTTTCGTTACTAGAAAAGTGGTCATACCAAAATACAATGCAATTATTAGCCATGTTTGCCTCTTTTATTTATGTTCATGATTCTTCCTTTAATAAGAGAATAGCATAAGCAGTGCTATTAGATTAGATGCAAAACTATTTATAATACCCAGGACAGATAAAACCAAAATACTCTTCAGCATCCTAATACACTCCATACACTCATCTCTTCAGTTTAAGATTTAAAAATCTTTAAATAAAATAAAAATATTTTGTCTTTGGAAATGACTTTGGTGAAGTGCCTAGACTTCATTATTTCTTCTGGAAATTTCCACCAGCATGGAAAAATAGGAAGTGTATTATAAATGTCATTTGGAAAAGTGAAATTTGATTTTCTGGTTCACAAGCTAAGATGGTTCAGTCTTCCTGAAGAAGATATTTCCTTTAACATCTTCAGTAGGAAGTGTGTTGGCTGGGGAGTTAGAGAATGTGTTCTCTGTAGTCATGCTAAATCTGAGGCAACAATTGCTGTAGGCTGTTTTATTTTTCTCCGTGGGACCTTTTGGTCATAAAGACTGTTTTTTGATTCGTACAAATGTTATATATTGCTTATTCTCTTAAGCTTAAAGAAGTTTAAAATGGAACAGAATAACATTAAAAAGATTAACACAAAGTAAATCCATAAATTAATTAAGGCAGCTCAGACACAACACTTAACTGCCCTGTGGAATAGCCAAGGATGTCCTAGAAGTCAGTGCATTGCAGACCTTACAGAACAAGATGTTCCAAAGTATGGGGGTAGCCAGTGAGAAGACATGTTGTGGGACTCCTTTTCCCTTCATTTTCCTTCATGGGGTCTTATTAGTACCCTGGAACAGTGGTGTGATTTAGCTGGTTCGCACCACTTCAGCAGAACCAGTAGTTAATTTTTTGTTGCCCAGGCCCAGAATGGACTTCCGGAAGCGGCATCCACACAGAGAACCGGTTGTTCACATATTTGAATCCCACCACTTCCCTGGAGCTGACCCATGGATTTATAGATAATTACCCACATATTCAACTGGACTAGAAGCAAACTGGTGATCAGTGCAGTGATTGTAAAATCAATATTATTGATTAAGATGCAGTTGCTAGAAGAAGATAAGTTGCTGCAATTTGGACTAGTTGAAACTTCTAAGTGATTTTCAAAGGAAGCCCCATGTCTTGCAATAGTTTAGGTGTGAGGTGAAGAAAGTATAAGTCACTGCTCTAGGGTTTTCTGAGTCCAAAAAAGATCACAACTGGCACAAAAACAAAATCTTGGCAAAAAATATCCTGGCCACGGTATCTACCTGCTATATAGATGTTAAATAGCATTTGAGGATGGGGGAAAGGCCAAGTTTGGTAGTACCTTATATTGTAGCAATAATGGACTTGACTATTCATTTCTCATGTACTTCACCATTTCTCATGCACACCACCTGGAACCAGAAGCAAGAAGGAGTGGAGTCATTGCAGAATATTGTATCCAATTTCCAACATTCTCAAGTAGTCCGGAAGGAGATGGTGATCAATGTTGCTGAAAGTCTCTGAGAGGTAGAAATGGTAGATGTTCATTCCCTCCAGTCAGATCATGACCAAAGTGATTTACCAGAATGGCCAGCCTATTTTCATTCAATGTTCACACCTGAAATCCAACTGAAAATCAGTTGCCCTTGATAATTTAAGTCTTATTTTCCTCTTCAAAACCTTTCCAAAATAGGGAGGCTGGAGATTTGCTTGTAGTTGTCCAGGGTAAGAGAGATAGCTTCTTCAGAAGGGGCTGCAGCACTTCCTCCTTCAAGGTGGATCATGCCATAGTTTCTCTCACTGAGGCACTGGTATCTCCCAATAGACATACCCTACCTTGCAGCTCAAATGAGCAAGAGGGAACATGGATAGCTTTTGCAGGTGGCACAATTATACCATTATGAACCCTATTCATGTCCTCAGGCCTCACAAGCTCAAAAAAAAAAAAAAAACAACCCACCCCACTTCCAAATAATTACATAAGATGATTTCTTGATTATCAACTCTGAGAGAATGTGAATGATTTTATTTGCAATAAACATCACAAACATGTTACAATGGCCTGGAAAAGGATCTTCAAATTGGACTTCAGTAAGGCATTTGATAGGGACGCGGTGGCTCAGTGGGTTAGGATGCTGAACCTGTCAATCAGAAGGTTGGCAGTTTGGCAGGTCAAATCCCGAGTAATGCATAACAGAGTGAGCACCTGTTACTCGTCCCAGCTTCTGCCAACCTAACAGTTTGAAAGCAGGTAAAAATGCAAGTAGAAAAATAGGGACCACTATGGTGGGAAGGTAACAGCGTTCCGTGCACCTTTGGCATCTAGTCATGCCGGCCACATGACCATGGAGACGTCCTCGGACAAGCACTGGCTCTTTGGCTTTGAAATGGAGATGAGCACCAGCCCCTAGAGTTGGAAACGACTAGCACACATGTGCGGGGGAACCTTTATCTTTACCTTTAAGGCATTTGATAAAGTAGACCACAGCCTACTACTTGATAAGACAGAAAAAAAATATTTATTTATTTATTTATTATTTGGATTTATATACCGCCCCTCTCCTGAAGGACTCGGGGCAGTGTACAGGGCAATTAAAACACTATATACAACACATAATATACAAAATTTAAAATAAATTAAACCAAATAGCCCTAAACAATAAAACACGTTCTAAAATGTAAAATTTAAAATCTAAAATCCCAGTCCCTCAGTCCAGGCCGGCAAGTTCAAATAGCCAAGTCTTCAGGTCGCAGTGGAAAGAGCGAAGGTTGGGAGCCATCCAGAGCTCAACAGGGAGCTGATTCCAGAGGGCAGGCGCACCCACAGAGAAGGCTCTCCCCCTGGGGGCCGCCAGTTGACATTCCCTAACTGACGGCACCCTGAGGAGGCCCTTTCTGTGGGAGCACACAGGACGATGGGAAGTTAACGCTGGCAAAAGGTATTCCCGTAAATAATCTGGACCGATGCCATTTAGGGCTTTATAGGTCATCAGCAGCACCTTAAATCTCACCCGGAAGACAACTGGAAGCCAATGCAGCTCGCGGAGCAGAGGTGTTACATGGGAGTACTGGGAGACCCCCATCACAACCCACGTGGCCACATTCTGCACCAGCTGGAGCCTCCGAGTAGTATTCAAGGGCAGCCCCATGTAGAGAGCGTTGCAGTAGTCTATCCAAGAGGTCACAAGCGCATGAGTGACTGTGCGTAGGGCATCTCGGTCCAAATAGGGTTGCAACTGGCGCACCAGGCGAACCTGGGCAAAAGCCCCCCTGGTCACAGCTCCTACATGATCTTCTAAACTGAGCTGTGAGTCAAGGAGGACACCCAAGTTGCAAGCCCTATCTACGGGGGGTAACACCTCACCCCCTATAGATAAAGATGGAATAGAGTGGACAACCCGAGATGCCGGTTTGCACAGCCACTCGGTCTTGTCGGGATTTAGACAAAGCCTGTTCCTCCCCATCCAGACCCTCACTGCCTCCAGGCAACAGGACATCACATCGAGGGCATCACCGGGTTGATCTGGGGTGGAAATAAAAATCTGGGTATCATCAGCGTACTGATGATACCCCACCCCAAAACCATGAATGATCTCACTCAGCGGCTTCATATAGATGTTGAACAGCGGCTTCATATAGATGTTGAAATGTGGATTAGACAGCATCACCACCAGATAGATTCATAGCTGGCTGACTTAGGGTGTGCTCTCTTCTGGCCCCAGTGGTCTTTAACAGATTTGAATGAGAGGATAGATGGGGAGCTCATCAAATTTGAAGACAACACCAAGCTGGGAAGAAGAGCCAACACTCCAGAAGATAGGCTTAAGATACAGAACGATCTTGAAAGACTTGAACATTAGGCACTATTTAACAAAATGAAATTTAATGGTGAAAAAATTAAGGTTCTATATTTAGGCAAGAAAAACCAAATGTACAGGTATAGTATAGGGGGTACCTTGCTCAATAGTAGTAACTTTGAGAGGGATCTCAGAGTCCTAGTGGACAATCACTTAAATATGAGCCAGCAGTGTGTTGCAGCTTCCAAAAAAGCCAACACAGTGCTAGGCTGCATTAACAGAGGGACAGAACTGAGATCACATGAAGTGTTAATACCACTTTACAATGCCTTGGTAAGACCACACTTGAAATACTGCATCCAGTTTTAGTCACCATGATGTAAAAAAAGATATTGAGACTCTTAAAAGAGTACAGAGAAGAGCAACAAAGATGATTAGGGGACTGGGGGCTAAAACATGTAGAGAATGATTGCTGGAATTGGATATGTCTACTTTAAAGAAGAGAAGGACTAGGGGTAACATGACAGCAGTGTTCCAATATCTCAGGGGTTGCCACAAAAAAGAGGGAATCAAACTATTCTCCAAAGCACCTGAAGGCATGACAAGAAGCAATGGATGGAAATTAATCAAGGAGAGAAGCAACCTAGAACTAAGGAGAATTTTCCTGACAGTTACAACAGTTAATCAGTGGAACAGCCTGCCTCCAGAAGTTGTGAATTCTCCAACACTGGAAGTTTTTAAGAACAGACTGGACAGCCATTTGTCTGAAGTGGTATAGAGTTTCCTGCCTGAGCAGGAACTAAATGACCTCCAAGGTCCCTTCCAACTTTATTTTTATTATTATATACTGGTTGAAAATTTGTAGATTCAGTAAACAAGAAATATGCCTTTCTCTATTTGTTTATTTAAAACATTTATATGGCTGCTCAACACACTGAGTGACTCTGGGTGGCTTACAAAAGAAAAGGCAAGAAAATCTAACAAAAGTGAAAAACCACAATACATAAACCAACCAGTGAAACACTAAAACAATAAAATGGTGTTCCAACCAGCAAACAACTGGGGCTCCAGCATATCATGACTCAAAGGCCCAGGGAAAGAGCCATGTTGTGATAGCCTTTCTAAAGGCCAGTAGGTTTGAAATCAACTGTTTTACTACAGTGTAATCCTTCATGTAATTATCAGTGCTTGTTCTTTTTTTCTAGCTGATTCTAGATGTGTCATCTCAATAAATCAAGAAGCATGTTGATATACTAAGGGAAGGACTGGGTGCTCAGGGACATTCTTGTCCAAAGTCTTTGCCACTTCCTGTTCCAGTGATAAGTGTTAATTGTAGAAGAAGTAATCACAAGATCCCTGGGTATTTCCATTAGCTCCACCAGAAAACCCATTAGACACCTGGAACAGATCACCTTAGGGGTATCTAAGCCATAAAGTATTCTGACTACATCAAAGAACTAATGATGCCTTTTCTTCTTACATTATATTACATCTGCTCCAAGATAAAAGCTAGGTCCAACATATGACTACATATATGTGGCAGATCTTTTGGGACAAACCTATGGAGGCCATGAACTCCCAAGCCCATCCAGATCCTCTTCCTATGGTATACAAGTTAAAGTTCTCCAGTACGAAAAACCTGTGAGACATCTCTCCTATCTGTAGGAATGTTTGCATGCAAACAGTTTGTTGTATCTGAAGTCTTGCTAGGGACCAATAGGATTTCAACATTAGTTTAGTTTAATTTACTTTAGTGACATACTATTAGTTAATTCTAAACTGTTGTACTTAATCAGAAAGCATACATTATTATAATATATATCAAAATAAGGCAACTACACAAAGGATAAAGATTTATTCTATCAGGTACATTCAATGACAGTGAATATATACTGAACACTCAACATAGTGAAGGCACCTCATACTGAATTTTCCATATCTTAATGTGATCACTGAGTTGCATTTTAGCAAAGACTGCAGGATATATTCAAACAATATTTCATCTATCTCAGACATGAACATCATATTCAATAAAATTTGGAAAACACAAAATCATCAAATATATTCCTTGATTTTTTTTAAAAGAATAATGCAACAAACAAGCACTGAAGGGGTTGAATTTCACTCTGGAAATCTCTATATAGTTTGAAACAGAAGGAACAATAAATGACTGTCTTTATAGTGTAAGCGTCAGATTGAAAAATCAAGAGACTTTAGTCCTCCAAGTCCCTGTTAGCATGTGGAGTTTTTATGTTCTTTATGCCTTTGTTGGTGGATGAGTGGCTGCTTAAGCGCTCGTTCATCATTTGCTATATAAAAGAAAAAGCTATTACCCAAAACTCATTTTTATAGTTGCAGGCAAACTGAAATAATCATTTTCAAGGACCTAAAGCTGTTTCTTGAAGAATGTCATCATATTCTCTTCATTTTACTTACTACTTAAGATAGTATATAAGACATCTTCAAGAAGTGAACATTGCAAAAATAAGGTTGCAGAATTCTGATATTTGCCCTAATACAAAAACAAAAAAACACCTTTAGATAACTCAGGATCCATTCCACAGCTGCAATGTGCACCATGGATAAATCAATATAGGAGTTATAGATCTTCTGATTTTTATTAGCACTTAGGGACATGAAACCAGTTTCATTTTTTGGCTTGTGGTGAGCCTAAAGATCCTATCACATCCATACTCTGATAATATCCATGCTCATCATTGATGAGTTAAAATATGTATACATATCACTCATTATTCATTAGCTGATGATTTGAAGATATTGATTAATTCTTAAAGGTTAGACAATACAGCACATTTCTTAAACTTATATTTATGGATTCTGCAGTTTTTCACGTTTTGATTGGAATTGTTTTAATTTTGTAAAATACTCCAAAATATGTATCTATGTATGCATGTATGTATGTGTGTTTGTATGTACCCCCCCACACACAATACATATGTATTATAACTGAAGTATACAAAATCAGCAAACTTGCAGATTAATGCAGACGTAAGCTGGAACAGACTTTTGAATTAAAGCAATTCATATTGATGTAGATCAAAAGTAGAACACTTCATTCATCCATAATCACAAAGTGAAAATACCAAGCTGGAAGGAATATGTCAACAAGGGCTAAATTGCAAATAAAAGCAATTATCACAGAACCATTTCCAATATCTACCAAAGCATTTTTTTAACTAAATTATGATACATAGGGGAGTGGAGAAGCATCTTCTCTAATGATTGCAGGTGTAGGAACAATGCTCAATTGGACATTCTTATCCATTTATTGAATGCTTGTCACTGACTTATTATGCTCCAACTTTGTATCGACTCTAGAGCCAATCTACTCTTGGGCAGAATGAAGCAATGACCTTAAACAGCAGAGGTTGGAAAGGCAATAATGATCACCTTCAAATACTCTTTTTGAAGTCTCCAGGCTTTCTCTATGATTGGAAGACTGAAAAGCCTATCCTACATCTTTGCTGTCCTGAAAAGTGGCGGATCCAATCCCATTGCTGATATTGAAGTATGCTTTAATTGACATCCATTTGGCTTCTGCATATAGAATTGAGGAGGGTTCATCTTGCTCTTTTTATCAGAAGCAAAACATCTTGGACATTTGATGAGAGATATTATGCAAGAACAGAACACTGAGCTGCTTAAGAATGTTATTGGAACACAACTTTCAACTCTAAAACATTTTGTTTAATGGTAAGACTTGTAGGGTTGATAATTCCTTCATTATCAAACAGTTTTAAGTCAGACAGATGTAACAACACTGTCATCTTCCAGACATGACATTTCTGTGCTTGCACTATTAGAGAATTGTAGGTGAAGTGGTTAAAAGAAAAAAAAAGCAATTATCACCTTCCCCACCTTTTCAGTTTATTTAAGCTATTTTGCCAAAGGGTCCTTTTATAAGTCCAATGTTTAGTGTCAGGATATTTGCAACATCTCACGACCTGACAGCTTAGCATGGGAAGAGGTGGGAGAATGTCATTTGTAAATGAATGTGTTATTTACATACTAATTAAACTTTACTCAATTGGGCAATCAACTCTTGTTTGGGAAGATGCCTATTCTGTTAAACCCCAATTTAAAAATCTTATGCAAAATGGAATTAGATCTTATTTCTAGAAAACAAGAAGTCACCAATTTATATTTATAAATCCTTCGTGGTCAAATGAGATTTTCAATGTGATTAGATTTTTGTCTCTAATTTTATCAGAATGTTCTTCAGCTGTTGGATAGCTGTAGCTCTCCCTACTAAAATCTCTCTTTATTGTCACATTTCAAATAGTAGTTGGGTATAATTTAATCATTCATAGTAAATATGCCTAGTCTTTGACATTTTAAGATGCTGGTGGGAATACAAAATGCTGCCTTATTCCAATTTGTTGGTGTCCCTGAAGAGAAAGGAGAAATGACATCAGACATCAAGCCATCATCTCACAAATGAAACAAATTATATATTTTACATCATTTTGTGAAGACATTAATGGCATCTGATATCATTGTGGCCTAAACTGGATGTCTATTTTCCAAATCAGATCACTGGCTCATCTTGTTCAAGATGTTCTTTACTGATGGCAGTGGACATCCTTCTCCTGGAGGTCAGGAATTCAGAAATGTCAATTAGAATATCAGTTAGAAATGACGCACTGGTGACTGAACCTTAGACTACGTGTATGCAAATAAAGTACTTCATTCCAGTTACAGTAAATACTTAGAAGAAGGTTCCTTAGATAAGGGATTTTTTTTTTCAATAATCCCACTGAATCAAGTGAATCAGTCTAGATGAACCAGGATCAAAACTATAATCAGTTTTAATTAGTCAAAGAGTCTTTACCTCTGATCAGAATCACCAATCATCCAGCCTACGTGAATGGCAGTGTCACTGGAACTATATCAGAAAATGCAGAAATACTCAATTAGGGCAGCCTTTTTTGTAAACCATATAGGTTTCTATATGGTATCTATATGGAGGTATCTTCAGAAGGGCCTATATGGATGATTTAAGGCAGTTTCACTTTTCAGAAATAATGGGGTTCTAAACCATTTCTGGCTTTTAAGGTCAAGATCACTACCAAATTATGTCTGACATGCAACAGGCAGCCAGTGCAGAACTTTTAGTACTTGCCTCATATGATCTCTATACCATGGCTTTTCAACCAGTGGTACAGGTACCACCTGTGGTACATTAGCACCTGGAAGGTGGTATGTGACCATCCTAGAAAAGTGGTAGTGTGGGAGGGGAATGAGCTGAAATGGTGGCAGCACCGCGCAGGCCTGAGCGAGAGATGGCTGGAGCTGCAGGGCTGTCAAGGTTCAGTGGAAGCGCCAGAATCAGTGTCGCTTTCCAGTTGATCGGTGCTTCTTGGGGGCTGTCAGGGCTCAGTGGAAGTGCCAAGATCAGCGCCAGGCTCCAGCTGGAGCTTGGTGCTGAT
Source organism: Vipera berus (assembly GCF_964194415.1). Classification (NCBI taxonomy): domain Eukaryota; kingdom Metazoa; phylum Chordata; class Lepidosauria; order Squamata; family Viperidae; genus Vipera; species Vipera berus. The sequence goes on from NC_138202.1 coordinate 329,652,929, forward strand.
CCTGTTGCTTCTGCTGAGCCCTGAAGAAGCACCAATCAGCTGGAAAGCAGCACTGATCCTGGCACTTCTGCTGAGCCCAGAAGAAGTGCCAATCAGCTGGAATGTTGCAGCATCTCCAGGGTCTTGTGATTTACACTCAGATGCTTGGCAACTGATTCATATTTATGATGGTCACAGTGTCCCAGGATCATGTGAAGTAACTAAAACCTGCTGCAACCACCCAGCAGATGGGGGGAATAAAAACCAAACATCCCCACCCCACCCCCGCTGCCAATCCTCAACTGAAATGCTCACAACAATGAAAACCTCGGACAGGGGGAAGAGCGCTACCGGGTGGGCAGGCAGGTGTCTTACTCGGCTGTGGCTTGGGGGGCAATTTTTTTCAGTGCCATTGTAACTTCGAACAGTCACTAAGTGAACTGTTGTAAGTCAAGGACTACCTGTACTTCATCACTTTTTTCCCCTTTTTTTGTCATTAAGTTTTTGACACCTTGCTAGGTGACTGGTGGTACTCGGATGTTGCCATATCCTAAAAGTGGTACAATAGGTGAAAAGGTTGAAAAGCCATGCTCTATACAGTGGTGTGATTCAGCTGGTTTGCACCATTTCGGTAGAACTGGTAGCTAATTTTTTGTTGCCCAGGCCCAGAACAGACTTCCAAAAGTTGGCATCCACACAGAGAATCAGTTGTTCACATATTTGAATCTCACCACTGTCTCTATATCTTGCTCCAGTTAGCAATCGGGCTGCCACGTTTTGTACAATTGTAATTTCTGCACCATTTGGGTAGCCCAATGTAAAGCAAAATAGTCATGAGCGTTTGTATCTAAAATATGAATTGTTATGACTGACCAGCTTGGAAGAGCCACAGTTGCTTGACAAGCTGTAATCATGCAAATGTACTCTTCTCCACAGTTGCTATCTACAAATCAAGGGATTGGGTTCAAAGAGCACACCCAAACTGTAATGGTATGTGAGAATGATATTGGAAAACAGGAGGAAGAATCATAGCCAGAAGAACTGTTGGATAAGATGTAGCTTAGGCCTCAGAAAGAATATAGACATGGCAAACATTTCAGAAGCTACCCTAGTTTCTTGGGCTGTGAAAGTAGTAGGGGAGAAATGTACTTTCAAACTTGCAAGATTCTGTTAATATAACATTACGATAAAGTAGAATTAGTTCATCTGAATGTGCTTCCAGGTTGGACTACCTTGCAAGACTGGTATAAACTATAAGCTTGCTCTTTTGAGGGAAATGCAACCTCATCTGTTATAAAATTCACCTCAATCCCCAAATCCATTTTTCTTCTCCAACAGGACCTCCATCTTTTCTGAATTAAATTTTAGTTTATTCTCTTCCATCCAGTTTATTAATGAAATTAGGCAACTTTTAAGGGTGCTACTTGCTTCTTTGTAATTAGAAGACAAGGAGAAAAGAGCTGGGTCCTGAAGTTCTGAAGGACCTTCTTCATGGTTTTGTGATGTTAAACATCACAGGATACAAGAAAGAACTTTGTGAGATGCTATTGGTAAATAATCTACTTACCAAATAGTAGTCCCCAAGCATGGTATTCAAGAAGGACTGAAACTACATTGAAATATCACCCATCAAAAGCTAATGAGAAGTCCATGGAAGCTAGCAGGGTCACACAATTTCCATGTAGTTTCTGATATACATTTTTAAGGTGACCAAAACAATCTTAACACTATCCCAGACAAAGCCCCAATTGGAATGTGTCAAGAAAAAATAGTAACTTGATACAGCTGGATGATTTTGTGGCCCGATCAGACTTGATAAATACCAACTAAGTTAAGGCAAGGTAATTCAAATGCCACCAAATCAGTTTTAATCAATACCAGTAAGTAAAAATGGAGTAACTACAATCCTTAGTATTCAACTGTTTATTTGATAGCAGTGCAACATCACTGGGAAGGTGTATTGTTTGGATGTATATGAGCCCATTATTCTTGCATCCAGATTGCCTGATAACCCTCTTGTCACTGATATATGGATTTCTTGCTTGTAAAAATCCCCTATAGTGGGATAGTATAAGACTCCTGCCTTGGGCAATAGGTTGAACAACAAAACCTGCAAGGTCCAGCCCTATGATTCTATGAAGATTTCATTATCAGGGACTTTAATTCAAGCTGGTTTTGGTTTTGATTGCTAGATCAATTTGCTAACTCAGACTACCCTCTTTTGTATTTTTATGGCCATGGATAATACTTTTCAAATTAGAAATTTATACAAGTTACCTCTCCTAAACCAGAAAAGCACAGTGGTAGTTCCTCATTTGAGATAACAGTAAAACCCCATCCAGTTTAAAAATATATGAGCTCACCTCTCTACGTGTTAGTAATAGGGAAGCCATTAAATTCCATTGCTGATAGTATACTCAGAATGTATGTAATTTCATTCTAGAAATTCTAATCAACATTGAGCTATGATATACTGTACAACTAGGAATAGAATATCCACAGGAAGATAAAAAAGCCAAGATAGTAGACTTGAAAAATTTAAGCTCCACTAATGTTATAAGGGACACGGTGGCTCAGTGGGTTAGGACGCTGAGCTTGTCGATCAGAAGGTCGGCAGTTTGGCGGGTCGAATCCCGAGTGCCGCGTAACAGAGTGAGCGCCTGTTACTCGTCCCAGCTTCTGCCAACCTAGCAGTTCGAAAGCACGTAAAAAATGCAAGGAGAAAAATAGGGACCACTCCGGTGGGAAGGTAACAGCGTTCCGTGCGCCTTTGGCGTCCAGTCATGCCGGCCACATGACCACGGAGACGTCCTCGGACAAGCGCTGGCTCTTCGGCTTGGAAACGGAGATGAGCACCGGCCCCTAGAGTCGGAAACGACTAGCACGCGTGTGCGGGGGAACCTTTACCTTTACCTAATGTTATAATTATGTTGTGTCATCTTGAATTTTCCTTTTATTCTTCCAAAAGGATGTTCAGCGTAGGGATATATGGATTAAGTGCTCCCTTAAAGAATCATGCTTAGCCATTTCTACTATTAAGATAATGAAGAAGAGAAAAATGAAGAGACTTCCAAATTTTTTTTTGCCAGTCATACTTTCTATTAGTATGGAATTTCTAGAGAGAAAACCAAACTTATTCCAACAAGATCTGTGCAAAGTTCTTTTACATCCCTACACAGAACAAAGAATGTACTGAGCACTGAAGACATATCGCTCATAAGGCCAATTGAAGTATTTTTCTGCAGCTGAGATTTTGGGGAATTTTCTTTGTCTCGTATTTAAGCAAACCAATATGATTCTTATTTCTTGGACTACTATGCATTTATGGAATACAGGTCATGTGGATTTTATATTTTCCTAGATTGTTCATGTTTTTAGTTAAAAGTGCACAGAAATCTGTGCAAATTAGAAAGCTGGATACAGAAATGTACATATGAGGGAAGGATGGGAAAACAGGAAAATGAACGTGAATAAAATGCAAACTTTCCTTTGCTAGATTTCTTTTATATGCTATGATTTTTACTTCCTTCCTTTTGAATGAACTCTTTTAAATCTACATATCTGAGATGCAAAATAATGCAGACATTTAATAAAATACATTTTTACTGAGTACATACAACTGAAATGGAGAGGATACCGATGAAAATTCTTCAGCACTTTTGAATATACTGCATTAAAAGATAGTGTCTTTCTGCAGATCTTTCAGACATCACTTTTTCCTACAATTGTATTGCAGATGCAGAGAGTAGATACCTGATTTCTGGAAAAGATGCAACTGCTTTAAAGAAGCTGCAACCCCTTTCTATGTTTTAATTTTTCTCAAGCGACAGCATCATCAACAAAAAGATAATTGAACTGCTTTATTAAGGGGTAGCATACTGTACTGTAGGTGCTGGACGGGGAGAGGGGAAAGAAGAGGTAAGTGATGAAACTTGCATCACAATGTTGTAACAGTGCTCTTAGTACTGTATATACTTTTATGCAACTTTGCAATGCCAATTTGAAAAGATGGAAGTTATGTTATGATGTTGCAATGCTTGTTTCCTCATTCTGGAATCATTGCAGTTTAGGATCAGATGTCTTTAAGGGATGGCTAAATGCACTTTGAATGGCATTCTCATTGAATGATTTGATTTCATTTTTATCTGTCCCGGAGATAACTGTGATGCTAATATTTTGTAATTGACAATATTAGACAATGGTTGGGATTTAAAATTTGACACAATATACACATGCATATTACTCATGGTTTCATGCAGATAAAGGTATATGAAATGTTATGTATTGAATATATATAAAGTGTTGTTACTCCCTGCTAAAGTGAAACTAACTTAACTCCAACTGCTTGTGAAGCTAAAATGAAACTAACCGTTAGATGTCCCTGACTGTTAACTCCAACTGTTTTGGAGGGAAACTTTGAACATTCATATTTGGGCAGGTTTTTCAAGTATTGTGATTGGTTAAGGCCCTGTGGGTTCAGAGTATAAATTACAGGCAATTGCCTGCAGTTCTCTAGTTCTAGTTTGAGTCAATATATAATGTTGTAAATATGCTGGTCTGCTCCTTGCTTACTGAAGCCCACTACTCAATATGAAATATATCACATCATTTCTCAGTTGCATTCTTAACTGGCCTAAAAAGAATCCTTGAATGAACAGTTCAGAAGACTTTAAAGGTGTGAAGAAATTCACTGAATCTGCCTTTCCGATGCTGAAACTTTGATATCACTCTAATTATGAATCAAGTAAAATTTCCTATATATTCCCTACTTGTCCATTTATTATTGTTTAACTTGGAAATGTGTTTTAACAATTAATGCTTGAACTGGTGTTCGTGTAATTTTCAAGCATTTTTATTTTCTGTCCTTATCCCTTCTGAGACTGTATAAATGACATGCTTTTTTATAAAAGAGTTTATTGTGAATTGCTCAAGTTACTTCTTTTTAAAGAATGCTTTAAGCAACATGATTTATCAAGGCAGATTGCCCCTGTCATGCCCCTGAGGTGAAGCAACAACTCATCCAAACAGAAGTAGGGAGACTGCAAAACGATTCCTGGAGGTGGTTTGCAAATCAAGTTTACTTGGAGTGCATAAGCAACATGAATTTTTGTAAATTCCTATGAAAATAAAAATACCCCGATATATTTCTCAAACTAATATGGACAGTGCCAGGTTTTATGAGCTCCTGGAATGCATCCAGAGATTATTCCAACTGATCACTGTGTCTTATTGTCCTTTCTGCCTGACTGGAACTTTAAAGCAAAATTGTCAGACAACAGTCATAATATATTGTGATCCTATTGTTGGAATCAATTATTTTAAAAGGCTTCCAATTTTAAAATAGATTCATTCACTTACTCAAGTGCAGCAAGGTCAGTAAGTAATTTCTCTGCTCTTCCAAATATCAAGGCAACTGCAAAAAAACTTAGTTGGGTCATACAGCATAAACAGTGTTTCTCAACACTGTTGGCAGCTTTAAGTTGTGTGGAGGTCAACTCCCAAAATTCCCCTGCTGAAAACTGGCTGGAAATCAAGCTAAATGGTTGGCCTAATCTCTGTTAGTTTTAATAGGTATGTGACGTTGTTTGAATTTTCATGAAAATGGCATCATGGACAATTAGAGTCATTCTATGAAAGAAAAATAGTGCAACATTCAGCAAAACATCTCACTACAAAACAAGCTATTATGTCAGGAAAAAAAATATATAGGAGAGTGTTCGAACTCCAAAACAGAAGAATAATCCAAAGAGTTGGCTATATGGGTAGTATTAAAAAAAGGTATTCACCACTTCTGAGAAGAAATCTGTTTCTGCAAAGATTAGCCTATTTGCATAATTACAAAGAACACTTCATTAATAAAACAAAGAGGTTAATAATAATAATTTCTCTCTCTCTCTCTCTCCCTCCCTCCATAGGCAGGTGGGTGGATAGATGGATGGATGGATAGATGATAGATAGTTAGATAGATCTACAGCACAATCCTTCATATAACATATTTGTGAAACTTTTGCTCCCCAAACTAATTGGTTAGAATGGCTGTTGGCTATCTTCTTCTACAATTGTTCCTCTGTTGGCATTCCAGGTAAACTTAAAAGGAAACGTGACCAAATGAGCTAATTGATGAGACTTGAGGAATTTGTTTATAGATAAGAGAGGAGATATGGGGAGAAGAGATATTTTGTTTTATACTCAGTGATGGTAATAAATTATTGCAATTGTTTGTACTTGTAAAAAAGAACAAGTCATTTCTTTAAATATTTATTTTATTTTTCTTTTCAACATTCTTATTTCTTCTTTTCTATTTTTCTTTATATTTTCTTTTCTGTACTTTCTTTACCCCCTTTTATTCTTTTTTAAAACCTTTTAGTTGTATTAGTCTTGTCTTGGCAATTGTAAACTTTAATAACATTATAATAAAAAATGGAGTGGACTGCCTTTTGGTACTGTCCATGGGGTTCATAAGAATCATAAGAAAGGCTGATTGCCAAAGAATTGAGGCCTTTGAACTATGGTGCTGGAAAAGACTCCTGCAAGTCACTTGGACTGCAAGGCAATCAAACCAGTCCTAGAGGAGATCAACCCTGACTGCTCTTTAGAAGGCCAGATCCTGAAGTTGAAACTCAAATACTTTGGCCACCTAATGAGAAGGAAGGACTCACTGGAGAAGAGCCTAATGCTGGCAAAGATTGAGGGCAATAGAAGAAGGGGATGACAGAGAATGAGGTGGCTGGATGGAGTCACTGAAGCAGTAGGCATGAGCTTAAATGGACTCCAGAAGATGGTAGAGGACAGGAGGGCCTGGAGGAACATTGTCCATGGGGTCGCAATGGGTTGGACATCACTTCGCAACTAACAACAAAAGAGTGGACTGTTCTATTTTCTTTCTATTACCATCCAGCCTCTAAACCTTGTAAGAGTCTACTCTTGGAGTACAAAAATCTAGATGTGATCTATTTATGTCTATATTAAAGAAGCAGAAAGGGAAATAAGAACCAAGAGTAACAATATTCATGAGCTAGTTTAGTGTAATGGTTTAGGTGCTGGCCTAGAAACCAGGATAATTTGAGTTCTAGTCTGCCTTAAGCATGAAAGTCAGCTGAGTGACTTTGGAACAACTATTCTCAGTTGATTTGGGCCTAGAGAATTATTGCTATAGTAGCAATGTCAGGGTAAACCTATGAACAGTAATAGAATTAAATGCCAAATGGCCATTACTTATTTATTATATTTTGATGCTGCCAATCTTTCCTACACAGTGATTCTGGATGGTTTACAGACTATAAAAGTAAAAAAAAATAGGTAAAATATTTTTACTAAAATATTAAAACAACATAAAATTAAATGATTCAAAGTGCAGATTAAACAAAGAGATAGAAAGAACTGTAAATCATAGATTCAGATTATACAAGATTGCACAAATTGATTATAAGCAATGCCATAACACAGTCAACCAAAATGATACATCGGAATATCTGTAAAAGTTATCATGTACCAGTAATGAAAAATTAGTTGGAACATAGAGTTTAAAGAGTAGTAAACAATGAGCAGGATTAGCAAAAATGTTTAAAAATATGTCAGATGTTGGAAATGTAGGCATAATTCAGGTATGTACTATCATATCTGGTGGACATGTGATAAAGTAAAGGCCTATTGGAAAAAAATACATGCTTGGTTAGAAAAAATATTAGGAGAACATGTAGTATTTAATCCTGAATTTTTTCTATTAGGTATAATACCAGAAAGCAAAATTTATATTTGGTTCTACATATTACAACGGCAGCAAGAATAATCTACGAGCAATACTAGAAGAATGAAGGTATACCATCAGAGGAAGAAGTAATTAAAAAGATACTGGAATGCACTGAGATGGACAGATTAACTATGAGACTGAAAGATACAGTAAAGAAGAAACAGAATATTACCAAAGCTGAAATTTATTCTACAAGTGGCTAGAGGAGAGAAGCAAAGAATAGGACTTGATTATGTATTAGCGTTTTTTGAACCCAGATCACACGCTGATTGAAAAATTAACATATGTATGTAGAGGAAAAAATAATAATAATAAAAAGCTTACAAAAAAATCAGCAGGATAAAATACGGTGGGATTTCTGAATCTAGACTGCTACAGTTTTGAGACATTAAGGCATTGTTGGCCCAAGGTGTTATTGGAACACTTGGTGTCATACCATAAAATTTGTACATTGTACATTAACAAAATGTCCACTTGTCAGTTGCAAAAGGCCACACTGATAGGATCAACACATATACAGCACCAATAAATTACAATATCCTAGGTTCTTGGGAAGAACTTGATGTGTATGAAGCCAATGACAGTTAACAACTGACAGCTGTCATAATAATAATAATAATAATAATAATAATAATAATAATAATAATAATAATAATAATAATAGAAACAGCTAGCACAAGCATTAAAAGATGCAAATACTGCAATATCAAATATAAACACCAATTAACTGCAAGAAACAAACCAACTAATGTACAGCACAGTTGCAGTTATATCTGAATATCTGGGATGCAAAATCAACAAAGAAGAAAAAAAATCATGCACCACAAAAATGGAAACTTAGACTGGAAAATAAGGTCAGCAAGTTAAGATCAGATGCAAGCAAGCTAGAATAGATGAAAGAAAAGAAGCTGAAGAAAAAGACCAAAGAATACCTAATCAAGAAATACCACTTAGGAACAAGGAAGATCAAGGAAGCCCTGGAAATATTAAAGCAGCAAGTAACAGCTATAGCCAGGAAGATCAGCAAAGCTCAAATTGCTAATTATAGGCAGAACCTCCAATTTCAATCCAATCAGAAACATTTCTACCAATCCAGCAATAGAGAAACTGCAATGAATCAATCAGCACCTGACAAGGAAGAAACAGTGCAGTTCTGGATGCAGATATGGGATAACCCAAAGAAATACAAAGAGGATGCGGCTTGGTTAAAAGAGGTAGATGCAAATAAAGCAGGAGTTGAAATGAAAGAACTAGTAATAACAGCAGAAATGGTAAGAAAAAGAGCAAGGAAGATCAAGAATTGGTCAGCACCAGGTGAAGATGAACTGCATGGTTTTTGGTTGAAACATCTAACTGTTCAATGCCCACTCTTTGCCAAGCAGTTCAACAACATGCCACAAGGAGGAGAAATTGAAAAGTGGTTAACAACTGGGAAAGCCTACCTGATAATGAAAGATCCAGCAAAAGGGGCAGCACAAGGCAACTACAGGCCAATTACCTGATTACCAACAACTTTCAAATTGCTAACTGGTGTGGTAGCTGATGCAGTCCAACACCATCTAGTTGAAAACAATCTCTTTCCAACTGAGCTGAAAGGAAACTGCCCCAACAGCAGAGGAACAAGAGATCAATTCTCAATAGACAAAATGATCTTAGAAAACTGCAAGAGAAAGAAGATCAACCAGAATGTAGCATGGATTGACTACAAAAAGGCATTTGACTCTCTGCCACATGACTGGATAATCAAATGCCTAGAAATGACAGGAATCAGTAGAAACATCAGAAATTTTGTGCAAAGATTGATAGCACAATGGAAGACACATTTGCAGGTCAATGATGAGAGACCAGGGGAGGTTAATATCAAGAGAGGAATATTTCAAGGAGATTCACTATCACCACTACTATTTGTTATTGCACTGTGTCCTCTGTCAACAATACTGAATAACTCAGGCCATGGCTATCAAACATCAAAAACATCTACCAGACTATCCCACCTCTTTTCCATGGATGATCTGAAGCTGTATGGAAAAACATCATCTGAAATAGAATCACTACTCAACACTGTCCGTGTATACAGCCAAGATATTGCAATGGAGTTTGGCTTGAACAAATGTGCCACACTTACTATCAAACAAGGAAAAATAGTGAAAACTGAGGAAATCAAGATGCCCCAAAAAAGACAAAAGGATAAGAAAGACAAAAAAGTCTGGACAGTGGATGTGACAGTGTCTGGAGACAGCAGAATAGAAGAGAAAGAACTTTAGTAGATAACAAAATACAAAGACCTACAAATAGAAATAGAATGACTGTGGCAAAGGCAAGCAAAGGTAGTACCAATAGTAATAAGCACCTTGGGTGCAATCCCAAAACAATTGGAGCACCACTTGAACACCTTTGGCATTGACAAAATTGCCATCAGTCAATTGCAAAAGGTGGCCTTACCAGATTCCATCCTGTGACCATCAAACATCCACATCTCCCTATCACAGGTCTTTGGTAAGGACTCAATAGGTACACAAAAATGCCAAATCCAATGTAAACATCTGGCTGACTGTGTGATGATCAATAATAATAATACTATTAGCAGAGATCAAGAAAGCCATGCAGCTGAGAAGGAAGAAAGAAGAAGAGACTAAACTAGGCCATCATCTATTGCCTAACATGGTTAGGCAAGGCATGTATGTGTATTATCACTACCTAGTTATCTATCAAATTTTGCAGCTTTGTAAACTTTGTAATTCTGTTTTTACCAATTTCATTGTACAGTATAAATATACAAGGGATATGCCTCATATTTGACTAATATGTAGAACTTTCCCTCTTGGACAGATGTGATGACTTTCCAAAGTAAAGTGGGATTCTCCCCCATCCCATAGCAAATACTTTTTATGAAGTCTGCCTCTTGGCCTCAGTAGCTGCAGTGCTGGAAGAAGTTGGACAAGCCTTTGTCCTATACTTATATGAGAATATACCATTTATATCAACAAGGGCGTTTTACATCACTCTGACAGCCTCCTCCAGAAGTTCTAGCAGCTGAAATAGGTTTCTATACATGTGATATGGAACAATATGACAGCTTCACTTTGTTCTTTAGAAGCTGGAAGAGATTGTAAAGAAGCTATAGAAAAGATCCCATTGTTTCACAAACAACTTTGAAGTATTGCTGTGCTAAAAGCATCACCCAAATAAAGCACTCCTTTGAAGTTTTTGTCAGTCCTATTTGCTACATTTTGAGATTCCTGAGAAACTCTAGAAAGTGGTGAATATACTGAGTCCAATTTTGTGTGGGCCACATATAGCTTGTATCATTCTGGCCAATTCCAGCTGTCCTTCTACAAGTGATTACTATTTAATGCAGATCTACCTAGACAGTCAAGGCTACAGTCTGTAAACATGGACCTCTGATAGCATGTTCTTCTACAAGCCTAACTTTCATTTACTCTACAATAATTAAAAAGGGGGGGAGGAAATGACAGTGTGTATGTGTGTGTGTGTGTGTTGTGTTGTGTGGATTTGCTCAGCTGGAAATATTAGGATTTATTTTCTAAGCTGAGCTTTTTCTCAGCTAAAAATAGATACGGTATCTGATGTGTACATTCACACCCACTACAGCGACATTTTATAGAAGAAAATCAGCACCTCCAACAGCACCTTTTAACAGACAAAACATCTACACCAAGTTAATAGGTGTACTGTATTACTTCTGTTTGTAGAACAGATACTGACTCCTGTGCCCATTCACAGAATGCTGCAGTTTTTACAGCAGGTATTCCACTTTTGGACAACTTCAGAGAACTGGGGTCATGATTTCTGCAGAACTGAAATATTTTAAAAGTAAATTGAACTTTTGGATAGGGCCCAACAGCTATCATAGACAAATAGATAGCATGTCAGATTAAAATAATGGTATTGGAAAAGAATGGAAAAGGAAGACAACAGGGGAGGTTAAAAATGATGTAACCTATAATATTTGATTTCACATGGTTGAAGGAAACCACCTCTAACCATTGACTGGGCAATTGAAATGCTATATAATGTTTGGGAACATTTTAACTGCTCATAAATGAAAAGGAAGTGTAATAAAAGGCTGTTTTCTAAAGCCTGGAATAGGATAAAAAGGGATAAGACTAGCACAACCCAGTCAACTCTTTGTGGTATGTGTATATGTATGAGAGAGAAAAAGAGAGGTTCTAAAAGGATTGAGAACAGTACTTGAATATAATGTGAAAACAGTAAGGACAGGAATGAACAAAAGAGTCAAGGATTGGAGATGAAGCTGAAGAAGATACTCTGCAAATCACAACTCAGTTTTTCCAGGGATTTTTGTTTCCTGGATTCTAAACATTCTATTATTTTGGTAGCGCAATTACCTGTACTATAGCACCATCATTGGCAAGATTATATTTAAAAATCAAAGTATGCATTTGAAATTATAAGGAATGTAAATGCTAAGGAACAGTGGTTTTTTTCAGAGACCATGAAAATAGACCTCTCATTTGCCTGAGAGCATGGCTGAGCAAGTTATGCCAGTGTATATGGCTCTCCTTCACAATTGCTACTATTCTCAGAGAATTGGGGCTTCCTGGGTCAACTGATTAGCACGGTCATCTGGCTGGTGGAAAATACATAACTGGTTTCCTGCTGGCTCCTTAACAAATAATTTTGTCTCCATAACCCCGTGATCAATGATCAAATTGGTGAAAATAATGTTTATTTTATTTTATTTATTTTATTAATTAGATTTTTTAAATCATTTATTACATTATTATTATTATTATTGATCATCCCACAGTCAGCCAGATGTTCAGACTGTATTTGGCATTTTTTGTCTACCTATCGAGTCCTTACCAAGGACCTGGGATAGGCAGATGTGGATGTTTGATGGTATTACAGATATCATTGCAGGATGGAAGCAGTTCCTAGTAAGGCCGCCTTTTGCAATTGACTAATGGTGAATTTGTCAATGCCAATGGTGTTTCAACTGGTGCTCCAGTTGTTTTGGGCTTGCATTATTATTATTGTTGTTGCTGCTGCTGCTGTTGTTATATTAAAATTATATTATATAGCTATATTATTGTAAGGCTCCCAGAGTCATTTGGCTGAGATGGGCAGCTATAAAAATTGAATAGATAAATAAGTAAATAACTCAAGGTGGTAAACATACATAATGCTCCTTTTTCTTTCTCCTTTTTTTCCATAACAAGAGCACTGTGAAATAGCTTGGGTGAAGTGGCCCAAAGTCCCCCAATCAGCTTTCATGTCTAAAATGAGACTAGAACTCATAGTCTCCTAGTTTCTTAAAATCATCTATGGTCTTCTTGTTTCTTATTGCTAATGCTAATAAGATACTAATAATCTGCAGAGAATTATTGGGAAGAAAGATTGGAATGGGTGAGTGGACATGAAAATAAGGGTGTGCACAACTGACTGGATGCAATCTTTAGTGCAAAGTTAGATGATATTACAGATGAAATAGAGTGGTTTCTAGACAATAATAGAAAGCTAACAGGTTATGAAAAGTACTGTGGGAACATTTGTTGTTGAGATTATTGTTTTCTTTAGTATGAGAAAAAGAAAATAGTTTTCAGATTCAATTCTGTCTATAAATGCCACCCATGAATCCAAAATCCCATCACCATATGCCTTGGTTTGTGGGAATTCTATAATTCCCACAGTTCCCACCATGAGCAAAGCTCTGATTTAGCACTGACTAGCTATGTTCTGCAGCTCATCAGTGGCCTTGTTATTTTACCTTTCTAATGGCACCGGTTGAATAATATGCTGGATTAGGATGCAGCCATTTCTGAAATGGAAGTCCATTGGATGATTTGGGGCAGTAGCTCTTGCTTAGTTCTAGCTATTTTACAGAGTTATTGCAGGTTAACAATGAGGGACGCTCCATATCAAAGATAGAATTCATAGCATAAATTTCAAGGAAAGGTGGGATAAAAAACTAATGATGATAGTGATAAATAAATCTTAATAATAATAATAATAATAATAATAATAATAATAATAATAATAATAATAATAATAATAATAATAATAATAATAATAATAATAATAAAATAATTTACCTATCCCAGGTCTTTGGGAAGGACTTGATAGGTGGACCAAAATACCAAATCTAGGCTAAACATCTAGTTGACTGCATGACCAACCATAATAATGATACATTCTAGGATTCATAGTGAATTTGTCTGAGAAGGTAAGTTTGTACTAGATAGATCAAAACAAGGTTGCGTAATATGTGGACTGTTGATCAAGAACTCAGAAATTCATTCTTTCCATATCTGTTCAGTCAGCTAAGATAACTTTAAGTCTATCTTATCTGTCTCCTGGGAGGTAATACCAGGGGAATAGAAAAAAAAAGTCACCTACACATTATCAAGCAATGTTTTGGAGGCTTGGGTTATGTCCACATCTTTCTGCTTGAAATGGCACAAAACCACATTGTTAGCAAGGCTTCAGAAGTCCCAAAAGAGGGGACACATAAAGTGTTAGGGGTACAGTCCCCCTAACCCCATCCAATTCCAGAGGTGAAGCTCAGGACTCTGGTAAAACTTAATAAAATGAATAAGCAGTTAATGGGTACAAAGCATTTGTACCATCAAAGATGCACAAACGTCTCACAATGATATCCCAAAAAATATATTAAATATGTTATTAGCATTCCCTGCAGGGCAATGGGGTTCATCTTCTCCCTCCCTCCCCCCTCTCTCTTTCTCTCTCTACTCCTCTCTCCCTCCGCTCCTCTCTTCCTTCCTCCCTCCCTCCCCCTCTCTCTTTGTCCTGCATTGCAAATCAATTCCCTCTAGCATAGAAGAAAACTTGGCTGGCTGAAGGAGAATTTATGCAAAAATTCACACAGCATCAGTTGCAGTGAAAATGTAGGCACAGTGCACTATTGTTCTTTAAAGAAGACTAGAAAATGGGAATTTGAGCTATTTGATGCCACAGTTCCTTGTCAAGATGCCAACAAGAATAGAGAGGATTTCCTTTCCCTATCCCTCCCTTTCATTTTGTGCAATTGACTAAGGTTTAAATGTCAAAATGATTCTGCACCCAAAAGTTATAAACAATTCAATGTTCTTTCCCTTCAGAGTGAGTGTGTTTGTATTCAGCAGAATAGCTCACAAGTAGAGTATTATTGGAAACGTGAAATTGATATCTTTTCCTTGTTTATATTCTATGGGAGGAATAGAAGAATATAAAGACAGAGTTCTTCTGATCATAGAATAGCCACCATTAATTTCACCAGAAGCTCCTGGGTGCTAGGGTTTCATAGGTGCTACATTCAACTATTTTGTTGTATGAAGGGGCCCTTTGATTTGAAGCAGGAAGAAAAAGGAACTGAGTTGATACTTTCTGGGAAGAGGGAGAGAGTGGCATAATGATCATGGTAGTGACAAGTATTAAGAGGCATGGTGGAGGCAAAAGGTGGGACATTGTTGGGGGAAATGGCTTTGGTATTGAGTACCAACAGAGTATACCAACCTCTTATATTCTGTACTCAGTCTGGATCATTAGAGCTTCAGTGGATTTTGTGTGTTGCTACTGAATGCCAAATTGGTCTATATAAAGGCCTCCTTCATCCATGAAGTAATAGTGGATGAGAGGGCCAACCCAGTATGCATCACCAAAACCTGGTTGGGTGCAAGATGAGTGTTTGTGTATTCCTTCTTTGAATTGTGCTTGCTGGTTGGCATCAGACAAGATTCCAGGGTAGAGGGGAGCATGGATAAATTTGCCCTTTGCAACAGTATTCCATCCAAGGTAAGATCAACGCAATTGTATTGGCATTTAGCAAACCTTTGAAAATATGTTTCTTTCAGCAGGCTTTGGAATCCCAGAAAAATGGGGAATTTGCAAGATGGTTATACTGTGTTTAGGATTCTGGTCTATTCTCTTGCATTTTTATTTATGACTGTTATGACTTTTTTGTTTTTGTTTTAATTGCTGGTTTTATTGTATGCTGCCCAGATTGCTGCTTGTGTACATGGTCACATGAACAAAATTGAGGCACTTGGCAATCTTACGAAGACCACAGAGATGGTGCCCTGCATAACTTCCCCCAATCCTGCCCTGCTGGGTTCCCACAGGCCTTGGGACTGCTTCCCACCACAATGGATCCCACATTCTTCTCCTTATCCCCTGTCATTGCTCAGTCCATTTATGTTTTCCCTGGAGCTCCTTTGGGAAGTAGCCACTCTTCCTCATGGTCTTCCTACATGGGGGCTGCATGCCACTGTCCTGAAAGCAGGTGCCATTTGGGAGTGGCTGCAATGAATGGTGGCCTCTTTGAAATGACACCCACTTCCAGGCAGTACACATGGCCTCTGTATTGTATAGAGAGGCTGAGGGATGGATTGGCTGGTGCTCCTTCCAGAAAATGAGATTGCTGTAGCAGAGAGAGAGAGTGTGCTGCCACTGTGTGGTTGTTTGGAGAAATTATAATATGCTATCTTAACTGGGTCAGCCAACTCCTCCCACTCTCTGACATATTTCCTCCTTCTCCTGACCATGTGCCTTCACCCCTCCCCTTTCTGGGACGGACTTCCTCCTTCTTGTTCCTTTGTGTTTCATCTCCTCCTCCATAACCGGCAGATACACATGCAGACACTGTGAGTTGTTACTGTCTTTTGACCTTGAAAATACCGTCTATGCATCATCTACGTCACCTTGTTTTGCTGTACTCTTCTCTGCATGCAAATAAAGGTCCTTCTGGATGATAAAAGGTACTTTCACGAGTTCTGCTATCTGGCAAAGAGTGTTATCAATGATAGTATCCGCTTATACAGGCCAGCACAGGGGTCTTAACAAGGGGAAAAATCATTAAATGACAGGCTGATCCAGAATAGTCAAAAGACAGTTTGAATTCCTACTGCCTGCAATCCATATGTGTGTGTGTTATCTGCAAGCAAGCTCAGTGCAAATCCACCATCTTGTGAAAGCACAAGCTTAATAAGCATTTCCTGTGCAAAGCTGAAAAACTGTTTCTGTATATTGGACTTTGTTATAAACCCTGTTTAAGCTGCAATCTGCTTAAAGAGACAGTACCTATTTTTTTGCAAAACTTGAAAAAATGTCTAGACAAGGCTCTGAAAACTCTTTTATTGCTGAATCAAAAGAGATGCATCATGTTTCAGATCTCACAGACATTCAGGGAGCTGAATGTGCTGATTCTGCTGTAAAACCCAAGTGTACAATAAGACCAACCCAGAAACTCAGGGGAAATTATGAGGCAACTAGAAATGAATTTTCCAGTAATCTGTCAGACTTATGGGACAAAACTGCGCACTGCATGTCAATTTTGCAGAGCCTTAATGATAATCCTGCTGAATTAAGAGGCTCTATAAATCGCCTATCTGCAGTTTATGAACATTACCAGCGGCTGTCTGCAAAATACACAGGTTTTTTGAATGACTCTAATGTAGATGATTCCTCAGCAGAGCTAACCATGATTGATGAACTAAACCAGCTAAGTGCAAGATGCAAGATGCAAAGAACAAGGCAAAAATCTGTATTGCTGAACTGCAGGAGACCAGATCACATAGATCCACATCAACTAAAGTCACAGTACGCTCTGCTAGATCCTCTCGTTCCAGAGCTTCAACATTGAGTGACAAGCTAGTAGAGGCCCGAGCACTTGTAGAGGCAAAGAAAGTGCATGTTTCCTTTGCCAGAAAGGAAGCTGAAATAGAAGCTCAGAGCAAAGTCCGCCAAGCAGAGGAGGAAGCCCATCAAGCAGAGTCAGAATCCAAAATAAAGATTCTGCAAATGAAAAGGGAGGAGGCAGCTGCCCAAGCAAAGCTGAAGGTCTATGAACAGGCAATGAAGGAAAGCACCAATCCAGATTGTTCCATCCCAATAGAAGTGGAAGATCCGATGGAATTCACCAGTCAATATGTGCTAAAGCATAATGTTTGCAACGATGCAGAGCCATCTTCTGTACTTCCTACGAACAACACTGTCCTGACTCACCACACAAAGACCCTAAGCCTGCAAAAGTCTGCAACTCTTCAACACCACAACACAAGTACACCAACTGTACTTCCTACAAACAACACAAAGACCCCAAGCCTGCAAAAGCCTGCAACCCTTCAACACCACAACACAGGTGCATCAACACTTCAAACTGCATCACCTACTGCCAATGACAAAGTAACTTCCAGCAATAAACAACGGTTTAATCGACAGCCAGCACAATCCTCAGGGACTACACCACAACTAGACGCTCTTGCAACAGCATTCTATCCTGGTATACCTCACCCTTATTCACAAGAGAACTTTCACACCCAAGGGGTCCCACAAGTTTCTTTGGCATCAAGGAGTGAGAGATCACCACAGCTGAATGCTCTTGCAACATCATCCTATCCAGGCATACCTCACTCTTATTCACCAGAGAGCTTTCATGCCCAAGGGGTCCCACAAGTTTCTTTGGCATCAAGGAGTGAGAGATCACCACAGCTGAATGCTCTTGCAACATCATCCTATCCAGGCATACCTCACTCTTATTCACCAGAGAGCTTTCATGCCCAAGGGGTCCCACAAGTTTCTTTGGCATCAAGGAGTGAGAGATCAGACCATTCTGACTGTGCCAGACACATGACTCGTCGAGAGCTCATCACCACTAGCCTCTCAAGGTTTGATGACTGTCCAGAGAACTACAGATCCTGGAGATCAACCTTCAAAGCTGTTATTGCTGATCTCAACCTTACTGCCAAGGAGGAACTCGATCTACTCATAAAGTGGCTGGGGCCAGAATCTGCAGATCGTGTTAAAAGACTGAGATCAGTACATGTTGACTCTCCAGATGCAGGTCTCGCTGCTGCATGGGCAAGACTTGAACAAGCCTTCAGAAGCCCAGAAGCATTAGAGAATGCTCTATTCAAAAGACTACAAAACTTTCTGAAGATAGGCAACAAAGACAATCACAAGCTCCAGGAACTAAGTGATCTCCTCAAGGAGATAGAATTGGCAAAAAAAAGACCCACGTCTACCAGGTCTAAGCTACCTGGACACTTCCCAGTGGTGTCAAAACTGCCATATGGCCTAAAGGAGAAATGGACACAGCAAGGCTCAGATTACAAAGGACACCATGGTGTTTCTTTTCCCCCATTCTCATATTTTTGCAGATTCATCAGCCACCAAGCCTTCCATCCTTCCGAGGTAGGTAAAATTAGGACCCAGATTGTTGGGGGCAATTAAGCTGACTTTGTAATAATGCCGCTTGGGGTGTGTGTGAAAGCCCTAATAAGCAGGCATATACATAGAATGAAGGCTACTGCTAAGCTTGTAAGCTGCCCTGAGTCTTTGGAGAAGGGTGGGATATAAATGGAATTAAAATAAAAAAAAATAAAAAAAATAAGAAATGATCCCAGCTTCAACTTCGGTGAACCCAGTGTGCCTGCTCCATCATCATCATCAAGGTACGTTAACACAGCAGCTCCACACAGAGACTTACGTGGAACTGTGTGTACAAGAAAAATGGACATCTCACCTCCTCTACCATCTCCTGCTCAATGGAGTGATTCAGGTGGCAGGGATGAAGATCCTAATCGTCAGTGTCCTATTCACAAAAAAACTTACCCTCTTAGAAAATGTCGTGAGCTTAGAGCAAAGACTATGCAAGAGCGGAAAGAGGTTCTTCAAGAGCTTGGAATATGTTACAGGTGCTGTGCTTCATATAACCATTTTCCTAAAGATTGTAAAGCCTCTGTCAAGTGCACAGAATGCGATAGCGACAAGCACGCTACAACTATGAATCCTGCTCCACTTCTAGGCAATACACAGCAACCACCTGCATCCAACCCTGCTTCAAATTATGGCGGGGAGCAACAAAATCATGCTCCAGTCACAAATGTCTCATCTTCACCCCAATCTCCAACTTAGAGACCTTGTTCTGCTCAAGGACCAACAAGCTCAAGAATTGAAAGGCACCAAAACTTTCATCAGACCCATCACAGAGCTTGTCCTGCCTTTGCCTCTTGAAGACTGAACTCGTAGCCTTTCCTGGTTGGATCCTGACTTCAAGAAGAAAAGTGATTTGAACTTTAATTTAGACTATTTTAGGCCTGTAATGGCAATTCTTATTATTGCAATATGTATGCATGTTTATTTCTTATATCTTTCAGGTCTTCAGGACAACAAGTAATCACAAACATTTATTTGTACTTGCATACCTACTGGTATCAGGTTATAGTGGTATTATGAAATACCAGACGGGGAGTGTGCTGCCACCGTGTGGTTGTTTGGGGAAATTATAATATGCTATCTTAACTGGGTCAGCCAACTCCTCCCACTCTCTGACGTATTTCCTCCTTCTCCTGACTATGTGCCTTCACCCCTCCCCTTTCTGGGATGGACTTCCTCCTTCTTGTTCCTTTGTGTTTCATCTCCTCCTCTATAACCGGCAGATACACGTGCAGACACTGTGAGTCATTACTGTCTTTTGACCTTGAAAATACAAAGAC
Source organism: Vipera berus (assembly GCF_964194415.1). Classification (NCBI taxonomy): domain Eukaryota; kingdom Metazoa; phylum Chordata; class Lepidosauria; order Squamata; family Viperidae; genus Vipera; species Vipera berus. The sequence continues at coordinate 329,673,134 of NC_138202.1, forward strand.
TGTTATCAATGATAGTATCCACTTATACAGGCCAGCACAGGGGTCTTAGCAAGGGGAAAAATCATTAAACGACAGGCTGATCCAGGATAGTCAAAAGACAGTTTGAATTCCTACTGCCTGCAATCCATATGTGTGTGTGTGTTATCTGCAAGCAAGCTCAGTGCAAATCCACCATCTTGTGAAAGCACAAGCTTAATAAGCATTTCCTGTGCAAAGCTGAAAAACTGTTTCTGTATATTAGACTTTGTTATAAACCCTGTTTAAGCTGCAATCTACTTAAAGAGACAGAAGAGAGAGAGAGAGATATATATATGGGTGACCATTTCAATCATTTAAAAATAATAAAAAGTAAATATTTCAGATCTGATGTAAAACCCTAGTGCTCTTGATATCAGTCCTCATTTTCATTCATTTGGGATGGTATCATTCACATGATGGCTTGCTAATGAATGAATATCTGCATGAGATTTTAGCTCTTTTATGAGTGCATGTGATTGCAGTACAGTTGACTTAACTTTTAAGAATGGCCAGGTACCATTGTGAGATGGCTTGGTATAGAATACACCAAACATAATGTAGAAAGTGCACTACAGTAGATATTTTGAAAACCCTTCTGAATAAAAAAGCCAAAAATATCAAAAGTGGGACATAAGCAGTTCTGGCCTGAATAGTTGTTATGATTTATTGAACAGGCAGGCACATGAGGAAAGAAAAAAAAGTATTGTTAAAATAAAATATTTTAACTTAATTGTACTGTAATTGGGAGATCTAAAGAAAGAAAGCAATCATAAAAAAGCAACTTTAATCAAGAACCTTGTTGAATTATGAGTCCATTTTTTGTATATTCTTTTTTTTATTTTAAACCCTTTTATGATGGTTTTTGAATTTATTTGCATTTTTACTATCTTTGTGTTTTGTTCTTTGTTATTTTTTTTTAAAAAACACAATAAAAATAAATGTATAAAGGGTGAATTAGCACTCTTCACCTTTCCCAAACATTTATTGTCTCCCTGTCAATCTGAGAACACACAATGTTTCTTTACATGCCTGTAAACTTGTAAAAAAAGTCTCAATTTTGTACTGTTCCTGCAAGCAATCTCACAGTGATGTGGCTACCATCCCTCTTTAATATCCAGTACCCCTACTGTGCTTTGTCAGTCAATAGCAGCATCCAAGCCTTCCTGTAAAAATAATTCACACTTTTCCTGCAACACTGTTGCTTTAATTACCACTGGCCTCTACTGTTGCTACAGATCAGCCTAGCAGGGCCATGAAGGGGTCAGCACCATATTCATGACAGAAAGGCACTGTAGTGCCTTTTTCTTTGCCCTCCTTACTTTTTTTTATTATTAACAAACCAACTTTGAAAAGTTTTCACATCTGAAATCCAGCCTTATCTTGGAGCTTCCTTTATCAAAAGACACTGACAGATACCAGCCAGAGGAGTGGGGAGGTTGATCTCAAACAATACCAAAAGACCTGTTAAGCAGCACCGAGTGAAACAAAGACATATAGATCATTCAGCATGCCAACAAAGACCACATGCATAATACAGGTAGTACTCAACTTACAACAATTGAGCCCAAAATTTATGTTGTTAAGTGAGTTTTGCCCCATTTTACCCTTTTCTCGCAACATTTATTGATTGAATCACTGCACTTCTTAAATTAGTAACACAGTTGTTAAGTGAATCTAGTTTCTCTATTGAGTTTGCTTGTCACCTTGTAAAAGATGATCACATGACCCCGGGACACTGCAACCATCATAAATATGAGTCAGTTGTCAAGCTCCCAAATGCTTGGAAGTATCCATGGGAATACTGTAACAGTTATAAGTGTGAAAAATGGTCACAAGTCACTTTTTAAAATGCTATTGTAATGTTGAAAGGTGACTAAATGAACTGTTGTTAAGTTGAGGACTACCTGTATATGCTTACAGAATTACAAGACAGAATAAACAAACCAGTAACTTCTCAGGCTTTAAAGAGATTGTTTAGCCTTTTATAAAAAAATCACACTTTTTCAAAACTTTATCTGGCAATGTCATCTTATTAGCACAGGTGGGCCACATGACAAAACAGAATTTAGAATTAAATTTCCACCAAGAAGATAAAGAGTAGCAATTATGTAGCTCCATTATTCATATCTAACCAACCTTCCACCATCACCTCATTGATCTGCTGTTTGCAAAACCTGGTCATTCTGATAGCACAACTACAAAAGGAGACTCCAAAAAGAGACATCAACATTTCCATTTCATGTTGTATGTTTGAGAAGGTGGTTTAAATATGCCAAACTGTCCTCTTCTGAATTAGTCTTATTCAGGGGTTTGGGATTAAAGTATATTTTGGGGTGCTGCTTGGAAAAGGGGAATCTTCAAGAATTGCTGTGAGTATGTTCCCTGTAGGTATGTAGGTATGTTTTCTCAAGCTGGCAAGATTTGTTCTTGTTAGCTCTTTCTTAGCTTTCACTCGAGGACTGATATGCCTGTATCCATCTGGGAGGGCTACTATTATATCTGCCATCATCTTCAACTGGCCCAAAGCTCTCATGAGGTGCCATGATTAGGATGACATTTTCCCATTTATACTACTTCTCTCTAAAATACAAGATACCAGTGGAAGGTGAAGCTTGCATCCATATGGTTGGCATTGAATAAATCTAGGACATCATGTTGGGCATAGAGCTCATAGCTGTCTACTCTGGCTGGCAGTGGTCCTCTTTGGCTTCAAGTAATTAGAAATGTGACAAACTTGATTTGTGCTGGCTTAGCACAGGAGTAGCTGTAAGCAGTGAAGCTGTGTACTTCACATCTCATGTTAGCACAAGCTCCTAAATAATCCTGCAATTTTTTTTGAATAAGATGCATTGAAAACTGACATGAGAATGGCAGCTTAGTCTGGTGGCTAAAATGCAGGACAAGGATTAGGGAGACATGAATTCTAGTCCCTCCTTAGGCACAGAACTCAATTGGGTGACTTTGGACCATTCACTCTCTCCCAGGTCTAGGAAGAAGGCGACAGCAAATTGCCACCTTGTTAAAAAAAAATACAAATTGAACTCAAGAAGGCCTTTCATCTGATTATAAAGGTAAAGGTAAAGGTTCCCCCGCACATGCGTGCTAGTCGTTTCTGACTCTAGGGGCCGGTGCTCATCTCCGTTTCAAAGCCGAAGAGCCAGCGCTTGTCCAAGGACGTCTCCATGGTCATGTGGCCGGCATGACTGGACGCCAAAGGCGCACGGAACGCTGTTACCTTCCCACCGGAGTGGTCCCTATTTTTCTACTTGCATTTTTACGTGCTTTCGAACTGCTAGGTTGGCAGAAGCTGGGACGAGTAACAGGCGCTCACTCTGCTACGCGGCACTCGGGATTCGACCCGCCAAACTGTCGACCTTCTGATCGACAAGCTCAGCGTCCTAACCCACTGAGCCACCGCGTCATCTGATTATAGTGAAACAAATTAATGTCAAAATGTCTGCATATATTTGGGGGAAAGCGGAAACAACACAGGAAACTTTATTGACCCTGTAAAATCCTGGTACGTTCACAGGTCTGAGATTATTTGATTAACAGTCTTTGCCCAAATAACAACAAATATACAAAGCTGTACCGAATATTATCCAAATATAAGAGTACCATAAAAGCTGGCATTTTTTTCTGTAGGTCTCTAGTGGAACAGTGCTGTCAGTATCATTGTGTAGGAACACTCCAAGGAATTCTGGGGAGAAATTGGCAGTAACCAATTGGTTCCCACCAAGAGGAACTCCAAGAGGTCAGAGAAAAGCGAATATTCCAACTTTGTGAAAAATTTCCAGAAGGACATATTCACTTTACCTCCTGTGAAATGGATTGGCAAAATAAGATAGAGCACTACAACTCAGTGCTCACAGATGCTCTTATCTCAGTGGTTTAATTCTTGTTTCTTCTGTCTCTGCCACACGAAAATGTAAAAAAGCATCACAAAGAAAATACATTATTTTCACAATACGAACACTAAATAAAAAGGGGAGAGAGAGAGAGAAAGAGAGAAAGAAGCAGTTCCTTCTGAGTATGGTTCTTTAGCCCCCAGTGCATGTTCATTGGCAATTCTTCTTATATAGAAAACTGACCAAAAGGAGGGGTGGAACTGAATTACAAAATGAATGTGAGCCGATAGCAATCACATCATGTACAATCACATAATGGACGGTATCCCAGTTTTTAAAAGGCACAAAGTATCCTCATTAATATGATAAGTGCAGCAGTCAAATCAGCACTGTGATTTTATCAGGGGCTTCTAACTGTACATGAATTAGAATATAAAAATGCTCACAGAATTTTTAATGGGGAATATTTTAACATTCCCTAAATGGATTTCTTACTGTCATTTGGATCATATTAAAGTGAAATTTTACATAACGAGGCCATTGAGAATAGGGCAAACCCTAAATTATGCTCTTCCTTGTCTTTCAGTTGACATGGTCTAGCATATGGGGATGGCTACTTGATTGCATGTAGGACAAAACCACTTTTCCTCCAGAATATTCACACAGGCCCTCATGGTGCTACCAAAAGATTATCAGGGCTTGCTGAGAAAAATAGGTTCACAACTGATTTTAAGAAGGCTCTTCTGCTAAAAAGAATGGACATTAACAGAAAATCCTATTCTTTTTTCCTTTGCTGCTGGAAATTATCTAGCAATGAAGCAATTGCCAAAATCCCTAATTTGTCAAGATGAGTAGAATTAAATTCTGGTAGTTTGAAAACCCTACTGTAAATCTCAGTTATTTACAGTACCATGGAATTCTCCACTATATTATAACCCAGATGGGTTCCAATTTCTAACTGGAAACCAAAAAAGTACAATTTTTGGACAATTAATAGGGGCATAGTAGGTTATAGTGACAAAAGCTGTGAACTGTGAATCTACAAACAGCATCTCAAAAGGGGTTGTAATTAATGTATTAATCTTTTGTATTCCAAGATATTAAAAATGTGTTACTTTCCAAACACGCCTCACTATATTTTAAGAAAGCAATTGGTTACTTCTGTATTCATGCATATATGTTCATCACAATCCCTTCCAGTGTAACCAGAATGATAAAAAAGACAAAGGAATTAACAGCATGACTTCAAAAACAGAAAAGGAAACATGACTGAAATCAATTTACTCCACTATTCATTATACCTCTCCCTATCTTTCTGTTCTTGCAAATCATCTGGCATGTCTGTACACAACTTCATTCATTATCTTTTGTTCTTTACATTTCTCACTTGAGGATTCTTCAGGATTTCATTGACTCCATTGAAATACAAGTTTCTTTTCTCCCTTCCTCTTATTCTACTCAATCATCCTTCATATATTTGTTTTTCAATTCAGTTCTCATTCATTTTCTCTCTATGATCAAACCATCTCTTCAATACTCCTTTCATACTGATCAGTGACTCTTATATGCAATCTACATTCTTTTAGCGTCCATTCATTTTTCATCCTTTCTCATCTACTTTTACTACAAACATATTTTAAGTGTGCCATTCCCACTGCATTCAACTTCCTTTTATATTCTGTTTGTATACACTTATTTCCATAATGCAGAAATATTTTCTTATACTTTTTGCTTGTTTCAGCAGAAATATACTACACACTACCATTCTACTAGTAAAATTTACCAATCATTTCTCCCCCTTAAGAGAACCAAATACAGAAAATCATTTATTTTCTTTAGGGCTTTTGTTTAACTGTCTGTCTGTCTGTCTGTCTGTCTGTCTGTCTGTCTGTCTGTCTGTCTGTCTGTCTGTCTGTCTATATCTATCTATCTATCTATCTATCTATCTATCTATCTATCTATCTATCTATCTATCTATCTATCTATCATCTTTTAGACACATGTGTACGCGTGCATGCACATGCACCTGCACGCATACAAATACTCTAACTGGCAAAGCCAGGTCTTAACCCTCTTCTGTTAACACTCTGAGAAGTCTTCTTCCTGGATCTTACTACTTGAAACTCCTTGATTGAAATACAGCATCTCTCTGTGGTTGACTGGGCTGTATGGGTCACATTAATTGGGATGAGATGGTTCCTCAGGTAGTTTGGTCCCATGCCATAAAGGGCTTTAAAGATAATGACCAACAGCTTGAATTGGACCCAGGAGCAATTTGGCACCTAGTGCAACTCACTTAGGAGAGATGTTACATGTGCCATGCTAGGGGCACCCAAAACTCCTTATCTTACTGCATTCTGCACCAGTTGCAGCTTCTGGATATTCTTCAAGAGTAGCCCCATGTACATTGCAGTAATATATCCAGGAGATGACCCTGACATGAGTGACTGAAAGAGCTTCTCAATCCAGGAAGGAGCATTACTGGTGCACAACCTGAAGTTGAGCAAAGGTCATCCTAGCCATGATGGCCACCTGATCCTTGAGCAGGTGTCATGAATCCAGGAAGACTTCCAGAGTGCACATGGGGCTTGTCTGGGGGAGTGCTGCCTCATCCAAGACCAAAGATGGTAAACCCCCAAATACAAAGGAGTCATCTATCCATAGTCCCTCCAACCAGGATTCCATTAATGCCTGTTATACCACATCCAGGTCCTCACAGCCTCCAGATACTAAAAAAAGGACATCTGCAACATCACTTACTTCAATCGGAGATGTACTTCACTGCATATTGATGATACCACATCCAAAAGCAATAGTTGATCTCACCCAGATGCTTCATGTTAAAAAGGAGTGGGTCAAGTACTGAACTCTGTGGCCGTGGCCTGGACCTCTTACTCCCTGTTAACACCAATTGGGACTTGTCCCAGAGAAAGGACATAATCCAGTGTAGAACTCTGCCACTCACCCAAACTCCTGGAACAGACCCAGAAGGATAACATGGCCAATGTACTGAGATGTCAAAAACAGCCAGGATGGATGCACTATCCCATCCCACTATTGCCAGAGCTGATCCAAAAGCATGACCAATGGTGTTTTCATCCTACATTTGTTGTCTATGTATCACTGTAATTATTCATTATTCATTCTACATTTTTCATAGAAGACTTATATTTCATCATCAGCATCATTATTATTATTATCATCATCATCACCATCATCATCATTCTAGCCATTTTTTCTCTAATCCACGTACAGGTTTTTCTATCTTGTCTTGTGTTGCCAAGCATGTATCTTTCCATGGCTCTTTGTGCCACTTATACCTTTTGTATTAATTCTGAGGTTAGTATCCATGTTTCGCTGGCATATGTTAGAACTGATAGCACATATTGATCCAAAACCTTTCAGACATAGGGGGAGTTATTCTTGAAAATTACATTTAACTCACCAAATGCCTGCCAACCACATTTAAGACACTATTCAATTTCCTTTTTTGTATCATCTTCCATTGAGATCCATTGGCCAAAGTATACGTAACACTCTACTATGTCTAGTTCTTCTCCAGATATATATTTTTTTTCTTTCTTAACCTGGATCTTTTTCAGATTTATTTTTAAGCAAAATGGTTCTCCTGCTTTGTGAGCTCTTGTATGTATCTTTGTAACTCTTCTGGGTCTTGTGAGAAGAGAACAACATCATCTGCAAATCTTAAGTGGTTTAAATAGGTGCCATTAATTTTTATTCCATCTTTTGCCCAGTCTAGTTTGCAAAATACCTCTTCAAGCAGGCTGAGAAAAGGATACATGATATTTTATTGCCTTGCCATACACCTCATTCTATGTTGATTTCTACTTTCAAATCATTAAGGCAAATTGTCCCTGTTGTTTTTTCACATATTGATTGTGACTTATATTTATACATTCTTTTCTTTTGATCACTAGCAATTTGATGAATACCAAAGGCTATATTTAAAAATAGTACTGTTAGTGTCTGTATATGTGTTTTGGTGTCAGAGTTGCACAAGGGGTGGAAGGATGATCCTAGAGAGTTTTGGTGTGTGGCATGTCAGTATAGGGCAGTATTGTTTTCTGGAGTTAATGATGCCCATCGTATGTCTTATGTCAATTTTATTGCACAAAGTACCTTTGTCGTTATTGCCCACCCATATCTTCCACCAAGTTACGCCACTGATTTGTTAACATGATATTATCTCTTATGAATGGCAGTTGCATTCTTCTATTCTAAGCAGAAGGAGATCTTTCCTGGATCTGGTAACTAAGATTCTGTAACTGGAGATGCCTAGAACTTCTTGCACGTGGTGTACCACTGAATTGTCGTGGGATCTATTACGAAAGATTTCTTTATCAGCATCATTCTCAGCAATTTTGTATTGATCCAATTCCCTTATCTCTAATGAGGTGTGAAACCTATCTTTTTCTTTCTCTAAAAGTGGCAATGAACTCCATCTCAAGCAAATGTGGGAAGTAAGTTTGAATTTTTATGATCAGGTGAAACATAAACAAAATTGCAGGAAACAACAAAAAGTTCTGCAAAATGATTGATATTTCATAAGGAGTTTCCATATGCTTCCGCTTTCTGGATCCAAAAAATAAATAAATAATACAACAGAGGACAGAATTCCATCCATCTCAGAGAGAAATGGTTCTCGATTTTTGTTTTATGTTTCTTGTATCCTGTAGTCCTTAGCAAGCTACTTTTCTGATTTGGGGTTTTCTTCTTTTTCTTCTCTCTTTTCCCAAATTATTTTGCTAACTATCTATCTAGTAAAGTGCTTGACGTTCAACAGCAATAGTATGTCCACAGACTGGCAGCCATACTTAATTTCCAGTTCTTGGACTTCTGGTGATAGCATTTTCTTGGGTGCTTTTAGTGCCAGCTCCTATGCATTGAGGATATTAATTATTGAAATGTTTCTAGCAACATCTAGAACTAGTTTCTGGAGTACTGCTGGTACCATTTTGTGGGGTTCTAAAAATAGGAACCTGCTCAAGATGGCAGTGCCTCATTAGCATCTATCTTTTGCTCACTCCACCCCAATTTTTAATTTATTTTTAGTTTTTAATTTTAATTTATTGCACAGATGATTCTAAATTTAATTTTTATCTTAATTTCTGTACTTATTATATGTTTTGTTGTTAGCCACCCTGAGTCCTTCAGGAGATAGGGCAGGATATAAATCCCATTAATAAATAAATAAAAGAGAGAGAGAGAGAGAGAGAGAGAGAGAGAGAGAGAGAGAGAGAGAGAGAGAGAGAGAGGGGGAGAGAATCATGAAGAGTATGGAATATAAATGTTTTATATACAAATTCTAACACTGACTATATCGGAGGAACTGTCTTTCCCAAGTGGTCCGTCCCCTTGCGGTTGCAGAAGAGGCCTACTGAGGACCTAATCAGCCAAAGAATTGTGACTGGTGGAGTCCAGGAAACAGCTTTTTTTGGCCCTTGGAATATCTTGTTACAGGAGGTAAGATCGCCTCTCTTGTCCTGATCTTCAGGAAATGTGTTAAAACTTGGCTATTCCAGTTGGCATGGGGCCCTGAAGGAGAAGCTGTTGGCTGGAAGTGGCTAGTGCAGTAACAGAGTTGCTACTACTACCTCTCCCTCTAAACCTGCCTGTGGTTTTTTAAATATGTTTTCATCTTTTGTAATTTTAATACGTTTTTATATTTATACAAAAGTGAAACATACTTGTTTTATATCCATGTGTAAGCTGCTCAGAGTCTCATCAAACTGTGAGGTGAATGGCATATATATTTAATAAATAAATAAATTCAGATGATTTGGAGACTAATATACAATTAAAACCAAAGGCTTTTCTTTTGGGTCTAATGGGCAGGCAGCTAGAAAAAAGACATGGGAGCTTGTTTTTATATATGACATTGCAGTGGGATTATTGTTATATGCTCAAAAATGAGAAAGGTTTGGGGTGGAGCCAGCTGTCAGAGCGGGCGGCTGTGTGAACGGAGTTCTCTTCACACACAACCTCTCACCCAGTGTTCGTGGGGGCTTTTCGGAGCTTCAGGAGGTCCTGTAGGGATATCCGAAGTTGCAGGCAGCCCGGAGAACCTTCATGAGCGGCGGTTCGTGTTGGAGATCCGGAGAAAGTCTGATGCGAGCGAACTGGGGAGAAGGAGGCCAGTAATGGCTGACATGAAGATCTGACAGAGGGACGGAGCTAGCACGAACTTAGCGGGACAACGGTAGAGCGGAGCTGACGGAAAGTATATCCGAATATTTACTTTTGGAAATAATAGGAAGCGCTTGAGAAAGAGGTACTGGTTTGAAGTGGGTGCCTCACGGAGAGGGTACAAGCGGCGATAGAAGTCCCGAGGGAGGCGTTAGGCGAGAACGGCAAGAAGAGGAAACCAGAAAACCATATGACTGCATTCTAGCTGGGGATAAAATACAACAGGTCAACAAATACAACAGAGCCTTGGAGACTGAACTCTTGAATATCGGGCGTGGAAAGTGACCAGCCTGGTTTATCCTGGTAAATTTTGAACTTTTGAAATTTTTGAAACTTTTGAAACTTTACTCTACTTGTTGCGGGCGGCCATTTGACATAGCAATTTAGTAATTGGAGGTCTGTATAGTGGGACACCTATTGGTCTTTGACAGTAGAGAAAGACAAAAAAGGTGTTAATCTCTGTGCCGGAAACGGGATTAAAAAAAAAAGAACGTGACTTTGAATATATTCAGACATATATATTACAGAATTCTATTATATAAATTGCTTAGTTGGTAATAAGTATCTGGTTGTAACTGTTATACATACTTTTTGTTATAGAGCTAAAAGGTTCATATAAGATTAAGGGTATTACATATTGATAAAACGCGTTTTACAACCGGGAAAACATGACAAGTATTTCGGGAGTAACTAAGCCTAGCGCTGGCAAAAAGGCGGCAACACAGGGACAAGGGATGTCCTCAAGTCCCTCCAATCAGAAATCTATAGAGGATATGTTGCAAAGGGAAAGATCTAACTCAAATTCTTTTAAAGACCTACATGCCCTTTTGCAAAACTTACACGAGGCAATGGCCAAAAATCACGAGGAGATGAAGAGAGAAATAGGCCAAATAAGAAACGATACTGGTGAACTTAAGGGGAAAATTCAAGCGATAGATGATAAATTTGAAGGGATTCAACAACAATTAGTTAAAAATGAACAAAGACTTCAAGATATGGAAGCTAGAATGGAAAAAGAGGAGAAGAGAGTAGATGATTTAAATGAAACACTTCTTCAGGCTAATAAGGAGTTAGAGACAACAGTCATTTTTCTGGAAGCAGAAAAGGCTGCTCATTATCTACGCTTCCAAAATGTTCAAGAAAAAAGGGGGGAAGATTTGTTGGTTATGATGGCAGAACTAATGGCAAAGGCACTCGGTGTAGGGAAGGAGGAAATGTTGGCGGAAATTGATGTAACATACAGGGTCCAAACTAATTATGCGAGAAGGCACAACCTCCCAAAAGAAGTACATGTAAGACTAGTTAAAAAATCAATTCGGGATGAGCTTTTGCATAGATCTAGAGAGGAACCATTAGAATTTCGGGGTCAACCAATTACTATCCTTAAACAGATACCTAAAAGGATGAGGGATCTGAGACGTGGCTACCAATTCTTAACATCTAAATAAATTAGGGAAAATGTAAACTTTAGATGGCTAACTCCAGAGGGTATTCTAGTCACATGGCAGGATAGAAGGTATAGACTGGACACGATAGAGAAGGCAAAAGATTTTTACAAACTCCACTTTCATAGCCAAGAGGAAGCAGAATCAGAAGATCAAGATGGAAGGGAGGTAAGAGAAAGAGATACTATACGAGTAGCAATGGATGGGAAGGTCTTAGCAACAGAGGATAGAAGGAATAAATCTGGAGATTTAACAGAGAAACATGGAGCCAGAGACAAGGAAGAGAGAGAGCCCCGAATCACGAGATCTACAAAAACCAGAAATAAGTAAGATGAAGGGAGGTGAGTGTAGTATTATGTCTGTAAATATTAATGGACTGAACTCGCCAGTGAAAAGGCGGAAATTTTTTAATAGGCTTATTCATCAACAATTGGATATCGTTGCAATACAAGAAGTCCACATAAAGGAACAACAAAAATACTTGTTAGTACAACCAAAAATAGGGAATTTATTCGTTTCCTTAGACCGACATAAGAAAAAGAGAGGAGTGGCATTATATGTAAACCCAAAATTGATAGCAAAACAAATCTATAACGATAAAGAGGGTAGAATACTGATAGTCGAGGTTGCAATAAATCATAGGAAGGTCATGATGGTAGAGATATATGCTCCAAATCATAACCAAGAACAGTTTTTCAAAACGCTTCACAATAAGATATGTAGCATTGATTATGAGGAGATCTGTTTAATAGGAGATTTTAATGCTATCCTAGATACAAATTTGGATTATATGGGTAAGACGATCAGGAAAAAGAAAAGAAGAACCCTACCGAGATCTTTTCTCAACTTGGCTAATGACCTAAATATTCAAGATGTCTGGAGGGAAAGAAATCGTAAGGCAAGACAATATAAATACTACTCCAATCGACACAACTCATGGTCTAGAATAGACATGGTATGGATGACAAAAGAAATTAGTTCTGAAATAGACGAGGTGCATATTGCGACAGGTACCTGGGCAGACCACAATCCTATTAAATTTAGCTGGAAAGGCTCCAAAAAAATATCCAGATGGACGTTACAAAGAGCAATTTTAAAAGAAGATGAGTTTAAATCCAAGATGGAGAGAGAACTAAGTCTCTTCTTTAAGGAAAATAAAGCTATAGACACCTCAGTACAAAATAATTGGGACACAGCCAAGGCAATAATGAGAGGGGTAGCGAGGGCATATATGATAAATAAGAACAAGGGGAAAAGACAACAACGGGAAAGATTAGAAGGGGAATATAAAAGTTTAGAAGTTACACTCCAACAAGACCCAGAAAAAGAGAATATCAAACAATCTATGGACTTGATTAAACACAAGCTTAATATCTTAGACAAAGAGAAATTAGCACAACAACTGAGAAGCACGAAACAAAACTTTTTTGAAAATGCAAACAAACCGGGCCGTTGGCTCGCATATAAATTGAAAAAACAAAAGGGAAAAAACTGGATTCGCGAACTACGAGATGAGGAAGGGAGAATATTCCACCAGGAAGAGGAGAAAAAAACTATAGCCCAGGAATTTTATGAGCGTTTATACAAAGAAGATAGTCAGGCAAGTGTGGAGAAAATGGAGGAATGTTTTCAAAAAGCCAAACTACCCAAGGTTACAGAAGATACCAGAAATATGCTAAACGAGGAAATTCGGCTATCTGAGGTGATAAAAGCTATTAATGCACAAAAGAACAATAAAGCATCGGGCCCTGATGGTCTCCCATCAGAAATCTATAAAGAACAACAAAATATTTTAGCACAACCCCTACTGGAGGTATTTAACGCAGTATTAGAAGGCACAAGAATGCCTAAATCTTGGTCTGAGGCAAACATAGCTCTCATCCCGAAAGATAATACGGATCATACATTAATCCAAAATTATAGACCCATATCACTTCTTAATTCGGACTATAAGATATTTACATCAATTATAGCGGAACGACTGAAACGAGTTCTGAATGATTTCATACACGTAGACCAGAATGGTTTTCTCACTAAGAGACACACTAAGCACAACATTAGAATAATATTGGATACGTTGGAGTATTATGAACTACATAGTGGACAACAGATGGCATTACTTTTTTTACACGCCCAAAAGGCATTTGATAATGTTAAATGGTCATTTTTGCATCAACAACTTAGCTTCATGGATATGGGTGAAAAATTTATAAATATAATTAGGGCAATTTATACTAACCAGGAAGCAAAAATAATTATTAATGGGGAAGCATCTAGGAAGTTTCAAATTCAAAAGGGAACACGGCAGGGTTGCCCCTTATCACCATTGCTGTTTATATTGACACTTGAAGTATTAACGAGAATTATTAGAAATGACCCACAGATAAAAGGATTAGCTATTAAAAAGGAAACTTTTAAACTTCAAGCATTTGCGGACGATCTGGTTTTTATTATGGAGGATCCATATCAGACGGGACCAAAACTATTGGAAGAACTATCTAAATATGGTGAGGTTGCTGGACTGCGAATAAACAGAAATAAGACCAAGATGATTGTTAAAAATATGACTAATAAACAAAAAGGAAATTTGGCTGGAATCATGGATATAGAAATAGTCAAGAAAATAAAATACCTAGGGATTAATATTACGGCTAGATGCACCTCACTCAAAAAACATAATTATGATAATGTAGTGAATCAAATAAAAGGTGATCTGGAAAGATGGGGAAATCTAAAACTCTCATTATTGGGGAGAATCGCTGTCATCAAGATGAATATCCTGCCCAAAATTTTGTTTTTGTTCCAGAATATCCCAATACAACTCGACTCTAAGTTTTTCCGAAATTTGAATAAATTATCATTAAATTTTGTTTGGCAGGGGGAAAAATCAAGAATCAAATTGAAATATTTACAGGACACGAAGGAAAATGGGGGTTTTGGATTGCCAGACTGGGAATTATATTACCACGCCGCGGCTCTGAATTGGATTAGCGAATGGGTAATTTTGAAAAATAGAAGACTATTAACTTTAGAGGGTCACGATTTGCAATATGGCTGGCATGCTTTTTTATGGACGGAGAAACAAGGTCTTTTTTCACACTTTCAAAAACATCGGATTAGACAAGCATTACTTAATACCTGGAAAAGAATTAGATCTCACAATTATACTAAAGTACCGGTCTGGCTATCCACCCTTGAAGCGATTGTTTACCCAAATCTATTTGATGTGGGTAACATAATTTCGTATAAGGATATTATGAATGAGGAGGGGGAATTGAAACTTAGAAATTAACTAGAATCACAAGGTATAAAACTCGACTGGTGGGCCTACTTACAAATCCAATCAAGATTTAGGAAGGATAAAAAAGAATGGGGGATATATACCTCTGAAACAGCATTGGATAAAATATTATTGGGCCCAGACACCAAACAGATAAAGAAATTATACAAATTGCTTTTGGGATACAAGCTGTTTGAAGAGCAAGTGAAGGATCCCATGTTGATTTGGGCTAACAATTTAGGACATAACATTGATTTAGGTACTTGGCAAACACTCTGGGACAGAAATAAAAGAATAACACTGGCCTCATCTTATAAAGAAAATTTATTTAAAATGTTTTATCGATGGCATATTCCCCCAGCCCGTTTAGCAAAAATGTATACAACAGCATCTCCCAAATGTTGGAAGTGCTCTGAAGAGATAGGCACATATTTCCATACGTGGTGGTCTTGCAGTAAAACACAAAAATTTTGGAAAATGATTTGGATTTGGCTGAAAGAAATACTAAAACAAGATATTGAGTTTAGTCCAGAATTTTTCTTATTGGGAATTACGAAAGAGAAATACCCTAAAGATGTGCTATATTTGATGATCCATATTACCACAGCAGCTAGAATGTCATTTGCGCAAAAATGGAAAAAGAATGAGATCCCAGGAGAAAATGAGGTTATTAGGAAAATTTGGGATTGTGCAGAAATGGACAAACTAACTTTGGAACTAAAGAATAAAGATCAATCAGATTACTATAGAATTTGGAACAAATTGTATCTTTGGAGGGATAAAAAGAAAGGTCTCTATTAGGTTTTACAGACTAGCTCACTGTTTTAAATATTGTGTTATTTCACTGATTTGTAATTTAAGTGTATTTAAGTGTATTTTTGATGTACATATATACATGTATATATATATATATATATATTTGAACATTGTAGACAAGAAGGCTTGTCAGCCCGCTGGTACTGTGTCCAATGTTTTTAAACAATAAACTTAATAAAATTTAAAAAATTTTTTTAAAAAATGAGAAAGGTTCAACAGTGGAATGGTTGTTGAATGATGTTGAGACTTGCAGAGATGGCTAGGCTGGCTTCCTTGATTAAAGAAAAGACCACTTCTTCATTTATGGCTGACTGGAACCCCCTTATAGACTTTTTTGCATGAAACAGAAGAAAATGCACTTATGATTTGTGGTTTGGTGCTAAGAAAAAATAGCTAATAGAAAAAAGTGAGAGGTTGTGTTTTTTTGATAACCATAGGATATAAGATAACTTTGTAATTATACTTGTATTTGCTGCAAAGGAAATTGGGAGATCCTTCTTTCTATCTTTTTAACTTTTCCTTTCGCACCTTTGACTCTTTTTCTCCTTTTTCTTTCTTTATTATATAGGAGTTTTGGTTAGTTTTATACTTCCTTTAAAACACCCATGTATATAGGAAAGGAGCATGGAAAGTGACTCCTAATAAGCCTATCTTGATTTTTTTTGGTAGAAGATGAAGTAGGGAGAAATGGCTTTCAAATCTACCCTACAGCAATAAGAGTGTTCCTTAAATATATATATATTCTGACATTATAATGACCTTTCTCATGAAAGCCTATTCTGCTGACATGTACCAAAAGATCAGAGGGAGCTTTGAATGGTGATAGGTGAAGTTTATCTTATTTTAATTCAATCCCAAAATGAACTTGGTACAATCTTTTAGATTATACTGGCAACATTCAAATCTCTGCAAATCCACTGTTAACTGGTCATTGGTCTTATTAATCAGCTTTGCCAAGCAACAAGAACTCTCCTCAGTACTGATCATCACATTGCATTTTTGTTCTTTAGTGCATGTTTGGCCCTTATGTAAGTTTTCCCTTCATCTCAGCACTCAATTATCCACATCCCAGACTATAAGATCTGCATTTATGCAGTAAATAATGCCCTCTTTCTAGCTTTATTTTTCTTCTTTTAAAAATGGATGGAGTTCAATTCAGCAGCAATTTCTTTCCATCTGCTTTTTGGAACATCCATTCTATTCACTTTTTTCGGTGCCTTTGTTAATATTATTCCTAACCACACCTTCAGTGTTGTTTGCACATTGCTGAATCATATTAAATAACATAATTACTTTGATATGAGGAATACCAAGCTATTTTCCTCATCTCCCCATCTTAATCATGGTTGCTTTTTTTTCTACAGCCTTTGTGATAAAAAAATAGCAATCCACAAAGTCTTTTATGCCCATTTGAATATATATTGGTGTATTCAAGAACAGGTGTATTTGTGGTTGCAGCCAAAGGTTGTACAACTATCACAAGATTCTTGTAGAGCCGAATTTGATATTTGGAAAAATAGTCATTTTTGATTTAGATGGAATCATCAACTGCTTAAATTAATTCAAACTAAAATCAGTAGTAAGACTTTAAAACTAAAACCTCTTACCTTCTATTAAGGGCTACAACTCTTTTTCCTTAAAAAAACTTTTTTGTCAAATAAAATAAAGTTTGTAGGCACACTAGAGTACGACTCCTCTCAAATGTCAAAGTTATAGATGCAGGATGCTTAGGATCTAGGGTTCTTTCAATTTGGTGTGGCTTTGGATTGCGTTTTTAATGTAAGGAAGCCAGTGACTTTTATTTTTAGACAAAAGCAGGTGACATTTGAAAGCAAAAGATTCAACATCTCTCTCCAAAAGCACAGTGACTGGAGACCTCCTAGTGTATCATTTCCTATAATTAGAAAGTAGACCTGACAATCACTTGGCACTAATATCTCTCTTTCCTTCATGTTAAGTGTTCAGCCTGACTCTGTGAAGGCTAAAAGTCTAGTGTGGGTGAAATAGGGCATATTAGCTTTTCTCCAAGTGTTTCTGTGATCCAAATTCCTAACTAGCCACTTTAAGCAGTTATGTTTGAAGATGTCTTCTGTACAGAATCATTTGAGTACAAGGTTAGCACTACCTTTGTTTCTGAAATCCATGGAGAGTTTCACTCATACTCATGTGAACAGATTTGCAAGTGAGTTGTTATACTTCTTCAAGATCTCCGATTTTTACTCCACCGAACAGAAATAAATCCTGGGGAAAATATTGAGATAATCTTGATTGGAATCCTCCACTTCATCCACTGGAGCCCTTATTTAGCAGAATCATTAAGAGTATCTAGAAGCAGATGTTGAAGGTCCAAAAGGACAAGTATGTTTTTTTTAGGAACTCATGTGCTTCAGCACAAATTCTGCATCAGTGAGGTTTCTGCCTTTATGGTAGGGGAAAGCAAAAGAAGGAAGGATGTATTTTACTGTTTCTGTGTGAAAATTAAACGGGAAAAACTAAAGGTAGCAATGAACATTTCAGTTTCACTTGTTGCTTTAATTCTTTTCATATCTTGGTGCAATTATGTCAAGGAAGCTCATTTGTGGATATAAATATATCAGTTTTTTAAAATAGTCCATCAAACCTGATATAAGCAAATAATTAAAAGTCTCATTGAGTTCATGAGGAAAGATGAGTATAAACATGATCAAGATTAATATACTGACTCTGAGATATTTCTGTTTTGGTACTTTTAAGATTTTTTAAAATGAATTGTTTAAAATATTAAGAAATGGCTTATGAAAACAAAACTCCCTAGATTTCCTTTGTTTAAATTATGACTAGAGGGAATGAGATGCTTATGGTGGTGCTGGACCTCTAAGTGGATACCATTGACTGTGGTGCTTTTATGGATTGTCTCTGGGTTATGAGAAGTGAGGTGCACTGTTATAGAGACTTTTGTCCTTCTTTGAGGGGACAGTTCCAGTCACTAGTAATGTCAGAAGACTGAGTCAGTAGACTGAGACCCAAATAATGTAAATTAACTCTTTTGAGATGAGATATGCCTCACAAGGAAGGAGTGAATACTGTAGATGTCTGCTTAAGATGGTATGTTTCTGACTTCTTTTATATGAAGGGGTTTCCCTAGCAGTTCCTTGTGCTCTACTGTGAGAAATTGGGAGGAGGTACAAATGCAATTTTTGATTTGGAGATTTGGTCAAATATAGCATCTTGCCAAAAGATAGAATTGGGGTTTAGATCAAAGATGCCCAGAGGTTAGTGATGCTGGGGGGGGAGGAGCATGCATCATTGTCTTGAGATGGCCACATGGTTACCAGATATCTATGAATCACAACTTATGCAGGCATAGCAAATGCATTGGGGCAGTGTGAGCTGCTATGAAAAGCAACACTACTTGATTGGGAGCCATGTAAACCATGATTGAAACCAACTGAGATGATTCCACCAATTATGATAGATGGTCTGTAGCCAAGAGCATTCATGTGTTTTTTTTTAATTGGGCTGCCTCACCTACCATATACATGATCTAGTTAACATAGACAATCCACATGGAATGTTTTGAGTAGGATTTTTAAAACAAACACTTTCAGAACTTAATCAGTCAACGCTTCTGTTTAAAAAGGGAAAGTGTGCTTCTGTTAAAGGACAGACTTTCATAATTCTTTGCCATTATTGTACTAACTTCCTCTACGTCAAAGTCCTGGCATGCATCTCATTGTCCAGCACTTGTATCCCTCACTTTAATGAGTACTAAATAAGAATTATGTAAGTATTTCAATAATTCTCAGTGGACAGAAAATTAAGCACATCTGAGTCTTAGGAGCAGTCAGCTATTACCTCCTTTTATAGACGAGCACTCCACAGACACAAAGAGATGAAGTCAAATTTATTTTAAAAATGTGTGGCTTAGTAATTCTTCTCATAATAAATGCTAGCTGAAACTCTGATATAAAAAGCACAACAAAACTAATCTCTCCTTGCCCCCGCTCCATGTCCCTCTTATCCAGTGTTTCCCAAAGTTTTTTAAGCTGCATCAATGTTTCTGTGTGTGCTCTCTCTGTGTGTGCACGTGTGTGTTTGAATGAAGCCCTGAATCCATTAAGTTAAACTTTCTTCAGTAAAACTTCCTTCCTTCCATAAAAATCACACTAGACCCATTTTTCATTATTCATTTTTTCTTACAGCTTCTGTTTCTCTTCCCCTTCCCATATTTGATAGATCCTACTAAAAATATGAAGAGACTCAGAGCGTGTATAGAAGTCCATAATATCAGTCATACACCGAGTCTGTTTCTTTCTTTTTTTTTATTAAGTCCAGCCGTTTAAAAATGTACAAAGTTCCTTCTAATAATCCATTCATTCTGTTCTCTTCTGATTCTTGGAGTAAGCCTGCACAATTATTCAAATCCCGGCTTTTAGCTCCAACATCCACCTCGCCATGGGGCTGTGGGCCTGTAATCTCACTTTGGTCTTGCATGTCAAATGGAATTAACTCCCTTAAGAAATGTCTGCAGAGACGACCTAAAGTGTCTAATCCTTGCGGCTGTCTTAAATTTTCTGAAACTCAAACCTGTCATCTTTTTCCTCCCCTTCTTATGGCTTTGTTGAAGTTCTCACTTAAGGCTTTTTTTCCCTATCCAAAGATAAAGTTTAGGAAGAAAAATTTGCATTTTTATATACTTCCTCCCCTTCTGTCACATGTGGCTTTTTCATAGCTTTTCTTTTGTGAAAATAGTTTTTCTTCCCCCAGCGTTCCCTTGCTGCTCACCAATCAACTCTGGCTTTATTTCCAACTGGCTGGAACTGGGGCCAAAGACAAATGCAGCAGTTCTACTACCCCTGTCAAATTGAGTTGGGGGGGGGGCTTCAGCAGAAGCCTGACAAACCACTTGCAAAGTTACATCCGTTGCAGGTGGGGGGAGACTTATGTGAATGACTGCCTGGCTGGGAATAATGATATCATCATTACGCTACCTTAACAGCCCAAACCAGCTAATCAGAAAAACTAATTTGAACTTGATTAAATCTCAAATCACATTGTCTCCTTCATGAATAAACTGCTTGGAGAAATTAGCTTTAGTTAGTAGAACTTGGCGGCTTGCATCTTGCATTAAGAATACATTAACTTGGTAGGAGGTAAAGGTTTTGTTTTGCTTATTTTTTTTTTAAGATGGTTTGCCTTTCTCCAGTTTCAAGGGAGAGACATTCCTTGTCAGGGCAGGTCTCTCTCTTAGAAGTTTGTATTTTCCACGTCAGAGATACTGTACGTTGAACAAAGATTTGTCTCCAAAGGATGAATTGTCTAGCACAGTGCTTTTCAACCTTTTCACAGGTTGTATCACTCTTAGGACATGACAGTATTTGAATACCACCAGTGCTTAGCAAGGTGTCAAAAACTTGATGACCCTCAAAAAAAAAAAGGAAAAAGGTACCGGTTTTAATTTCTTTGGTGGCAGTTCATTTGCTGAATCACTTTCCTTTTTCACTGAACGTATGACGAATTTATCCATATTTATTAATATGCACCACTACCTTGGTGGTCAGGTGGCTGGTCGCCCCTTCTTCCTGTCTCCCTTTCCTCTCTCCCTCTTTCACAGCTTACTCCTTTGTTGGCCCCTCTGCTTCTCTCACAAAAGCCTCTCCTCTTCTCCTCTTTCTTTCTCCATCCCCTTCTCTTTCCCTTTCATTTTTTTCTTCTCTCCCTCTTCCTCCAAAACCTCCTCCTTTTATATCCTCTCCTCCCTCCTCCTCCTTTTCTTTTCTTTTCTGGATGCGCCACTCTCTGGGGTTTAGGGAGAGCTCCAGCGTTGGTTGCTACCCCAGTCTCATTCTGCCATGCAGTCACCCACTCCCCAGCTGGCTGTTACACACAGCACTAACCAGCTGGAGCTGTGCATGCCGATCCTGGGGCCTCTGCAGTTCCAGCTGACTCTCTCACCCCAAGGCCTGTCTGCTGCTTCCGGTGATAGCAGAGGCTGCCAGAAGCTCCAATCAGCTGAAGCCTCACACGCTGAACCTGGGCCCTCCAGCTGATTCTCCCCCAGGACTGTCTGCCAGGAATTCCAAAGGTCTCCTTGTATACTGAAGTATCCATCTGAATGTTAACTTCATTCTGTGCTTCCCCATTCTTTTTATGTGCATGTAAACAGTTCACTTAGCCTTTAAGAAATCAGAAAGCAGGTTTTTTTTAGAAAACAAAACAAGCTGTAAATCAAATTTTCAGCTGGTATAAATTTACATTGTTTTGGAACACTATTTTGCCGATTTTTACTTTCTGGAGAATGTTGTCCTTTGTATCATGTCATCTGCAAACAAGCTTTTTGTTTTTCTCTTTGCTACTCATCTGTCAATAGCCAAGAGGCTGTCAGCCTTTAATAAGAATTTACCTGTACAAATTAAGTGTTGGCAGTGATTGCTCTTTCAAGGTATAGGCACAGTTTCTGTGGGGAATCAACAGTGCAAAACACAAGCTCCAAGGAGTTAAAAAAAAGTGATGTTGAATTTTTCAATAGATCTTGCTTATTCTTGCAAAAACCTATTACTCCTGCCTGTTAAAATGTGTATCATAGACAGGAAATATACCGAGGATGCTAGGATTGTTAAAAAGTCAGGTCCAGACAGTTTTTAGGGGCAAGGATGCTTACTTGCCAAAATTCAGGCTTCCTTTTGTTCACCTCATTTGGACTTGTTTTTTCCCCAATAAAATTCATATTAGCCTTGAATCATTACAGTTGTTAAGTTAGTAATATGGTGGTTAAGCGACTCTGGCTTCCCCACTGACTTTGCTTCTAAGAAGTTTTCAAAAGATAATCACATGACCCCAGGACACTTACGGACCCTGCTCAAGCAACGCTTCTGTCCTGGATGGAAGGGAAGGAACTGCCAATGATCTTTTCGGCCATCCTCACCACTCTCTGCACCACCTTCCTGTCTGAAGCAGTGATGCTTACAAACCAGACTGTGATGCTGTATGACAGGATGCTCTCAATCCTCCCCCTGTAGAAGGTGGTCAGGACAGGGGAAGGAAGATGTGTTTTTCTCATGCGATTCAGAAAATGCAGGTGCTGCTGTGCCCGCTTTACCAGTTTCTCATTGTTGAGCGACCAAGCCAGCCTGCTCATTAGCTGCACACCCAGAAATTTGATGCTGGTAACCCTCTCCACAGGTGAATCATTAATGCACAGAGAAGTATGGCTCTGCCTGCCTTTTCTGAAATCGACAATGATCTCTTTGGTTTTTCTGGTATTTAAAACTAGGCTGTTTTCCTAAATTCTCTCCTTGCTTCTCTCCTTGGTTAATTTCCATCCATTGTTTCCTGTTTTCCCTTCTGGTGCTTTGGAAAATAAGTTTACCCCCTCCTCTTTGTGGCAGCCCCTTAGATATTGAAACACTGTTATCATATCACCCCTAATTCGTCTTTTAACTAAACTAGACACAACCAATTCCTGAAATTGTTCTTCATATGTTTTAGCCTTCAGCCCCCCCCCCCACCCTCCAATCATCTTTGTCTCTTTTCTCTGCACTATTTCCACAGTCTCAACATCTTTTTTATATTGTGGTGACCAAAATTTGATACAGTATGCCAAATGTGGTCTTACCAAGGCATTATAAACAGTAGTATCACTTTTCGTGATCTTGATTCAGTTTGTGAGGGCATCCAAAGCAGGAATTGTCCTTCCTTATATTCAGTAAAGCCCTATGATAAAATACCATCATAAATAATAATGAACATCACACTGAGCTATTTGGAAAAAGGCTGTATGTAATAGGGATGCAATAAACTACAAGCATAGGCTACAACTGCATCTTTTATAAGATGTTTACTAAAACATTCTATTGAATTGGGAAAGTCTATAATAGTCTGAAACATATATGATGGTCTAGTAAACAGCATCAGTTCATCTCTTGCCTTCTTTGCATACAGTCCACATGCTGCCAGGAAACAAAACAACAACAATGACAAAAAAGAACATGTATTTATTTTCAGGCATAACTCTTTGGAACCACTTGGGAAGAATATTCTTGATTGAGAACCAAAACATTCTGTGATGCTTAACAAACCTGCAAATTGAAAAATTCAACATCTGCCCTGTGCAGCAATGTAACAGGAGAAGGACCTATTGTGTTGGAGGGGGTGGGAGAGAGAAGAGGAATCAAATCAATCCTTAAATTATATTTTTGTGCATTTGCAAAATTACTACTCTTCGTATCAAAAGCCTCAAGCTGTTTTCATCTGAGAGCATATGTTGAATCGGTAAGACAATAGCTGTACATGAAGAGAAAGGAAAAGGGAGGAGGCAAAGCCCTGCGGTTTAATGGTATGGATAGTTCTCTGAAGAAGAGATTGGTATCATTGTGTTTTATAAGATTTTAAGTAAATTATAAGCAAAAAATGCAGGGAATGTAGATACTGTAATCTGGTTCTAGAAGAAATAGGATGCTAAACTTAAACCCATGCCAAAATGCTCTCCCATTTTAATTTTGAAGTAGAAACAAATAGCAGTATAAGAAACCAGCATTTGGTGATGTACCTCCCACCCACTCCCTCCCTCAGCAAATGATTATGAGAAAGCTCAGCTCTTCCTAATAGATGGCTTATTTTGTAGAACACAGCCTCCTTATCTATATAATGATGTGCTGTGGTGGCACAGTGGTTAGAATACAGTATTGCAGGCTAATTCTGCCAACTCTCAGCAGTTTAACTGTTGATGGCTCAAGGTTGACTCAGCCTTCCGTCCTTCCGAGATGGGTAAAATGAGGATCCAGATTGTTGGGGGGTAATATGCTGACTCTTTAAACCACTTAGAGAGTGCTGTAAAGCACTATGAAGTGGTATATAAGTCTAAGTGCTGTTGCTATTGCTAGATTGTTTCTCCTTCTCTTAAGAATTCAAGACAATGTACATGGGAGTTTCCTTTAATAATCCCCATAGCAACCACCCTGCTCTGTAGGTTGAACTAACAGTGACTGCTCCAAAGTTATATTTGAACCTTGTGGTCAAGTGAACTTGGATCAGGTCCAATTCTTGAACACTACACTACATCGTACACTTGTACAAATATATGTTTCACTGTTTCATATTTCCCACATTAAATCCACCATTCCTTCTTTCTTTTACTGTCATTTCAGCACTGTTTATTCTTTTTAGACATATCCATAGGATGACGCCCTAGTCGAGCTTGACTTCTCAAATAATCATTATGTTACCTGAATGTACTAGATCTGTGGTGACCCATTCTTGGAAAAGCCATTACAGGTAGTCCTCAAATTACAACCACAGTTGAGCCCCAAATTTCTGTTGCTAAGTGAAACATTTGTGAAGTGAGTTTTGCCCCATTTTATGACTTTTCTTGAATCATTACAGTTGTTAAGTTAGTAACATGGTGGTTAAGCAACTCTGGCTTCCCCACTGACTTTGCTTCTAAGAAGTTTTCAAAAGATAATCACATGACCCCAGGACACTGCAACTGTCATAAATGTGAATCAGTTGCCAAAAGCCTGAATTTTTATTATGTAATCAAAGGGATGCTGCAATGGTCCTAAGTGTGAAAAATGGTCATAAGTCACTTTTTCAGTGCCATCGTACCTTTGAATAGTGACTAAATGAACTGTTGTAAGTTGAGGACTATCTGTATCATTTCATACTATACTCAGACAGTGATAAAAGCATCTGTAAATTAATAAAATGTTTTGCTTGTTTCATATGTTCCAAGATAAAGGCATATTAAACCTAAGTGCCTATTCTCTTGCTTGCTTGCTCTTGTTTTTACATGTGCAAAAAACGTGCACATGATGATGTAAATTTGGAGAAACTTAGGCTGAAATCCCATGAACTCTGACAGACAATCCTAGGACCATAGACTACCAAATATTTCACTTTTCACAGGCAGAGAAGGAATCAATAGAAGAAAAAGATTCAGCCCTCAAAGACATTCAGCCTTCCTGTTTGAGGAACAAACCATCACCATTGCTTTGATCATCATATTGGCAAAAAAAGGGCAGTACCTAGGTTAGAGGTTTCTTGCAATTTGGAGTTTCTACTCCCCCCATCTCCTTTGAAATGCTGTAATTCTCTATCTATTTACTGGAAGTAAGTATTCTAGAAGTCAATATTTTTTAGAAGTAGATTTTTACAGAATTGAACTGTAAATCAATTACATCTGAATAAATGTAATGCCCTTTTGTCAGCATTTCTACTGAAACGTGTATTAGTAAAAATTTGCAAAATATGAAAAGTTTCCTTTAACTCAATCAAATAAATGGATTATTTGATCATTTTGATTGATTTTATTAATCATGTGTCTCAAAGGCAAGGATTTAGCAACCTGCACAATTTCTTATTGTTCACGTGGCCCATGAAAATAAACTCAACTATGAAAAAGTAATAAATTGGGTAAATTGTAAAAAATAAGAGCTTATACAAATACACTCAATTTGCATAATTTATGCAAGTTAGAGAATTCAGCTTTTTCCCTGGCACAAAATGCTGAAGGCTTGGGGTTGTGGCATATTTTTTTAAGACAGCATATAGTCAGATGAAATAAATAGTCCATCTGAATTATTCTGTACAGTAGTGTCATTATGCCATTGATTTATTTAGATTTCTCTTCCTCATCCCTACTTATGTACTGGAGGTATTGCCTTCCAAAGTTATTTTTAAATAACTCATTAGGCTGAATTTGCAACAATGGCAAACTCCCCCCTCCCCACAATCTTCCAAGCCTTCCTTCCAGGTAACAAAGCCACCTGCTTGATGGCTGACATTCTAAAAATACCTCTAGGTCCATACTATTATCCATTCTTCATATTCAATTGCTCTGTTATGGTAATAGTCAGAGGCACACCATGTTGTAATTACTTACAGCTGACTTAAGAAAAGAAAATTCAACTCCCCCACTGTTCCACTAGAAGGTCTTTATGCACTATTAACTCATTCTGAGTATTAATACTCTACTGGTAATTCAGACTGCATTGTAATCGGAGGACTATTAAACACCAATTATTGGCTACATTGGATAGTGGATATTTGATGTGAGGACTGTGTCTATATCCATGTCCGTATACATACCTACCCACATACATATGTGCATACGCATTTTAAAAATGCATGCTTTAAAACCAGTCCCCTCTCTTTACCAAGAGAGGATATAAAGATGAAAAATTCATGTTGAATGAAAAGAAATTTTAAGAAATGTGGAACTTGTTTACTTGCTCTAAAATATTTCTAACAATAATTATTTTAAAAATAATGCATGACATAGAACAAAAGAAAAAAATGCATTTTTGTCAATGTTGGGAGAAACATGTATCTTGCTTTTGTTTCCAAAAAGTCTTTTTTTCCTGAAAGTTCAATTTTGAGTCTTCAAAATCTGAAACAATGAAGAAAAGTAATTCCAATGTGCTCGTCTACCATCCAAAAAAGACATTTAACATTAGTATAAATTGATTGTGGCCATATTTCAGGAGAGAGAAGACACCCAACAGTATTTTGATGTTGCCTTTTGATTTTTTTTATTTTTTTTTTACAATCAATGCTAAGAATGTCTGCCTCTACTGACATTGCAAAGAAAATAAGTACAGGATCCTAGTGTCAGTTTAAAAATCCTAAGTAACACTTCTCATGTGTGACCTGAGAATTAGCTAAAATGTTTATTTACAATAACTTAAGTTAGATATCACAACGAAAAGTGACTTTCTGTTTCTGCTATGATTTTTACTCTAACATGAATTGGCTTGTGTTCTTACATATATTTTCAATCTTTTACTGCAGCAGGCAGTAGTCCCTTCATGTTTTAAAATGGCCATTATATTGCCAGTGCAAAAAAGGCTACAACTATGGTTCTCGATGACTACTGTCCAGTTGCACTTACAGCCATCATTATGAAATGTTTTGAGAGGCTGATAAAGAACATTATTATATCCAGCATTTGACTTGCTTCAGTTTGCCTACTGTCCAAATTGCTCTACAGAGAATGCTATTTCTTCTGTTCTCCATCTGAGCTTGGCGCACAGAGGAAAGAAATGGTCCTGTGCAAATGCTGTTTGTTGACTTCAGTTAAACATTTAAAACAATCATTCCTCAGCATCTAATAGGCTTCAACATTCCTTTGTGCAACTGGATTCTTAATTTTCTTATTGATAGGCCCTAGCATGTGTGAGTTGTGACTAATATTTCTAACACCATTTTCTTGAGCACAAGTTCTCCTCAGGGCTGCATCCTAAGTCTGCTGCTGTTCATCCTGTTGACCCATGACTCTCGTGCTGGGTTTGCCACTGACCATATTATGAAGTATGCAGATAATACAATAGTAGTGGGCCTTATTCAAGATGGCATTGAAGGTGCTTACTGCAAGTTAGTAGAGGGTTTGGTGAACTGGTGTTTCAAAAACAGCCTCATTTTAAAAATAGCAAAAACTAACGAGATCATTGTCAATTTCAAAAAAGTCAGGCACAAACACACACCTCTGTGTATTAATGATTCTCCTGTGGAGGTGGTTAGCAGCATCAAGTTTCAGGGTGTGCAGCTAATGAGTTGACTAGCTTGGTCACTCAATAGTGAGACACTGATGAAGCAGGCACAGCAGCACCTGCATTTCCTGTTTTGCATGAGAAAAGCACATCTTCCTTCCCCTGTCCTTACCACTTTCTACAGAGGGACAACTGAGAGCATCCTGTCACATTGCATTACTTCTGGTTTGGAAGCATTACTGTTTCAGACAAGAAGGTGGTGTAGAAAGTGGGAAGGATGGCAGAAAAGATTATTGGCAGTTCACTCTCTTCTATCCAGGACATAGCACATAAGCAATGCTTGAGCAAGGTCCGCAGGATTGTCTGGGACACTACACATCCTCTTCACGACCTGTTTTCCTTCTTTCCTTCTAGGAAGAGGCTTCATGATATACAAAGCAGAACATCCAGATTCAGTCACCTTGTGAACTCTCAGGTTTCCTCTTTCTGCTATGTATTCAAAATGGACAGTGATTAAAATTTATATTGTATGTATATGTATGTGTGTATGTATGTATGTATGTATGTATGTATGTATGTATGTATGTATACACATACAGGCAACAGAATTTCATTTTTAATGTGGGCCAGTGTGTTCTTAGTAAAAAATTACAATAAAGGTTATCTTATCTATCTAGGTAAATAAAGGAATCACTTCTGCAGACATAGAAAAAACAGTTATTAAGCTTCACCAATGCAATTCATCTGGAGGAGTCCTCCACTCTCCATTCCATGTCCTTCCATTCAAAGAAAAGAGTATTCCAACATAATCTCCTCCTGATGAAAGGGAGGGATGATTTTTTTCCCCTATTCTTCCTATACCCTACAGCCACCAATACTGCCTGCTGTTCTGGGAATGTCAAGGTCCTTCTAAATTTAGGTTTTGTTAATTCTTGTTAATTATTCTGTTATTTTGTCATTCTGTTAATTAATTAGGAGGTACACATGCACATATCTATTAACACCCTTACACTCATATATCTGTGCATCATTTACAAATCTATGTCTAGTACTGAAATAATATTGTATTAGATCCCCAGATGAGCCTTTCTGGAAAAAAATGTTGCAACAAGGAAGCCACAAACAACTCTGATCACCAATCCTTTACTATAGCTGAAAAAGATCAGGCACCATATCAGGAAGTCTCTGGCTAGACTGGTGATGAAAATGGCCACCTTGATAATAATATATCTTAAAGGATCTTAGAATTCCAGATGGATAGTGGAAGATAACTCAGAGACATAAAATGACTGAGAATATGATGGTCTTTTCAAACAGCTGAAAGACTGTCATGGAGAAGATGCCCAGAAATTGTTCTCCATCCTTCCAGAATTCATGACATGGAATAATGGGTCCACATTACTGAAAGTTAGATTCCAATTGAATGGTAACAAGAAAGTGCTAATAATAAATACAGCTTGATAACAGAATCAATTATAAGGGAGGTAGTAAGATTGTTTGAAAGGATTAAGTACAGGCAGGCATCTGTCTGTTGGAAAAGTTATAGATTGAATTATTGCACTGAGCAGAAAATTAGATCCAGTGGCCTAAATGGTCTCTTACAACTCTGATTCTAGCCAATTAGGTACAACATGATGCTGATATTTGATACCTATTTTTTTCAAATTGCTAACAAGGTTAAAATATGATTCCTTAATTTAATTTAAAATTCAGGATATGCCAGAATAGCATGACTATTCTTATTCTGCTGGATCTCTTAATACCCTATGATAATGTTGACCACAGCATCCTTTTAGAAGATCTGTGAGTGTTGAACAATAGAGGTACTGCCTTGCTAAGGTATGTATGTATGTATGTATGTATGTATGTATGTATGTATGTATGTATGTGTATACACACACATATACATATGTATATGCATATGCATATGCATATGCATATGCATATGTATATGTATATGTATATGTACGTATATGTATATGTATATGTATATACTAGGGGTTAAAACAACTGCTTAAGATGCAGTCGGCCCAGGTTTGAATCTCAGAAGGGTATGGCTGACTGATGAGAACAAATAAGTTTGAAATGATCATATCGGTCTCCCTTTATTCTTTGTTAGCAAGCCAAAAAATTTACACAAATATGAGCTGCCACTGCTGTGGCTACTGCCTGTAGATGGCCTTGGGCTAGGCTGAAACAGGAAATAAGATTTGTCCCGTGTCTGGGACTAAGCAAGTGTATTCTGAATGCTTAACAAACATTTAACATATATATATATGTGTGTGTGTGTGTGTGTATGTGTGTGTACAATAATACAATAATATCAATAATATAAACAATATTAAATTGTTTGGCCCCATTGAGAGTCTCTTCCCTCCTGAGTAGGGAGGGAATAATAATGCTCCCAAGATACAACCATTAATTCATTGATTCAGGGTAAAGTAATATCAGTCCATTAACCCAATACTGAATGACTTCACGTGTCAAAATGACTTAGAGATTAGGTCACTTTCTTAAGCTTTTTGTGTAAACTTTCAAAATACAAATCTGAAACTCTTCGAAAATGAGTCAAACCAAATTAGAAACAATATCTGGGTATGAGAGATTTGCCCATCCCAAGACATCACTTAACATGCTGCTTTTCTAAGTCTTGTCATCAATACACAAGCTTCTTTCCCCTGGAATTTACAATCTAAAATCAGAAGAGGGCAGGATGGAAGAAAGACAACTTGACAATAGTAGTAAGGATGAACATGAGCAAATATAGTTACATGTATTTAAATTGGATTATAGTTGGGAAGAGGATTATGGAGTTAAGCTAACATATACAGTTGTGCAGTGTTATTCAAGAAAATCAGTGAAATGTAAACACAAAGCACATCTTCTATAGTACTTGGTGTGCTACTTTTTTTTAATATACATTGAACCTGAAAAATGCAAATCTGCAGAATTAGAAATAGGACCCTATTTATGTGCCTTGAATACCATCTCCCCATGAACATGCATTATGTTTCATAAGCTTTAACCAACAAGTCAAATACATAATTATTTTGTTTATTTTATTATGTTTTCACTGAGAATAGGAAAGGTTTTACAGATTTGTTTTGGGAGTAGATTCAAGGATTGTTTTTTTTTCCATTTGGGTCAGAACCAAAAAAGGCACATACAAACTATGAAGGGCATGAGTTGTACCTTTCCCTTGCTTGCCAACCCTGACATAAACAAGGGCATAAGATAAAAAAAGTGATCATCTGTATGTCTAAATAAGCACAACTTGACCTACTGTACATAGCTTATTCACCAGTTAGAATTTATGAAATTTTACCCTCTTTTCTGAAAATTTAACAATAAATTCACCATACAGATAACACCTCTAACATCCATTTATTCCTGACCATTACAAAACCATCTATGAAAGTGAATTTCTGTATAATGTTTTGATAAATTGATATTAAAAATCATACAATTTAACTTAGTTTTTTTTTAAAAAAAGCATAACATTAAGAGTCAGATAGCTCTGATTGCATTTGTCTTTTATAATTATGTTTGAAACAATATATAAAACATACCTACCTTCACTCTGTCTATCCCCACTTCTGATCGTTGACTTATTACAGATAAACAAAATATAATTAGGAAAAAATGTATTTATAATCTGTTACTCAGGTTGCATTAATCAGAATTATACAAAAGTTGGTTTCTTAGAAATCTCTCTACTCTTTTCATAACTCCAATTCATGCTAATAAACTGGAAGTACAGAATGCAATGTCAAGTGCAGACAACCAGGCCCACATGTGAAACGTTCAATTACCTATATACATAATTTTCTCACATAATCCTATATACATAATTTTCTCAGAATGATGGTTTGTACCTAGATGAGATTCGATGGCAAGCAAGGGAGTGGTGGACTTTGCCCTCTTGAGCCCATGTAGGGATTCCAGACTATTTCTCTATTTGACTCTTCCCCCTGGCTCTGCCAATCTGTCTCTTATACAAAGTGGAATAGCAGCTCTAATTGCAGATAAGAGGCAAGCAACATTATTAAGTTATTTCACTGCCTGTGAAATTCTGTGTCTAAGATGCATTTAAATTACTAAACCCTCTGTTTGATTGTATAAAATCTGATCAAACATTATGGC
Organism: Vipera berus; assembly: GCF_964194415.1. Classification (NCBI taxonomy): domain Eukaryota; kingdom Metazoa; phylum Chordata; class Lepidosauria; order Squamata; family Viperidae; genus Vipera; species Vipera berus. The sequence continues at coordinate 329,705,355 of NC_138202.1, forward strand.
ACTTTTCTAATTTCTACTGTGGCAAACTAAATATTGTTATCCATTCAGTTCCATGCCAGCAATCGTTTTCAAATTCTGGCCATATTATCCTTACACTGGAAACTGTTTAGGGGGTGATAATGGTTGTGGACCTTTTAAAATAAAGTTTTTAGACTTGAACAAGTCTCCTCCAGATAAATTTGGGATTAAAATGAAAAGCAATCTAAAACATTAAGTCCACCTCTCATCTGCAATCTGTATAAAATGTGCAAAATTGATGCTAATTGAAATATAGTAGCTCTAAATGCATTGGCTCAGTTTGCAAAATAAATAAAGTGCCCGCTAAAAGAGTACAAAAGTCAGATTCCTTCATACCCCCTTTTATCCTTCATATCTATGTCACTGACACATTTCATTTTTTGTTTGTAGTGGTTATGATAATGTTTAGTGGTCCCAGGAATTCTCAACCAAAGTGATCTACAATATGCATAAAAAAATCTGCTTTATTTTTCATGGTTGCATTATGAAATATTGCTAAAGAAAAAAAAATGTAGTTGAGAAAATAAATGGTCCATTGCCTTCATATTTATATTATTCAATATCCTCAGTTATCTGACAACATAGTCTAATTAACCAGAGTGAAAAATAAGTGGGACTTCTTGAGGTCTTCCCTCAGAGTTTCCATATCCTTAGCATCACATATTAAATGCTGAGTGAAAAGTTCACAGAAGGAAAATAATTTTGAATTTAAAATCTGTTTCTCATCTCCTGTACTAAAAGAGGATTGAGGTTTCTCCTTTGAAAACCCTCATTTTAAACTTTAAAGAGCATTTGGATCTTACTGGATGCTATTCCAAGCATGCCAACAATGGTCTGAGCTCAAAACAACCCTGTTTCAAGTTTCAATCACGTGTTTCAGATTTGAAGACTTTTTGCTCAGGATTCTTTTGGAGTGGCTAGAATTTCACTGGAACTCTTCTGATCAAAAAAGTTGCTTTAAATTCAGAATTTAGTATTTGGAATAGAAATTGTGCAGTTGAAATGTTTTGCACACCTTTAAAAAGAGAGTGTCTGCTCTTTGCACATTCTCTATCCCCCTTTGGCGGTGGGAGAGTCTGTCATGTCCTTCCACATCCCTCCATATACCAATAAACCAAAGATGCAAGCAAGCAAGCAAGTGAAAACATTTGTTTAGTTGCCAAAATACTTGTAACAAAACTAAATCAAATAAATAGATGAAAGAAATCCACTGTTAATTATCTCATCTCTGATGTATATGGAAATGGCCTCAACTTCTGAATTCCACTGCCCATGACTGGGTATGGAAACTTTTGAAAACCTGCTCAATCCTGTAACTGGATTATTAGGTTGTACTTCTGCATTGTTGATATCCTGGGGCATGAATTTGTGGTTTGCTAATGTTGTATAGAAATAAGTTGATAAAGAGTATATGGGATCCCACATAGCTAACTTTATTTAATACCTCATAGAGATTTCTGGGGAAAGACAAAAATATCACCAGTTAAGAAGAGTTGAGAAAATATGAGCTACATAAAAAGTACATATATTCTCTTCAAATGTTTAAATATGGAATCTTGGTTTGCAATGGTGGAAGTTGCAGCGGCCTTCAGCTAATACTCATAAAGAAGACACAAAGTCAGCAAATATATTTACAATTCCTCACACAGATTCAACAGTCCATAAAAATTATGTAGACATTATTTTCTAAATGTCTCCTTCTCTGCCAAGTATATATGTTTTGCCTCAAAATGTGGCAGGACCTAGCCAATCCTGATGGGTCTTGTTAGTAATTTGGAAGGGCACCAGGAAATCCCAGGGTTTAGCTAACTTGGCACGCTGAAGAATGCATCCTGGATGAAGAAAGTGACAAATGTCACATTTATGCTTTTGCAAGGAAGATCTGTAGTTCGTCTGAATTTGCCAAGAATCAAGCTTGTGTCACAAGACACAGAGAAACTCCTGCTCCCTTTGTAACATTTTATATACATGCATGCATGCATGCATGCACATACACACACACACACACACACACACATTCAAAATATTTAATTTGGAATACATGGGAGTTAGAGGAGAATTACTATAGGATAAGCGATCAGGTAAACAAGTCCTCACATCACTGCCTGTTGCTGCTGCAACTGTCAAAATAAGGTCTTTCTTTACCTGGAGTACAGAAATAGCCGGACAGAAAAAGGTTTTAGGTATAGCCCTCCCTTAAATCTTCCACTTAAGAGCTTTCTCTTTTGCTGGTTGTCAGACTTCCCAAATGCTGTTTCCTTAATGATGGGAACATAGAGGAATGAAGATGGCAACCTTCACCTAGGTTTCCTGATTCTGTATAGTGTGCAATTACCTCAAATTGCTCGCTCTCTGTGTGTGTGTGTGTGTGTTCCTTTTGCCTGCTGCAAACTGAGGTGTTTGAATAGCTGCCCATTTCTCGCCACCAAAGCATATCTTTTGAAGTTGATTGGTGTCCCCCAGTAACAGCAGTGCTGCCTGGCACCGAAAATGACAAGATAACTGGAGTGTAATTTTACTATGAGAGATGGAGAGAGGAAAGGGAGAGATCTATATGTATCATATGAATAATGTTTTAACTCTCTCTCTCCCCACCTCCCAAATATTACTGCAAAGCTTTCTTTGCAATTTGTAGGCAATGGAAGTAAGGACAAGAGATAGACATGTAACTCATAAGTAAATGTGGTAATAATCAGATGTAATTGGAGGACAGGAGAGAGGCCTTCTTCTTTCCAGGTTTGTGAAAACTCCCTCTTTGTGATGCCAGGTGGGAAAAGGCTCCTTTTTTCCCGCCCTGCCAAGAAAACAAAGCTATGGCAATTGAGACAAATGCTAGCATGCTGTGCTGGGGGAGATCAGAGCTTCTGAAGGGGACAGTGCCATTTGGAGTCGAGGGCACCTCCTGCAGTTGTATACAATGGCACCTCGCTCTCCCTGAGTGAAGGAACATTTGTAAAAATAGGCAAGTTAAAACAAAACACAAAAAGCAAAAAGTCTACCTCCCCATAGGAAGAAATGGAAAGTGATATTTTTCAGTAGGAAAATAACACAAGGCATTCTTTGGGCAATTGTCATGCTCAATGGTGCAGGTCACTTACAAGAAACAAATCTGCAGATAGTTCTGAGCCCTGTTATTAACACCGTTTGGAGAAGGATGTCAGTCTGAAAAGTTGTTCTGTGAGCAGAAGGGGCAAGAAAGCTGTTCACCATCCAAAGCTTTGGGCAGTACATAGGCTAGTAGCATTCCAGTACAATGTGAGTGTAAGCAAACCAAACGGAGGAGGAGGAGGAGGAGGAGGAGGAGGAGGAGGAGGAGGAGGAGGAGGAGGAGGAGGAGGACACTTTCTTTCAGACCTAGGAAGGAGGCAATATCAAATTGTTTCCAAAATCTTACCAAAAAAAACCTTCAGGGTTCAACCCAGACTAACTGAAAGAAACAATAAATATGGACTGAATACAAACAATATGACGAGGTAGCCACAATGGTGCATTGGAATAGCTGCAAGAAATAACATTTGTCTGCAACTGGTTGGACTACAAAATCAACACAGTAAAAGAAAACAAAGACACTAATGTGCTCTGGGAGAAGCATCTGCCACACAATTGTTGATAAGAAAGAAAAATGTCTGGATAGTGGACATTGTAATACTTGGAGACCTAGAAAAGAAAGTACTGGAGAAAATAACAAAATCTAAAGACCTGCAAATAGAAGTAGAATGACTATGGCTGAAGAAAGCAAATGAACACCATTGGTTTTACAGGAGCAACAAAATCACCATCTTTTATTTTTTAAAAGGCAGCTTTACTTAGAATTACTTGCATCCTGCAATGATACCTTTAACACCATCAAACACCATCTGCCTATCCCAGATCCCTGGGAAGGACTTGATAGGCAGACAAAAATGTCAAATCCAGTCTAAACATCTGGCTGACTAAGTGACCAACCATTACAATAACAATTTGCACGGGCACACAATATAAGAGTACCACCCTATCCAGCTCCCCAGAATTTTCACCACTCTAATCATGGGCCACAAGACCTCTTTCTTATGGAAAATTTCTACATTACTATGTAGAATGACTTCATGTATGTATCAGGAATAGAGAAGTTCAGAGGTGGAGCTTTGAGGCATGGAGGGACTGGCCATGTATTCTTTGACTATGGATAGATGGGGAGCTAAGTGAGTCTTCTCAACGTATGCATTTTACCCTGACTCATTGGCAACTATTGGCATGCCTTAGGAAACACATTCCATGGTTTTTTGAACTGAAGTGTTCATATTCAATGAAACATTTTCTATCATTTCCTTCTTTTTTATATATCAACATATAGTTGATGGCATTGGATGTTGTTTGATCCATGTAGCTTGGTATTATCTAGGATGATTGGCAATGGTTTTCCAGAGTTTCAGACAAGATTCTTCCACAGATCTGCCTATTGGATTAAGTTAAAATCTTGTCGGTTATGACCTTCTCTGTCAAAAAGTAATCAATCTCATGTATTTGAAAACAATACAGGCCCAAATGGGAGGCAAATATTTCCTTCCCTCTATTACCTCCTAACAATGGAGGTCAAACATTTACTGGCTGAATGCCCTTCCTGACATCTATGTGGAGCTTGCAGCAGATTATTGCTCATTATGCCCACAGAGAAATATCTGCCACTTCCTAGGATTGAACTCACAGCTTCCTGATTGTGAGATGAGGACTCCACTTCTAGGTCACTGCACAGCTCTCCTAACAACTAGTACATAATGCTACATAATGCTACATAAAGAGCCTTGGTGGAGCAGTGGGCTAATGCCTCCTTAAGTAACACCAGCTGCCTGCAATTAGTGCAGGTTCGCGTCCCACCAGGCTCAAGGTTGACTCAGCCTTCCATCCTTCCGAGGTAGGTAAAATGAGGACCCAGATTGTTGGGGGCAATTAAGCTGACTTTGTAATAATGCCGCTTGGGGGTGTGTGTGAAAGCCCTAATAAGCAGGCATATACATAGAATGAAGGCTACTGCTAAGCTTGTAAGCCGCCCTGAGTCTTCGGAGAAGGGCGGGATATAAATGGAATTAAAATAAAAATAAAAAATAATGCTATATATGATTTCTATAAAGACTAATAGCCACAGAGTTTGATTCTCCATTAAATTGTCTGATCCATTACTGAAACCTTCTAAACTGAGGGTCATCATTACCTTTGATACCTGAGGATCTATAGGTTGGATAAAAAAGTATTATATCAGGATCCCCTGGATTTAATTAAGATGGATATGCTTGAATTCTGGTATTATGAAAGAGAGAGAAAAATGGATATTCAACCACATTCTTTAGACTAGGCATGATTTTATATGTGGTGATCAAATCTCTCTTTACTTGTTGCATCTATGCTCAAAGTCCAAACTGTGTATCTTACTTTTTAGTGATAGTGCTGCAGCCTTGTAATTATTTTAGTTGTCATATTTTGTACCTTTATTCAGCTCTACGATATCCTTTTTGTGCTAGAACTGCATGAAGTATTCTGAGCACCATAGACTTCGATATTGACATTATTATATTGGCCATTTTACTTTCCTAATAATAACTAATATAGAATTTGCCTTTTTTGACAGCAGCTGAACATGAAATGGCATTTTCAGTGTACTATCTACCATGACCCTCACAACCAGTCCTGATTAGGCAATGACAACTGAAAGCCTGCCATTAAAGTATTTTTCTCTGTGTAATGTATAATACTGTACCTGAGTTTGAATGAGAAATAAAAGGAGTCCTGAGCCATATGATCTTCGCTCCAATTAAAATGAACAATGAAATGGTGACTTAATTTTATCCTATATGCAATTTGATTTCTCTGTCTTTGTCGTTTTTGCCGTTTCTGCTTTTATTTCTTTTATTATTCATGGAAAGACTGTTTTTTTAATTGTTAGATTAATTAACTAAAGCATTAAATGATTGGAGAAGCTGAGGGAGAGAAAGACTCCAATTTATTTCCTTGAGGATACTTTGACTCCAATATGTTACAACAATAGGAAATGAAAATTTTGTCGTGCGACGTATCAGAGCTTTTTCGCCATTGCTGGCAATGGGATGGGTGCAGTCTCTTCATGACGCGTCTGGCCCATGGGCCGGCAGTTTGACACCCCTGTACTAAGGGGAATAAAAATAATCCCAGAGTTACTGGATCAAGACAACCATCAGTTTACTGGCCTCCTTGACCTTAATTCCTATTTTTAAGGCAAAAATGGACAATACACTTTAGCAACTAAGTCCTACACTGTGACCTAGATATTGTGGAAGTCTTCAAAAGAGACTGGATGGTTACCTCCCAAAGATGTTCTAGTTAAGACTGCACTGATGAGAGGGTTGGACTACAGCTTCAAAGATGCTGTTCAACTCTATGGTTTTATCAGTATTCAAAAATGGTAATGATTTGCTTTCCTCTTGACAGCAAAAATGCTTGACTGATACTTCTGGATACTTAAGGACTAATTACAGACTAATTATAGATACATTACATCCGCAAAATAATAAATCATACCAAATTTTCCATTCTGGATCTGAGCACAGAACCAAAGTTAAATAAAATCTGCCCAGGACTCGCACTAAAGAAGTCCCATTTTACATGCGATATTACATGTTTCCTCTTACAGAAGCATATTAGAACCTGTCTTTCTCTAAAGCAGAGAACCACCAATTAAGTTGCAGCTACGGAAAAAAGTTGTGGGTTTTCCTTACTGCTGTGGAAACCTACCGTATTTTCCGGCGTATAAGACGACTGGGCGTACAAGATGACCCCCGACTTTTGAGAAGATTTTCATGGGTTAAAAAGTCATCTTATACGCCGGAAACCCTATACCATTTCAGATAAATGACTGTCCAGTCTCTTCTTAAAAACTTCCAGTGCTGGAGCATTCACCACTTCTGGAGGCAGGTTGTTCCATTGGTTAATTGTCCTCACTGTCAAGACGTTTCTCCTTAGTTCCAGGTTGCTTCTCTCTTTGGTTAGTTTCCATCCATTGCTTCTTGTCCAGGCTTGTGGTGCTTTGGAGAATAGCTTGACTCCCTCTTCTTTGGGGCAGCCCCTGAGATATTGGAACACGGCTATGTGGACTTCAACTCCCAGAATTCCTGAGCCAGCCAGGAATTCTGGGAGTTGAAGTTTACGATCCATAAAAGAACCAAGGTTGCCTACCCCTTGACTAGACATACCCAATTCCAGCAACTGTTCTTTGTATGTTTTATCCTCCGGCTAAATCCGGCTGCAACACAAGCCCGATTCAGCCCCGTCTGATGCAGATGGTGCAAAGCCGCCCTTTTGAAGACCAAAGGGGCTTTTCCTTCCACCCACCCTTTGGAATACATGCAAGAGCTGCGTTCACATGACACGCTCTTCCAGGCCAGACTCTGCAAACGGCACGCCAGAAGCCGCAACCACCACAGGAACTCCGAGTCCCTGCCTTTCGGCAGCCTGCACGGCCAAGCACGATCCGGCTTTGAGAGCGCATTTGCAGATTGAGCAGCCACTGCATCTGGAGCCAAGCCCCGCCCAGGAGGCGGTCGGCCAGGTGGGCCCAGAAGACGCGCTGGAGAGCCAGGCTTGGGGTGGCCATGCCGAGGCTGGCTGGCGAAGGCCGCTGCATGGTCTGCGGGCGAGAGGGGCACCAGGCCACCAAGTACTGTTGTCCAGGCTGCTGGGAGAGATAGTGGGTAGCAGGATGCGCTCTGCTTATGCTCAGATGCCACTTGGGCAAGGGGGAGAGGCTTCCTGCTGCTCCCGGGGTCTCGTGTTTGCAAGGGGGAGGGGAAGGGGCTTAGAGGCTCTTGGGGGTGGGAAGGGAGGGTCACGTTGGAGGGGGGACTGGACTAAGGAGGCTTGAAGTTGCTTTGCAAGAACAGGGGCACTCAATTGATTTATGTACCCGTATTTTCCAGCGTATAAGACGACTGGACGTATAAGACGACCCCCGACTTTTGAGAAGATTTTCATGGGTTAAAAAGTTGTCTTATATGCCGGAAAATATGTATAATATCCTCAGTGGCTGCAACTCATGTCTTTATTTGAACTGTTTTTCTTGAAATCTTTATTACCTCTAGAATTTTCAAGTGAAAATACAAGGAATTTTGACAAATTTGAAATTTGGAAAAGGCCCCAAACTAAAGTAAACATCTTCATTTGGATTTCCTTAATTTCCTTCATGGTCTTCCCTTATCAAATAGGGATCAAAACATCTGGTTCCACAGTCAGAGGTCTCAGAGAATCAGCCATCAAAACTGTCTTAAGAGATCCACCTGATTTAAACTTGTGAATGACATGTGCAAAATTAATCATTTTGGAGCTTTTTGTGGAACACCTAACTTCAAGAGGAGAACCCAAGGCATTTTCTTTCATCAACTTGCTTCTCATTTAATCAAAGCATTTTAAAAAGTCTAACCCATTTCATTATCCTCTGCTCTGCTATAAATTGCAGTGTGTTACAGGCTATATTCAGCTCAACGTGCCTGAATTTATTGAAGAGGTATTTTGTTTAACTAGATCAACAATTTCTATTTGCTTGCTCATTTTTTCCATTTTTAAAATTTCTATTTATATTAAGCCAATAGTTGTGTTAAACATAAGTAGCTGTCCCTTCACTTCCCTTTACTGCACCACAGGACCACCATGTGGTCTGCAACACATCCCAAGGTACTGTGTAGCCAAACTGCATCTATTTTGGGCTGATCTAACTCACCAAAACTGAAAACAGAAGGAGAGGGAAAATAAATGTTGATTGATGGAATGGTTCGTCTGCTAGATTGCAAAGCTCTGTTCTTAAAGACAAAAGTGGGACAACATGGATGTCTCATATTTATATTTTATATTTATTAAATTTTTATACCGCCCTTCTCCCGAAGGACTCAGGGCGGTGTACAGGGCAATAAATATTAAAAACGAAGTACAAAAGTTAAAAAACAATTAAATATTATGCCCGATATATACAGTAATTAAAAACCATGTTAAAACCCCAACCCCTAACCCATCAAACCAGGCCAGATTGCTCAAATAAATAAGTTTTTAGATCCCGCCGGAAGGAGCGAAGGTCGGGGGCCATCCGAAGCTCGACCGGCAAGCGGTTCCACAGGTCTGGCGCGCCCACAGAGAACGCCCTCCCCCTAGGGGCCACCAGTCGACACTCCCTGATCGGAGGCACCCTGAGGAGGCCCTCTCTGTGGGAGCGCACTGGACGGAGGGAAGTTGACGCCGGCCGCAGGTGTTGCTGTAGGTAATCCGGACCCATGCCATGTAGGGCTTTGTAAGTCATTACCAACACCTTGAATCTCATGTGCTAGAGGTAGAAAGAAGAAAATTAATTTGTTTCCTTGAGTGTGATCAAGACCAGAGTTTTACAGCAAACATCATAAAGCAAATACAAATAATCCCCGAGTTACAAGTGTTCCTTTAGTGAACATCTGAAATTACGTGATAAGCATCCCTTAGTTTATGAAAAAATCCTGGCAGTCATTCATCCTTACAAATGACCACAGTGACATTTCAACATTAACTCTGGTTATTCCCTCCCTTCCTCCCTCTCGGGTCTCTCTAGGCACTAGGCCTGAGGATACTCACCTCATGAAGATTGAGAGATCCTTCACTTTCTTGGCTGCTCCAGGCCTTCAGTGCATTTGCAAAGAATGGAGGCCTAAAGTAACGGAAGATCACATGAGATAGTGGCACAAGATCTCATGCTACTGATCTTGCATGATCTTATTGTCTGTTCTCTGCAACAGAGAATGGACCGAAAGCCAAGGGACAGTTCTGCAGGTCTCTGGAGGCTTTTTCTGGGCTTCTGCCACCCAGAAAGGTGGCCAGGGGATGCTTCTGCAGTCTCCAGAGGTCCAGTCTGGGCACCAGAGGCCTTTTCTAGGCTGCTTCCACCTGGAAAGGAGGCCAGGGAACACTTCCACAGGCTTCTAGAGGTCCATTCTGGGCCTTGGAGTCTTCCTCCAAGCCTTTGAAGCTCAGAACAGAGGCTGTGGGCAGTGACCATGTGCTTCCATAAGTCCGTTCTGGGATGGGCAGAGAAAGAAATAGAAAGGCTGGAGAAGAGACAGATCTTCAAAAGATAAGTGACCCAGTGTGGCAGGATTGGGTGGGGGAGCAATTATAGGGACCTCAGGGAAGGGAGCATGAGATATCTCAGTGGGGGGTGGCTTGGGTGGTCTGAAGCAGGAGGTCTGTTTCATCACTAGGCCCCCCATGGCCTTCCCCACCCTGAGATATCTCATGTTCACTTAAGCCATTCATTCACCCACGTATTAAATTAGCGAATTTGTGGGTGAAAGCTGGGAGTGAATCATGTTCAAGGTATGACATTCATTCCTATAAATCCTCGAGTTATGAATGGAATGGGCAGGCTCCATTACATTTGTAACTCGAGGAGTACCTGTAATATTCCTTGTTTTGTATTATGCAAAAACAGAGAATGAGTTTGCAACAAACACATTATAGATAAACCTGAAATTTATGAATCAGTTTAATCCACTTGTAAATTCATCTAAACTGGCATGTATTATAACTTCTTGGAGGAGGAGTTGTATGTAAAATAAAGGAAAAGAAAGGAATGAAGGGATTTTACACCAGGTATTGTGTCCATCCCAGTATGACAAATTGCAGCATAATCCTAATTTACCAAATGGGATTCAATCACATTTATTTTGCCAATTCAAACAGCCATAAAATGGATAAAAATGAAAATAAATATATTTTCCTTCCTTCCAACCACCTGCCCAATGTGCCTTGAGAGACCTTGATTTTTATCTGTCATTTCTCTAAGTGTGACTGAATGATAGCTTTTAGAAACCTCCATATTTTTATACCATTAATTCAGACAAGCATTGTTAAATATGTATTTAAATCCCCATGGCTTGCATATTTCAGAACAGCCTAGGTACAATGGCAAACAAACTATGGAGAAATATACTATGAAGATGGCCTTTGAACCCATCACTTCTTAGGTAAGGGTAAATGTTCATTAATGTGGTTTCTATTGTTTGGAGACCAAATTTTTGTTTTCACACATTTCATTATATGCATTTTCTTGAAAACATGATGGTTATGAGATGCAGTTTAAGGGACAATAATGATGAATGAAAACAAAGGATCTCCCTCCCCATTTGCATTCTCAATATATTTATTGGCCCCTCCTCAACTGCTGATGGATTAGCACAATAAGGACAATAAGAGCTAAACAACCTTCCTTAAAGCATCTAATTTCCAACCAACTGTGCATTTCCAGGAGGGAAACAATAATACTCAAAACACAAATATTTTAACTGTTTGCAGAAGAAGAGGAAAGGATCCTGTGAACTTCATAGCCATGTGATTTTGTGGGAAACAACTGCTTTGTATATCAGAGCCAGAACACAGTTATGGTCAGCCTTGAAATCCTGCCCTCTGGCTTTTAAAAGTCTACTACTGAAAACCTTTGCAAGCATGCAAAGTGAAATGAACTTCTCATTTAATCAGACAAAGGCAGAAAACTAAGCTCCTCATGGCTAAATCCAAACTGAAATCCTTCCCTGCACTTTTTCAAATCCCTCCTAGAAGACCTTCCAAATATTTGTATGAAATGTGATGTGAGACAGGGACTTCAAAGAGAGAAGGGAAATTTGATCTAATAAAGATCTTGAGTGCATTGGCAAAATGACATTAAGAAATCCAGCCCTGCCCAAAAAATCTCCATATTTTCTGCCAATTATTGTAATAGGCTGTGAGAATAACTTTAGAGACAGGAGAAAGAGCTGCAGCCTAGACCATGGTCTGATAAACAAACTCTTAATCCAAAGAAGGAATGGGTTGGGGTAGAGTATTTCAAAATGGACCTTCCCTAGTTTTCTGGTAAGTAAAGGCAGGGGAAGGGGGAAAGGGGGAGTGCTTTCAGACTTGCAAGATTCTGTTATTGTAAATTACAATACAAGTACAGTTCTTAGTACTCATGGTTTTGGTTTCCTGTGTGAACTATCCCAAAGATCTGACAATTCTAGAAGACGATATTCTTTTCCTTTCTCTTTGCCTGAAGATCATTTTGAGGGTGTAAATCAGTGTAAATCATCAATAGAGTAGGCTCCTGGATTAATTTTGTAATCCTTGAAGTTAGTTAGGGTGGCCTAGAAAGTCACAAGTTAGACTGGTAAATGAAGACATGTAAATTATTAGATTCAGTTTCAGGAATTTCCAGAAAATATTGATTTTTAGTTATCATAGACAATGACTGGAAAATATTATCCTCTCTGAGCCTGCCATATGCAAGGTCAAGCAGCATTTGTGTAGGAGGTATGTGGTCAAAATAGATACAACAATGGTGGTCAAAGAGTGTAATTGAATTCCTTTTGAAAGTGTGTAACCACTGCCCACTTGTACAAAACTGAGATACTGTAACCATCTTCTAGTCCAGGGGTGTCAAACTTGCAACATCATGTGACATGTTGTGATGTATTGTGACTTTTTTGCCATTGCCGGGAATGGGGTGGGCGCAGTTTTGCTATGATGCATCCAGCCCATGAGCCGGCAGTTTGACACCCCTGTTGTAGTCTGTTTTGACCCAGGAACACTACTGAAAGGAACAAATGTCCTGCTTGTAACATTATTATATATCTGAATTCTGCTTTAATTCCCAACTAATTGTTCTCTGGTTGAAAAGCAGGGTTATGAGTTCACATGAAACATCCATTGCATTTAACTCTATTGTATTTCAATACTAACAAATAAGGCTGGGGCTTAGGGTCCATAGGAAAGAAAGTTGGTGCCATAAACTGTGGTGAAAGAGGGTCCAAACTAGATTTTTAACAGTTTTCAGGAGCACTGTAGTATTTATCTCTGCCTTGGTTTTTGGGAGCAAAGGTTAAATCAGTAGAGGCTTTTGATTTCAGAATATGTTGTCTCTGTAGCTATTTAATTGGATTTTAATTGCATTTTAACAAGATATTTTACAGTTGCTTTTAAGCTGTAGTTACCTGCTCTGAGTTTGCTAGAATTCATTCGTAGAGAATTCATGTGCAATATAGATGAATATATCTCATTTGTAAAGCAGTAGGCAAATATTTGTATAATCTAGAGGATAAGAAGAAAAGAAAAATCAAACTTGAAGATTATGCCTTGAAAGAAAGACCTTTGCTAAATTCAGATTTGCAAATCAATGAATATTCTCTGTGAAAGATTAACTTCTCAGAGAAGTTTCTCTAGAATCTCTGCAAGGAAGTTGATCTCTGTTTAATTTTCTTCCAGGAGATGTTATCCATTAATTAGCTGTGGACTTAAAATAAGCTCTCCCTGCCCACCCATCCTCCTATTATACCTTTTGTATTTTGGAGTCAAAAGGAATTGGTCCCTGCATGCCTACTCCATATCTGCATTTAACATCATCTCATAAACACAACTGAAAACTCAGCAGGGCTCTGATGAAGATATATTACCTTATTGCTAATTTAAAGATATGTTGCTTAACCTTAGCAAAATCGGTCACTGGTGGCCAACTACCAGGATCATGAATTGATGATCAAAATACATAAATTATCCATAAATGGGCACAAATGTTTAAAACGTTCTTTAAAAAATAACAAAAATAAAAGCATATAAAATAACTATACCAGATCTGCAAGTACCAAGGATCCTTCTAACATTAAAGAATCTCTTGACTAAATGTTCCTCTTGTCTTTTAAAAAGCAGCTTGTTGTTTCTATAATTTCTCCTTTTTTCTCTCCTGCATCATCAATTTCGTCTCTTATACTGTGTTGTCTTCTAGAAGACTCTAAGAAGTTTAGGCCTTACGGTTGATTAAAAAATAATTGGTAAATCAAGACAGTGGCTTATTTAGACATTGTGTGGATTAAAATAATTAAGCAATTTCAATGGTTAACAAGAAACAAAATGGAATTTGCACGAATAATTATATTCCCAACATCAAGATGGATTCATTGCAGGACCTGATTTCAAGAAATTGGCAGAGTAACCAGGATAATAATCAAGTACAGAAGTAAGTAATTGACACAACTTTAATGTTTAATAATGAACTGACTGCTGAGGGCAATTTGGAAAAAAAAAAGTATACATGATGGGGGAAAGGGGGATATTTTTGTTCTTCTTGAAAATCAATTCCAATAAAAAAAATTGAGGGGCAAATATAGAAACAACTTTTCTGATTTGCTTCCGTGCCATAAAAAACATATATCCACAAATGTGAAATTAAGAAAGATTGTAGTGTTGATGCAAAAGTAAAGAAGTGGATATATGTTACACTGGATTTATTATTGAATAATTCTGTTCTTTTCTCTGTTGAAAAATGAAGTTTGGTTTTAACCATGAAGACAATCACTGGAATGCCAGCTTTACTCTGCTGCAATAATTCTTCAATTGCAAAAGGCAAAATCTGGGACATTTCTCTGCCCCACCCAAATATTTTTAATGTGTTCAGTGAACAACACACCTTAAAACCTTTCATTCATTTTTTTTTCTAGTGAGAGTGACTTGTGAATAAAGGGGACAGGGTAGCTGATTTTAAATTTTAATGTGAATAATGCCATGAAGTAATATATGATTATAATTTAATATGTGCACTTTTACAAATTTTCAGTTCTTCAGTTTAAGAAAAAAACATAGAAATTGCACATATTTGTGAAACCCCATTGCAGAAACAAAGCTGTAGGCAAAAGCAGCCACTTTTTAGGAGAAATCAGCTTCAGAATTTTGTCTAAAAAGCATACATGCATTCACACTGGTTTTATTTGTTTTATCAACCAACTGATTAGAAAGAAAAACTTTGAACAAGAAGCCATAACATTGGAAAAGCTAAAACTGGATGAAGCTAAAATGGTTTAGTTCCATAATATGGGTATTTAAGATCACAGCCTAAGATTTTGGATTGTGCCACGAATCCCCCCATCTCTTTGCAGTGCTCATTAATAGATACCCCAATACACCCATGAACAGAGTCTATGTGGTTTCAGCTTTTTACAAAGCCCCAGCTTTATGCATTGTCCTCAGACATTTACCAATACAAGCCATATTTTAATAGGAGATTTCCTGAAGAAGTTCCAAGACAAATAGACAGTGGAGGTATTCAGAGTGGTGATTTGTATGCTCCTCTCTGAATGCTAAATTTATCGACTTTTTGTTGCAGTTTCACCCTGGTTGTTATTCTAGCAATCCTATGTCAACATTCAGTGACAAGGAGGAAACAAATGTTTTTGATTTATTTTTGGGTTGAGAGAAAAAGTAAAATGGTGCTTGATAAAAGCAAACACAAATACTGGATGGAGAAGATTTGTATACTTGTTTATGTTCCTAAAAGCAGTGGAGAAAAAGGAGGGTGGGGAGAAGGTGCTTTGAATTTTAATCAGCCTGAGTCGCTCTTCCTCCAATAGGAAAACAGGTGGAGCAAGCAATTATTCTGTGGTATAATTGATGCTGTAAAGAAAGATAATGGATATATGTCTTCTTGGTGAAATCTGTATCTGAAATAACTTCTGGGATGTGGTTCCTTAATAGCAAAATGATTTTGTAGCAGCATCCAAAAACAAAACATAAAACAAAAGCAAAGCAAAGCAAAAATAAAAATAAAAAAGGGAAGCCCACAATTTTAATATGGGACATGAATCTGGAAATGTGTTTAGTATTGGGTTATATAAACACACCCCTAATGAGATACTATAAAATCCATCACATTAAAGGGCTGATTTCCTACAAGGTATATTAGCTCAAAAATGTTCCGTATATTAGGTGAGTATGCAACTCCATGCAATAAAGCAAGCCTGCCAAGGCAAGACACATGCTTTAGCCCTTAACTGTTCTGTTTTGCACATTTTATAAGGTTCTTTGAATACATGAATAAGATAAGTTATTCCCATCTCTTTCTTAAGCAATCTTTGAAATGGCTGTGACCTGAAATTGGAATTCTTGTAAACACCCAACCGGAGAAAATGTGTGCCGTTTGGTTTTAAAGAGATGGTACATGTTTAATTATCCTAACTTCTTCTTGGAGAATGCTATTAACATTCCCCATTAGCACCATCTCATTGGTTCTCCCTGCTGCTCCACCTTAGGGGCAGCAATAGGAGCTAATCTCATTGCTCCCAAATGCATAATAATGATCTTTTTTTTTTTGTCTTGTCTCAGAGGCAGCTTTCTTCGGATAGTGTAAAGCAAGGAAATGCTGCCTTTTTAGAAAATTCTGGATATGGGACTCACCCTTTCCTCATGAAATGGCAATCTCATACACATACATATAGAAATGATTTTAGATCTTTGCACATAGATATTGGTGTATTGTATGCAAACTGCATCACCTGTGTACGAGATCACAAAGAGAATGTTTTGTTTAGAATCATCTTTCAGGAATAAAATGAGAACAACCTGGAAATACTGTCCTAATGTAAAATGTCTCTGCCTTTTGCTTGTGGCATTACAAAGAGATGAAGGAAAAGTAGGGGGTATTATTATTATTAATAATAATAACAACCAACACAACGCAATAGTGAATCTAAGGCAACTGAATCAAGGAAGGCTGTCCCAATATTTCTCTCCACTGTACATTATTTGTATTCAAGGTTTTTGAAATGACATTGTAATCTGATGATGCACCGCTCTATTATATTGTCTACAAGGACAAATATCCTTACGTTTTTCTCTGTAGAACTAACACAATTTTTCCATGTCATAGGTGCATAATATTCTGGCGGTCATAAGGAATGATGCTATTAATCCACTCGGGCAATCTCCAGGTCTGATTATTAGGGAAATAAATTTGCATGCTGCATGGGAGCTAGGTGAATCACCATGAACACAAATTATATTTCCTGACAGCAAGTTAGAGAATGGAGCTGCATCGCAGGGTTCCCCCCCCCTTCCTGTCTTGCTCCTCTTCCCTTTCTCTGAAAGCTATAGAATTTCAATTCATTACATGAGATTGGTTAGAATTCAAGTCTCTTTTTAAGTTGATATTAAGTTGAGTCTGTTATCTCTGGGAAGGCTAGCAGGTTCCCCTGAGCATCCACCTAATCACTACTTTAAAAAAATCGAAACATATAGTTAGTGTCATGATTTAGGTAGCAGAGCTAGTTTATTTATCAGTGCAGAGAGAGATAATTTCAATTTGAAGCTCTGTAGCCCTCATGAATTTAACTGTCTTGAAAGCTTTTTCTCCCCACCTGTCCAGTCTTTCTTTCTTCCCCCTCTCCCCCCACCATGCATATTGCAGTAATGGCCATTCTCACATTTTTTATTTGTCTGTTTGTCTGTAGGATTCCAAGTGCTGTCTCTCCTGAACATTTTGAAGATGTGTCATCCTTCAGAGTGACAGAGGTGAATAGGCATTTCTCTCTGTGTCTTTCTCTGTCATTTTCAGTAAATATATGGCTCTATGAATGAATGCTGTATACGGTGCGGAATAATGGATCAGGATACTTCCTAAAATATCCTCTTTTGCAAACATTGAGTTAATACAATTCTTACTGTTTTGATAGATAACAATTAAATATATATTGTTTTCCCAATATTCCTGAAAATAATGGTCATATCAATGTAATATTTCTTTTCTATGCAATCATTCTGGTTGCCTTATCATAGATCCTGTTACAGTCCTTATTTTAATTTGTTTCTCCCACCAGATTCTAAGTATTCTCACTGGTTAAGATTTTCTCAAAAATTAATTACATTTCAAAATTTAACTCTATTTTTCCATAGGAGCCATCTCACACTTTTACATTTCTTAAGGAATAGATAGAACAATGGCAAAAAAGAGAAAGAAACATAAAAATAACATACTACTTAATATATATACATATATGTCCCTCCTAAACTAATATATATTTATTTCCTAAATTTCTTATTATTTTAACCATAATTAAAAATATGTTTAATCTTTAAACATTCCATTTAATACATCTAGTCATCTAGTCCTTTAACTCTTATTCAAAACATTTTTTATCCATTATACTTTTCTTAAATTCAATCACATTTAAGTATCTAAAACATACAAAGTGAAGAAGAACTAAAGAGCCTCTTGTTGCGGGTGAAGAAGGAGAGTGCAAAACTTGGGTTGAAACTTAACATTAAGAAAACCAAGATCATGGCATCTGGCCCTCTCAATTCCTGGCAAATAGATGGGGAAGAAATGGAGGTAGTGACAGATTTTATTTTCCTGGGCTCCAAGATCACTGCAGATGGGGACTGTAGCCAAGAAATTAAAAGACGCTTGCTCCTGGGGAGGAAAGCCATGACAAATCTAGACAGCACACTAAAAAGCAGAGACATCACCCTGTCAACAAAAGTGCGTATAGTCAAGGCTATGGTCTTCCCAGTTGCAATGTATGGCAGTGAAAGTTGGACCATAAGAAAGGCTGAGCGCCAAAGAATTGAGGCCTTTGAACTATGGTGCTGGAGAAGACTCCTGCAAGTCCCTTGGACTGCAAGGCGATCAAACCGGTCAGTCCTAGAGGAGATCAATCCTGACTGCTCTTTAGAAGGCCAGATCCTGAAGCTAAAACTCAAATACTTTGGCCACCTAATGAGAAGGAAGGACTCACTGGAGAAAAGCCTAATGCTGGGAAAGATCGAGGGCAATAGAAGAAGGGGACGACAGAGAATGAGGTGGCTGGATGGAGTCACTGAAGCAGTAGGCGTGAGCTTAAATGGACTCCAGAAGATGGTAGAGGACAGAAAGGCCTGGAGGAATGTTGTCCATAGGGTCGCGATGGGTCGGACACGACTTCGCAGCTAACAACAACAACATCTAAAACATTTCCTTTAACTAAGTCATTTCAACTTTTTTATATTACTCATATCAAGAAAGAGAACAAAAAAGGGAAAACAGCATACTATATTATTTAGGCAATTCATCCCTCTTAGAATGACATATATATTCCAAAACTTTTCTATTTCTTTAACCATATTCAAACAAATGTTTCTTTTTAAAGTATTCTCTCTGGTAGGTAAAGGTAAAGGTTCCCCCACACATGCGTGCTAGTCGTTTCCAACTCTAGGGGCCGGTGCTCATCTCTGTTTCAAAGCTGAAGAGCCAGTGCTTGTTCGAGGACGTCTCCGTGGTCATGTGGCCAGCATGACTAGATGCCAAAGGTGCACGGAACGCTGTTACCTTCCCACTGTAGTGGTCCCTATTTTTCTACTTGCATTTTTACGTGCTTTCGAACTGCTAGGACGAGTAACAGGAGCTCACTCTGTTGCGCGGCACTCGGGATTCGACCCGCCAAACTGCCGACCTTCTGATCGACAAGCTCAGCGTCCTAACCCACTGAGCCACCACATCCCCTATTCTCTCTGGTAAGTCCCATCATCAATTTTCTTGGTTTCCACTTTAGTCTTTTTCCTTTGCCCAGTATCTTTCTTAATCAATGTATTTTGCTGAATCAAAAAGGTTTTCTGTATGTTTGTAAATGTTGCTGTAGATATAAAAAGTAAATCAGGTGAAGTGTCTTTGTACGGGACTTCTGCCTTTCCACGTTTGTTGAAAATATTTTTCTTTTTCTTTCTCTCCACTTCTCTTATCATTTCCTTTCTCTACAATGTTCCTGACATCTCTACAGTCCATTTTATCCAATCTGTTTTCTTGTCCTTAGATTTATTTTGTAGTCTTAAGGGATAAGTTGATTTTTCCAATTCTTGTGATTTTTTCCCACTAGGATTAAATCATGTTTCCTTGTTTTGTTAAGTTCCATCTTTAAGTCTCTATTCTATATCCATTTATCTGTTTTATCTGCTTCTTCTCTGTTGTTGTTTTCTGGGAATTTTTGTTGTTGTTGTAGAGTTAACTTAGAAACAGATTGATTTATATCTTCAAAGTTATTTTGGATTTCTTTATGGTTTAAAGTCATTGTTGTTTGAATTAGTTGCAGTATACTATATATCTCCTCCTTTGAAATATTTATGTTTTCTTGATATGTTCTTTCTACATGTCTCTGATCCATGATGGCCAAAAAATGAGTTTTTCTCTTCCTTCCTTTTCTCTGCAAATAGCTTTACAATCCCAATTAAATAGATATTTGTAATCCAAATAGTTCAAAAAATCTTTTTTTCCTGAAATTTATAATTCTCTCATTGTCTACAGCCCAGATTATTGTCTTTTTTTGTCACAGCTGTTCTTTGTTGTTAAAACTTTGAAGGTCACAAACACAGAATAGCTTTTCCCAGGTTTTGCCAAGACTATATTAATAGCTACCATAGTCTTCATCCACCACTAGGTGTCAGCAACTATTTGTTTGCCATTTCCATATATTTTGATCCTCCATAAAAAGATTAATTCGCCACTTCTGTTAGTATAAGGGTGGGGCGGAAATCCCCCTCCTTCCCTTTCGGAGGTATTTTGCTTCTTGGGGATCTTTTCCAGGAAATTAAATGTAGAATAGAAAAAAGAAGATCAAATTTCTCATCCAGTTTCAAACACACTGTTCACAGTTGTGCTGGTTAGTGCTTTTGGACTTTGGTTGCTAGTAGCTTGGGCTGGTCGATGCAATAAAGCCAGCCTTCTCCTGTTGGGTTAGAAGGCTTTCCCCAAGTCGAACAGAAGGGCCGCCACCATTCCAGAATCGCTCAAACACTCTTATTTCTTCATCGCCTCTCTGGGGCAACTTAGACCCATTTAGGGTCCCCAGGCAGGGCGAAATTAGTCGCAGGGGTGTGGAGAATCTGCAAGCCCGCAACCGGTTGCTACCGCACAAGACCGGAAGTCAGAGGGGCTATTGATGGGGTAGGATTCAGTTTTGGGTTGACTGGAGATATTATATGGGATTCCTGAGCTGTTTAATGCTTAAATGACCTATTTTATTTCTTGCTATTTACAAATAATCATATTGGCAGATTTTGATATTTTACTACTGAATTTTGGCAGGACTAAAATGAGTTTCAGAAGTAGAAGAGTTCTTGTTCTTGAGGGACTTCCAAGCAATTATTTAATGATGATTTGTGAGTTGCATTTAACTATTTCTCCTGGCCTAGTTATTTTATGACCTTAAATTAGTGTATTATTGCCAAACAATCTCCTATCTCAATCACTGAAAATCAACTCTAGCCAAAGCAGGAAAGAGAACAAAGGTACAATTTTTGCAATGATTGAAAATCTGACAAAATATCTGCATCACTGAAAAAGTGTTACATACTTAAGTACAAAATAAAATCTGTATTTTGCTAAAATCTAACTACCTTCATATTGATCATATTCTTTGTGGGTTTCATCACCAGATAAATTAACTACCAAAAATGTAGTATGTGATTCAGGAGTTATGCTTAAGTGAAGTGAATATCACATGTCTCTAAATCATCTGCAGTCTTGTGGTATATCAACAAGGCAACTTCTTTTTCATTCTTTACCATCATGGCAATATGTTTATTCTGTCTTCAGGCTTGTGAATAAAAACAAAATACATGTTTGAGACAATGGTTTATGTAGCCTTAAGACTACAAACTAATTATGAAGAGCAACTGTGAAATGCATATAAGAAAAACTAGTGGGGGGCTTCCATTGAAACTTGTCTGAAATAGCCCATATTCATGCAAGATTATTTCTGGTAGCTCTGTTGTAAGAGAAAATTAACCAGTTTACTAATTTAATAAGATTTATAAACTGCTGTTTGGCCTTAATAAAATCCTGCAAAGTGGCCTATACAAAAAAATAATTAACCTCTTAGAAAAATTTCAAAAGTTTGAAATAAATGGGGCCAGAAAGCATGTCAAGAATATTGTATTCATTCTTATTTGTATGCTACATCCTTTGTGTGAATATCAAAAGTGTTCCCCAGATTGAGAGAAAGTTAAAATAACTTCCTGAAAATAATACATTCTAAAAAAAGGCATTAACAAGACAGAACAGCACTGCATCACAATCAATATATGAAAGACAAAAATAAAAGCTGTTAACTTCCAAAAGCTAATTGAACCAAAACCAGAGCACTCTTGACTGTTTTGAGAAATTTAGCAGAGAATGCTATTTGGATTAATCTGATAGGATGCCCCCAAATATTACTACAGAGAAAAACCTGTTTTATTAAATATTACTATTAAATATTCAACATTAACAGCAGAATCAGAATTGGTTAGTTTTGGGATGGAGGGAGCTACAAAACATGATGTGGTCTCCAGCAAGTCTGACAACTAAAAGAGATGGTTAACAGGTTACTCAAAGCAAAACAGAGATAAAGAAGTACTATTTGCCAATAATTAATTATTATTTTGATTTTCTGTGGCACACTTCTTGACTACTGTTCCTTTATGGTTGATAGTTGATGCTAAAAGTTAGAATCTGTTTACCACTTTGATATCTAGATTATCAGTTCTAAGGCTGGTTGCTGTAGCTGTTGTCAAAGACATTTTATCTTTATATTTAATTCTAATTCCAAATTTTCATTATTTCCTTGACTTTGCAGAAGCAGACCTTGCAAATTCTTCACATTTTGGCTCTTGTCATCATCACAGCTTTATGGCTATTGAAGTTTCTTTCTCCAATTTTAAAAATGTACCCATCTTCCAATCCAGTTTCCCTTAATATATACAGTATTCAGCATGCAGGTTGAATAAATATGGGGATGATATGCAGCATTGTCCCACTCTTTTGTCAACCTGGAGGCAGTCTGTCTCACTATCTTCTCTCTGTACTGTGGCTTCCTGATCTGAATACAGCTTTTATATGAACCCAAAAGGAATGTTCTGGGATTTCCATTTTTCTGAGCACAGTCCATAGCTTGACATGATCAACACAATAAAAAGCTTTTCTATAATCAATGAAGCATATGTTGACTTTTTCTTTTTCTTTTGTATTCTTTGGCTTTCTCAATTATCCAGCATCTTCAGCAATAAATATGTCATGTTCCTCAGCTTTTGGAAAAGCCAGTCTGGATATTTGACATTTCCTTTCCATGTAGGGCTCTAATGTGTATTGGATGAGCCTAAGATTATTTTGCTCACATGTGAAATTGGGGATATTGTAAATTGGCCACTATGATTCCCTAGATTTGTTAGTGTTGTTATCCTTTACTGTGTCTTCCACTGTTTGCCATATTTCTGTGGTTATTGCATTGATTCAAGTAGCTTTCCAATTTGATAATGCTGATTTAACATTTTCTAGAACTAGAGATTCTTGTTAAACAGGAAATGTCTTGGATGTTGACATCTCTACTGTAGAGTAGTTCAGTATATTTATCTATTTTTATTGATCTTTTTTTGACTCGGTTGTTATTTGTCCATTGGTGTCCTTTAGCAAACCAATTTAAGTTGGAACATTCTTCTGAGTTCAGAGTTTTTTGGAAGCCTTTTCTTGTTGTCCGTGTCTCTTTCCATCTTCAGTATGTTTGCAGATATGATGTAGTAATGTTTCTTTTCTCTTCTAACAGCTCTCTGAAAGTTTTTGTTAAATTCATTTGATTTTTCTTATTCTTGGGTTTGGCAGTTTTTACACTTTGTTCTGACATTGTTTGTTTTCTTCTGTTTCTTCACATTCATATTTTAGCAGGTTCTTTTAAAATCCATCTTTAGCAACCTCTTTGATTTCATTACATAGTTCCTCTGGTTCCCAATTATTGAGGTATAGACATTTAACACCTTGTGTTTTCCTTGAAAAAGGTGGATATAGATTCAGTATCACGTTAATGAAACAAGTTGGTTTTCTTCTTCCATTTTACTCAATCTGGAACTCGCTTATGAAAAATTCATGATCATTTCCACAGTCAATCCCTGGCCATGTCTTTGCTGTTATAACTGAGCTCTTTCTATTCCTTATGCTAATAATTTAATCAATTAGACTTCTCTGTACTGCATCTAGTGATGCCCAGGTATACTGTATATGTGTGGTTTTGGATGTTTAAAGCAATGAAAAAATCATTAAAATTAATGATTTTTTTAATCATTAAGAAATTATTAACTCATTTTCCTGCTTCATTTTGATTTCCTAAGCCATACAGTCCAACTATATTTTCCTCCTTGATTTTTCCAACATTGGCATTTCAGTCTCCAACCATGAACAGCAGCACACTTTACATCCCTCTTTCCAGGCTTGAAAGCTGTGAGACATATTTGATCATTATTAGATAAGTAGTTACATTTTGTGTCAATGAAAAATTGATGTTATAGAAAAATCCACATTTGGATATTGTAATAGGAAATATATTTTACTGGCATGTCTAGCCAGGATAAATACTTTAAATCAGTTGTATTATTTATTTATTTGTTAGACTTATATGCCAACATCTTGCCTATAATATAATAGTTGTTTTAGAAATTTGGAGAGACTATCTTTTAAATATGATTTACTTGCATCTGTTTGGCAACATATTATATATAAGTGAAACATGCATTGACAAAACAAAGCTGCATGACCAAAGTGTTTTAGAAGACTCAGAATACCTGCAAGCTGAAAATCCTTAAGAGATGAAATCCTTAAGAGATGAAACCAAGCATTCAATTTTATATGGAATTTATATATATATATATATATGTGTGTGTGTGTGTGTGTGTGTGTGTGTGTGTGTGTGTGTGTGTGTTTTCTCTGAGGTTTTCGCAGGTGTTTGTATGTAGATCTTTGGTCAAAAAACCCAAATGACCAAAGATCTACACACACACACACACACACACACACACACACACATATATATATATATATATATATATATATATATATATATATATATATATATATATTCTTAATAATTTTAAAAATATGAATCCCAGGCATATTTACTTAAAGTATAAAATCTTCGAACACTGGGATGGATAAAAAACAGTTGTTTATTGCTAAAAGATCATAATAAGCAATAAAAAGTAACTGTAAAGCATATCTACCTAATCTAAGCTTTCGCTGGTCCTCTGCCAGCGTCATCAGAGAAAGCACTGAAGGTTTGAAAAACCATTGGTAAGCCTGTTTGGTTCCACGCTCTGTTCATTGGCTGTGATGCGAGACAGTCAGAACAATGACAATTGGCTAGAGCAAGGTCCACAGGCTTACCAATGGTTTTTCAAACCTTCAGTGCTTTCTCTGATGACGCTGGCAGAGGACCAGCGAAAGCTTAGATTAGGTAGATATGCTTTAAACGGTTACTTTTTATTGCTTATTATGATCTTTTAGCAATAAACAACTGGTTTTTTTTATCCATCCCAGTGTTCGAAGATTTTATACTTTAAGTAAATATATACATATTGAAGGTTAGAATTAGCTATACACCTGAACCATACAAGTAAGAATGGAAATATCTGATCTTGGAAAACCAATGAGTCTAGCTATTTAAATGTGTAAAATGTATTTCCCATGATTTAAGGAAATAAATATCAGGAAATATTATTTTATACCTCCTTAAAAAAAATCCCAAAGGTGTTTTTTCACAAGGCAACTGGACTTTCTTATTTTTCTTTGAAGTTGTTTTGCTTCTCATCCAAGAAGCTTGTTTTGTTCAAAAACAAGAAAGTCCAGTTGCCTTGTGAAAAAGCACCTTTGGGATAACTATGACCTGGATGACTGAAAATCTCCATAGATGTCCTTAAAATAATATTTTTAAAATGTAGCCATTTTTTTATTAGCATTATAAGACATTTCAGGCCTCTTTAACTCCTATGTTTTGGTCTTGCCCAGTCACAGTTCCACCTTGGTTTCAAATCATAGCATATGGATAAAATTTTGAAAAAATATGAGGGTAAAGGATGAAAGTGTAGTGTTAAATTGATACTAAAGTATGGAATTTGTCCTTTTATGAAAAGCTTCCAATCTTCTGAGCCTGTGGCTCAACAAAAAGGATAATCTTACATAAATGGAGAGAAAGTTGTACTCTTGCTATTATGGAATGGATTTAAAATGAGTCTCTTATCTACTTTTGAAAAGTATTTCTATGTGGACTAAATTTAATGATGAGCTTAAGGATTGAATACATTTCACAATAATACAAACTGATATTATATGGATCTTTTTATTAGCTTATACCCCACATTAGGGTTTGTTTATTTTTTTAAAAAAAATTATGACAGTAGGATTTTTTAAAAAAAATTGTATAGTTAATGCTGTAATTTATTGTTGTTGGTGGTAGTGAGATACTGTAGTTATAACTGTTTCCATCTCATTATGCAATATTAATAATAATAATGTTTGGCCATCCTACTTTAAAGGCCTTAAATGATGCCAACTAGACTGTAATGCCTCTGTTTGTAATGGCTGCTGACATATCCATAATAAGGAGGAGGAGGAGGAGATTGGTGAGAGATTTGCAAGCCACATCACAGCAGTGACAGAAAAGATTGTCTGCTCCTGCTGTCATCAATAGCTGAGGGCACTAGATTTCATTTGAAGCAGCCATTGTGTGCTATCAGTTCCTATGTGGTGACCTGTCACAGTAAAGAAGAATTTCACATGGCCTGAACAAACTGACAGAACATTTTACCTTTCGGGGAAACGTAATATTTTCTGATAAGGAGCTTATGTTAGTTTTCTTAGAAAACAGCCCAAGAGCAGTTCTCAGTGTGATAAGTTGAAGGAAACATCCATGGCCCTGACTTAACAAAACAGGCCATTTGTTTTTGAGGGAGGGAGCTGCTAGAAGAAATCTAAATAAATGGCAGCTTAAAGATAATAGAGAGGGAATGCTTGCTGATCCCAGATTGATGGTTTGTAGGTTGCGTTTATTGCAAACATGCAACAAAGCAAAATGAAGCTCAAGAGATTACAGTGGGATCAGATGAAGAAAATATATTATATTATATTGCTTTATTGATTTTTCTAATTTTAGTTTAGGTCTTTCTTTTAATTCTGTAAGTAAAAAAATACTGTTTTATAAATGCTTTACCCACCATTCCACTATGCGTACATGGATCTCAATAAATAGATGGCTGCACATAATAAATGAAAGAGGACATGATCCTTTTATATCACATGGAGCCTTCCTACAATGTCTGCCTGTTCAAGACAGCATCTGAATGTAGTGCCCACTTATTATATTTGCAAATAAGTGGTCAGAGGTATTGATTACTCTCTTATTCAACTATAGATATCCAGGCACATATACAAAAGGAAGGGCAAACCAATACACACAACTCTAGGCTAGCTACAGTAACTTGCCTATTTATTACATAGATAAATTTGACATTTTTAATGAATTGGGGACAACCAGTTTGATGTAGTGATTAAAGGTGGTGAGCTAGAAACTGGCACATTGTGAGTTCTACTCCTATCTTAGGCACAAAGCCTTGAGCCAGTCACTCTCTTTCTCTCTCTTAACCTATGAAGAAGCAAAGGCAAATTATTCTCACAAATCTTGCCAAGAAAATTGCAGGCACTTATCCAGGTAGTCACCAGGAGTCAAAGATGGCTTGAAGGCATGAAGGATCCTTTCACCACCAGACCAGAGTTATGCCATACAATCAGCCTTTGCAAAAGAACCCCATAAATATGTGATATAAAAAATAAACATGTATGACTATATCAGAGGCAGATTAATTGCAACCATAGCCCAATTTGGCTCAGGTGCTTGGGATGCCTAATACTAATCCAATTATCAGACCTTACATCTAGTCCCCAAATGTCATCTGTATAATTCCATTTCTGTAAATGTACAAGTTCATGTTTGGGCTAATCTTCATAGGAAACTAGAGAGAACATCTGATTTAGCACAAAGAGGATATCTGATCATAAATATGTTGTTTATTTAACTCTAAAATATTTAATTGCTGCCTTTTCTACTGAAAAAAGTATCCCACTGAATTCAATTAGCACAGGATAAATTCAATATTAAATTAAGGCAAAGTCTCCCAAATTAAGCCCAAACCCACACCATTTCCTTGAGAACTATATAGAATTGGCTTGTTATTGTGCTCTTTCAGAGTTTTTTAAAACTTCCAAGTCTACTATATAGCCTGGAATATCATGGTGTTTTCCCATTCAGTACTAACAAGATTGCAGTTAGATTATATAACAATGTACAGGAACAGAATAGAAATAAGTCAAAACTCACAAGAAAAGAAAAGAGCAATACATGCTACTACAAGGGGCAGAAAACAGTTTAGCTTGAATATAATCCAAATGGATATAGATTTTCTCAGGGAGATCTGAGAGAGCTTGCAGGGATATCTTCCAGAGGAAAGGAGTGGTCTGGAAAAGAGAATGGTGACAAATCTACTGTTCTAACCATCCAGATATGATCAGCAATAATTGATCAGCTATCCTATAGAACATCTATAAAATAGTAAATGATTCCACTCAGAAAGTAAACTAGACTGTGTTACCTGAGTTCTCATCTCTAGAGCTATTATAATTGTTCTCCAAAGGACTCTAGTAGTTTATCTTATAGTCCAGAAGGGACTTGCTGAAGTTTTCTCACTAGGCTACATGCTTGATCTGGCACATCTGAAGTAACATCCTCTTCCTCCTCCTCTTCCACCTCCTCCTCCTCCTCTTTTCTCTACAATAACAATGCTCTGAAATGAGTCAGGCTGGGAGAGAGTGATTGGCCCCAAATAATCCAGAATGTCCAGTTTCCTGGTTTCTAGCCTGGTGCCTTGATTATTAGACCAAACTGACTGTCCATGATATGGTTTAAAAAGAATATTATTTTATTTATTTATTTTAATTCCATTTATATCCCGCCCTTCTCCGAAGATTCAGGGCGGCTTACAAGCTTAGCAGTAGCCTTCATTCTATGTATATGCCTGCTTATTAGGGCTTTCACACACACCCCAAGCGGCATTATTACAAAGTCAGCTTATTGCCCCCAACAATCTGGGTCCTCATTTTACCTACCTCGGAAGGATGGAAGGCTGAGTCAACCTTGAGCCTGGTGGGACTCGAACCTGCACTAATTGCAGGCAGCTGGTCTTACTTAAGGAGGCATTAGTTTGGAACTGCTCATGGGACACATGGTTAATATGAGAACCAAGCAGTAGTTTTCAGACTGAATCAAAGGCAAGAGATCTGTGCTATGAAAAGGAGAAGATGAGTGTCTATATATTTCCCAAAGGGATTGTACTGATCTTCTGTTTAGGCATATGGCTTCTAACTATGGCTACCGGTTCTGTTCTGCAAAAATCCCAATGACCACTAGAAGGAAGGAAAGAGTCAGTGTTTTCTGTATCACTTTGCTGCCATCAAGTGGTCATCCAAATTTAAGCAGTTCTGGCTTTGTAAGCTAAGACAAAATACTATATGTTACGAAAATAATAATTAAATTCTCCCTATCCTCAGGTTTGCAAGTTATAAAAGACATGAGACATAACCAAGGGCAGGCAGTAAAAATTATGTGACTTTAGAAGGATAAATATTCTGGCTGGATTTGTGTATACTTTTCTGATCCCATCACCTTTTTATATTTCTTCCCTTTTTTCTTGAGATCAAGCTTAATTTGCTCCTCATACCCTCTCTTTGGGGCAATATGGTGCCTTACAAGGAATTAATAGATAAGGATTTAGCCACTCTATTTTATTAGCTTGTTTTGGGGACAGATTGGAGCTATATTTTGTCCTAATGTTTAATTAAAATTTGTAAGAATATTTGCCAGCTCAAGTCTAAAAGAGGGTTTACATATTTTCTAAAGTTTATTAGAAAGTATAGTGCCCTCTTTAAAATACTTAAAAAGTCCTAAGTCTTTAATCTATATACTCTTAAACTCTGTCTCTTTGTCTTTCTCTACCCTTTAGTAAACTCAAACAGTGCATTATACCAGAACAATTTTTGAATCAAAGTAAATCAAATCTGATAATTTAAAGAATACAAATACAATGCAGGACCCATTAGTCTTGTGAAACTGAAATTTCAATCATGTTCAGACCAACTTTAATCCTGAATTTCTGGCTGATGAAGGAAGCATCCTGAAGTAGCCGAAGGACCACTCGGGACGACAGGCTAGTAACAACAAGGTTTATTAAGAGCAAGGCAACATAGAATAACTTGTCCGGCTTTTATAGCCGGCAGCTGGTCGCGAGGACCAATCAGAAGTGTTTATTTTGGCGCCGTGTCAGACAGGGACCAATCAGCGTCGTCCTCTTCTGACAGCTCCGGCTTCCGCGTGGTGAGGTGTTTTGACAGCCGCGAGCTGTCAGTGGTTGCGCCTGCGCTGTGCGGTGGACGCTTTGACAGCTCAGGTTTCCTCACGGTCCGGAGTTTGACAGCCGCGGGCTGTCAATGGTGGCGCCTGCGCTGTGCGGGGAACTTTGACAGCTGTCAAAGTTCCCGCGTGTTTCCCTGTCAGGAGGCTTTTCGTTTATACTCTTTGACGCTGCAGTATTATCGACTGTTAACATATATGCATATCTATTAATGGCTTTTTCATATATAACACACCCCTTACCCCTCCCCTGGTTCGTTTCTTTGCTCTTGAATGTTTGAACCTGCCCACTGATAGTCTTTTAGGTAGGTGGGTGGTCTTCGATTTCTGGTTGAGCGGCGAAGGGGTGGCGGGTGGTCTGGTTCTGGTCCTTCGTCTTGGTGTTCTTCTTCCTGGTTTGGGATAGGCGGCATTTCTGGTGGGGGTTGTATGTCGGCACTGGCTGGTTGCTCAGGAATGTGTGGTGGTTGTCTGGGTCTGAGCTGATCAATATGGCGGCGTATGTTGCCCTGTGCTTGCGTAGCTATAAGGTATGATATGGGCCCTGTTTGTTTTATTACTGTCCCTTGGACCCACTTGTTTTTATCTGTGTATGATCGTGCCCAAATCAATTGCCCTGGGTTGAGTGTGCGGGCGGGGTGGGGGTGCTGTTTTTCTTCTGGATATGTATCGGGGTGCAGTCTGTCCAGACGTGTTATTAGCCTCCTCCCCCATCTTAATTCCGCCGGTGATTTGCCGGTCGTAGAGCATGGTGTTGTGTGTTGTGCTAAGAGGAACTGGCTGAGGCGCCTCTGCCAGTTTCCATTAACGAATTTTCTTAACGCTTCTTTTGTGGATCGTACCATAATTTCAGCCATTCCGTTCGACGACGGGTGGAACGGCGCCGACGTGACCAGCCTAATACAATTCTTCATAGCGAAGATCTGAAATTCACGAGAGGTGAATTGAGGTCCGTTGTCAGAAACTATGGTGTCAGGTAGGCCGTGTGTAGCGAATATTTTCCGTAAAGCTTGAATAGTGGCTTGGGACGTTGTTTTCCTAAGGGGTGTGACTTCCAGCCATTTAGAGTGGCTGTCTACTACAATTAAGAAACTTTGGCCCTGGATGGGTCCTGCAAAATCTATATGTATACGTGACCAAGGGTTCCTTGTAGTCTCCCATTTATGGACCGGTGCCTGGGGTGGGTCATTCCTGGTCTCTTGACAGGTATAACACCCACCCACATACTTTTCTATTTGTTTATCTATGCCTGGCCACCACACATAACTTCTAGCCATCGCCTTCATTTTTACAATTCCGGGGTGTCCTTCGTGTAAAATTTGTAATGTTTGGTCAATGTTTTTCTCAGGTATGATGACCCTATTTCCCCACAGCAGGCAACCTCTATGTGTTGAGATCTCATTTTTCCTGTTATAATAAGGTTGGAATTGTGGTTGTGGATTTTGAGCTGGCCATCCTGTTGTGGCCCATTTGAGGATTCTGGCCAGTATTTTATCTTTGGCTGAATTATTAGCTATAATGTTTGCAGTCAGGGGGCATTCTGGAAGTTGGGAGATTGCTAAAATCTGGCTGGCTGGGGCTGGGTCTGCGTCCCTGGTTTGTATGGGCAGTCTGCTGAGGCAGTCAGCATGTCCCAATTCTTTACCTGGTTTATGTATTAGTTGATAGGAATAGGCTGCTAAGAATGTTGACCATCTTAAAATTCTCGGAGAGAGAATTTGTGGGGTAGTTTTGTTCCAAGTGAATATGCCTAGGAGGGGTTTGTGATCTGTAAATATAGTAAATGGTCTTCCATACAGGTAATCATGAAATTTTTTGACCCCTGCTACTATTGCTAGGGCTTCCCTGTCAATTTGTGCATAGTTTCTTTCAGCTTTGGTCAGAGTGCGTGAATAGAAGGCTATGGGTCTGTGTGTACCGTCCTTAAATATGTGACTTAAGACAGCCCCGATTCCATATGGAGAGGCATCGCAAGCGATGCATATTGGGGTGTCTTCTCTGAAAAGGGTGATAGTTGAACTGTGACAGATAATCTTTTTTAACGATTGGAAGCTATTCTCATGTTCTTTGGTCCAGGACCAAGTTGTACCCTTGTCTAGGAGTCTATGCAGAGGCTCTGCAATAGTGGCTTTATGGGGAATGAAGGCGTGGTAAAAGTTTAACAGTCCTAAAAAGGCTTGAAGCTCTTGTTTATTCCTAGGGCTGGGTGCGGTCTGAATAGCCTGAAGTTTTTCTGAGGTGGGGTGAATGCCCTGGCTATCTATTTTGTACCCTAGGAATTCAGTGGATGTGACTCCAATAGAGCACTTTTCCCGCTTAAGTTTGAGGCCGGCTTCTCTGAGCCGGCTCAGCACAGCTGACAGCCTGTCAGCTAAGTTCGCTTCGTTTTCTCCGGCGATGAGAACATCGTCGAAATAGGGGCAGACCCCGGGTATTCCTTTCAGGGTCTTCTCCATGATACCCTGAAATATACCCGGGGCCGCCGATATGCCGAATTGGAGTCTCTTTACTTTAAAGGCACCGCGGTGGGTGACAATAGTCTGGGCCTCCGCAGTGTCCTCAGTGACAGGCAGTTGCAAATACGCCTGTGTGAGATCGAGCTTGGCGAAAAGGGCGCCAGAGCGGATGGAAGCAAATACGTCCCTTACCGCTGGCACCGGGTAGGCATGGGGGCTGAGGGCTAGGTTGACTGTCGCCTTATAATCAGCGCACACTCTCACTTCACCATTAGGTTTGATTGGGGTGACAATAGGGGTCTCCCAGGTTCCCCCTTCTGTTGGCTCAAGCACCCCTAGTCCTACGAGGCGATCAAGTTCGTTTTCGATTTTTTCTTTAAGGGCAAAAGGTACCCTCCTGGCTCTTATCCTAATTGGTTGGATTGCAGGGTTTAGCTGTAAGGAGATGGGGGGACCCGTATATCTTCCTAAAGTGCCATCGAAAACGTCGGCGTACTTATCGCAAACGGCTTCTAGGCTGGGTGTTTGAATGGTGTTAACCCCCGTTAAGGCGATGCCTAGTGGGCTGAACCAGTTTAGTCCTATCAAGTTGGTACGGTTCCCTGGTGTAACTAAAACCTCCAGGGAACCCCTGAACCCCTTGTACTGCACTACGACCTTAGCTTTCCCTTCCAACGGAATGGGGGTTTTCTGGAAGTCAGCTAGGTGTACCTGAGTTTGTTTCAGGGGAATTTGCCCTTGGCCTTTCTGACAGATCTCCCGATAGGTTGTCAGCGAAATTAAGGAGACTGCTGACCCTGAATCTACTTCCATATGGCAGGGCACCCCCTGAATTCTGACCCAGATCTTAACCTTGGAGCTTATGCTATTTACTCTGTCAATTGTCTCTACCAGGGGGCCTGGGTGGGGTTCTCTGCTGGCCTGGGCAGCCGGCCTACCTGGGGGGGTTGCCTCCACCTCATTGATGTTGTCCCGGCCCTTGCTGCGGCACACCGGCTTGATGTGGCCAGTCTTCCCGCAATTGTGGCATTTCGCGTTCCTAAAGCGGCAGCTTCCTCGGGCATGGTTGCCCCCGCAGCTGGCACAGGCGGCTCGTTGCTCGTAACGCGGTGGTGGCGGTGGAGGGTTCCTGGACCCCCGGCGGTCCGACGTTTTGCTCCTTCTTGGCTGCCGGTGCTCCATTCTGCGCTGTAGGGCTTCTCCATCGGTGAAATCTACCGACTCTCCGCTGTCGCTGAAGGCTGCGCTTTCCTGGTAGACGGTCGCGGGGGTCTCTGGGGTCGTGTTAGTCGACTTCTTCTTGTGGCTGTGTTCGTATGCCATGATCTCCCTGGTCAGCTCAGCCAGGTTCATGTCGGGTTTGGACGTCAGTTTCTTCTGTAGCTTCTCGTCCCTCAGACCGATCACCACCTGGTCTCTGATGCGGTCTTCCAGGTCGGGGAAGCAGCAGTTCCTTGCGGCGTGTCTGACCCCGGCGATGAACTCGTTGGCGGGCTCGTCCTGCCGTTGTTTCTTTTGTGCGAATTGCACCCGCCAGTACAGTTCTGATCGAGCCGGCATGTAGTATTTGTTCAGCTGGTCCACCAAGTCCGCGTAGGAGACTTCAGTGATGGGCACTGGGCTGAACAACCCGACGGCTGCATCATACACCGGGGGTCCGCTGATGTACAGCAGAGCGGCGGCCTTTGCTCGGTCGTCAGTGATTTTACTGACGAGGAGGAATCCCTCGACTTGGCCGAGGTGTGATTGCCATCTCTCGGGATGGCGGGTATCAAACTCCCTCACACGGCCGAAGTTTGCCATGTCGTCCGGTCCTGGGTTGCTCCGATGGAAGTTAAAACTTCCGTGACAGCTCTTGCCGGGAACTTCCTTCCTCGGCCGTGACTTCAGCTCCGGAGCGATCCCACCTTCGTCGCCAGTGAAGTAGCCGAAGGACCACTCGGGACGACAGGCTAGTAACAACAAGGTTTATTAAGAGCAAGGCAACATAGAATAACTTGTCCGGCTTTTATAGCCGGCAGCTGGTCGCGAGGACCAATCAGAAGTGTTTATTTTGGTGCCATGTCAGACAGGGACCAATCAGCGTCGTCCTCTTCTGACAGCTCCGGCTTCCGCGTGGTGAGGTGTTTTGACAGCCGCGAGCTGTCAGTGGTTGCGCCTGCGCTGTGCGGTGGACGCTTTGACAGCTCAGGTTTCCTCACGGTCCGGAGTTTGACAGCCGCGGGCTGTCAATGGTGGCGCCTGCGCTGTGCGGGGAACTTTGACAGCTGTCAAAGTTCCCGCGTGTTTCCCTGTCAGGAGGCTTTTCGTTTATACTCTTTGACGCTGCAGTATTATCGACTGTTAACATATATGCATATCTATTAATGGCTTTTTCATATATAACACACATCCTTTTGGTCACATGATAAAGATGCTCTGATGAGATGATGGAAATGTCTAGCTTTGAGGTTAAAAAAACCATAGACAGATAACAGACTGCACTACCTTTCTCTTAAAGGATGATCCAATAGACCATAGATTATCTAGAACTCTTTAAGCAGCAGTTGCCTCCCCCCAGTTTTTCTGCTCATAACTGCAGATTTTTTCCCCAAGTATGAATCTATTGTACCAAAATCCACAAATATATTTCTAGCAGGTTCTGGGGTGCAATTCCTTTGAATCCATACTCTTGGGGCAGTTGTGGGGAGAGAAATGTTCCTCAGGTTGCTGACTAGTAGTAGCTCACCAGTGTTTGTGCTTCTGACTCTTGTGTAGTGTGATTATTTTAATTGGAAATAATTCCCAAGGAGTTCAATAGGGTTTATTTCTGTATAACTGTGCCAAGTCAGAAGAGAGCATCTCTAAGTCCACTGTTGCATTTATTCTAAACACTTCCATATCACAAACTTATTCCATAGACCAACAGTGGTGGCTACAATTTTTTAAAAAATTACATGAGCAATGAAATGAATTGTATGCCCATAATATGTGAGCAAAACATATTTGGACTGCAATTCATTGCTAGATTTTCCACGATTTCTGCTTCTCTTCACTTTGAATGTTATTTATTTCAGTTTTTAGACTGGCTTTCAGGATTACTCTTCTAAAGGCAACTCATAACCTATAACAATATATTATTCACCATATCATAAAATCTTAAGCTAAAACAGTCAAATATATCTGCAAACACTATAGCAATAGTTACAGAGAAAATCTGTCATATCCATATCAGAAAGGTAGTTTGCACAGCTTAAAAGAAAACTCTCTTTTCTTTATTTTGTTGATTTATTGCAGGACTAGAAAACCGTGCTTCTACATAAGGTCAGGGAGAGTGGGCCACTATTCAATATACCATGCAGTCATAATGCTCAGCCTAATAAAATAAAGGAGATACACTTTGAGATAGCCAGGTGAACTGCCATACAGGCAATACATAGTAAAGAGAACAGGTGTGATAGTGTTTTATATATAACATGTTGTGAAGACCTAAGCAACTATACATATTGATATTTGTGAAATAAAGGTCTTATTACAGAAAGTAGTTCTGATGTCTGGAATGCAGCCCTTAGGGCATAGCATTTCTATCTATACCCACAAAAAGCAATATGATGAGGACTGATGGCATAACCCATCTCTTGTTCTTTCTTCTGATTGGTTGTAATCCAACTTCCTGTTCTGTGGTTTGCTATTTGAGTATCCCCTAGTCAGAACAAACATTCTCAGATGTATAAATGCAACAAATACAATAAATGTTCAGTCATCTCTGAACAACAGACACATACATTCCCTGATGTGTAGCACAAAGAAGTCTACTCCAAACTTTAGACACAAAGCCAACTGGATGATCTTGGACCAGTCTCATACTCTCTTAGCCCTAGGAAGGAGGCAATAGCAAACCACTTCTGAGTTTTGCCAAGAAAACTGTGGGCATTTTTCCTGGAGATCATGACTGACTTGGAGAGAAGGGAAAGCACACACTCCCCCAGCCACCAAAAAAAAAAGGTTGTTGTGTTTTCCTTTGTTGGAGGATTGTCACCTATGTCATGACATCATCACACAACTTGTATGCGTAAATTGTATATTTTATACAATATCATGATTCCCTCCTGCCCCCTGTGAACATGCTTCTTTGTGCTGAAGCTCATATTATAGAACTTACACTGACCAGAACAGCAACTTGGAAAGATGGCTTCCAAGATTAAAATTCTACGATTCTGTGATATTGCTATTCCTTACCTTAAAGAACTTACTGTGTGTTGCTCTACAGAGCTGAGTACTCTTCCTCTAGGAAAGATGCCTTTTGCCTGTTTTATGGTATATATACCAACTCCATGTGCTTCCATGAAAAGTCATACATCAAAGCTGCTATTAATTCCAAGTTTGAAATTTTGTGATTTGTATCCTCACCCTCAGCCCAAGAACCTTGCCAAAAATGTCCTTTGTCAGAGTACTAATTTTGCAGACGACCCACTTGATCTTCATTTTTGGCTGGTAATTACTAAGTCAGACACAAGCCTTTTTCCCCCTCTCTTATCCCCTGGCAGCCAGAGAGGCGGGGATTTCTAAGAACCTATTCATTATAGTTTTGTTGGCACAGAAATGCCCCAAATTCTGCACTCTCTACAGACATAAAAATAATAAGATTGTTAGAATAAAAAGATGTGACCTAACAATTATTTTTGCATTTTTAATGAAAGATCAACATCTTCAGTATTACTTTAACTTCAGAACTTAGAACATTTTATTTTGCCTATAGCTAAAAGTGTCAGCTGCAGTTTGAACAGATTTGGTGCTCCATTCCTGAACTACAGTTTTGCTCTGTCTCCATTCCAATATGCTTGTTTACTCATTCACCTATGACATTTCCTCAGATTAAATGGAATTGTCTCATACATATATAGCTGGGTTTCTGCTAATATCTAATAAAAAATAGAAAAGAATTAGGATGCAATTGTGGGAGCATTCCCATATTTTTTCAGGACACAATTAAATCAATATCCAGTTTTCCTTGGTATATCTATATAATGGAATACACACACACACAAACACACCAGAGTGTGCCAAAAGTCAGACCCCATAGGCCAAACACAGCATATTTTATTAATTAATATCTTTTGTAAAGAAAAATGTTACTTAGGAACATTCCAAGGTCATGCATTCTCTTTGGAAAGCCTTTAGAAATCAGCATATCTTTATCAAAGAAAAAAAAAGTACAGCTTTATAAAGAAAATGCAATGTTTTGAAGGCTCAGGAAGCCACATGTAGAAAATGTTCACTGGAGAAGCTGGATCCAAAAAAGGAGACCACAAAGGCATAAAAAAGAAGATAGCAAAGACAGTGAGTCACTTCTGCTTCAGCTGTGGCAATGGGGCACAAAAGGTAATAAGTTGATGCGGGGAACTGGGAGAGAAGGTAGCTTGGACTTTCTGCGGCAGACTGGGCAGCTGAGGCTTCCCAGGACATAGCAAGCAGCCCCAGAGCCACAAGGCAGAGTGCAAGATGACCAAAAGGCATAAAGTGGGTGGGGAGAGAAGTAAGTTTGTGGATGGAGAGGGAGGCAGTGCCTTATCTCACTAGGACTCAGGGCTCAGAGGAATGGCTTGGATTGGGCTGGGTATTCACTTAATAACCCACAAATATCAGCTAATGAAGTCTGTGCAGTGTCATAAAATCTCATTTTTCAGCCTTACCATTTCACAATAATAAGCTCAGTCACAATTGTGGTTGGAGGTTGGAGGGCTGCCTATAATACATTTTCTACTTCCGGCTCTAAAAGATAAAATCTCTTTTGGCTCTCTCAAATTAGCTGATGGGTAAGATTATCAGAACAGGCAGTAAAA
Organism: Vipera berus; assembly: GCF_964194415.1. Classification (NCBI taxonomy): domain Eukaryota; kingdom Metazoa; phylum Chordata; class Lepidosauria; order Squamata; family Viperidae; genus Vipera; species Vipera berus. The sequence goes on from NC_138202.1 coordinate 329,743,686, forward strand.
ATGAACCCTACCATCAAGATGAAAAAGTTGAAATGGATCCCACAAACTTGACAAGCTGTTGTACTGGATACTATTACAACAACAAGTATTACTATTATACCAAGATGGTATCTTCTTAGTGATCTGCACATTTGTTATAGCAGACATCAGTGATATTGGGATAGGTAATACTAGATCCCATTAGTTAAAGAAACTTTGCCAATTACAGGATTATACAATGAAGTCAGCAAAATAACATTTTTATTGTCTTCACTACCACACTGGTGGCAGAAGTATGGAGTCTATCAGGTTTTAGTCCATCTAGAAGTGCCATCAATCTAATTCAGGGGTGTCAAAGTGCCAGCCTGCAGGCCAGACGTGTTGTCAGGAAACCATGCCCATTCCATTGCCAACAATAGAGAAAAAGCTCGATACATCGTGCGATGTCACATGATGTTGCGAGGTTGAAATGTCTGATCTAATTCATTGCTCAGAACCAAGTGGGAAACAATGCTCCATTTTAACAGAAACACTCATGTGATGGCTTGTCACATTTCACCATTTCTCAGTTAGACCAAGGAATCAACAAAATCAACTACCAGAAAAACATGCCATAAACAATTTTTTTTCCAGGAAAGAATAATAGATTTGAAAGGAGGAATTCTAGCCATCAGATTCAATCCTGTGCTCATGCAGGAATCCCAATTAAAGTATCCATGATAGGCAATTGTCCAGGCTGTATTTAAATCCATCAAATGTTAAGGTAACTAATGCTACTGTTGAACTAGTTTTATTCTTATTTTTTTTTCCTAAGATATCACCCTGTCCCAAAGTCTTGGTTTTCAATAGTTTCCTGAATGACATAAGGGTGGGAACCACTTCAATTACAATAATCCAATTGTGTAATAAAGAGCCCTAAATTAAAACCTGCTGTGAACTCAGTGTCAAGATCCTTCTAAAAAAGAAATAGCTGTCATGGAGATTTCAGATACTAAAAAGAGGAGAATAGTCCTGGATTAGTCAAAAATTGATCATAAAGCTAGTAAATGTTGTTAAATATATGAATGAGCACTGCACCAACCATAACTCTGGCCTATCTTTCGGATGAATCCAAAGCTAGCTGTCATTGCTTGCCTATAATAGAAGCAATTCCTTACAATAAAGTGGGCATCTATACACAGCAACTCTTTCTCAGTTCTCTGGTCTATGTTAATGCTATATGCTTGGCCATATAGGCATAGTTCTTCCTAGTTAGGCATCTTAAATTTCATCTACCCAGATCCTTTAAATCCATGCATACCCTAAGAGCAGTAGCAGGCCAGATATCTGGATGCTGGAAAGGAAGTTTGAGAGAATGATAGTTTGCAGCTGTTTACTTTCTTCCTTTTTATTGATCCATCCTTTCCATGAGTGATTTTATCCCTCCTGCCCATGACCACCACTTCATCAATGAGTAGGCATCCTTTCATGCCAGCTACCTTATGAGTGTATCTCAATATGTTCTGAAAATGTCATATGATTTTACAGGCTCCAAAACATTGAAGATGTTTAGTGGCCTAGAACCTGTTTTTCATGCAGAACAGCCAGATTTTATTCCTGACACCTCTAGTGTTTGAGAAAGTTCAGGTAGATGGTTTTTCCTCAATAAAATGATCTCTGAGCATTTATATTAGAGCTGACTTTCTTCTTTTTATGACAAAAATGGTTTTGGTACATATGCAATGAATAAAAATATATATTGATTTCAGCTCTGTAATTGCTTTCAGCATTTCAATCTGAGGTAGAATATGTGGATGTGAATCCAAATATTTTGGGCATTTATTCCACTCTAAATAGCATTTTAAAGAAAATACTATTGGGTATTAATATAATGAATAGCATTATAAGCACCAAAGTTTATGTTTATTGCACTTATTAAATGGGCTTTGATATCACCTATAAAATAAATGGCAGAGTTAGCAAATTAGCACTTACATGCTTCCAACCAATATCTGCAATTTTGTCTACTCAACTTCATCAGCCTATTTCTTTATTATTCCTAGTTCATATACAGAGAATCTATAGTAAAGCCTGAGTGGTTATTTTTTAATTATGTAAATTAAACACACACTCTTGGGTATGTATGTCTAGTTACCTAAATACAGTGGCCAGAGTTGTTGTTGTTTTTAAAAAGCTGACCTGTGCAGTTTGAAGTTCACAGCTTTAATTGCCAGCTGTGTGGCTAATCATTCTTTTTACTATACATTACTGCAAAGTAAAAGACTATTTAAATAAGGTTCTGTATACAACCCACATGAGACCTTATAATAAGGTCAATGATATCCCATCCATTGGATTTGGAGAGCATCCAGCAAGGACACTGTGTAGTTATTAGAAAAACCTCTATAGGAAGTATTTGTATCCTTCCTTCCTTTTACCATTTTAATTCAATTTAATGGAAAAGAAATTACTTTCAAATCAAAAACCATTGGATGAAATTATCTGGTTGAAGTGTGAGTTCTTACATTTGTCATATCTGAAGGATAATATTTTGTGTCTGGGTATACACAAATGTCCTGCCATTCGCTGTGAAGTCCTTTATCAGGCAAGTAGTTTATAGCCTCCCTAGTTTCTTGAATCTCAACTAAAACTACAAGAAAGACATCACCAAGTATGAAATTCTTATAAATTTCTTTTCAGATCAGAAAGAAGGGCAACTGGAAGGCTGAGACATAGAAAGCCATGTGATGCAAAAAAATACAGTGTCTTCCCTCAATCACTTCATAGCAATGAGATATGCTACAAAATAAAGATATTCTAAAGATCTCCAAGAATAAATTAACACAATAATACTTTTACTTGTTAAAAGGAAAACTCAGGAGACTGGAATGAATTTTAGCATGGCACTGAATTTTATCAGGACACTGGCCCAAGCATCAGGATCGTGTGAAACTTCTCATGCTTTGGTGAAAATTCAGAAAATGCACCTCCTCAATACTGATTCATAAAGCAACATAACTGTAATTATTTCTGGAGTGAAATGAAGCAACCATGTTACTTCAGCTTGCTCTGCAGCTCATTTCAGCCTTCTCCTGCAGGGCCTTCCTTTTCTGAGAAGCAGCACAGTGAGGACTTAAGCACTACCTTTTCCTGCAGCTGTGACTGAAGATTTCCCAAGCTGATAGCTACAGCAAAAGTTGAGGGATGCCTGCAGCACATAAAAAGCTGTGCAAGATAGAAGCTCACTAAAGATCTTTCAGAAAACAGCAACAGACAGCAAATGCACCCTTGCAAAGAAGCTGAAGAAACAGTAAACCAACTGGTTAGCTGCTGAAAGAAGATTGCATTCATTGACTGTAAGTAACAGCATGACAAAGTAGCAACAATGGTGCATTGGAAGATCTTCAAGAAATACCATTTGCCTTCAAGCAAGAACTGGTGGGACCATAAAATAGACAAAGTAGTAGAAAATGAAGAAGCTAAAGTGCTCTGGGTCTTTAGAATTCAAACAGACGGGCAACTGCCATATAACACCTCAGACTTAACAATTGTTGATAAGAAAAACAAAAAAGTCAGGACAGGATAGTGGATTTAGCAGTACCTGGAGACAGCAGAACTGGAGAAGATAACAAAATTCAAACAAAGGTAGTACCAATTGCAATAGGCACTTTGGATGCAATCCCAAAACAACTGGGGGTCCCTTGGACAACATCAGCATTGACAAAATCACCACCAATCAATTGCAAAAGGCAGCTTTACTTGGAACAGCTTATATCCTGCAACAATACCTTTAGCACCATCAAACATCAACATCCCAAGTCCTTGGGAATGACTCAAAAGGTGGATAAAAATGCCAACTCTAGTCTGAACATCTGCCTGACTGTATAACAATCCATAATACTTTAAAGTCTTAGCATAGTAGTACTACTATTGGAAAATAGACGGGGGAGGGGGGAACAGTCTAAGTAACTCAAGTGTTACAGGGATTGACAATTAAACTTCCCTGTTTTCTGCTTCTTTTAGGTATGAATTAGATCATAACCTGCACACTGTGCTTTCTGTTTCCCATTCTTTCTCACAAATAAGACATTTCCTACCTACAGTTAGCAAGGAACTTATATTGTTCTCTCCCAGAAACAATACAACAGCTACAGGAGATATTTCTTGTTTAAACAAGTTACAAGAAGATTATTGGAAGGGTAACAGCCAGGTTATCTAACCCATAAAAGTACGAATGATTTACAAATATTTAACAAGGGGGGAAAAACTAATTATGCCACTCCTGTCACACAGAGGGCAGGCTTAGAAATGGTATAATCAATATAGGAATGTTCACTGTAATGCAGCTTGTCAGTTTTTTCATCAACCAAAAAAATCTCTGCCCAGTGATTAAACAGAATGAACCCTCTCTGCACAGAATTGTCTTTGTGTCAATTGTCTTTTTAACTGCCCTGATAGCGAGTTGTGAATGTTATTTAACATTATTGCTGTGGTGAGAAGGATTTAACCCAGGCATGTCAAACTGCCAGCCCATGGCCGGATGCATCATGTCGAAACCATGCCCACCCCATTTCCGGCAATGGGGAAAATACATTGTGCGACGTCACGCGATGTCGCAAGTTTGACATGCCTCATTTAACCTTTCTTTGTAGTCTACTGCTGCTTTACGTCTAGCTTTGACTTCTTAGGTGTCTTCATTTTCTTCTTGGAGTTCTCCATCATTGCACACAAAACTTCAATAGCCCCTCTTATAGTGAGATTTGGTTCTTGATCTTATGATTGTCTGCCTCATTTAGGGGCTCATGAGAAGAGCCCATTATTTATAGTGGGCAAGGATAGATCCAAAATTGGACATGGTCACCATTTATTTTCTCTTTCTGCTATTTTCTTTCTTTCTCCTTGTCTTCCTCTTTCTATTTGTTGTTTCAGGTTTCCCTTATTTTCTCTTCTTCCATTTTACTAGAGATGAAATAGAGAGTGTGTGTAATGTTAGGAAGAATGGGAGAGGAACAGAAAGGAAGAAAGTGGCAGAAAAAGAAAAGGGTAGTACCAGAAGGCTGAATTAAATGCTTGCCAAAGACAGCTAGAAGGTTTATAGATTGCCCGCCATTGAGTAATAATGACTGCATGTCATTCCTCATCTTGAATACTTCAGAGTCTTTTAGGTAGGAAAGGGGCTTGAGAATGTTTTTTCTCCCTTTTCCAAATATTCTTTTTATTTATGACCATGAATTCAGATTCCTTTTCCCCCAAAATCTGCTCTTAGGGATATTCTGGAAATGGCTCCCAAACAGGACTGTACAGACATGTTTTAGAGCAATTCCCCAGCCCTTGCCAAAGTCATGAAATTATAGAAATTGTAGTCCAAACTATCCAGAGTATAGTATGTATCCCTACGCTAGAAGTGAGGACCACTCTTTGTTTAATAGCGGATTTTTTATTATTAAAAAAGAGCCTTGAACATGACCAAAATTATGATGGCTTTTTATGAAAGAAACAAAGAGAAAATGTGGAAGCTGTTTCATCTATAATCTTTACACATTGGGATAACTTTATTGCTACTGTCAAAACAAAGGAAGCTACTATTATATTGTAATAAATGAAAGCTACATTTTTGAACTCCTCTGATTCTCCCAAACTACAGTGCTGTAACTCCTAATTTACAGTTTACTCCAATTGCATAGATGTAGGAAACATAAACTTTAAAAAATGATTAATTTCCTTGCTTTTACCCAGCAAAGTCTTCCAAGGATTGGCCAGTTCTCTAAAATAAATACATAGAAAAATACAGCCTCCTCTCCTCTCCTCTCCTCTCCTCTCCTCTCCTCTCCTCTCCTCTCCTCTCCTCTCCTCTCCTCTCCTCTCCTCTCCTCTCCTCTCCTCTCCTCTCCTCTCCTCCCTCCTTCCATTAAGTACAGTGTGCAACCAGATAAGTTTTACATTTTTCAGCTTGGTTGTATTTGGAGTAAGTCTTTCTTGGTGGAGAATTTTCACTAGTTTTATCAGAACTCTTGCAATGCAAGATGCTTGCATCCTACAGATTCAGAAAAGTCTACCTTTATGTCTACCAACTGTTTTATGGGAATCCAATGTTTTGGGCATTAAAAAAAAACAATTGAGGGGGCAAATTAAGGTACTTCAGTGAAAACTAAACAGACTCAGAAGGCTTTCTAACTGTTAAGGAATAAATTGTAGGAAGGGGAACGAAATGCAGTATACTCTCTGGGAGAGGGTTGGGTAAAAGCTTATAATAATATTTATTTATTTGGTCAATTTCCAATGACTCTGAGTGGATTACTGAGGATTAAAAACAATTAAGTAAAAACAGAGTAACAATTAAAGCAACCACACTGGGAAGGCAGAGCAACTTCCAGTACATCACGAAAACTGTTAAACCACAGTTAACAAATTCACATAATTACATCACAATTAGTGGGTTCACAATTCATTCTTAACCCAGCGCCTGTGAGAACAATCAGATATTTAATGATCTTATTGTCAGCAAGGCTGGAACTATATAGACCTCAGTGGGGAGGCAGTTCCAAGGGGTAGGCACATTGAGAAAACACAGAACATAGAATACTAGAGTTGGAAGGGACCTTGGATGTCTTCTAGTCCAATCATGATTATACTTCTAGACCACTGGTGTCAAACTTGCCACATCAGAGCTGGGTTGGGCATGGCCTCTGTTGTGTCCATAGTTAATGGGAGTGGTTTCCCTAGGCGGGAAAACATGGTGCAGTTATTGGTTGTTACATTCTCGGCGGGAGATTCTGGGCTGGGGATTGGTTATGTTTAAAGGCACCTTAGTATATAAGATGGGGTTCAACGGCTGCTAGCCAGTTGACCCATGTGCATTCAATAAACATTCTCTTGTTCAACCTCGCTGTCTACGCGCGTCATTCCGGACTTAACAGTGGCGACGAAGGTGGGATTGACGGCGGAACAGCGAAGGAGCCCCGGAAGCCAGCTGAGCGAAAAGTGGGAAATTTGAATCGCAGTCAACCGAACTACTGCCGCAACTGACTCACAGAATGGCACAAGTCGGATCCCTGAAGGAGTTCGACCCGAACCACCCCGAAGACTGGGAGGAGTACGTCGGCCAAGTCGAGGGGTTCATGCTGGTCAACGGGATAACGGAGGACCAGAAGAAAGCGGCGGCTCTTCTCACCATTAGCGGCACGCCGGTTTACCGGGTTGCCGTCAGCCTGTGCCAGCCCTTGCCGGTCTCCAGCATGTCGTACGCCGACCTGTTGGCCAAGCTAAAGGTCCACTTTACTCCAAAGAGGTCCGAACTGTTTTGGCGGAGAATATTCGAAAAACGGAACCAACGGCCAGGCGAGTCAATCACGCAGTTTGTGGCGGCAGTCAGAGAAGTGGCCCTGCGTTGCAAATACGATAACCTCAAAATTCGAATCAGGGACCGAGTATTGGGGCTGCGAGATGAACACTTACAAAACCGGATAATCGCAAAGCCCACGGGCACACTGCAAGAAGTTTTAGACGAGCTACTCACGTACGAGTCTACAGGCAGACGCAACCCCCCCTACAACAGCATGGCTGCCTCGGCTGAAGTCAACCTTGAGAGCCATGTGGACGGTGGGGAGGTGGACTACCAGTGGGAAGCCGACGTTGCAGAAATCGCCCGAAGGTTCGGGAAGATGGCGGCGAGACCCTCACGCTCCAACGGACCCGACCAAGGGAGAAGACAGCAGCCTCCAGCACCACAATGACCCCAGAGGGACAACCAAACCAGGCCTCGCGACCCCGAAGCGAGGTGCGGCAGCTGCGGCGGAAACCACCTCTGAGCAACATGCAGGTTCCGAACCGCGAAATGCCGAGGGTGCGGAAAAACAGGCCACATCCAGGCCATTTGCCGTAGCCGACCACGCGACAACCGTCTCCACGAGCTCGACGCATGGGCCTCAGGTGAGGTAACCCCCAAAGGGAGTGGCGGAGAGACCCCAAGACCTAAGGCACGCACTTCCAACCCCCGGGGGTGGGGGTCAACCACGTGGGAACCCCTAGAATTAATCACATTCTGAGGCCTAAATTAAAAATTGGAGTCCAACTGCAGGGCATCCCCTGCAAGATGGAAGTGGACTCGGGGGCCTCAGTATCTATAATTTCCAGTGACACCCTTAGATACATTGAGAATAAAAGCGGCCGTAGAATTCCCCTAAAACCCACTAAACTACAGTTAGCCGATTTTCAAAAAAAAACCATAGAACTAAAAGGCGAGGCCACTATTAAGGTAAAATATAAGGGGTTTAACGGATTTTTAGACCTCTTAGTCACCGAGGGCCAGAGAACCAGCCTAGTAGGCCTCAATTGGTTCCCGGCCCTGGGAATCTGGGTAGGGGGAATTAACACAATCAATAGTAAGACCCTTAAGTCTGTCTGCGACAACTTCGCAGACGTGTTCGATGGGTCGTTAGGGAGATACAAAGGACCCCCCATTACTTTTAATTTAGACCCCGCTGTTAGGCCCATCAGGCTTAAGGCCCGGAGGGTGCCTTTCACCCTTAAACAAAAAATCGAGGCCGAACTAGATAAGCTAGTAGGCCAGGGCGTCCTAGAACCCGTAGAGGGAGGCCTCTGGGAGACACCAATTGTCACACCCCTTAAACCGAACGGGGATGTGAGGATTTGTGCCGACTATAAAGCCACCCTAAATTTAGCGATGAAAAAACACTTACCCGGACCCGACGGTGAAGCAGGTCCTCGCGACGATCCAGGACGGCACCATTTTCGCCAAGCTCGACTTGGCGCAGGCGTACTTGCAACTCACTGTGTCTAAGGAAGCCGCCGAGGCTCAAACGATAGTTACCCACAAGGGGGCGTTCCGCGTTCACAGGCTTCAATTTGGAATAGCAGCAGCTCCAGGCATCTTCCAAGAGGTGATGGAGAGGACCTTGAAGGGCATTCCAGGTGTATGCCCTTACTTCGATGATGTCCTAATCGCTGGAAAAACTGAGGACATCTTAGCAGACAGGCTGGAACAGGTACTGGGGAAATTTAGGGATGCAGGGCTTAAATTAAAAAAAGACAAGTGTTGCATAGGTGTAAAATCAACTGAATTTTTAGGATTTAGAATTGATGCCCTGGGTATACACCCTACTGAAGGAAAAATTAAGGCAATCAAATTAGCACCTGAACCCAAAAATAAGGCGGAACTACAAGCCTTCCTAGGCTTAATAAATTTCTACCATACTTTCTTGCCTCACAAAGCAGCTATTGCTGAACCTTTACACAGGCTGTTAGATAGGAAGACCCCTTGGCAGTGGCAGGAAAAGCACAGAATCAGTTTCCAAACATTAAAGGACATATTGTCCAGTAACTCCACAGTCACCCACTTCATTGAAAACAAACCAATCTTCCTAGCATGTGACGCCTCTCCTTATGGAGTAGGGGCAGTCATAAGCCACATGGACGACCAGGGTCAACAGAGGCCTATTGCATATTATTCCAGGACCTTGACTAAAGCGGAACGGAATTATGCACAAATTGACAGGGAAGCCTTGGCCATCGTGGCAGGCGTAAAAAAGTTCCACGATTACCTGTATCGTAGGAACTTTACAATATACACAGACCATAAACCCCTCCTAGGACTATTCACCACAGATAAACAGACACCCCAAATCATGTCTCCTAGGATGCTGAGATGGTCAATTTTCCTTTCAGCATACACGTTCTCCATCAAACACAGACCTGGCAAAGAGATGGGGCATGCAGATGCCCTTAGCAGATTGCCCCTAGCAGACACTGGCACGGACACAGCACCTGTGGGCCAAATCCTGTCTCTACAGGAACTCTCAGAATGCCCACTGACAGCCAAGGACATTGCAGCAGCTACCAGAAAAGATCACATCCTTAGCAGAACAGCAGCGTGGGTACAGGGGGGGTGGCCTAACAAAAATCCTGACCCCAAATTCATGCCATACTTTAGAAGGAAGGATGAATTGTCATCACACCTGGGATGTATACTGTGGGGAAATAGGGTTGTCATTCCCGAGGGCCATAGGAACGCAGTGATTGGGGAATTGCATGAGGGGCATCCTGGGATTGTTAGGATGAAAGCCCTAGCGAGGAGTCATTTATGGTGGCCGGGGTTAGACACAGCAATTGAGGACAGAGTAGCCGGGTGCTATCAGTGTCAACGGTCTAGACCAGAACAAGCGCACACACCTGTACATAAGTGGGAAGTGGCTAGGAACCCTTGGTCTCACATTCATATTGATTTTGCAGGCCCATTCCAGGGCCGCACATTCCTAGTTGTTGTGGATAGCTACTCCCGGTGGTTGGAGGTCGTGCCTGTAAAGTCCATGACTTCAGCAAAAAACATACAGGTCTTGCGGGGACTCTTTGCCACCCATGGGTTACCTGACGTGATTGTTTCTGACAATGGGCCCCAATTCACATCCAATGAATTTCAGGACTTCCTCAAGGCCAACTGGATTAGGCACGCGACATCGGCACCCTTCCACCCCTCATCCAACGGATTGGCTGAACGAAACGTCAGGACAACCAAAGACGCCTTAAGAAGGATCTTCCAGGGAAATTGGCATCAGAGACTGGCTCAGTTCCTGTTGGCCAACACACGACACCTTGCATGGCCACAGGGAAAAGCCCAGCTGAAATGAGGTGGGGCAGACGTCTAACTACCAAATTGGACAGACTACACCCTGACAGGCTACCTGTGGAACCTGAACTGGACATTCCGACCCGGTCTCTAAATATCGGGGACGCAGTCTGGGCAAGGAACTATGGACAGGGGGACAAATGGTCACAAGGGGTAGTCATTGACATAACTGGACCGTTATCTTACTTAATTGAGGGGGAAGGGAATCAGCTGATCAGGAGACACATCGATCAGCTAAGGAAAAGGTCCCCTGAAATTGTACAGGCCAACAATGACAGAAGCATCACTACACCAGACAATGCATTCAGTCATGACCAGTTAGTGGCAGCACCAGGGGGTGAGGGAAGGGGAATACAAATCAGTGCAGCTGAACCGACTCCCCAAAGTAGCACAGCAGAAATTGAACCATGTTCCCCGGGCAGCCCAACAGAGTCCCCTGGTCAGTCCTGTGAACCCCAACAACCCATAAGCGTGGTATTGCCTGAATCAGTGCCACAGGCAACAGGCCCTGAAGCAGAAACAAATAGCAGAACAGTAGGCACCCCAGTTGCCAGCACAGCTGGCAGATACCCAGCCAGGAATCATAAGCCACCAAGTTATCTAAAAGACTATGTTAAGTAGTTAACATTTATCTGGGGGGGAAGGGGTGTTGTGTCCATAGTTAATGGGAGTGGTTTCCCTAGGCGGGAAAACATGGTGCAGTTATTGGTTGTTACATTCTCGGCGGGAGATTCTGGGCTGGGGATTGGTTATGTTTAAAGGCACCTTAGTATATAAGATGGGGTTCAACGGCTGCTAGCCAGTTGACCCATGTGCATTCAATAAACGTTCTCTTGTTCAACCTCGCTGTCTACGTGCGTCATTCCGGACTTAACAGCCTCCACATGATGCAACCGTCCGAAGGGCTGGCAGTTTGACACCCCTGTTCTAGACTATCTGCCATGCTGAGAAGGTAGTGCTAGGAATTGATTTGACTCTCTTGTCTCTAAGGCTCTTTAAAAACTGTTTGGACAGGTCATTCAGAACTTTGAAGGAGTTAGCTTTCAATCTAACCTGAAGGAAACAATTGAATGTTAAAAAAGTTTGGTTTGGATAATGGGCTGGAAAAGAGAAAACAAGTAAAATTAAATCCAGTTAGGATTGAAGCTGATAAATAGAAAAAGGGGCATGCAGATGGAGTTCCTGAAAGAGCATATCTTTGGCCTGGGAGTGATTCTTGATCTTTAGCTGTTGCTGAATTGGTAGCAAGGAGTGAATTGGCATGCTTGATACTGGGGGAATCAGTTCAGTCCCTACTCTTTTGCACTTTCAAAACCTGTTAAGACCTGGCTTATTCAGCATTCCTTTGGGGTTTGAGATGCTGTCTTTGATCTCTCCTGAAGAAGGGAGAGTTGTATGGATTCACTTGTTAGCATTGCCAGGAGTATTTTGATGTATATGTCTTACATATTTTATTTTTAAATAAAGTATTAAAGTATTAGATATCAGGTGACTAGGGGAACTGCCTACAAGAGCCATTTTGTGAGAACACCTTTTGCCCAAGAGGCCAAAAGATTGCAAACTAACTAACAATGCCAGCTAGAAAAACAGTTAGCTTACAGAGTGATGAATCAATCAGTTTTGCCTCTCCCACATTCATTTAAAAACATGTTTTTCTCAATCTATTTTCTGAATACATTTGCAAATTTTGGATAAGTTATTGCCAGATAACTTAATAAGTAAATAAAAGTTATGATCGGAACTCCAAAGTTTCACTATATTCATACCTAGTAACATGATATCAATTTACAGAACAGTAAATGGACTTCATAGCATATGCTGGCAGAAGTGAACAGAGTCGGTTAGTAAGCCATTCATTCTCTGTGAGAAGTGTGAATGACAAAAGTATTTAAGTTGAAAATATTTGCCCCTACCAGATGGATACATAAAATGTTAGACATAAAGAAAAATAAATATGGGAGAAGGAGGTGGGGTTGGTTATACAAAAAGATAAAAATTGAAACGGATGGAATGTGTGCGTGCGATACCAAGGAGTCTATGAAATACCATGCTGCCCAGCCACATACATTGGACAAACTAATAGGAGAATAAATGCATGCATCGCAGAACACAAGAACTCAGTCAGAAAAGAAGAAAAAACCTCCTCCCTTTTCCAGCACCTTAAAGCAACAGGACATGAAATTGACTTTGAAGGAACGAAATTAATCTCCAAAACTGAACATTACAACAAGAGAATAATTATGGAAGCCATCGAAATAGAGAAACACCCCCACAACATGAATAAACATGATGATACCTCCCGCCTACCAGACATCTGGAAACTAGCCCTAGTCAACAAACGAGTCCCAGCCAGAAAAACCGACACCGGACCCACAACAACACAGGACACCACCACCAATCACCCTCACAAATCAGACTCAAACCCAAACCCACCCCATATATGAAATGCAACCACCATCCAGAAGCCAAACCTCAGCGGCATCTCAAGCTGCTGCACCCCCCCGACCCCCACACAAAGCAAACTGACATACAGCATGAACACAGGGCCAGACCGCACACCTGAAGCCAAACCAAAGCCTGGGATGTTACACCACAGCCTTCTGCTCGGGACATTACATCACAGAATTCAGGAGGTTACAATGCTAAAACCCGGGATATCACAACACAGCAAACCACCCAGGATATTTCAACACAGAACTCAGGAAATCACTACAATAGAACTCAGGATGTCATCACACAGCCCATTACCCAGGTCGTTACAACACAAAGGACTAACGAGCACACAGCCAGCACCTCAGCCACACAGGATGTTACAAATCAGCCAACTAATCCTCTAACAATAACCCCATCAACCAATCATGATGTAACATCACAGCCAACCAATCCGCTTACAGCAACAAAGCCAGCACCCCACACATCCCCACTAGTATTTATAGAGAGACTGATATAGCTCTGATCACGCTTCGCTCGCACAAGCACGAAACCGAAGACACCAGCCTGAAGATGACAAGTGGGACCTCATCGAAACGTCGCCAAGACACCCTGAATCCTACACAGGAAAAGACCCGAATATGCCAAGACCTACATATATAGCAGATCCTGAGTGGAGTGGACACTATCCAAAATGAATAACAGCTATATTTCCACCTTTTTTCTCCTCTTTTCATTTATATTGCTAATAAGTAAGGATATATGAGGAGAATGAGAAAATCTTTTTTCTCCTTCTAACATTAAAAACTTGACACACTTGTAGCTTGGCCAAGATCATTGAAGAATAACAATGTCTATTTTGATACTTCCAGCTATCGGCATATGACCACACAATGCCTGGGTCATATAACATGTTTAATGCTAAATCCAAGGGGCATTTAGAATAGATGTATTCTATAAATAAGCAACAGTATGGCTTAGTATTATAATCAGCTTCATTCAGTATGCTAGGCAATGACTGAGTTACCACAACACACACTGAATTACAATCTATTTAGCTCTGTAGCCAGTAAACTTGTCTACTGACTAATTATTATCTTCAACATATTCTGATCCATTTTCAGTTTTGTCAACACTGTTATTAAGACTCAATAAACACCCTCATTTTAATGCTTATCAGATACTGGAACAGGCCTTTATTCAAAGAGAAAATATACTGCTGCCTCTGATGTAGCATGGTCATTCCTATTTTACAGAATGGTCTAGCTCTGTACATGGACAGCATTCCCAAGCATCACCCATCCAAGGGGTAAAACTAAGCTACTTGACCTTAATAGCCAGGCAATAGGACTAAAGTAGCAGTAGCACCTGCATTTTCTGCATTGCATGAGAAAAGCACATCTTCCTTCCCCTGTCCTTACCACTTTCTACAGAGGGACAATTGAGAGCATCCTGTCATATTGCATTACAGTCTGGTTTGGAAGCATCACTGTTTCAGACAGGAAGGGGGGTGCAGAGAGTGGTGAGGATGTCTGGAAAGATTATTGGCAGTTACCTCCCTTCCATCCAGGACATAGCATATAAGCAGTGCTTGAGTAGGGTCCGCAACATTGTCTGGGACGTTACATATTCTCTTCATGACCTGTTTTCCTTGTTACCCTCTGGGAAGAGGCTCTGTGGTATCCGAAGCAGAACATCCAGATTCAGTTATAGTTTTGTTCCATACAGTAATAACATTGTGAACTCTAAAGCTTTTTCCTTCCATTACGTATTCAAGATGGACAGTGATTAATATTTATATGTTACTTATATGTAAAGGTGTAGGTCTATACATATGCTGTATATAGTATGTTTAAATGTGTGTTCTGTATGTTTACACTTTGAGAGCAAGCAACTAAATTTCATTTGTAATGTGTGCCATTGTGCCCCCAGTAAAAAATGACAATAAAGGTTATCTATCTATCTAAAGAACAATGGAAAGGAGATGGAAATATCTAATGGAAATAGAAGATAAAAGGGCTAGTCATGTTATGTTAAAATAATAATAATAATAATAATAATAATAATAATAATAATAATAATAATAATAATAATAATAATAATAATAATAATAATAATAAAAATTAGAAGGGACCCTGGAGGTCATCTAGCCCAACCCCCTGCTCAGGCAGGAAACCCTATACCATTTCAGGCAAATGGCTGTCCAGTCTCTTCTTAAAAACCTCCAGTGTTGGAGCATTCACCACTTCTGGAGGCAGGTTGTTCCACTGGTGAATTGTTCTAACTGTCAGGAAGTTTCTCCTTAGTTCTAGGTTGCTTCTCTCCTTGACTAGTTTCCATCCATTGCTTCTTGTCCTGCTTTCAGGTGCCTTGGAGAATAGCTTGACTCCCTCTTCTTTGTGGCAGCCCCTGAGATATTGGAACACTGCTATTATGTCACCCCTCACTCCTCTCTTCGTTAAACTACACATACCCAATTCCAGCAACCGTTCCCTATATGTTTTAGCCTCCAGTCCCCCAATCATCTTTGTTGCTCTTCTCTGTACCCTTTCTAGAGTCTCGACATCTTTTTTACATCGTGGTGACCAAAACTGTATGCAGTATTCCAGGTGTGGCCTTACCAAAGCATTGTAAAGTGGTATTAGTACTTCACGCGATCTTGATTCTACCCCTCTGTTAATACAGCCTAGCACTGTGTTGGCTTTTTTGGCAGCTGCAGCACACTGCTGGCTCATATTGAAGTGATTGTCTACTAGGACTACGAGATCCCTCTCACAGTTACTACTATTGAGCAAGGTACCACCTATACTATACCTGTGCATTTGATTTTTCCTGCCTAAATGTAGAACCTTACTTTTTTCACCATTGAATTTCATTTTGTTAGATAGTGCCCAGTGTTCGAGTCTGTCCAGATCCTCCTGTATTTTAAGCCTATCTTCTGGAGTATTGGCTATTCCTGCCAGCTTGGTGTCGTCTGCAAATTTGATGAGTTCCCCATCTATCCCCTCATCCAAATCGTTAATGAAGATATTGAAGAGTACTGGGCCCAGAACAGAGCCCTGGGGCACCCCACTACACACTTCCTTCCATGTAGATGTGGTTCCATTGAGGACCACATGCTGAGTACGGCCTGTCAGCCAGCTACGAATCCATCTGGTGGTGATGCTATCTAACCCACATTTTTCTATCTTATCAAGTAGTAGATTGTGATCTACTTTATCAAATGCCTTACTGAAGTCCAAGTAAATTATATCTACAGCATTCCTCTGGGCCACTAATTTTGTCACTTGGTCAAAGAATGTGATAAGATTTGTCTGGCATGATCTGTTTTTGAAAAACCCATGTTGACTTTTAGTGATGACTTTGTTTGCATCTAGGTGTTCGCTGATTTGTTGTTTGATTATCTTTTCCAGAATCTTCCCAGGTATTGAGGTCAGGCTGATAGGTCTGTAGTTTCCTGGATCTATTTTTTTCCCTTTTTGGAAGATGGGAACTACATCAGCTCTCTTCCAGTCCTCTGGTAGTTCCCCAGTGCTCCAGGATCTTTGAAAAATATAGTTCAGTGGTTCTGAGATCACCTCTGCCAGTTCCTTGAGAGCTTTGGGGTGTAATCCATCTGGTCCTGGTGATTTGAACTTGTCTAGGCTGGACAGGTGTTCACTTACCATTTTTTTTCCTATCTTAACTTGCGTTTTTATTCTGTTTTTTATGGCACTGGTTTTGGTAGGTTGGACTGTTTTTTCCCTTTGTTTAAAGACAGTTGCAAAAAACGAGTTAAATAGTTCTGCTTTCTCTCTATTGTTTGTCACCTTCTTGCCACTTTCTCCCACTAGTGGACCAATCATTTCCTTAACTTTTTTCTTGTTTTTTATATGTTGAAAGAAGCTTTTTTTGTTATTTTTGACTTTGGTTGCAAGCCTTAGTTCATTTTGAACCTTAGCTTTCCTCACTTCATCTTTGCAGGCACGAGCTATTTGCTGATATTCTGACTTAGTTATGTGCCCCTCTTTCCAATTCTTATACTTGTCCTTTTTATCTTTCAATTTATCAGAGAGTTCTTTTTGCAGCCATGCTGGTTTCTTTTGAGAGCTGTTATTTTTCTTCTTTGTTGGTATTGTACTAGACTGGGCCTTTATTATCTCACTTTTCAAAATTTCCCAAGCTTCTTGAGTTGTTTTCCCCTTTAGGATTCTCATCCATGGAATTCTTCCCATGGTCTCTCTAAGTTTATTGAAATTAGCTCTTTTAAAGTCCAAGACTCTAGTTTGGCTGTGTTCTATTGCTTGTGCCTCCGGAATGTTGAATTCCAATATTGCATGATCACTTCCCCCCAAGGTTCCTGTGGCTTCAACATTTTCTATCATTTCATCTCTGTTTGTGAGAATTAAATCCAATATGGCTAATCCCCTAGTTCCCTTGTCTACTTTTTGGGAGAGAAAGTTGTCTGCTAGGTTTGTCAGGAATCTGTTTGATCTTGCACTTGGTGCAGAGTTTGTCTCCTAGTTGATATCAGGGTAATTAAAGTCCCCCATTACTACAGTATTGTGATGTGCTTCTTACATACCTTAGTTAGCTGACTAGCAAAAAGTTCATCTATTTCCTCTTCTTGGTTGGGCGGCCTAAAGTATACACCTATGGCAATGTCATTTTTTCCCCTTTTATATTGACCCAAATGCATTCAAGTTTACAGTTTTTGTCATTGTTGTGCTCTATTTCTGTAGAGATAAAGTTATTTCTTATATAGAGCAACTCCACCTCCTCTTTTGTTTGGTCTGTTTCTTTTAAATAGTTTAAATCCCTCTAGCTGTGTGTTCCATTTGTAGGTTTCGTACCACCATGTTTCCGTAATGGCAACAATATCATATCTGCCCTCATTTACCTGAATTTCTAGTTCACCCTGCTTACTGTTCATACTCTGTGCATTAGTGTATAGACATTTGAGTCCTTTATGACTGACCCTGTGTTTACTTGCTGCATAACTTGTGTGGTGCCTGGCTTCCCCTATTTTCTTAGATTGCCGGGGACAGTGATGTTTTGTATCAATTAACTCACTGTCCCCATTGTTTAGTTTAAATGTTCCTCCAGAAAAGCTGTGATTTTATTGCCAAGTAACTCAGTCCCTTTCTTGGATGGATGCAGACCATCTCTTTTATACATTTTTTCATTGGACCAGCTACAGACATTGTGACTAATATAACCAAAGCCTTCTCCTTTACACCACTCCTTTAGCCACATATTAAATTCTGCTATACACTGGCCTTTTCCATTTTGCTCCTTATACACTGGTAAAACCTCTGAAAAAGTAAGCCTACAGCCTATTCTGCCAAGTTCCTGCCCCAAGCTCTGGAAATCATTCTGCACAGAGAGTACATCTTTTTGGGACAGATTGTTAGTGCCAAGATGTACAATAGCCTCCACATCACAGTCCTTGCTGGCATTCTTGATTATTTTAGAAATACGCTTCTTGTCCCTACTGGCAGTAGCACCTGGAAGACACCTGACCTCTTTCAAAACCTCTGTGTCCTTTCCTAAATTTCATTTCCTAAATGAAACAAGGGAAACCTCTCCTAATCCCAGAAGGAGAGAAAAGCAGAAAGAGAGGCTAAATACAAATGAGACAAAAAGAGAAGGAAAAGAAAATAATAAAAAATAGTAGCCTGGAATAAGAAGATGGAAACAAATGCATGGGTCAGGTAAGTAAGAAAAGGCAATCAACTTTTATTGTCCTTCACCTTCAGCCATCTGAGGGTGGATGGCAAATTGCTGCTTATCAGCCCTCTATGTTTCAGGCTCTGTAGGACTTAATTTTAATAAGTTCTTAATAAGAGGTACTGGAGCAAAATCCTGCCTGGATTTTGGAATGTCTAGACTGGAAAGTCTAGTGTGATACAAGGCAGGCTTTCATTACTCAGCAGGAGGCAGGAAAAGAGTCAAAAGTCCTTTCAACTTATTCAAGAGATACAATGAAAAGCAAGTATCTCATCAACTGATGTTGAGATGCTAGACTTCAGATGATAGGATGTGGCCATGCCGCTTCATGGCAAAAGATCCATCTTCTTAAAGCAAACAGAAGTTCAACTAGTACTGACTCTACATGAGAAATTTGCAGCTCAAAACTTTTGCAAATAAATCTTTATTTAAATATGGAAGCATTCTTCTCAGAAAGAGCCAAACAGCAGTATTTACTCCTGTTAAATATTTACTTCTGTAGGACTGCAGTGTAGGAAGTGACATTTGAAATCTGACAATATCAAATATTAAAAATTCACATGAAATAATTACTCAGAACTGACAACTATGCCAGAACTTCTTTATTGTATGTTTATTAAACAAATTGAACAAAACAAAACAAAAAGGATGGGAAAAGTCTGACAGTGTAGGAGAACCTAATGACTGATGCATTCAAACACGAACATTAAACAATGTTTAATGTGCCAGTATAATGACTAGAATATACATCAGTGGCATAGTATTTTATTTTCAGAAAAGGAAAAGCTATTAAGCAAAGCCCAGATTATGACAGTTGTGTGCTTACATGAACAATTCTTCATATCCCTAAATACTGCCAATTTGCAGTATTTTCTTGTTATCAAGGAAAGTGACACTACAAAGGAATTCCAAAATAGAAATCTAGTTTTGCATAACAATAGAAGAGAATGCTTGAACTGTGGTGCTTGGTACTTTCTGAGCTTGGTGATTTTCTTGAAGACATTTCATTACCTGGCTAGATAACAACTTCAGTGCTAGAAGGGAATGGGTTTGCTCCCTGTTTATAATTCCTCTGCCCTGACAGAGTTGGTGGGGGTGGTGTTTTTTTTTTCTTCTCCTTTGTAGTTCCTTGATTAGGCTGTTGTTTACTGCTTGATTGTGTGAATTAGTAGTTCCTTGACTAGGGTATTATTTATTGCTTGATTGTTTGCCTGATATTGCTCCTGGTGTTAATCATTGATTATCTGGGTCTTGATTGCTGGTGAGGAGGTGGTCTAAGTTTTTTGTTTCTTTGCTTAGTTTTTTTTATCTTTTTTGAATGTTATTTGTCTCTATGCTTCTGTTGATGGCTGATTTGTCTGAATGCCAGAAATTCCTTAGCATTTTGAGATTTAGTTTAGTTTAGTTTAGTTTATTGAATTTATATACCGCCCTTTTCCCATAGGACTCACGGCGGTTTACAAAGTATTTAAAAACGTCAATACAATACAAAAGTTAAAGACAGTTTAAATAATTAAATTTAATCACTGAACAAATATAAAACCCCATTTAAAAACTCTCAGCCTGGGCCGGAAAGCTCAAAGAGCCAGGTCTTCAGGTCCCAGCGGAATGACTGAAGGTCGGGGGCAGTCCTAAGCTCCACGGGCAGCTGGTTCCAAAGGGCAGGTGCACCCACTGAGAAGGCCCTCCCCCTGGGTGTTATCCGCCGGCAGTCTTTTACCGGCGGCACCCTGAGGAGGCCCTCCATGTGGGAGCACACAGGATGAAGGGAACCTGATGCCGGCAGCAGGTGTTCCCTTAAATATCCCGGACCCAAGCCATTTAGGGCTTTATAGGTCATCACCAGCACCTTGAATCTCACCCGGAGGGCAACCGGAAGTCAATGCAGCTCACGGAGTAGAGGTGTTACATGGGAGTATCGGGAAGCCCCCATCACAACTCGCGCAGTAGCATTCTGCACCACCTGAAGCCTCCGAGTGGTCCTCGAGGGCAGCCCCATATAGAGAGAGTTGCAGTAGTCTAAACGGGAGGTCACGAGCGCATGGTTGACTGTGTGTAGGGCATCTCGGTCCAGATAGGGTCGCAACTGGCACACCAGGCGAACCTGGGCAAAAGCCCCTCTGGTCACGGATCCTATGTGATCTTCAAAACTGAGCTGTGAATCCAGGAGGACACCCAAGTTGCGAGCCCTATCAATGGGGGGTAACACCTCACCCCCCATCATTAATGATGGAATAGTCTGATAAACCCGAGATGCCGGTATGCACAGCCACTCAGTCTTGGCAGGATTGAGACGAAGCCTGTTTCTCCCCATCCAGACCTGGACCGCCTCCAGGCAACGGGACATCACGGCGAGGGCATCACTGGGTTGGTTCGGGTTGGAGGAAAAAAAAGTTGGGTATCATCAGTGTACTGATGATACCCCACCCCGAAACCATGAATGATCTCGCCTAGTGGCTTCATATAGATGTTGAACAGAATGGGAGAGAGAACCGACCCCTGAGGAACTCCATAAACGAGAAGCCTCGGGGCGGATCTCTGCCCTCCCGTCAATACCGATTGTGAGCGGCCCAGGAGATAGGAGGAGAACCACCATAAAACAGTGCCTCCCACTCCCAACCCCCTGAGACGCTGCAGTAGGATACCATGGTCGATGCTATCAAAAGCCGCTGAGAGGTCTAATAGGACTAGGACAGAGGAACAACCCGTCCCGAGCCCGCCAGAGATCATTCACCAGCGCAACCAATGTCGTCTCCTTGCTGTGACCGGGCCTGAAACCCGATTGGTACGGGTCCACATAATCAGTTTCCTCCAGGAACAGAGGAAGCTGATGCGCCACCACGCTCTCAACAACCTTCGCCAGAAAGCGAAGGTTGGAGACTGGACGATAGTTATTTAAAACAGCTGGGTCCAGGGCAGGCTTCTTGAGGAGGGGTCTCACCAACACCTCTTTCAAGGCGGTGGGGAAGATACCCTCCTTCAAGGAAGCAGTTATTACTGCCTGGAACCAGCCTCGTGTCTCCTCCTGAGCCACATAAACAAGCCAGGAAGGGCACGGGTCCAACAAACAGGTGGTGGAGCTCAGCCTCCCCATAATCCTGTCCACATCATCAGGGGAAACAGGATCAAACTCAGTCCAGATAACATGCTCAAGACTGTCCGATTCATCCACATCAGACTCCGACCAGTCAGAGTCTAAGCCGGCCCGGATCTGAGCGATTTTGTCCGTCAGATGATGACTAAACTCCTCGGCCCATCCCTGTAAGGGGTCCTCCCTCACCTCCTGGTTAAGAAGGGAGCGAGTTACCCTAAACAGGGCGGCCGGGCGATTATCTGCAGATGCAATGAGGGCAGCGAAGTAGTTAGCCTTTGCCGTCCTCATTGCGGCAAGATAAGACCTTATAAAGGTTCTTAGCTGCAATCGGTCAGATTTGGATCGGCTGGACCTCCAACCACTCTCTAGACCCTGTTTCTGACGCTTCATCACCCGGAGCTCCACAGAAAACCATGGAGCCCAGTGGGATCTGCGCCAAGTCAGGGGTCGCAAGGGGACAACATGGTCGAGTGCTTCAGTGGCTGCCTTTTCCCAGGCATCCACCAAGGCACTGGCCGTGTTGTGAGTGAGGGCGATGGGTATAGACCCAAGCGCCATTTGGAACCATTCTGGATCCATTAGGCGCCTGGGTCGGAACCATCTGGTCGGTTCCGTAGCCCAGCAGCGGGGGGTAGCATAAAGGAAGACTAGTCACAGGAGATGATGATCGGACCATGATAGGGAGACAATAGCTGGCAAACCCCCTCCCAGATCATCCAACCACTGTCCAGATAAAAACACCAGGTCGAGAGTGTGACCCCCCCACATGAGTTGGGCCATGAATTACTTGGGTCAGGTCCATGGCCATCATGGAAGCCATGAACTCCCGAGCTAACTCTGTTGACCCTCCCAGGGCAGGCAGGTTGAAGTCACCCAGAACCATAAGCCTGGGGAACTCCACCGCCAACCCTGAGAGGGTGTCGAGCAACCCGGGCAGGGCTGTTGCCACACAGCTGGGTGCCAGGTATGTGAGCAACAAGCCCATCTGAACCCGAGAGCCGCATCTCAGGAGGAGGGACTCACTCCCGCCTATCTGGATAATTACCTTGATCTAGGATGCTAATAGTTTCCCAGTTGAAACTAAGTTAAGTCTCTTCACATGCTGTGCAATTAGGAAGCTTTCATTGTGTCTTTTGACTATCTGTCTCTCTGTTACTGTTACTTCTCCTTGGATGTTATAGATGACTCCTGTTCCCCTCCCCCCCTTGGGCTAATGGATTTTGGTGTTTCCGTAACATGTTTTTGAGGTTTCTGATTTATGTATTTCAGTGATGCCCTGTAGTTGCAATAGTTTGTTCGTTGTTTTGGAGATCATTTTGAAGTGTTATTTTTTTCATAGCTTCTGTTAGTTGTGCTGTGGTGGGTTGAATGGACCAGCATTTTTTTTTTTATAAAGTTGCATGGGTATCTATTTTGTCAGAACATAGTATATAGATAGTATACAGATGTGCTCATCTAAATAATCTTCTTATATAGCCCTTCTTGTGGGAAGTTGAGTTGTTGCTTTGGTAGAGAATAGCACTACCCAAAAAAAAAAGGTGGGGGGGGGGGCTTTTCAATTGACTTGTGTTTCTAATTTGCTGCCATTTCCTCTGCTGGTGTGGATATCCAGAAAAAAACTAGTGTATTGTTTTCTCCTTCCCTTGCAAATTTTATTCCTTTGAAGATATTGTTTGTATTATACATCTTCCTTTTTATTATGACAAAGGTGTCATACTAGATCCATGTTTTTGGTTTTATGCATGGGAGAGCTACATTTTCTAGATATTGCATTACAGTCTGTACTTGACTTTCAGTATTGAGAGTAGCAATCAATCAGAATAGAGCTGGAAGGGACCTTGGAGGTCTTCTAGTCCAACCCTCTGCTCAAACAGAAGATCCTATACCATTTCAGATAAGTGACTGTCCAGTCTCTTCTTAAAAACCTTCAGTGATGAAGCACCCATAATTTCTGAAGGCAAGCTGTTCCACTAGTTAATTGTCCTCACTGTTAGGAAATTTCTTCTTAATTCCAGGTTGTTTGTCTCCTTGATTAATTTCCATCCGTTGTTTCTTGTCCTGCCCACTGGCGCTTTGGAAAATAAGTTGACCCCCTCCTTTTTGTGGCAGCCTCTCAAATACCAGAATAATGCTATCCTATCCCCGCAGTCCCTCTTTTCTCTAGACTAGCCAAACCCAAATCCTGAAATCGTTCTTCATATGTTTTGATCTCCAGGCCTTTAAACATCGTAGTTGCTCTTTGCACTTTTCCCAAAGCCTAAACATCTTTTTTTGTAATGTAACCAAAACTGGATTCAGTATTCCAGGTGTGGTCTTACTAAGTCTTTATAAAGTGGTACTAATACTTCACTTGATTTTAATTCTATGCCTCTGTTTATACAACCAAGGATTGTATTAGTGATTTTGGCTGCCGCCGCAAACTGCTGGTTCATATTTAAGTGATCATCCACTAGGATTTGAATAGAATAGAGCTGGAGGGTACCTTGGAAGTCTTCTAGTCCAGCCCCCTGCTCAAGCAGGAGAACCTACGCCATCTCAGACAACTGACTGTCTAGCCTCTTTTTAAAAATCTCCAGTGATGGAGGCCCATGATTTCTGAAGGCAAGCTGTTACACTAGTTAATTGTCTCACTGTCAAGAAGTTTCTCCTTAATTCCAGGTTGCTTCTCTCTTGGGATCAGTTTCCAACCATTGTTTCTTGTTGTGCCCTTTGGTGCTTTGGTGAATAACGTGACCCCCTCTTCTTTGTGGCAGCCCCTTAAATACTGGAACACTGTATATCTACCCTATTTCTTCTTTTCTTTAGACTAGCCAAACCCAAGTCCTGCAGCCGTTCTTCATATATTTTAGTTTCCATGCCTTTAATCATCCTAGTTGCTCTTCTCTGAGTTTTTTTTTTCCAAATTCTCAACATCTTTTTTGTGATATGGTGACCAAAATTGGCTGCAGTATTCCAGCTGTGGTCTTAATAGGGTTTTATAAAGCAGTACTAATAGTTTGCATGATCTTGATTCTATGCCTGTTTATACAACCTAGGATTGTATTAGCTTTTTTGGCTGCTGCTGCATGCTGCTGGCTCATAGTCAAGTGATCATCCACTAGGACTTCAAGGTCCCTCTCACAGTTACTCTTTTTAAGCCAGGTCTCACCCAATCTGTACTTGTACCTTTGATTTTTCCTGTCTAAATGTAAATCTTTGCTTTTCTCCACATTGAAACTCATTTTGTTGGGCCCATTGTTCAAGTTTGTCACGATCTTTTTGGATCTTTGTCTTCTGGGGTGTTGGCTATTCCTGGCAGTTTGGTGTCATCTGCAAATCTGATGAGTTAACTTTCAATTCCCTCGTCTAAGTCACTGATGAAGATATTGAAGAGTACTGGGCCTTGTGGTACCCCACTGCTTACTTCTCTTCATGTGAATGTAGTATCATTGAGGACTACTCATTGAGTATGGTTTGCCAGCCATCAACAGATCCATCTGGTGGTGATGTTGTCTATTACATGGTTTCCTAGCTTACCAAGGAGTAGGTCGTGGTCTGCTTTATCAAATGCCTTACTGAAATCTAAGTATACTACGTTCACAGCATTTCACTGGTCTACTAGTTTAGTCACTTAATTAAAGAATGAAATAAGATTGATTTGGCATGATCTGTTTTTAACAAACCTGTGCTGGCTACTAGTTATAACTTTGTATGCTTCTAGTTGTTCACAGATCTATTATTATTATTATTATTATTATTATTATTATTATTATTATTATTATTATTATTATTATTATTATTATTATTATTATCTTTTCTAGGATCTTCCCAGGTATTGATGTTAAACTGATTAGTCTGTAGTTCCCTGGGTCTGTTTTTTCCCTTTCTTGAAGATGGGAACCACCTCAGCCCTTTTCCAATCCTCAGGTAATACCTCAGTATTCCAGGATTTTTGAAAGATATGGTACAATGGTTCAGAGATAACATCTGCCAGCTCCTTCAGAACTGGGATGTAAGCCATCAGGTCCCAGTGATTTCTATTCATCCAGATCAGATAGGTGTTCTCTAAACATTTTCTTGCTTATTTAAATTTTTATTTATAGTCTGTCTTTTATAGTTAGGATTTTGGTAGGTTGGGCTATAGTTTCTTTTTGCATGGACTGATGCAAAGAATGAATTAAGCAGCTCTGCTTTCTCTCTACTGCCTATTACTTCCTTGCCATCTTCTCTCTTAAGTGAACCATTTCTTGACTTTTTCCTTATTTATATGTTGAAAGAATTTTTTATTATTATCTTTTAATTTTGTTGCAAGTCTTTGTTCATTCTGAGCCTTTGCTTTCATGACTTCTATCTGTGGATATTCTGCTTAGTTATGTGTCCT